>NC_136261.1:80064332-80190166 GCF_964187855.1 Myxine glutinosa | reverse complement strand
TGCCAGGGAGGTTGACTCAGCCTGATTATCCTTCCAAGGTCGGCAAATTGAGGACAAGCTTTCTGGGATGAATGATCCTGGTGTGTACCCTGATTTAGAATAGGTACGGCCGTATCCCTGCGCATCGAAGAGGTGACTGAGGGCTGGCATCAGGAAGGGCATCCAGCCATAAAAACATTGCCTCAAAAAGGGAACCATTATTGTCATAGGGCCTGCAAGGCTAACCCCCGCTCTAGCGGGGGCAAATGGCCTTAAAACGATCTTTCATTCATCATTTCATTCATATTATATATATATATGGAGCCTATTATTTATATAATGTGTGTTATCTCATAACAAAGCCCTGTAATTGTTTCACGTCTCAGTTACAATAACAGCAATTCAATTAAAAAGGAAAATTTATATCAAATAAATATCTGATATATCACTTTTACTTTTGTTTGTACCTCATTCTCGAAGACCTTGCAAAGCGAAACGCCAAAGTTAATATCGATTCAATTATTTTCGAAAATATAATTGTAATAATTATTTTTGGAGAGATAAAAACATTGACAAAATACGAGCGTATTGGTATCGGTGATTTCTAAATTCAGTTTAATATCAACGCTGCAAAGCCAAGGTAAATAATCCTGTTTGATTGACGTCCATGTGTATGTACAGCGATTGCAAAACTACATGAGATGTTCAACTTCAGAAAGTTCATTTCATCACATAAATTCGGTCCAAAAATACTGGCGTGATTTATAATTCTAGCTAAAAATTAAAATAACTCTATCCAGAAGGTCGCCCTGTTTGTTTATTGAGTTATTTCACCAGGAGGTGAAAAATATAATAATAATCGTAAAGAATATTGTGTGCAGGATTGAGATTCGTGGACGAGCTAGAACACAACGGGCCAGGACGCAACAGAACGAAAAGAACAGCAGAAAGAGAGGGGGAGACACCAACAGCAGAGCCAAAGGTCAAAAAGAGGGAGACTGCCTGAGAAACAAGGGATGTGGGGAAGAATGAGGAAAAGGGGAAGACACAGAATGAACAATAAGAACGCAGCCGCAACCTCCCAATCACAAAATTGGGAGGAATATCTGTAAACACAGAAAGAAGTGTACCCAGGGAGGGCCACCGGCAGTAGAAAGTACCATGGTTGTGGACGACCTGAGATGATGGTGAACAGCTGTCGTGAAGTCCTGGAGGGAAGAATGAGACCGAAGAGACCGAGGAAGCGGGCTCCACAGGCAGGAAAAAAAAAAAAAGAGGAACGAACAAATTAAAATAATAATAAAGATAATAATTCAACAAACTATATGGAAGATGTTCAGGGCAAATTTATTTGGTGTCATTTTGGACGACACTGTAAATACCAAGATCAAAATCATGAAACAGCCGCGTTCATATCATACGTCTCTGTTCAAATGAACCATTTGGAACAAATGGCGTTAATTTAACACAAACACAGGAGCATTTCCATATTCAGGACTCGTTTTTGAAAACATGTACAAGCCGCGTACTGTGCTTGTGCTTATTACGTCACTCCATTGTCGAACATGAATGCATCAATGCCACCTTGGGGTAGGTAAGGGGTTGTGGAGTCTATTATGCGCTAAGATTTTCGTACAAACACTACCATGAAATATGCATTTATCACAACGATCGTCATTGATTGTTTCTTTTGTTTGTGACGTGTAAAAGCGAACCTGGGAGAGAGAGGTGGGGGGTAGCGTTTTCAACATCAACCCTTGTATGGACATATAATATTGACATATAAATACGAGACGTTTGTGTTACCACGATGACAGCAACACCCACTTTACATTTTTCACATCCGTGTACAAAAGCAATACGTTCGGGTAGGTGAATGCATGGTAAAATGCATTAATACTCATGTTGTACCTTACAAATACTCAGTCGTTAAAAAAGAAAAAAATACTTGCAAAAAATGTCTGTATGAAGCAGTTTCGGTGATTGGATTCGCACACTTGTCGTTAGTATACATATTTACAAATAGTTATAAATACTTTATAGTAATATTTTTGGTCGAGATAGTACGTGTGGCTTGGTACCTCACGGTGAGAGTCCAGCACGGACAAGCGCAGCGCCTACCTTGGCGCATGACACACCGTGGGCTCCATCCAGGTGTCCGACCCTAGTTGGGAGTCACAGGTGACTGTACCTGAAGCGTTTCCGGTATGAGAGATGGAAACACGTGGCCTACTGCCATCGGAGCGAGCTGGGGTGCCGTGGTGGAGTGCACGCCGCGGCCGATGATGTTGTCGATACAGAAGGAAGGTTTGGAGGTTCCGGCCTCCGTCTTGAGCGCGGGCAGAGTGGGACTGATCGGCGGGTAGAGAGACGCGCTCCGTTTGCTGCCGAAAGCATCCGTGTGGAGCAAGGTCGGAGCGAGGACCGGTTGGACCAGGCCCGCGGGCGTGTTGGCCTGCAGTGCCGACGGGTACGCGTACCCTGCACCGGGACACGCGTGCGGAGCTGCTCCCGTGGCGGACGGGTGGTGGTGGTGGTGATGGTGGTGGTGATGGTGGTGTCCGTGAGGCGGGCTTTGCTGTGCCAGAAGCTGCTGCTGCTGCTGGTGGTGGTGGTGGTGATGTTGCGGAACTAGTGTAGGGTACGCTTGCAGTGCCAGACCGTACCCGAAGCCATAGGAACCGTAGCCGAGGCCTTGGAGGAATGAGCTCTGGTCCTTGAGGAAGTCCACGGGCTGTGGTTGTTGAGGTTGCCGCTTGAAGCGCTTGCGGCGTCGCAGAAACGAGCCGTTGTCGAACATATCTGCAGATTCCGGGTCGAGTGTCCAATAATTCCCCTTGCCTGGGTTTCCAGGCTCCCTGGGGATCTTCACGAAGCAGTCGTTCAGGGACAGGTTGTGCCGGATGGAGTTCTGCCATGCGGGGAACTTTTCACGGTAGTATGGGAAGCGCGCGCTTATGAACTCACAGATCTCGCTCAAGGTGAGACGTTTTTTGGGGCTTTGCAGGATTGCCATGGTGATCAGGGCAATGTAGGAGTAAGGAGGCTTCACCAGCGCGTTCTTGCACGTCTTTCCTGGGGATGGAGCGGCCGGGCCCTCGATTCCTCCTGCCAATTCCGCGAGCTCGCCCTCAAGACCCCGGTCTCTCGCGGTCTCGGCATCGCTCCCCGTGTCCGGCTCTGAGAGGCACGACCCGCCGTCGTCACCCACCACGTCCAAAAGCCGCGTCTCGTCTTCCAGTTCGTCGGACATCGCTCCCCGTTCCGTAATCTCCCGGCCTAGAGTCATCGCTGCGCCGCACGCCGTTGCTGCAGCGTCACAGCTCGCCGGAACGCGGCTGAGCAGCCCAAGCCTTTCCAAGGAGCCCCCTTGTGCTTGAGCCTCACGCTTCCCTGGGGCGGCTTTGGCCCTGAGGGCGGAGAGGCGCTGAGGCCTGGCTCCGCGGTAAGGAGACGATCCCGGACGTCCAGGTCCAGTCGTGACGCATGGAGGAAGACTGCGCACTCCAACAAGTTCCTTCCTCGGGGAAACTTTTCCCGATAGTCCTTCCTACGTAATTGTTTACTTGTTTATTTGTTGTTGTTGTTGTTGTTCTCCTTGCTATAATATATCCTACTCTTCTTTTCATGTACTTCCTGCCTTGTGTTTCAGTTGTTTTTTCCCTCCCACCCAAAATGTCGGTTGATATTGATTATAATTGATAAACAATGCCGGAATAACGGGGTAGTAGAGGAACTACCGCTGTTCTGGGCCACACGCGCGCTCGGCCTCGCGTCGGGTGCGTCCTCGCCCTCTTTATACGGTGGTCCAGCCCCTGGCCTGTGACGCTGAGCGACCCGCCCTAGGTGGGAGGGCCCTTGTCGAGTCCGCCAAACACCCCGAGGCTGACGAGCGGCGCCGACTTGCGGACCCGGCCGGTCGAGACGTCTTCGCGCGCGTCCCCGTGAGTTCCCCCGGGGGTTTGCGCCCTAAACGTGGACGCGGTCCAAGGACCCGCTTGGTATTTTGTAGAGACTGCATGTATGTAATGTCTATCTAAACCAAGTGCCATGTCCGATTAGCGGAACAAAATTAATTTTATATTAATGCTAACTCCTCGTGCATCGAACCTACCTTTTACTCCTACTCAAAGATACCTGCATATAATTATGAGAATCTGTTTAAATTACTATCTGGAGTAACGTGTGGAGACGTTTCACTTTAAATCTCTCGAGGCGGTATTCCCGGGGTCAGTCCGTGTCGTTAACAACGTACGAGTGTCGCGCGCACTCTCAAACATTGCGACGTGTTACCAAAAGCCGTTGAGAATTCAAACCGCACGTCGGTCGTTCACCTGCGTGGTCGTCAGGTGATCCTGATTTGGCCCAAAACAAAATACTTTTGGCGCAAGTTGTACGAGTAACGCACAAAAGTTTGCCCGTTTACGAAAATGTAAGGATTTCGTTCACTTCGCAAAGTTTTGGGCGCTATTTTGTAACAGCAGACTTTCTTCAAACATCCCCTTTATTGGTATTATCGGATTCATGAATTTTTTCCCAACGATTTTATTCGCAGTCTTTTTATTCGTAGTATTTTTCTAAGGTACTCTATTCGCGCATATGTGTGAAGGTGTTGCGTGCGTCGACGTCATTCAAATGTACCATCGGTATAAATTGCGCATTTACATACTCTATTTCTCAGAATAAATAAACACCGCGTTGCTTTTCGGCTAAAAAAAAATTTCTGAAATGTATATGCGCAATAAAGGCTGGCAGGTGAATGTAGCCATATATATATGTGCGCATCTGAGAGATGTGCGCACTCACCTTGAAGCCAGAATCGAGCTATAAACTGTCGTCCGAGTGTTTCGTATGCAAGGTGAGCGATCACGCATTACTCGTAGGACCCTTCTGCCGGTACTGGCCGCTGGTAGACGTTAAAAGATGCCACAGAGTCTTTGGCGAAGAGTAGGCGAGTTATCTACCGCACCATGAACAAATTACAAATTCCTACCAAAATCACCTTCGGTGGAGCGACAGGCCTGCCCGTCCAGTTCGTGAAAGACTTCTGCCAAATAATTTCCCCATCCGATCCCACAAGAAGGGAGAATATTTTGAACCGTTTTAGTAGTACTAGTTGTAGCAGTCATAGTAGTCTTTTTATTTGTTCATTGTCTACTAATGTGTTTTTATTAACATTCATTCAAGTCTTTGTCCTGCATGTGATTTATGTCCGAGCTCCTCCATGAGCCACAGAACATTATTTATAAATAAAATCAATTCACAGAATTCCTAAAAACCTAAACTTTATGAGAAACGCTTCAGTTTTGGAGAATTGAAGCTGATTGAAGTAGCACATTTCTAATAAATTCGACATATGGTTGTTGTCCATATTCACCTCATATTTTAATAATCCGATAATATTTTACGGTTCAGATCAATTTGTGTTTGATTTTATATTTCTCCGTAATTCCATTCTGGGGGTTAGGAATTGTACCGAGGATGGATGGATAGATAATGGTGTATATGGTGGAGTTCCTAAGTTGCGGATGGGTTTAATACTCCTGATCTGCCATTGCATTGAAGCTAATCGTGGTCCGTGGTCCGAGTACCGTATGGCAATTGCGAGATGGAACGGCTCGATAATTGTCTGTTCATGAGAAATATCATATTGAACGGAAAATACGCGTGTACTACCAGACTAGGCGGTTGTTGTTGTTGCTGTTTCGGATGCAGCCTGTGGCTGCTGGTTGCATCATTTCTCCGGAAGCGCGTTTGTGCCGCTGATGCAGTGCCCCAATTACCAGTGAGCTGGTACTCAATTTGCCGACCTCGGAAGAATGACAGGCTGAGTCAACCCCCCTGGCGTTAATTCAACGATCGACTGGGATTCGAACTCAGGATCCTAGGATCCCAATCCGGCACCCGAACCGCTAAGGCAACACCAGGCTTATAGACTAGGCGGTGTATTGGTAGGAGTCTGGAGGTCGTTGGTCGTTGAATCCCAGCCGAGTCTTACCAAAAACTTTAAAATGGTACGTACTACTTCCTCGCTTGACGCTCTGCATTTAAAAAGGATAGAGCGCAGACAAACAACCATAGGTTGGCTATAATAGCGCAGGCTTTGGTGGACCTCCTTTATCGAAGTTCCTGGTAAGAAAAATCTTATTATAATTGTATCAAAGCTTGCGCTATTGTAGCCAACCTAAAGTTCGGGATAAAAGACATTTTGCTTGCAACTCAACTGCAGTTTTACGATGTGAAATTAGCGTTGCAATGGTGATAAATATTTTCATGGGTAAAAGGTGACACCCTTATATTGAAGTAATTCCGATATACCGACGTATATGATTTTGCCGGTAGAATAATGTGTACGGTACAGATATTTTGAGTGTGAGTGTTGAATCGCTTGGATGTTTGGGAGACACCGTCACACTTCTTTCCACCATGGTATGTATGATAAGATAACGTTTGCCCTACTCTACCCCACCCCTGCTTCACAGCAAAACATGACGTCACATTAATACGGGCCCAGATGTGCCGCACGTCGTACGTCCGGTGCGCGAGTCTGGGCGAAGGCGTTTGGCTGTTGGTTGGGCGCCTCCTGGCGGGAACATCGTGCACGCACACCAATAAGTAATCTATCACACCTGAGAAGGAACCGCGATTACTACTACGACGACTACTACTTACGTTTGGGTCAACCGTGGAAACGGGTCTTTTTGCCCCAAATCTCTCACATCCCACCTGGCCAGGACTGGCGTTCGACTGACTGAAGGTGATTTGTGCTGAAGAGTATAATCTTTCCATTGTGCTGGCGATAACTCGCCTACTCTGTGACAAACGACATTGGGATCTTTACGGACACTAACAACCAGTGCTAGCAGACAGGATATCCGGCTTAACGCCATTCCGAAGGACGCACATTGATGGCTCTCCTTGCCTGCGAAACACCAGGATGGCAGTTTATAGCTGGGTCGAGATTCAAACCCAGGCAAGACAGCGCAGAAGTGAATGCACATACCTCTAACCTGTTCTTCCAGCCAAACACCTGAGAGGGTACTGAGGCTAAAATTTTCAAATGTCCTCTCTATTCTGAAGTCGCTAGAAACACATCAGATAAATGTGATGTGCAGAGTAACGAGAAACGCTTTTCTAAAGATTGTGGGGGTGACGTTGAAAGCACTCAGTAGAGAGCATACCTCCACCTGGTTGGCCCTATCAGCTATCACTCAATGGTGAAGAATCACTTAAGAAATTAAATAACTCTCAAATCTGAATCAATATTCAGATCTTCACCAAAATCGAATCGAATCGTCTTTGCCAGACACCCAACCGGTCCACCAAGTTTCGTCCAACTCCGTCCACAATCTTTTGAGATATCCTGTTCACAAACAGACAAACAAACAGAGAGACAGACGGTGTGAAAACACAACTTGCGACCACCTTCGGTGACGGAGGTAAAATTACTCTCGGATCCTTGTGGTGTTTTTCGTGTTTCAACGATGTCCATATGAATAACCTGATATCTCGTTTTCAGGCTGAAATATAATTTTAGTGCAGTGTGTTTTTTATGTCATTATTATTATGCGAGAAGACAACTGGTTAACGTAAAACAATTGTTACCATTATGATTTACTTTTCATTTTATTTATTTGTGTAAAAAGCATCATTAAGCAACAATGTATGTGGAGGTCGCCACGTCTTGTTCACGACAGACCAAAATGCACATGTGACGTTGCATTACTTTCTCAGCCAATCGTGGGATTCGTGGGTTAGACATGATTGCATGGACGAAAATTACTGGGAAAGTTGGGAAGGCCTGCTGAGCATTCCCATCTGATGCCAGCTTAAAATTACAGAGAGAAAGAGAGAAGGAAATGTTATTTTCCATACTTTGTACAGGTGCAAGTAAAAACGAAACGAACAAGTACAGATACATTCAAAGTACACCGCCCCCATGCCAAATAATTAAATATCCTCCAGCGCGGCATTGCCGGGGCGTCTTAGGCACCCGGCAATACCGCCGTGGAGCTCATGGAGACTATATTGCGAGGGAGAGGTGCACAATAATTGATTGATTAATTGTATAATTATAATCAATAAAAATGATCACAAAATATTTTCCTAATCAATTGGATAATAGCATACCAAAACCACTGGGGCTTCATCCGAAGCTGTAACTTTTTGAGAATTAATTAAATAAGTCATCAATTGGAAAAAATTAAATAATGAATTGCTAAATCAAAAAATAATTAATCGATTAATTGATTAATCAATAAATCAAAAATATCCTTTATAGCCACATCACTTGCACTGTCGTGTCCAAATATTAGCTTCCTAGCTCAAAAGGTGCCTGAGATATTGCCCAGATGAGAAAGGAAATAAATAAATGATTAATAATGAAAATAAATAAATATTAATCATAAAATAATTAAATAATTAATCATTTGGCTAATAGAATACCTAAACCACCGCCGTTTCATCTGAATGTGTAACTTAAAAAAGATTAATTAATGAAATCATTAATAGAATAATTAAATAATTAATCGATTAATTGATTAATCAATAAATCAAAAATATCCTTTATAGCCACATCACTTGCACTGTCGTGTCCAAATATTAGCTTCCTAGCTCAAAAGGTGCCTGAGATATTGCCCAGATGAGAAAGGAAATAAATAAATGATTAATAATGAAAATAAATAAATATTAATCATAAAATAATTAAATAATTAATCATTTGGCTAATAGAATACTTAAACCACTGCCGTTTCATCTGAATGTGTAACTTTAAAAAGATTAATTAATGAAATCATTAATAGAATAATTAAATAATTAATCGATTAATTGATTAATCAATAAATCAAAAATATCCTTTATAGCCACATCACTTGCACTGCCGTGTCCAAATATTAGCTTCCTAGCTCAAAAGGTGCCTGAGATATTGCCCAGGTGAGAAAGGAAATAAATAAATGATTAATAATGAAAATAAATAAATAATAATCATAAAATAATTAAATAATTAATCAATTGGCTAATAGAATACCTAAACCACCGCCGTTTCATCTGAATGTGTAACTTTAAAAAGATTAATTAATGAAATCATTAATAGAATAATTAAATAATTAATCGATTAATTGATTAATCAATAAATCAACAAGTACAGATACATTCAAAGTACACCGCCCCCATGCCAAATAATTAAAATCCTCCAGCGCAGCATTGCCGGAGAGCTTCTGGCACCCGGCAATACCGCCGTGCAGCTCATAGAGACTGTATTGGGAGGGAGAGGTGTACAAAAATAGCCTTTACAGCCAAATCCCTTGGTCATTGCCATGTCCAAATATCAGCTTCTTAGCTCAAAAGGTACCTGAGATATTGCCCAGATGAGAAAGGAAATAAATAAGTACTTAATTAATCAAAAAACAAAACAGTCCGTTTTTGTCAAAGTACTTACTATTGTGCCAAAATTTCAGCTTCCTAGCTCCAATGATGGCTGAGATATCGCCCGGACAAACAAACAAACAAACAAGAAGACGTCCATCATGCAGCGCACGATACTTGCAAAATTCGCCCCCCCCCCCCTCCCCTCACTTCCCAAAAGGTTTCCATTGAGGCAGCAAGCACCCTGTTTTTTGAAGCACCCTGTAGAGGTGCAAAGTTTTTCCGTTTTTCTAAGATGGCGACTGAACTACGTGACCCATGACGTCACAATTATCATAAAAATTTCGACTGTCCAGACAAACAAACAAGAAGACGTCGTACGGAACACGATGCTTGCAAAATCCACCTCCCCCACCCCCCTTAAAAAGGGGTTGGCATTGATTCAGCAAAATGTCCATTTCATCAAGATCAAAATTGACTATGTTGATCAAAGATCGGGTCAATAGGATGAAAAGTGATGATTTTGATGAAAATTGATGATTTTAGTAGTTTGACCTCGAGTTCACCTTTGACCTTTTAACCTCAATAGTTTGTTTTCCAATTTAGTGACTCAATATACAAATTAATGCTGTTCAATTTTCAAGTCAATCGGATTTAAAATGGTGATTTTAGAAATTTGACATCCAGATGACCTTTGACCTTTGACCTCAAGATCAACAGGCTTCTCAACTGTGAGGACCTCTACAACTTGGTGAAGTTTCATGACGAATTGTGACCTGTAGGCCGGTGACAAACAAATAAACAGACATACAGACAGACAGACAGACAGAACAACAAACGCAGCCGACCAATATACTTGAAAAGACTTCGATTTTGCAAGTAACAAGAAAACAAACAAACAAGAAAACAAACAAACAACCGGAGTGAAAAGTGAGTACTGCCTTTCAGAATGCGTCATTGCCGGGCCCCCTTTGGTGTCCGGCAATGATGTTATGCAGCACAGGCTGGAGATGGCATAGGAAAGGAGTGGTGTATAACAACAAGAATGAGCATTCATAGATTGCAGACCCTCATCAGGACTTTGTGGGGTTTTATAGCAAAGTATATATTTTATAGACGTACTGTACTTGCATTCTAATTGCAACACACATAATTTACAGACGTACTCACATTCTAATTGTACCGCACATACTTTATAGACGTACTCACATTCCAATTGTACCGTACATACTTTATAGACATACTCCCATTCTAATTGTACCGTACATATTTTATACACATCCTCCCATTCTAATTGTACATACTTTATAGACGTACTCACATTCTAATTGTACCGTACATATTTTATAGACATGCTCCCATTCTAATTGTACCGTACATACTTTTTAGACATACTCACATTCTAATTGTACATACTTTATAAACATACTCACATTAATTGTACCATACTTACTTTATAAGAAGTACTCATTCTAATTGTACCATACATACTTTATAGACATACTCACATTCTAATTGTACCGTACATACTTTATACACATACTCACATTCTAATTGTACCGTACATACTTTATACACATACTCGCATTCTAATTGTACTGTACATACTTTATAGACGTACTCTCATTCTAATTGTACCGTACATACTTTATAGACGTAATCACATTCCAATTGTACCATACATACTTTATAGACGTCCTCACATTCTAATTGTACCGTACATACTTTATAGACGTACTCACATTGTAATTGTACTGTATATACTTTATGGAAGTCCTTGGTTGAAAAAAGATAACATGTAAAAATTGTGGTCTACGTTGGCACGTTTGTGCAGACAAACAGACAAACAAACGGACCTCAATGCAATAACCTCTCATATGGCAAGGGTAAACATTGACATTTGCGTAATACTGAGTGTGGGAGCATTTCCAAGAAACTAAAGCTTGTGGTTAAAAACCTCAAATGACAATTAATCAACCACCAGGCAAGAACTATGACAAATGACTATGAGCAAAAGCAAACATAAGAATGAACAAAATACTGAAAGACAATTAATTGTTTGAACGTCATCAGGAGAACCTTTTATACTGTAGCACATATATTGCCGATATTGGGAAATGGGAAAATTATTGGGAGAATATTTGAATTTGTTCCTGTTGTTGCTGATTTTGTCTATCATCAAATGTCCTTGTTACATATATGTAATACACGTCCATGCCCCTCCAGCAGCGAAAAGATAAACACAAAAAGGTGTGTGTGCGTGTGTACGTACATAATTATGTGATGTAATGTGAAAATTCGATAACAATTACAACTTGTTAAATATCACTTGTTTCACGTTTTATAATATTCGCTGAAACAACTTCTACAACTTTTTTTTAAATTCCAGATAATAATAATCATAATACGAGTTCCCTTCCAAGGAATGTTGATGCAGGAGTAGGCCATGGCACCTATCAAAGCCTGCGCTATCATTACCCACCTGTGGTTGTTTGTCCCTGCTCTATCCCTTTTAAATGCTGAGCTTCAAGCAAGGAAGCAGCTCGTATTC
This sequence comes from Myxine glutinosa, assembly GCF_964187855.1. Taxonomy (NCBI): domain Eukaryota; kingdom Metazoa; phylum Chordata; class Myxini; order Myxiniformes; family Myxinidae; genus Myxine; species Myxine glutinosa. Next base: position 80,178,273 of record NC_136261.1, on the reverse strand, counting down.
TAAATGAGAAACTCTTTCGTAAGACTCGGCTGGAGGTTCAAACCATGCACTGACCGGCCAGACTCAGAACAGACGCTCGAACCAATTCACCACCAAATCTGGTTAATGTAGCCGACCCTTTGATGCTCATTGCTTTTGAATTCGGATAAAATGACAAACAAATGTATCAAAATTTCTGCGCCAAACTCAGCCAGAGCAAACTTTAACGAATGGCAAAAGCAAGCAGGTTTTACATTTAAATGGATATATATATATATATATATATATATATATATATATATATATATATATATATATATATATATATATATATATATATATATATATATATATAAGTTTGGTCGAGACGAGCTAGCGCATGCATTAATCTATGTTCACAATTGCCCTCTTGCTGTGAAAATTCTCACGATCATGCGCTGGAAAACCTTTTGAACAAAGAATCTCTTTGATGCCTCTTAACAAGAGCGTTCGGACCCTTTCAAATGCACTGAGGTTTTTTTGTGTCGTTCGTTTCTTATTGGCAAAGTAAAGACGTTTAGAGAGGGGAAGAGATAGGGGGATGGAGAGGGAGGGGAGGAGGCGAGGAGGGGGAGAGAGAGGTAGGGAGAGGGAGGGGGAGGAGAGAGAGGGAGGGGGAGGAGAGAGAGGGAGGGTGAGGAGAGAGAGAGAGGGAGAAAGGGGGAGAGAGAGGGAGAGAGAGGGAGAGAGAGAGAGGGAGGGAGAGAGAGGGAGAGAGAGGGAGAGAGAGAGAGAGAGAGAGAGAGAGAGAGAGAGAGAGAGAGAGAGAGAGAGAGAGATAGAGATAGAGATAGATATATATATAGAAATATAGATATATAGATATATAGATAGAAAGAGAGAGAGGGAGTTAGAAAGAGAGAAAGAGAGTGAGAGAGAGGGAGTTAGAAAAAGATAGAGGGAGTTAAAAAGAGAGAGAGAGGGAGAGAGAGAGAGAGACCTTTGACTTTTTGTGTCCTTTTATTATAAAAGTATAAAACCAAAGTATCCCAACTCCACTTTACATACAAATCACAACCTCATTTCCAATGCATTTGCACAAAACACCCCCCATGCCCCATAACTCTTCAAGCACAAGAAGGTTCCCCATGTTTACATGATAAGCATGTTCGAGCTTTATACGTGCTGACACCATCCCTATGAAACAAAAAAGTGTATTTTCATTTTTTCCACTACCTAATCTGGCTTTTCTGGTTTTATAAATTGCAAGCTTAGCAATTCCAAGCAAAAAATTCAAAAGCAAAATCACAGAGTTTTTCCTAGTATTACATGCAAGTCCGTAAACAAAGATTGTAACAGAAAAAACAATTTTGAATTTACAAAAGATTCGGCTCAGATACAGAAACAGAGATGACAATCTCTTGCACTCAATAAATGCATGATACAAATGTTCAACATTACCACAAAAAGGACATAAATTAGACACGGCAGGGTTAAACTTCTGAACTAACACCTGTGTGGCCAGGGCGTGATGGACCAGCCTCCAATTTAGGTCTCCTGTACGTCCGACGGAAGGACACCTGTACATTTCATCCCAATTTGGAGTGAGAAATGCTCCTGCAGGTAAAAACTCTTTCCACTTGTTCCTTAAGGGTGCTGCACAGCCCAGTAAGCACACCTCTAAACAAATTCTGTACATTGCCCTTTTCCCCATGATGTGGAACACACCGGATTCTTCACTGTTAGAGGAAAACACACCATATTGTTCCTGGGCAGTGACTGAGAGTTCAGGGAAGGTTAAACGAAAATCTCTTCTTCATTTACCCCATTCCACCCAATATTTAAATCTTAAAAAAGTCTGGGATACCATCTTTATGACCCTGGTCACTATTCTAATTGAACGCAAGCCAATTTTTCCAGAAACAGCGCTGGCAGACAACCATCGCGTCAAGGATAGCTCCATAAGATCTCGCACTTTATTAACCCCATTGTTCGTAAAATGTTCCATAAAAGCTCGGCTGGTAGATACTTCAGCGAATAGTGAGTTTTGGAACAATAGCTCATGCACAAACCTCCTGGGATAATAAGCGATCTCCAACCGCTGCACTCATAGAGCTTGCCAGGCATTCAGGAGAGACCGATGAAATGCAGGGAGCCAAGCTCTATCGACCTGCTTCAAGTCCATAAGGAAAAGTTCCCGGTCATAGTCCATTCCACCTTGCCTGAGCAAGGTATTCGTGAGAGGACACCAGGGCACAACCTCGCTGTACAGCAGACGTTTTATTGTCATTAGCCAAAAAGCCATTATTCGACTAGGGATGTGCACCAAGTTTTGACCACCTGAATTACGTGGTCTGCACAACACATCTGGCTTAAGCCAATGGTGGCCTCCCCAGAAGAAGTCAACTAGACCCCTCTGAATGTTGTTGATCAGAGCTTGAAGAGGCTGGAGTGCTATGATCTTATGCCATACGATTGGAAGCACCAGGTTGTTTATTATCATTACCCGTGCCTTAAGTGACAAGATATGGAGCATCCCTTTCCACTTTGATAGTTTCTGCTTAATGTTATCTAGGAAACCATCCCAGTTTTTCTTCATATAGCTTGTAGTTCCCAAATGGATGCCTAAGTCTTTAAACCCATCCGTTTTCCATAACATTCCTCCTGGAAGAGTTGGGGGAACCATGTGTGAAGCCTGTGACCCAGATAGGGTATCTGGGTACAGAGAAAGAGCTACGCTCTTGTTCCACTTTACTCTTGCTGATGAAGCAAGTTCAAATTTGGCAAAACACCGGCTCAAAAACATCTACCTGGTTTTTAACCACAACACACAGGTCATCTGCATATGCTGACGTAACAATTTTGGAATTGTTTGACAAGGACAAACCAGATAAGGTGGTACGAAGGAGAGCCAGTAAGGGTTCGATGGACAGTGTGTACAACATGCCTGACAGTGGACAGCCCTGACGGATGCCACGCTGAAAGGGGAAAGGACGACACAGGCTGTTATTTACTTTTATCAGGCATGATACATTGTTGCATAAAAGTTTTATGCAAGAAATGATTTTTTCTCCAAATCCTGCTTTAGTAAGAACTGCAAACAAAAATGAGTGATCCACACTGTCAAAAGCTTTCTCCTGATCAAGGAGTAATAACCCAAAAGCGTGCGACGCAGTTTGACCGATAGTAATCAAGTCTCGAACCAAGAAAATACTGTCATACATGGATCGTTCAGGTATGCAATACGTTTGGTCATTCCCAACTAAGAACGAGATGACCTTTTTAAGATGCATTGCAAGCATTTTTGAAACAATCTTATAGTCAGTATTTAACAATGACACAGGCCGTCAGTTTGTAATCTGCTGCAAATCCCCTTTCTTGGGAAGAAGACATAAGACAGCTCTTCTGCAGCTCAGGGGCAATTCCCCCTGATTTAGGCTCTCGTGAAAAATCTCAATTAAAGCAGGACCCAGAACATTCCAAAAAACTTTGTAAAATTCAGCAGGAAGTCCGTCAATTCTGGGGGCCTTGCCGTCTTCGAGTTGTTTCACTGCTGTTGTGAGCTCCTCCAGAGAAATGTCACATTCCAGTTGGAGTTGTTGCTCTTCAGAAAGAGATGGGAGAAGTTCAATCATCTCATTTGCCGTCGTTTTATCCACCGTTCTTGGAGTAAACAAGTTTGAGTAAAACTCTTGCAGTGAATGTTTAATGTCACTCTGGCAAGTCAGAACACCGTCGGAAGAGCGTAGACTCTGAATCTGCTGAGAAGTGTTGGCAGCCTTCTGCATTTTGAAGAAATCTTTGTTTGGAGTCTCGAGGTGTATTATGCTCATCCACAGGTGAATCATTGCTCCTGCCGCACGCTCTTTGACCAGTTCGGCCAGCAGGGTCTTTTTTTCTATCAGCTGCTGATATTGGTCACTTCCCCAAGATGTTCCAGCTTCTTGTTCATATTTAAGTACATCTTTTCGAGCACTTATCAACCCAGACGTATTACTGGTGGCATACGAGCAATATTGTTGGCAGAAAATCCGAATTTGTGACTTGGTACAGTCCCACCACTGTCGCATATTGACATAGGACCACTTTTTCTTTTCTAATCCTTCCCATACCAGTCTGAAGGCATTTTAAAAATGTTCATCTTGTAACAATTTCACATTGAAATTCCAATGTACACTCTTACAGCAATGATAGGGTAACATACAATCCATTGCAATCACATGGTGATCAGAAAAGCCAGATGGAGTTATACATGTTCTCTTAACCAGATTCACCATTCCTTGGTTCACGTACAATCTGTCCAGTCGACCCATGGTTAACTGGTTTTTTGCACAGCACACTCTTGTATATTGACGGGTGTTTGGATTTTGTAATCGCCATACATCTCTAAGTTTATATTTTTTCACAAGTTGTGCCAAGCCCTTTGCACTGGGTGGATGTGGCTCAGGAGTATTCCTGTCCAGTCGAGGGTTGAGTGTGCAAATATAGTCTCCCCCCATACAAATTAAACAAGTCAAATCAACAGTGCTTAAACAATGCGCTAATTTTGGAAGAAATAGAGCCCTTTCAGCGCGGTCACTGGGGCAATACACATTAATAATGCTAACCTTTGGATTGCTGATAATAAAATCCACCACCATCAAGAAACCCTTACAAATCTCTCTATAGTGAATCTCAGATGGTTGAAGGTGAGGATGCAAGATTATTGCCACCCCCGCTTTAGCTTCTTCAACCGCACTGGAGAAAACATGGCACCCTTTAAACATTCTGCACCACTCGTCTTCACAAGATTGGTTGATGTGTGTCTCTTGTAACATGAAAATATCAATCTTTTCTTTCTCAAATAGTTGTAACACCTCCAGACGCCACATACAGCTGCGGCCTCCGTTTATGTTGAGAGACGTTACCTTCATTTATTCTTTATTAATTTTTCTCCTCTTGGAGTTCTTTTCCTGCCTTGGTGGCACACTTCCTCAACCGCTGCAATTGAGGTTCTGAGATCTCAACTTGCTCGGGTTCACGAATCATATTTCTAGTAGTTTTTAGAAAAGCATGTAGGTTTGGGAAATAATCCTGAATTCTGACATTCCTTTTCCTGAAGAATTCATCGAGGAATTTTTTAATTTCATCTTCTGTAACTACAGTGTCCCCATCCTCATCCTCTTGGGCACAAAACCCCCTACCTGATGGGGTAGAGTAGGGTTCATCAAAATCATCTTGGGCACAAAACCCCCTACCTGACGGGGTAGAGTAGGGTTCATCAAAATCAAACGCATCATCTTTGTCATTCTCTTCCTGATGCAAACTTATTTCTGAGGCACAAATCTCCCCAGGATCAGAAACATGGATATCGTTTTCATTCCTGTTTAGTTGCTCATCGTCACATGCAGCTTCCTTCTTATCATCCCTTTAATTTTGTTCGAAACGTGTAGGCTTACAGGTTTCCTCTGAGGGGCTGTCCAACTTATCTGTTTTATCATTACACCTGGTCATCCCTGCATCCACCTCTGTGACCATTACATTAATGTCATGTAAGACATCAGGGTTATCAATATCACCACTTGTGTCCTCCTGAGATGCACGAGGATTCTCGATATCTATACCACACTCAGAACCCTCAAACAGTTCGGGCAAGTGGTGCAAACGAATTGCTAAGATTTAAACCCGGTTCCGGTTCAGTTTGCAATCCCAAACAGGGATGCTCTACACAAGCTCCATCTTGCAAGCTCGGCGACACATTTGACACAACCAGTACCTTACTTTGTACTGTGCTTGCATCCTTCACGACGGGACATGAACGTTTATGTCCTTTTTTACGAGCCACTCTACGAACCCTTCCATATTGTCATCCGTACAGTCCTGTACAGTAGGAGAGGGATCAACCACTTTTGTCACACCAGCAGGTAGGGGGGAGTGGTCTACTGGTTCCCGCTCACTCATAGGTCGTATGGAGGGGTCTACCATTCCACGTATCCCAATAGGTGAGGGGGAGGAGTCAACTGTTTCCCGATCACCATTAGGTCATGGGGAGGAGTCTACAATATCATCCACCCCATTAGGTGGGGAGGGAGGAGAATCTCCAATCACCTGGTCTCGAATTTCTAATGGTCTCACCAAACCGGGACAGGAACTCTTTACGTGTCCGTAAGCTCCACACCCATAGCACGTCATGACGTCCGTGGAGGCATACATTCTATAAGTATGGCCATTAATCTTTGCATGCAAAACTACATTGAGCTTTTGCACATTTTCGGGCAATATCATGTAAACGACGCTTTTAAAAGTCATCACGTGTCGAAATTCACCCCTTGCCGAGTGTATCGGCACCATTGTCACTTTTTATACGATAGTACTGAACTTGCTCAATTGAGCACACATGTCCTCACCTTTAACAAAGGGAGGGACATTAGACACATTGACCCTCACCGCAGGTGTATCTAATGGGGAAACCACTAGAAACAGGTCAGGTTCTATGAGAAGGCCTTGCTCCACAACGGAGTTCACCATGTGCACCTCCGATACAAACACAACAACCTTCTTGTTCATTCGAGAGGCTGCACGGATATTATGCGAGCCAACGCATTTTCCGATTGCTCGAAGCACTTGCTCCATCTTTACCTCACTCGGAGGGTCGCACACCAGCCCATGCTTGCGAGTGAGCGACTCGTACATGCTATTCCTCAAACAATCGTTTGCCATAGCGAACGTAAATTAAATAAATAAAATGTGAGAAATCAACAAAACGATACCAACCACAAGCAACACCGGCAAGTGGCGGTAAAACCAAAACTAATGGCCTAGGTCCAAGAACCGTTTACAGCAGCGAAACACGGCTGCCTGGACTAGGAAAACACAGCAAAATGGAGGCCAGGCCTCAAACCCAGAGGTTCAAAAAAAGGCAACTGAACACCACCTACCGTGTGCGCTCTCTCTCTCTCTCTCTCTCTCTCTCTCTCTCTCTCTCTCTCTCTCTCTCTCTCTCTTGTCTCAACAATGAAAGGACCCACAGGGGAAACTTTACAAGCATAAACAAGGGCACAAGGGAGGGAAATGGGGGATAGGAAAGCCAACCAACACGATAGAGAACTCACAGCTCAACATGCACAGCCACCATGATGCCACACCCACGCACGACTCACCAACGACCAGCAGGGGCGAGAGAGAGAGAGAGTTAAAAAGAGAAAGAGAGAGGGAGTTGGAAAGACAGAGAGGGAGTTAGAAAGAGAGCGAGTTAGAGAGAGAGAGAGAGAGAGAGAGAGAGAAAGAGAGTTAAAAAGAGAGAGAGAGAGAGAGTGCGAAAGAGAGAGGGAGTGTGAAAGAGAGAGGGAGTGCCAAAGAGAGAGGGAGTGCCAAAGAGAGAGGGAGAGAGTTAGAAAGAGAGAGAGATAGTTAGAAAGAGAGAGAGAGAGAGTTAGAAAGACGGAGAGAGAGGGTTAGAAAGAGAGAGAGTGTGTTAGAAAGAGAGAGAGAGAGATAGAAAGAGAGAGAGTTAGAAAGAGAGAGAGGGAGTTGGAAAGAGAGAGAGAGTGTTAGAAAGAGAGAGAGTTAGAAAGAGAGAGAGAGAGTGTTAGAAAGAGAGAGAGTGTGTTAGAAAGAGAGAGAGAGAGATAGAAAGAGAGAGAGGGAGTTAGAAAGAGAGAGAGTGTGTTAGAAAGAGAGAGAGGGAGTTAGAAAGATAGAGAGGGAGTTAGAAAGAGAGAGAGGGAGTTAGAAAGAGAGAGAGAGGGAGTTAGAAAGAGAGAGAGGGAGTTAGAAAGAGAGAGAGGGAGTTAGAAAGAGAGAGAGAGAGGGAGTTAGAAAGAGAGAGAGGGAGTTAGAAAGAGAGAGAGGGAGTTAGAAAGAGAGAGAGGGAGTTAGAAAGAGAGAGAGGGAGTTAGAAAGAGAGAGAGGGAGTTAGAAAGAGAGAGAGGGAGTTAGAAAGAGAGAGAGGGGGGGAGGAGTTAAAAAGAGAGAGAGAGAGGGGGAGTTAGAAAGAGAGAGAGAGGGAGTTAAAAAGAGAGAGAGAGGGAGAGAGTTAGAAAGAGAACGAGAGAGAGAGGTGGGGGGTTAGAGAGAGAGAGAGAGAGAGAGAGAGAGAGAGAGAGAGAGAGAGAGAAAGAGAAATGCCTTACACAGTTACACCCAAGTGTAAGCGAGGCATCAAAGATTAGGATTTGTGGTGAAAACATCAAATTACATCACGTTAATCTCCCTGATCTTCGATTTAAATGTCCAGCCGCGGGACAGGCCGAGATGGTGTTTGCTCGACGATAATTGGTGCGGACAAGTGGAGTGTGGGTCAATTGCGCTAAATCCTACAGCTAATGGTGAGGAATTAGCGAACAACGGCGCAGGAGGCAGAGGTCAGCTGGGACGTGACACAGGCGCGCATACCGACTTGAGGAGGCCGTGTCTGCCGTGGAAAAGTGTTTCAGTTTCCAAAGGGCTTACCCTGGCGTATTATTTTCCGTTGGCTAACGAGCGTATGCCGTCTTTGTTTTCAAAACCATGCACGTTCGTTCGTACGGTCGTGCGGGTATTGGAAGGCCGCGTAATAACGCGCAAAACGGCCACCTTTGTAACGTCGCTGGAACTGCTGACGAGATCGTGGTCTATTTATTGTTTTTCTGTTTTTTGTTTACAGACGTAATTCCCATGATGCTTCAGAAAGAGCTTGTTGCTAAGCTACCCGAGGCTGCCAGGAAATGTTGCCAACGTCAAATGATGTCAGCGGATGTTGTGCCAACCGGACAGTGTTTTCACTGGGCGCGTGTACCATCCAATGGAAGAAAATAAACTTCAGAAACTCCTTCATTCCAGCAGACTGACTTGTTGGAAGAGATAAATTGAGGCCATTTATTTAGAACCTACGCAAAATTGCAGAAATAGCTCCCCCTCCCTAACCCTACCCCTACCTCCAATCCAATTCCCTGGACGACATGGGTACTCCCTTCTCTTCCCTAACCTTCCTTCTCCCAAACGTCTAACATTTTCTCCCCACTACTCCCACAGTACCCACATTACTCTCATCTTCACCTTCTTTATTTCAAGTTTTATCACCTCACTCGAGCTCTGCCCGCCCTTCCTTTCCATTCCAGATATGTAGCCAATAGAATCACCCATAAACATGGTGGTACAGTAAGTACTTCCGAAAAAGTTGTCAAAACCAATTTCAGGGGCAAATAACTTGATCTGTGATTTATCATTCCACACAATCAGACATTATTAAAGAATGGAAGCCTGTGATTGACCTTGTTTCGAAACAGTATGTAGCTCATCTTTAAGGAATGATAATACGTACTGTGCAAGTAAGTGCAGAATTTGATGGATTATTTTCTTAAAAAGCAAACTTTGCCAGGTTTAAACTCATGGGGAAAAGAGATCGCTGGATTCACCTGCGATGTGCCACACAGCTTGCCTCGAGTTTTAAAAGACCAGTTCCCTGCCTGGGAATATAATTCATCCATTGGAGTACAGGTTGGATTTTGTCCAAGAGGAGAGATACACCAGGTTTAGCATACGACCAGGTACACCAGGTACTATTCCCTCACTGGGTTTGAGACAATGTGAGTGTATATACATACAGTCATGTGAAAAAGTAAGTACACCACATGTAAAGTTTTGACTTTTTCAACATATTTCAACATACAGCTATTTGAACTTCATTTCAACAATACTGATAGATAAAGGTGATATAATATAACAAATATCACGAAACATTTACATTTTGTAGTCCATTGTATAATTTAAATAAACATAAATGCAAATTTCACATGTGGAAAAAGTAAGTACACCCTTGGCTCTAATAGGTGGTATTGCCCCCTTTGGCAGAAACAACCTCAAGTAGGCGTTTCTTATAACTGCCTACCAGTCTCTGACATCGACTGGGAGAAATTTTTGCCCACTCCTCCATGCAGAATTCTTTCAGCTGTGCGATGTTTGAGGGGTTTCTTGCATGCACAGCTCGTTTCAAATCCCCCCACAACATCTCGATGGGATTTCGATCCGGGCTTTGACTTGGCCATTCCAGAACACTCCATTTCTTTCTTTTCAGCCATTCCTTGGTGGATTTACTGATACTAGGGCATGCCCGTACTATATCTATATCTAAAATTATATCCCCCCTCTATTTACATGAAATGGTTTGGTCCATGAAATGTTTTGGTTCATTCGCAACGCCAAAGCGAACGGCGAACGCTTTACATGAAATGGTTTGGTTCATGAAATGTTTTGGTCCATTCGCAACGCCAAAGCGAACGGCGAACGGCTTGCGAGTACAGTGACAATCCCCCCGGGGTTTTAATTAGTTTTAAAACATCGTTTAACGCCAACATAGCGCCAACATAGTTTGCCGACGGGAAATAAATGAATACGCTCTCAAATGTGCCATCCGAGGCAGAGTGTGTTCGCCACGTTCGGCACACGCGATAGCTCGCTGCTCTCTGATTGGTTGAATCGTTTTTTGGACATAGCTCGGTAAGTAATTGTCCGATTAATATGAAACCTTGAAAAGGCACATCCTCGGGTCCCCAGCAATATACCTGGCAAGTTTAAAGTATATCGGACCCGTGGTTGTCGAGAAACAGCGGTCACAGACAAACAAACGTACAAACAAACAAACGTACAAACAAACAAACGTACAAACAAACAAACACACAGAGATTACTGGAATTATAGATAGATGTTTAGGGTCATTGTCATGTTGCAAGGTCCACCTTCGGTTGAGCTTCAACTTTCTGACAGATGGCCTCACATTATCCTCAAGCACCCTCTGGTACAATAAAGAATTCATAGTGGATTCTATGATGGTGAGCTGCCCAGGCCCTGATGCAGCAAAGCTGACCCAAACCATAATATTTCCACCACCATGCTTTACAGTTGGTATCAGGTTCTTGTGGTCAAATGCTGTCTTTGGTTTTCGCCAAACATGTCTTCTGGTATTGTGGCCAAATAGCTCTACCTTTGACTCATCTGTCCAGAGCACATTGTTCCAGAAGTGCTGGTCTTTGCCTCGGTGTTCATTGGCAAACTTTAGTCTTGCCCTGATGTTCTTTCTGGACATCAAAGGTTTCCTCCTGGCACACCTCCCATGTAGATCAAATTTGTGCAGCCTCTTTCTAATGGTAGACTCGTGCACTTTGACATCAACAGTGGCAAGAGCTACCTGAAGGTCCCATGATGACATTCTGGGCTTCTTAGAGACTTCTTTCAGCATCTTGCGGTCTGCTCTCGGGCTGAATTTGCTGGGGCGGCCTGGCCTGAACAAGTTGGCAGTTGTTTGGAATCTTCTCCACTTGTAGATGATCTTCCGGATAGTCGAATGATTGATTTCAAATTGTTTGGAGATCTTTTTAAATCCCTTCCCAGACTCGTAGGCATCTATAACCTTCTTTCTGAAGGCCTCAGAGAGCTCTTTTGATCTAGGCATGCTGATGCCGCACACTTCAACAACAAAGAGCAAACCAAACGAAATGTCTGAGGTTTAAATAAGACAGGTTCCTCCAAGATCCTCTCTAACGATGTTCTAATCATTTGCACCTGAGCTGGTGCACCTTATTCTAATTTTAGGTATTTGAAGTAGTGATAAATGTTGGGGTGTACTTACTTTTTCCACATGTGAAATTTGCATTTATGTGTATTTAAATTATACAATGGACTACAAAATGTAAATGTTTCATGATATTTGTTATATTATATCACCTTTATCTATCAATATTGTTGAAATGAAGATCAAATAGCTGTATGTTGAAATATGTTGAAAAAGTCAAAACTTTACATGGGGTGTACTTACTTTTTCACATGACTGTATATAAATACTGTATTGGGACAGAGAACTGTGTAATGGACATGTCTTTCGGGTGGAGTATTTATTGCTTAGGATATTGTTATATAAAGCGATTTATGTTTTAAGTTATTAGTTTGTGTTAATACTTCAAATAAAAGTAGTAATTATATAAGTTTGAATGAGGATATTGCATTGCTGTGTTGACTAACTGTCTGGACACAACTTTGAGGTTGTTGAGTAATCTAATGATGTGGACCTGCAGTCAGGTTTGTGGATCCGCCGTTTGAAGAGGTTCTGGACTGAAAGGATTGAAACCTCGATGAAAAACGGTGCCCAGCTGATGATCCGGGCAGTTGGAAAACCAGTAATTTGCTTATAGGTTGAGGTTATGACTTCAAATATAAAATAGCTTTTACAAGTACTTACAAGTACATAATATATCTATGTATGTGTTTGTTTCGGTGCGTTTATATGTACATGTGTATGTGTTTATATATATATATATATATATACATATATATATATATATATATATATATATATGTATATATATGTATGCATATATTGTGTGTGTGTGTGTGCGTGTGTGTGTGTGTTTATGTGTGTGTATGTATGTATTGTTAATGTCTGGCTTCCTTCTTGTAACTACAGTGCAGTAACTGGTCTTTATTTTGATAAAGTATATAAATATATATATACGTATAATTATATATACAGTATATAAATATATACAGTATATTCAAACGACTAAATTGGTAAGGTCTCCAACCTTTAATTGAACCAACAATGACTCAACGTTTCGGTTAACACCATGTGAAAAGCCAACATGCATCTGTTACCCTTCCTCAAGAGTGATACAATTGTGGGGGTAGAGGCTGAAATACCATAGTAGAGGTAGGATTGTATAATATTAGCATGGATCGTGGACGCATAGGAGTCAACTCGATGTATTAAGCAGGGAAACTGGAGCTTAAGGTTGTTTATGTGTTTTCACATGGGGGGGGGGGGGGAGGGGTGGGTGGTGCTGTGTTAACTAGGTAGGGATCAAAGTTAGATTTCTCTATGCTGTGATTGCCTCCTGTGGCTTTTCCATATTTTTTTTATTTTTTTTTACAACGATAACCGGCATGACTGCCAACAGAACCCAAAACATCCCCGATCAGGCTAAACTCCACCTCCAGAGGATCATGGTTTGTAGGCCATGCCCAGAGTTCGCCATTGTTCGGGCAAGACCATGGGGTGTATCGAGAGAGCTTGGCGACTGGACAGAGGGACGTCAAAGCTATAAGGTTCTTGAGCAGGAAGAAGAAGACTCTTTTTCTCTCTCGGTCTGGTCTTGTTCTCGGTCGGTCGCTTTTGTGCTGGCTCTTCTGGCTCGGTGCACTGGTGCTGAGAGAGAGAGTGGTATGGAACGTTTGCGATCGCGAGGAGGTGTTACTGGTGGTGTGGGGCTCTTGTCGCTTCGGACGGAGTGGGGACCGAAAGAGGACCACCTGCACGAGTTACCCTCACATACGTGCGGCTGTGGAGAGCGACTCAGTGCCATTGCTGGCTCGTTTCACACGCGAGCGGCTTCGGGCCACTTTGTACTGCCGACTTCATTCAACGATCTCATTGAACAAGCTGAGTGATGGCCGACCAGAGAAAACAATTTATTTTATTTTATCATTTCCCTGTTGTGTATTTGTGTCTGATGGAGACGTCTCAAATTAGAAATTAGTTTTACCTCACCTTTCATTTTTATTGCATTACATTTATTTTCATTAAATTCATTATTGTGGCATTTATTTCATTTGTTGTGTATTTATTTGTTTATGAGTCTGAGAATAAACCTGTGTGGCTTCCGTCTGAGGTAAGCGCTTTGGTTGCCTCACTCGCGTGCGACGGACCAACCGCCAGTTTCAGTTACGTGCCTCGAATTAAGGACCGTTACGGCTATTTGTCATCCAGTGGTGTTAACCGCCAGGCTGACAGGACAATATTATCCCCCCACTAACATCAGCACTCCCACCCTCAGGGAGAGAGTTGACAATTTAAAATGGTGATGTTTCCACAAAGTGATACTTTTACACATACACTTGAAAAAAAAAGTTGGGCTATAATATTTCTTCTTCTTCTTCATTCGTATGCAACACAAGGCTGTGGGGTGGCATCATTGGCTGAGGGTGCGGCTGTGCCGCTGATGCAATGACCTCTGCTGGTTAGAGCACGCGGGGAAGAGAGACGGAACTTGACTTGCACGTCGGCACTTCCGTGTCGCATTCAAAGGTGAATTATTTATCGGGAATCAAACTGAGTTAGAGCAGAATATGAGCGATGGCAAATATTCCCTTTACCCCTGTGAATGACGGAAGCCTCTCCTCAGTGAAAGACACATGAAAGCCCGCTTGGAGTTTGCAAAAAAGCACTTCAAGGACTCTCAGACTGTGAGAAACAAGATTCTGTGGGCTTTCATGTGTCTCTCACTGAGGAAAGGCTTCCGTCTGGCCACTCTGCCATAAAGCCCAGATCGGTGGAGTGTTGCAGTGATGGTTGTCCTTCTGGATGTTTCTCTCATCTCCACACAGGATCTCCAGAGCTCAGCCAGAGTGACCATCGGGTTCTTGGTCACCTCTCTTAAGGGGCTGTCACACCTTGACGATTTAGCCAGCGTATGCCGACGTATCAAAATTTATCTAAAACGCTGGCACACGTCGAACTATCGATGTTTTTTTTCAGTTTTGGGCGTATAATAGCGTATTCATAACGAGTTGGACGTATGCATAACGTATTAGTAATGTACACAGAACGTTTCGATAACTTATAGATAACTTATACCAACGAATGCTTAGCGTGTTGTCGGCGTTCACAACTTATGCCCAACGATCGTCTAACTTATGCATGGCGCGCGGCAGCGTATCGCCGACGATCACGTGGCGTAGCCTATTAAAAGGCTGCCGCTCGACGATTCAAATCATAACCGCACTAGACATCGAAGTGTCAACATCACCGTCATGCCGAAGAAAACTTCGAATCTTCGAATTCGAATCACTGGCTCCCTTTGGGTCCATATAAATATATATGTTTATTCATACACTTTGAAAAAGGTATAATAATATAATGTACAGTCAATACAAACGTATTACAAAGTAACAAGAACATTTTTTATTTGTTGAATTGTACATGTATATTGCAAAGTGCATAATTGAAAAAAAGCTTTTTATACGATGTTCATTTCAAGAGGAATCTTACTGTCTTTATTGCCTGAACAATGCAGTAATACACATATCTAAATCATCCTATCTTGCCACGGATCTGCACCAGCTGGGGAGTTAACCCAGTGCTTGAGGAGATTCCTCTGTTTCTTTCCGTCCTTGGAGGCAGTGTTGGGGCCAGTAGCTGTCTGTGTATCCTCCAAGTGATGTCCCTCTCGCCATGCTCCTGGAACAAGGTCGCGGTTCTCATTCTCTGCCCGGTCAAGCTGCTGGTTCTGTAGTCCTGGGTACCTGGAATTGGAATTTGATTTTATTTACTTATAAAGCGCACCTATAATAAAAACATATATTCTAATGCGCTGTAAAATAAAAAGTAATATAATGATACATTTAAGGTAAATCATATAATGTTTATAAGCATAGGCTAAAAGTTAAATTGCATTGTATACTGCATAATATATGCTATGTAAACATGAATTACCTGGTCCTCATGAGGTTGTGCAGGATCAAGCATGCTTTGACAATGAGCTTGACAGTGGAGGGGTGATGCTGCATGGCCTTGCCGGATCCTCCATCTCTCGGATGACATGGACATCTGCTCACCATGGAGTCTGGAACACTGACGGGTTCCTCCTGTGAACCCCATTTATACCAATTCCCCGAAACGCTGCCAATACGCCATTATACGGTAGCTGTAACGTTCAGTAAGTTCTGTGGTCGTCCGGAAGACGTCAAATACGTCTACATACGTCAATATGCGTTGGAGATACGTTACACATAGGTTCAAAGCACGTTACTCATAGGTTAGAAATAAGTTTCGGGTACGCTAGACATTATCTCGACGTATTTGGACTTACAAGTAACGTGTGTCAACGTGTGTCAACGATCGCCTAACGTGCCTACAACTTATGGCCAGCGTATGCGGAATGTGTGAGTCATACGCTGGATACGTCGAGAAATTTTGTGCATGCACAAAATTTGTCGACGAGCTCGGCATACTACGACGTATGCCAGTGTGCTTCAGCGTGCTCTTAACGTATAGGAAACTTACCCATAACGTATTCGACGTGTGCCAGCGTTTTAGATAAATTTGATACGTCGGCATACGCTGGCTAAATCGTCAAGGTGTGACAGCCCCTTTACCAAGGCCCTTCTCCCCCGATTGCTCAGTTTAGCCAGGCGGCCAGCTCCAGGAAGAGTCCTGGTTGTTCCAAACTTCTTCCATTCAAGAATTATGGAGGCCACTGTGCTCTTGGGAACCTTCAATGCAGCAAAGATTTTTTTGTAGGCTTCCCTAAATCTGTGCCTCGACACAATCCTGTCTCTGACCTCTGCAGGCAGTTCCTCCGACCTCAAGGCTTGCTTTTGCTCTGAAATGCATTGTCAGCTGTGAGACCTTATAAAGACAGGTGTGTGCCTTTCCAAATCATGTCCAATCAATTGAATTTACCACAGGTGGACTCCAATCAAGGTGTAGAAACATCTCAAAGATGATCAAGAGAAATGGGAAGCACCTGAGCTAAATTTCAAGTGTCATAGCAAAGGGTATGAATACTTATGTAAATGTGATATTTCCGGTTTTTTTTAAAAATAAATTTGCAAAACTTTCTAAAATCCTGTTTTCTCTTTGTCATGATGGGGTATTGAGTGTAGATTTATGAGGGAAAAAATGAATTTAAACGATTTCAGCAAAAGGCTGCAACATAACAAAATGTGAAAAAAGTGAAGGGGTCAGAATACTTTCTGAATGCACTGTATTTAACACGAATTGGAAGACAACCTTGCCATTTTACCATACCGTTTTACCGTACCTTGGTTCTGAATTTGTTCTGATTGCGCATGTGCAGAGAGTGAGATAATATTTTTTTACTTTGTCTGCCTGTCTGACAGCCAAACAAAATTCAAGATCATTCAAAACACGAAACTTTTTTTTTCAGGATGTAATAAAGGACACAAACAAAGGCATGAATAGCTAATGTAACATGTTAGATAAGGTGGTGTATTAGACACTGAGTAAAACGGTTGTAAAACCTTGAATTGATTTATTTGTACGTACTCCTTTAAACCGCTTTAAAACGTCATTTAAATTGAATTATTTACTTGAACACTGTAGACAGTGTAGAGCATAAATCATCTTCACAATACTTCAAATAACCATGCTATATATCGATACACAGCATGAGATGTCCGATCGAGATCGACCTGATGATGATGATAGCATGAGATTGTGTGGCATGTGAGACGGTGAAGAAGAGGCCATTGATATGGCTGTATGAATGATTCCGATTTAAGCTGCATTCTATTTAGTTAGCGTGAAAATTCCATGTTTTTTTTAATAACAATCTTTAAAATCATTATTTTATTCAAATTGGAGTATAAACTGGAACATTGTGTGGGGTTCATGTTCTATGAACTCTCTAGTTGTTGATGTTTTTTCAAAATTACAAAAGATGGGTTTTTACTGATGTACCGGTACATATTTTATGTTTTTCTTGCTGATGTTGAAAAAAGATATCGTCATTTATTAAATATTTATTACCAACACCCCAATTAAGCCCTCATATACTGTTCATGCATAAGAAATAACACTTTCGGGAACACATCCATACAACCAATGGTATAATGACCCCTTTTAGCACATTTTTGTTCGGCTCGCTCTTTTCTAGCAACACATCTTAAGCGCTAAATGACCCCTTTTAGCGCATTTTTGATCGGCTCGCTCTTTTCTAGCAACACATCCTAAGCGCTAAGTGACGTATTTGTAAAATGCTGTATTTATAAAATATTATTGTTCGGGTTCAGCAGGGGTCACGGAGGGAGTTCTGTACACCACAATTTTTTTTGTGTGTGTTTGCTGTCCACATACCTCTTCATGGCAAATGCCAGCTGCACCCCATGATCAGCCTTCTCTGCTGGCTCCTGATGTACTCTGCTGGTGTTCACATGTGGGGTCACACGTGCACTGCACAATACTGTTTGGCCCCTGCTCTTCATTTTAAATAAATGAATCTCGCATTCCAGCTTTGTACACACGCTATTTGTTATCTCGCGTTACGGCTCTGTATTAACTATCTCTCGTGGTCCTGTTTCATTCTTTACCCTTAATGGCGCTGTTCCAGGTACCCTTTCTATTTTACCACTGACCTGACAGGTCGCCATCATGTACTGCACGTCCCACGCGCACGCCACATTCTTTCTCACTCCGGCCAGGTCCTCTTGTCCCGTGTCACCTTTCCTGACAGTCTTTCCAACCAGCCTTTGCCTCTGCCCATCCAGCTGTCATGCCATTGCACATAGCCTTCATCTCTGCCCATCCTGTGTCCAGTTTATTGCCCAGCATTTCTATTCTCTCGGCATGCT
The DNA here is from genome assembly GCF_964187855.1 of Myxine glutinosa. Classification (NCBI taxonomy): domain Eukaryota; kingdom Metazoa; phylum Chordata; class Myxini; order Myxiniformes; family Myxinidae; genus Myxine; species Myxine glutinosa. The sequence continues at coordinate 80,159,997 of NC_136261.1, read as the reverse complement.
GAGCCTCCATGTTATCTACAAGCTGTGAAATTTGGCCAAAACCTGCCTTCCCTCCACTGGCATAAAAACAGCATCCACACTGCTTGAAATGTCACTCTTGGACACAGCTTCCTCCATCTCTATGAAACCCACCTGATACTGCCTGTGTTTGTTGGACATAGCTGTTTTTTTATTATAATTTTCACCCTCGCTACGCTCCGTTCACAATTTTGGGGTACAGCTGGTCCAATCCTTGTCCAATCCCACTACTGACATCAAATGTTCCATGTTCGGTGGTGGTTCAAGGGGAGTTATTGGACCTACCCCCCGGTCAATGACCCAGAGGCCAACGAGCTGCAGGTAACTCTGCGGTATGACGTGTTGCTAAGCAACCAGAGACGCTGTCTGAAACACTTAATTTGGACATTTTCAATTAGCGCTGTCTTTTCCAAGAATGCAGAACGCATCCTGAGTGCAAAGTGAGGTATTATTTTATATACTGTAATGGTCAGCCGGTCACCCAGTATTAATCCGGAAAGTCAGGTTAAAGTGACCGCGACAGTCACTCGCTTCAAAGACCCCCGTCGGATCTGCATCTGGTGCCCACATTACCTTACAGATTAAAACCACAAACTGGCTGAGTGTCACGCCGATAGGCGACCACCTGATAGATCTGTTTAGGCTGAGCAAACCTTGCTTGCGAGACACGATATTCTCCAGCAGCCAATCGACTTTAACGGATTTAATCAAGCCACCAGATGAAGCCACCAGGACAAACATAATTCACCCAGAGACCAGGTTAGGTTTATAATGTATTGCAAAGGAATGGAACAAGGGTGGTAACAAAGAGGAAACAATGATCACAAATAACTATTTATTCTAAAACACCCTTACCCTTAACAAACATTTGCACCCACTGACCAAACAATGAAAGGGAACCTTAGTTACCTAATATTAAAGGCCGTCATGCACATAATAGAGACATGGACTAGGCAAAAAATACCACGTGCTGAATACGGTAGGATGCCGCTTGATCCCAGCAGGAGGAATGAGAAGGAAAGGCACAGGTCGTGCCACAGATCAATGCAATCCTGGTCCAAGAGATGAGTGGGTGCAGCTTGTGAGGTGGGCATGGTGAAGTCCGCAGCAGTAAAAGGTGATTGCAGATTCCTCCAATGTTCCCCAAGCATCTCCTGTGCTTCTGCCCGATGCATCCACCATCCACCATTATCCCCTCTGGAAAACCCCTTGGAACTTCACAGAGGAAAAAGGCAAGCCCAAAGTACACCAACACGACAATCACAACGGTTTACCTTTAAATATAGTTCTTCAAATGCAGAATTCATTGATCCCAGTATCTTTCTATAATGAAATCAGATCACACAAAAAGGTGAAACAATATGATCTTGTCTCAAAAATGATTGAAATCCAGCAAATATGGCCTGTTCCAACAGGCCCAAAACAAAATGGCAGCTTAAGACTTCCATGAGTGGTAGAGTAAGCCCTTTTTTTGTTTTTTTTCATGATGAGCATCCCATCATTTATCTTCAAAAGGGGACTTTAAACTTCCCCAAATACCCAGTTTCTATCCATGCACTCCATTGGCGTTCCCTTAGTATGCATGGAAAGTTTTGAGCTGCTGGATTTCATGGTTTCGGATTTATGGAGGAGACACACACACACACACACACACACACATACAAACACACTTACCTTCATGAAAGGCTTTCCCTTGGTTAGCCTAACTTCACCTCACAGGGGTCCTAGCCACCATTTTATATCTGCCTATTCAAACATGCCTTGCCTTGGAACCACAATGTACTCTCACAGACTAATTAATGTATATAATCAAAATCTGTCTTCAGATTTGAGGATCGAAGCTGGTGGACTAAATAACTGTCGAAATATGGACTGAAATCTGAAAATTTAAAGAAATCACCGATTCTTATAACTTAGTGTATTTGCCAAACATTGGATTGTTCACCCACCAACAGAGAATGTGAGCTGGGCTTCGATCATTTGCTTGCGTCGGTTGGAGAGTGTTGACTGAGAAGATTGAGGTAAGTGCTGTGTTTTTATCATCTATGCTCTTTAAGTAGTCACATGGCTGAAATCGTGCTTAAGATATGCTTGGTCATACTAAGCACTGCCTGGAGACGTCCAGACAATTTTTTTTAATTTTTTTTTAAGCAAATGAACACTTTTTTAGCAATCTAAATTACTGCTAAGCTCAATTCCACAGTTAAAATCTTGAAATTTGGCTCAGGATTCTAAAGCTTATCACGTATTATTTTAATTAAATAAAGACACAAACACCGCCTGGAGAGTTGTATATGGGTGGAAGGGGGAGAGGATTTGAGTGGGAGGTAAGTATGAGGGGAGGGGAAGGAAAGGCAACACCATAGAATATTAGACTGTGGGCCATGCCTCAAAATGACACTTTTTCGTAGTCTCCACCTGGGGGCTACTTGATATTTCCAACAGTAATAGATAATTATCACTGATTACTGCTTAGATAATTATCACTAATTATCACTAATAGGTCACTGATTACTTTTTTCAATGTTCCCATCATACTAAAATACGCCATTTGTGTCTGTCTGTCTGTCTGATGAATTTTTGACGCCAATACATTCCGTCGCTACTTATCCAATCTCAACCAAACTTGACAGGATGATGAAGGATTACATAATGAAGGTTGCAGCGCATTCATTTGCCCCCCTTCCTAAAGGGGTCCCCCCCCCCACCCCCGCCCCCGAGCGGGATTTCTCCACCATTGCCGTCAATGGGGTTGCGAGTTGAGGTGTATATCAATTTTAAGTTAGCGTTATCGTGGCGTTTTTCCAAGGCCGCTTCGAATAACAAAACTAACGATATTATCATTATATTAATGTTATGACAAAAAAATATCAATACCATTAATATCCCACCTCTCACCCCCCCCCCCCCCCCCCCCCCCTCCCAAGGTGTTTTTCTTCCTTGAACAAACATTGAGTCAATGTTTATAAATAGCTCTTCATGGCGTTTCCATAGGAGCAATGGCACAACGGCCTCCACAAGAAGTAAAAATATTATATAATGAATTTTATTTTTATCTATCTATAATTCCAGTAATCTCTGTATGTCTGTATGTTTGTGACCGCTGTTTCTCGACAACCACGGGTCCGATATACTTGAAACTTGCCAGGTATATTGCTGGGGACCCGAGGATGTGCCTTTTCAAGGTTTCATATTAATCGGACAAGTAGTTACCGAGCTATGTCCAAAAAACGATTCAACCAATCAGAGAGCAGCGAGTTATCACGTGTGCCGAACGTGGCGAACAGACTCTGCCTCGGACGGCACATTTGAGAGCGTATTCATTTATTTCACGTTGGCAAACTATGTTGCCGCTATGTTGGCGTTAAACTATGTTTTAAAACTAATTTGCGATTCTTTCGCTTTCCTGCGCGTTTGTGCACGCTATGGCGATTTCTTTACCAAACTCCGCAAGCCGTTCGCTTTGGACCAAACCATTTCATGTAAATAGAGGGGGGGGATTGTCACCGTACTCGCAAGCCGTTCGCTTTGGACCAAACCATTTCATGTAAATAGAGGGGGGGGATTGTCACCGTACTCGCAAGCCGTTCGCTTTGGCTTTGTGAATGGACCAAACCATTTCATGTAAATAGAGGGGGGGGATATAATTTTAGATATATATATAGTACGGGCATGCCCTAGTCTATCTATAATTCCAGTAATCTCTGTATGTCTGTATGTCTGTGACCGCTGTTTCTCGACAACCACGGGTCCGATATACTTGAAACTTGCCAGGTATATTGCTGGGGACCCGAGGATGTGCCTTTTCAAGGTTTCATATTAATCGGAGAAGTAGTTACCGAGCTATGTCCAAAAAACGATTCAACCAATCAGAGAGCAGCGAGCTATCACGTGTGCCGAACGTGGCGAACAGACTCTGCCTCGGACGGCACATTTGAGAGCGTATTCATTTATTTCACGTTGGCAAACTATGTTGCCGTTAAACTATGTTTTAAAACTAATTAAAACTACTTTGCGATTCTTTCGCTTTCCTGCGCGTTTGTGCACGCTATGGCGATTTCTTTACCAAACTCCGCAAGCCGTTCGCTTTGGACCAAACCATTTCATGTAAATAGAGGGGGGGGATTGTCACCGTACTCGCAAGCCGTTCGCTTTGGACCAAACCATTTCATGTAAATAGAGGGGGGGGGATATAATTTTAGATATATATATAGTACGGGCATGCCCTAGTAATATATAAATATTATAAAAATAAAAATCTACAAACACGTTTGATTCGCTTTTGAAACAGTCGCTATTAACAGACCAATCACAAATGCTGTGTCTGCAAGGGCCGACAAATTGGCCAATCACAGGCTTTGTACTAATATCACAGCCCGGCTGATGTATCTGGCTAAACAATGGCATGCTGCATGCACATCGTTGCCGGTTCAAAAGAAAAGCTTACTTCATTTTCGGAAGTTAATTGGCTAAAATTCATCACAAGTGCTCATCAGTTGAAACTACAGATACCAAAGAAGCTGAAATTGCGGGAAATGCAATCCAAACGTATCCATTGGAGCTTGTTAGAGCTCCAGAAAGACTCGATACCATCCCCTCCCAACCTGGATATCATCGCAAGTGCTACATGCGATTCACAGACAAGTGCAAGATTGACAGAGCCAAGAAGAAGCCTACAAACGTGTCCCAAAGCAGTGGGCATTGTGAGCTGACGTCGACATTGATTTTCAAATATATTTTTTTATTGATTTCCTCTGCCAAGCTTGAAATCATCCCTTTATCGTGCCGTTTTGTTCATCTAGGAAGTGTAGTAGTACATGTCCCATGTACTGAGATCTGTGTAGTGCTGACTTTTCGACTCCGTGGAAAAAAAAGGAATTGGCTGTGGTATTGGTGTTGGGCTAGCCCTGGTGTTGGGCTAGCGGCTAGGGTGCCGGCTTAGGATCCAAGGATCCTGGGTTCGAATCCCGGTCGATCGCTGAATTAACGCCAGGGGGGTTGACTCAGCCTGTCATCCTTCCGAGGTCGGCTAATTGAGTACCAGTTCACTGGTAATTCCCCGTTTGTCGTTAAAGGTGGCAAAAAGGGCTGGCGTCAGGAAGGGCATCCGGCCGTAAAACATTGCTTCAAATAGGGGACCGAAAAACAACAACAACCACGGTTCCCGAAAAAGGCCAACCCCCGCTTTGCGGGGAAAAATGGCCTCTAAAGGTGGTTATTGGTAGTCTTCTCAAGTGCTAGTGCTAATGTCACCACAGTGGGTTCATATTACTGTTTTTTATTGTCATGCCTGTTTCTCATGTTCATTGTCATGCATTGTGGTATTGGTGAATATGGCTTTTCTCAGGTTGCCTGTGACCAGGTGATAGAACAAGACAGCCAAACGTGATTCCAAAACCAAAGGAGGTCTCACTGGATTCAGCATCAACAAAGGAGCTGCTCAAAGATGGACTTTGACCCAACATGAGAGAGCTGGGATTAGCGGACAGTGTGAAGAAATGGCTGGTAAGAAGGCATCTACACGGTCTCGAATTGAACTGGATGAATCTAGAAAAATGCGAGATGAGAAAGATGTTAGAAGTGTTGTGGATACTATTCCCAACATGGCAAATCCCTTTGATTCTTCCCTGGAATCCGATCGGCTTTTTCACATTAACTCAGGGAAAGTTGCATCAACACCTGTGGTGCAAGATCTCCAGCAAGTGCCTGAGAAAGGAGGAGCAGCATTTCAGACGTTTTGTGAGAAGCGACTCCAAGCCTCAGATATCGGCTTTCATGATCCCATCACAAAAATGAAATTGAAGACATTCAATGACACAGGGAAGGCAGCGGTATCAAAGGTGAAGGGTAGAGAGATCACTCTCAAGGCTGACCGGAATCTTTTTGCCAGGCTTATGGTGATTGGTACAGTGCGGAATCTGGATATTGATGAGATGCTAACTCATTCACTGAGTCCTTTACCCTTGCCACTTGCAAACTATGACGGATCACTCAACAAGACCAACAAAGCAAAGCTCTTACACTTTTCAGAGGGAGCAGTTGACCCTACACCTACCATCAGTGATATCCCAATTGATTCAACATGGGTGTGGGATGCTATGGTATTGATTCAAGTTCTAACGCCACCCGGAACATTTGGCCAGCTTGCTGATCAGGTACCATCAGTCCGAGTGAGACAAGCCAAACTGGATAAGTCGAAAGTGGTGCACTTTGTTCCTGATATATACCATACTAACAGCATCAAAGGTGGTGAGAGAAGTAGATGGTCAGTAGGAGGGATACATGTCAACAAAATCTTCTCTGCTGAACAGAAGATACCCAAACAGTGGTCAAAATTATTGTCAGGTGGCCAGAATAAAGAGAATCTTTTACAGTTCCTCTTTGAATACTGGTGCAGGAATGCAAGGGAAATCATTGATGATGTAACATTCATCGTTGGACATGGCAGTGAATATCATGCTCTCCGTCAGAATGAAATGAAAACTGATCTTGAAGTAGTAGCCATCCAATGTCTCTTCACCAATCAAGAAGAAGCAGACACTAGAGTGACTAGACTGTTATTGCATAGTGCATTTGCAGCCAGATCAAGTGATCATGTTGTCATTCGCAGCCCAGACACAGATGTATTTGTGTTATGTATTGCATTCTGCCAGGATATTGACGCAAAACTCTATTCCAACACTGGAAAAGGAAAGGCCACACGTACAGTTGACGTCCAGCATATCTTTCATCACTTTGGAAAGGAGGTGTGCTCTGCTCTGGTTGGATTACATTGCTTTTCTGGATGTGATTCAGTCAGTGCCCTGTATGGTATGGGGAAGGTGAAGTCTGCATAGATCTTGATATCAAGTAAAGAGCACTGTGCTACATTTGAGAAGTTGGGAACATCTTTTGAGGTTTCTGAAACTCTGTATACAGGACTGGAGATGTTCACTTGTGAACTCTATGGCCAGAATGGCTGTGTAGATGTAAACCAGGCCAGGCGTCAGATGGTCAAGACTGGTAGATGTGAAGAGAAATGTTTGCTACCCAACAAGGATGCATTGCACAAACATATCCAACGTGCAAGCTATCAGGCAGCAATTCATAAGCGATGTCTTGAGAACTTGCCAAACATTCCACCTCCAACAGATGATGGATGGAAATTTGATGGTGGTGGGCAAGCGGTCGATTGGATGGGACTTCCCCCTGCATCTGCAAGTGTTATGGAGTTGGCACACTGCTCATGCAAGAAAATGCAGTTTCACAAAGGAGATGTTCTTGTTTGCCTAACAAGGTTCCTTGCACAGATCTGTGCTCTCGTGTAGGATGTGAAAATGTTTCACTTTCATCAGATCAACCTGAACGCAATGAAATTGACACTTCCGACTCCGCAGATGAATTGTAGCTTGTTCTCGTCTTTCGTGTATTTTACAAAAGCAATAACTACTGGATTTTTCTGTTAAATTGTTAAATATATATATATATACAGTCACGTGAAAAAGTAAATACACCCCATGTAAAGTTTCGACTTTTTCAACATATTTCAACATACAGCTATTTGATCTTCATTTCAAAAATATTGAGAGATAAAGGTGATATGATATAACAAATATCATGAAACATTTACATTTTATAGACCATTGTATAATTTAAATAAACATAAATGCAAATTTCGCATGTGGAGAAAGTAAATACACCCCAACATTTATCACTACTTCAAATACCTAAAATTAGAATCAGGTGCACCAGCTCAGATGCAAATGATTAGAACATCGTTAGAGAGGATCTTGGAGGAACCTGTCTTATTTAAACCTCAGACATTTAGTTTGGTTTGCTCTTTGTTGTTGAAGTGTGCGGCGTCACCATGCCGAAATCAAAAGAGCTCTCTGAGGTCTTCAGAAAGAAGGTTATAGATGCCGACGAGTCTGGGAAGGGATTTAAAAAGATCTCCAAACAATTTGAAATCAATCGTTTGACTGTACGGAAGATCATCTACAAGTGGAGAAGATTCCAAACAACTGCCAACTTGTTCAGGCCAGGCCGCCCCAGCAAGTTCAGCCCAAGAGCAGACCGCAAGATGCTGAAAGAAGTCTCAAAGAACCCCAGAATGTCATCACGGGACCTACAGGTAGCTCTTGCCACTGTTGATGTCAAAGTGCACGAATCTACCATTAGAAAGAGGCTGCACAAATTTCATCTACATGGGAGGTGTGCCAGGAGGAAACCTTTGCTGTCCAGAAAGAACATCAGGGCAAGACTAAAGTTTGCCAATGAACACCTAGGCAAAGACCAGCACTTCTGGAACAATGTGCTCTGGACAGATGAGTCAAAGGTGGAGCTATTTGGCCACAATACCAGAAGACATGTTTGGCGAAAACCAAAGACAGCATTTGACCACAAGAACCTGGTACCAACCGTAAAGCATGGTGGTGGAAATATTATGGTTTGGGGCAGCTTTGCTGCATCAGGGCCTGGGCCGCTCACCATCATATAATCTACGATGAATTCTTCATTGTACCAGAGGGTGCTTGAGGATAATGTGAGGCCATCTGTCGGAAAGTTGAAGCTCAACCGAAGGTGGACCTTGCAAGATGACAATGGCCCTAAACATACCAGTAAATCCACCAAGGAATGGCTGAAAAGAAGGAAATGGAGGGTTCTGGAATGGCCAACTCAAAGCCCGGATCTAAATCCCATCGAGATGTTGTGGGGGGATTTGAAACGAGCTGTGCATGCAAAAAAAACCCTCAAACATCGCACAGCTGAAAGAATTCTGCATGGAGGAGTGGGAAAACATTTCTCCCAGTCGATGACAGAGACTGGAAGACAGTTATAAGAAACGCCTACTTGAGGTTGTTTCTGCCAAAGGGGGCAATACCACCTATTGGATCCAAGGGTGTACTTACCTTTTTCACATGCGAAATTTGCATTTATGTTTATTTAAATTATACAATGGAGTACAAAATGTAAATGTTCATGATATTTGTTATATTATATCACCTTTATCTATCAATATTGTTGAAATGAAGATCAAATAGCTGTATGTTGAAATATATTGAAAAAGTCCAAACTTTACATGGGGTGTATTTACTTTTTCACGTGACTGCACGTGTGCCGTACGTGTCTGCATTTTAAAAAATCATTTTCTCAGCAACCGTTGGTCCGATTGACATGAAATTCTCACCATAGGAATGCCTCCTATAGAATATTTTAATGATTATTATGACGTCATAGGTGACGTGGTACAGACGCCATCTTGGAAAAACCGAAAAATGTTGCATCTCTATATCTCCAAATCCGCTCAATGGAAAAAAATTGAAACGGCTCATTATCAAGTACTCACCATGGGGAATAAGATATGTTTATGGTGATGTCATCTGTGCCTTCATTATGACATCAAAAGTACAACATGTATCCGATCATTGTGAATTATTTTACTCAGCAACTTTTGGTCTGTTGGGCACGAAATTTTCACCATAGGAGCGCCTCCTCATGTAGAATATTTTAATGATAATCATGACGCCATAGGTCATGTGGTACAGGCGCCATCTTGGAAAAACCTTAAAATGTTGCACCTATATATCTCCAAAACCGCTGCATGGAAAACATTGAAACATGGCTCATTGTATAGAACTCCATATGTGCAATAGGTATTAATGATGACGTCATTGGTGGCATAATTATGACTTCATAATTCGACAGGGACATCGCTTAGTCTGATCAGTTTGAAATGTAATGGGCGTGATCTATGCAACAATTATATTAGAGAATATAAATTTATGATGTCATCGCTCACGTGGTCTGACAGCCATATTGGATCAAAGAAAAAATTGTTCAAAAACAGAAGAGTTGGCTCACAACAAGTTCACTGCGCAGGATAAGTATTCTATGATTACCATCTCTTTGGTGGATATTATTGAACCCAAGATGACCTTTTACGAAGAGGCGGAGAATTAGTGCCAGCACTCTGAACAACAACAACAACAACAGGCATTTTAAGGCCATTTTCCCTGCACGTGCGGGGGTTAGCCTTGCGGTCCCCATGACAATCTTCTCCATTTTTGCCCTGTTTTCTGCATCTCCCCTTGTTAACCCCTCTTTTTTTTCTTTTCTTTTTTGTATACTGAATCGAGGCTCGTGAAAGAGCTAACATTTATTTCACAAACAAATCAACCAGACAAACAAAATATATAAAAAGAGGGAGCGGAAGACAAGATGGGGAGAGAAGGGGAAGCACACAAACACAACATTTGAGAGCTGGGAGATGTTCTGAGGGCTTGGAGGGAGGAGGTGTGGGAGGGAGGTGGGAGGGGGTGGGAGAAGTATAAAACACAAGGACACCAAGGACTTCCAGGACAGAAGTTGGTATTTCAAAAAAGTGGTTTGGGGTGAAATTATCGGAGGTAGAAAAGATCAAGGTTTTGGATGGGGGAAGATAAGAGATGGTGGTGAATAGCTGTTTTAAAGACCTGGAGGGTGGAATGGGATTGAAGAGAGTGAGGGAGTTTGTTCCAGAGGCGGGAGAAAAGAGGAATGAAGGAGTGAAGGTGAGCAGAGAGTCTTGATTTTGGCAGTTTAACCATAAGAGGGTTGCAGGCAGATCTTGTGCGACCTGTAGGAATATTTGGGGGACAGAGCCCAGAGAGAGCTGGGGGGGAAAGGCCAGAGAGGAGTCGGTAGAAGACGAAAAGACCACCAACCTGCCTGCGGTGAGTGAGTGAGAGGCCCCTGGAGTTAGCTTCATCGCGGGAGATTCCAATGATTCTGAACGCTTTGGTTTCAACAGCGTGAAGACGAGCTAGGTGTGAGGCAGTAGCACCAGCCCATAGGGGAGAGCAGTATTCCATTGAGCTGTGGATGAAAGCCTTGTATGTGGTGAGGAGCTCAGGTATGCCAAGGAAGGACTTCGCACGACGGAGGATGCCCAGTCGGCGACTGGCTTTGGAGGCCAGATTTGAAATGCGGTTTTCCCAGGAAAGATCATGGCAGATAGTGAGACCCAAAAACTTGAGTGACAGAACTTCTTGGAGAGGATTATTCAGAAAGTGGATGGGAGGGTTTTCCAGTCGGTCTTTCCGGAGAGACATCGTAAGAGTGTGAGATTTGTCAGGATTGAAAGACATGTTCCACTTGTTTGCCCAGTCTGTGATTTTGTCCAGGTCTGCAGAGAGTGAGGAGGCTGCAGACTGCCGATCTGAGGGATGAGGAATGGAGCGACAGAGAGTAGAGTCATCAGCAAACAGATCGAGTAGATTTTCAAGAGAGTCAGAGAGATCATTGATGAAGACCAGAAAAAGCACAGGGCCCCTTGCCCGCATTTCTTCTTCGACCACCTTTAGCCAAGTCTTTCTCGGTCTTCCCCGTCCTCTACTTCCTTCGACATTCATTTCCATCACTCTTCTCAACCAGTCACTTTCATCCTTCCTCAACACATGACCAAACCATCTCAAACTGTTTCTCTTCACAGCATCCATCACAGGCTCTATTCCCATCATCTTTCGCAATTCATCATTTGTCTTCCTCTCTCTCAACGATACTCCACAGATCCACCGAACAATTCGCATTTCCACCCTTTCCAGCCTTCGTTGCTGCTCTACGTTCATTACCCATGTCTCGCTCACATAAATCATAACACTTCTCACACATGCAGCATACACCTTTCCCTTCAGCTTCAATGACACTCCCCTCCTCGTCAGCACGCCACTCAGTTCCCGAAACTTCTTCCATGCACATCTCACTCGAGCAACCGTTGCCGAGTCTGATCCACCTTCCCCATTCAGCATGTCTCCTAGATAACAAAATGTTTTCACACCTTCCAGCTTCAGGCTGTCTCCAAGATCCAACTCAACATTTCCTCCATCTTCAGCTCCCTCTGTGCACAACTTACACTTGAATGTAGCTGCCACACTGGTTAATGACCCTCTCAAACCACTACAATTTTTGATGAACCCACTCAGCGCACATTGTACATTGAATGGAATTCACTCCGACACCCTTCCTGCACACAGCACACGGCCACTTCCCAGTTCTTTCCACCTCACCACATGCTTTACCACTTGCCATCACCTTCGTTTTTCCGACATTCACCTTCAGACCTTTTGTCTCCATACATTCCTTCCACTTGTTCATCTTCTCCTTCAGTCCATACATACTTTCTGCAATCAACAGCAGATCACCTGCATACAACAACTCCCACGGTAAACCCTCCTTTACGTTCTGAGCCAGCACTTCCATCACAGCCACAAATAGTGGTGAACTTAGTACCGACCCCTGATGCACCCCCACCTTCACCTCAAACTCACCACTGTTCCCATCCTTCATCATTACAGCTGTGTGCGCTCTTTTATACATTGCCATCACGACTCTGATCAACCATTCCTCCACTCCTAACTTCCTCAATGCCCATATTTCCGTGGAACTACTTTCCGTGGAACCCTATCGAATGCTTTCTCCAGATCAACAAACCCAAGAAACAACTTCTTCCTCTTCTCCATATACTTCTCCTGCAACTGCCTCACAATGAAAAGCGTGTCTGTCGTTCCTCTTCCTGGCATAAATCCAAACTGCATTTCGTCGATCTTCACTTTCTTCCTTATCCTCCTCTCCAACACCCTTTCCAATACCTTCATTCCATGCTCCAATAACTTTATTGCTTGATATGAGCCACAGTCCAGAGGGTCACCTTTCCCCTTGTATAGAGGGACGAGGGTACTCAGTTCCCAATCCACTGGAATGTGGCCTTCTTTCACCACCAGATTACAGATCTCTGTCATTCTCTTCACACCCCAACTTCCTGCTGCCTTCAACATATCTCCCACAACTCCCGTCGGCCCTCCCGCTTTTCCACTCTTCATTGCTTTTATCGCTTCCTCAGCTTCCTTCTCGGTTGTCTTTTCTGCCGGTCCTAAAACTGGATTACTCTCCATGTTGCCATCCCATTCATTCTCTGCATTCAACAGTATTTCCATATATCTCTTCCATCTTCCTTTAATTCCATATGGGTCCGCAACGATTTGTCCCACTTCATACTTCAAGCAACTCACCCCCATCACATCACACCTCTCTTTTGCTATCTGCTTTGCAATCCCGAATACCGCTCTCTGACCCTCTTCCAAATCCAAGCGTTCTCCGAACATTTTCCTACATGCCTCCGGTGCCTTTGCTACCTCTTTCTTTGCAGCCTTCTTGGCTGCCTTATAACTTTCATGCTCTGCCTTTTCTGCCCCCATACCCTTCGCCTTCTGCCACTCCTTGAACTTCTTCCTCTTCTCGTCAATCTTCTTTCCAACTTCATCATCCCACCACCATGTTTCCGAGTGCCTACCTCACCAACGCCTCCCAACAGACTATCTTTCATTGACATCCAACCACTTTCAAGCTCCACCACATCATCCTCTACCATACTCAGCCTCTCTTTTAATGCCTCCCTCACTGTCACCTCTTTCAACCTCCACACCTTCATTCTCGGTTGGTACTTCACCCGCCGAGCTCTCCTCGCACCTTTCACCCTTATGTCGCAGACAACCATGAACCTGATGCTTCCCCTCTCTCTTCATTAACGGTATGGACCTCAAACATCCGGGGCCTTCGCTCAAACCTGACTGATCTCTCCATACAGGTTGCTTCTGACAATCCAGACTTGATCTGCTTTACATAAACTTTCCTCCTTCAAGATGTCTCTGATTCCTTAGTATCTGTTCCTGGTTACTCCCTCCTCCGTTATGATAGACCTGAGCCTCGGCCTGGTGGTGGGGTGGCTATCTTTATCAAAAACTCTCTTTGTCACTCTCCTTGCACTGCCCTCTCTCCACCTCACCCCCAGGAGTACCTCTGGCTACGGCTTCCACTCCGCTCCCACCTTTTGTTCATATGTGTTCTGTACCATCCTCCAAACAGTGATGACTCCATTTACATTTCACTGTCTGACAACATGGACCAACTTCTATCCACTCATCCCAACTCTCTCTTCCTCATATGTGGCGACTTCAACTGTCATCATGCCAGCTGGCTGGGTGTGGGTTCATCTCTCACCAGCCATGGCACCTCAGCAAAGGACTTCTGCGACTCACTGGGATTGACGCAATCTGTCAATTTCCCGACCCGGATCTCAGCCAATGGTGTATCTTCTCTTCTAGACTTGGTTATGACAAACTTCCCTGCTAATGTCTGCTGCTCTTCTTCTGCTCCAATCGGTTCTTCTGATCATGTGCTTGTTAAAGTGGACATCTCTCTGGCCATTCTCAGAGAGCCTCCTCAGCGTCGGCGAGTCTGGCATTTCACTCAGGCCGACTGGCATGGTCTCCAAGCAGCCATCAATCATCTGGACTGGTCTCCCATCTCCACTGCCTCTGACATCAATTCTTCCTGGGAATTCTTCCAAAGCAAACTGCTCTCTCTCATGCACAGATTTATTCCATCTCGTCTTCAGGTGTCTTACCCTTCCTCCCGTCCATGGTACACTGAATCTTGTGGTGAGGCAGTTGCCCTGAAACAACTTGCCTTTGCCTCTTGGAAGGGTAATCCAACTGAAGGCAATCGCAGTTCCTTCCACCAAGCTCGGAACAAGTGTGTGTCTACCCTCAGGAGTGCCAGGAAGCACGATCTCTCCACACTCAAGAATGAACTCTCAAACCTGTCTCCTTCCTCCAAATCCTGGTGGCATCTGGTCAAATCCGTTTCTGGTGTTTGTTCCCCCTTCATCCCCTCCCTTACCTCAAATGTCTACACAGTTGACACCACAGGTGACAAAGCCGAATTCATCAACTCTGCGTTTGCCTCAAAATCTTGTGTCCCAAACCCATCTCTCTCTGTTCCCACCTTACCCAGTCGAACCCAACTGCTCCTGGACTCTGTGTTCTTCTCTCCTGACAAGGTGGAGAAATTTTTGTCAAACCTCGACTCTGATTCTGCAACTGGACCAGACGGCATCAGCCCACGGGCCCTAAAATCCTGCTCTGCCGCTCTATCTCACCCTCTCTCTGTCCTTTTCACCCTCTCTTTTGCTCAAGGTCATCTGCCAGCATCCTGGAAATCAGCAAACATTACCGTTTTACACAAAAAAGGTGCAAAAACAGATCCTTGCAACTACAGACCAATCAACCTGCTTCCAATTATCAGCAAAGTCATGGAATCCATCATTGCTTCGTATATCAAATCCTTCCTCTTCTCCAATGGCCTGATCTCCGATCATCAATTTAGATTCAGACCAGGTTATTCTACTCTGGACATGCTGCTTCTGCTGTCTCAACAATGGATGGAGGTCCTCAATGCCAAACAGGAAATCAGAGCTGTCTCCCTTGACATATCACGTGCCTTCGATACGGTCTGGCACCCAGCTCTGCTCACCAAACTCTCCTCCTGTGGTATCCATGGAAATCTCCATGCATGGCTTGCGGACTTCCTCTCTGGTCATAGTCAACGTGTGGCCCTGAATGGATTTCTCTCATCTCCCCTTCCTGTTCAGGCTGGAGTTCCCCAAGGCAGTGTTCTGGGCCCTGTGCTTTTTCTGGTCTTTATCAATGATCTCTCCGACTCTCTGGAAAATCCTCTCTATCTCTTTGCTGATGACTCCACTCTCTGCCGCCCCATTCCTCTTCCCTCAGATCGGCAGTCTGCAGCCTCCTCACTCTCTGAAGACCTGGACAAAATCACAGACTGGTCAAACAAGTGGAACATGTCTTTCAATCCTGACAAATCTCACACTCTTAATATGTCTCTCTGAAAAGATCGACTGGACAACCCTCCCATCTACTTTCTCAACAATCCTCTCCAAGAAGTTCTGTCGCTCAAGATTTTGGGTCTCACTATCTGCCATGATCTTTCTTGGTTAAACCACATTTCCAAGCTGGCCTCCAAAGCCAGTCGCCGACTGGGCATCCTCCATCGTGCGAAGTCCTTCCTAGGCACACCTGAGCTCCTCACCACACACAAGGCTTTCATCCGCAGCTCAATGGAATACTGTTCTCCCCTATGGGCTGGTGCTCGTGCCTCACACGTAGCTCGGCTTCACGCTGTTGAAACCAAAGCTTTCAGAATCATTGGAATCTCCCGTGATGAAGCTATCTCCGAGGGCCTTTCACTCACTCACCGCAGGCAGGTAGGTGGTCTTTCTGTCTTCTACCGACTCCTCTCTGGCCTTGCTCCCCCAGCTCTCTCTGTGCTTTGTCCCCCAAATATTCCTACAGGTCGCACAAGATCTGCCAGCAACACTCTGATGGTTAAACTGCCGAAATCTCGACTCTCTGCTCACCTTCACTCTTTCATCCCGCTTTTCTCCCGCCTCTGGAACAAACACCCATGCTCCCTTCAATCCCACTCCTCCCTCCAGGTCTTTAAAACAACTGTTCACCACCTCTTATCTTCCCCCATCCAAAACCTTGATCTTTTCTACCCCCTCTAATTCACCCCAGATCCACCTTGTTTGAAATTCCAACTTCTTTCCTCGAAGTCCTGGCAGTGTCCATATGTTTTATACCTCTCCCACCCCCTCTTCCCATGCCTCCCCCCACCCAAAGCCCTCTCCCTCCCACAGATCTCTCGATGTCCCTGCTATCAAATGTTGTGTTTGTGTCCTGCCCCCTCTCTCCCCATCTTGTCTACTGCTCCCCATGTATGTGCTTTATGTGTCGGTTTGTCTTTCTGTGTGATTAGTGTTAGCTCTTTCACGAGCCTCGATCTTGTATCCAAAAAAAACCAAAACAAAAACCAAGTTGTTCTGTGAAACTGCCTCCTCCCCCAGGATCACCTTTGTGTCCCGGAGGTTCCCCCTGTCTCGCCTACGCACCAGCAGGTAGTCAACGGTTGTCGTCGACCCACCTGACGTGTCTGTAACAAGCCTATTATCCACTTTCTGGAACTGAGTATCACAAATCAACAAATCAGCAAACTCCAAAATCCTTTCACCTTCTCCATTTCTCACACCATATCCGTAACCCCCATGAACTCCCTCAAAACCGCCCATACTCCTTCTCTATCGCACCCCAGAACTTGTCCTTCTCTTCATCGATCCGACCGACCTGCGGAGCATATCCTGAGATGACGAGCTTTCCAATCATCATTTTCACCATCATCAACCTTTCACTCACTCTCGTCACACTCACCACACTGTCTACAAACTCCTCAGAAAACAGGACACCAACACCATTCACGCCTTCTGGGCACCCTTGCCACACAAACTTGTATTTCTGTCCCTGCCTACCCTTCACCATTCTCACACCACTTCCCTTCCATCTCGTCTCCTGCACACAACATATGTCCACTCTTCTTCTGACCAATACTTCCAGCACTTCTCCTGATCTCCCTGTCATTGTCCCTACATTCCATGTCCCAAACCTCAGAAACCGATCTCCACGTCGGGCATCAGACGTTTCGTCGTCATAAATGGAGTGATTTCCACCCTTGCTTCGATCGGGTTCCCCACCTTGAGTTTTGACGAGGGGGAGTGGGGTCCCCCACGGGGTACTTCGGGCTGTACCCTGCCCATATGTAGTTGTAATTGTCATGGTTCTCTTTTTGAGGCGATGTTTTTATGGCCGGATGCCCTTCCTGACACCAACCCTTTTAGTCGCCTCTTATGACATGCAGGGATACGGTGTACCTATTCTAAACCGGGGTACACACCGGTACTCTGAACAAAGTACAAATTCCGTCCTAAACTGCGGGTAGAAAGTGTTCTGATATTCTTGGATGTTTCTTCGCACCAATTTACACTGCCGCATGGGGAGAATCGGTCACAGACGCGTAGCGAATTGATGTTCTTCAAAAGTTGTACTTGAAAAAAAAAATTGCAAACAGTTGCGTTGGTGAATCAGTCATCGGACGCCATCAGCAGGTTGCCTATACACCTAACGAGCTAACGAAATTGACCAAGGTTGAACTGTTATTTGAAATATTACTCAATAATAAATGACTTCCGTTGTACTTACATGACAGCACTATCTACAGATATCAGAGAACGTGCTGACTGTCACCCAGTTCCTTTATTCAAATCTATAATAAACTTCTGTGCTGCCTCAGCAGTAGCAGAATTTGAAACAGTTTATTTCATCATCTGAGCTAGTGACTTTGGCTAGCTACAAAGCGGTGTGGATTCTGGCTGGAAAAAAACAAAACGTTTTCAGATGGAGAATTGGTGAAATAAATCATCTGTACAACTATGGAAATTTTGCTCGAAAATTATGAACCAAAGACAAAAACGACATCATGCAGAGGATTCGAAATCTGCAGCTGAGTCAACAAACGATTACTCGTCGATTGCAAGATTTGTCGCAGTATCTTGAGTCTCAACTGTGGTCGTTTGAAGACCTGTGTGTCACTTTCGCTGACTTTGGACGAGTCGTATGTGACATCCAAGACAATGCACAGCTCGTTTTCTGGATTAGTTTTGAGTCCAAAGACATGGAGATTCATGGAGTTGGTGACTTTGGATGCGTTGGATGCTGGCAAGTTGTGTGCTGAAAGACTGCACCCGTTCTTTGTACAATCTTTCAAGGTTTTTATCTTTCAAAGATGTTGTACAAAAGTTTGAATTGGAAATGAAGATCGCTTCAGTTACGATAAATGGTTCACCTGTGTTGATTGGATGAAAATCTGGATTTGTCAGTCTGCTGAAGCAGCAGCATCTGACTGTGATTGGCCTCCATGGCGATGTTTTTTTTTTTTTTGTATACAAGATCGAGGCTCGTGTAAGAGCTAACATTGATCACAAAAAGACAAACTGACACATAAAACATATGATAAAGGAAGCGGGAGACAAGATGGAGAGCAGGGACATCGGGAGATCTGTGGGAGGGAGAGGGCTTGCGGGGAGGAGGCATGGGAAGGGGGTGGAGGGAGAGGTAAAAAAGAAACACATGGACACTGCTCGGACTTCCAGGAAAGAAGTCGGTATTTCAACAAAGTGGATCTGGGGTGAATTCACGGGGGTAGAAACGATCAAGGTTTTGGATGGGGGAGATAAGAGATGGTGGTGAACAGCTGTTTTAAAGACCTGGAGGGAGGAGTGGGATTGAAGGGAGTGAGGGAGTTTGTTCCAGAGGCGGGAGAAAAGAGGAATGAAAGAGTGAAGTTGAGCAGAGAGCCTAGATTTTGGCAGTTTAACCATAAGAGGGTTGCTGGCAGATCTTGTGCGACCTGTAGGAATATTTTGGGGACAGAGCACAGATAGAGCTGGGGGAGCAAGGCCGGAGAGGAGTCGGTAGAAGACGGAAAGACCACCAACCTGCCTGCGGTGAGTGAGTGAGAGGCGCTCGGAGTTTAGCATCCTATCATTGCATTTTGCACCAAGAAAATCTTTTTGCTCAAATGGCCGCATAAGATACGGTGGAAGATTTGATGGAGATGGTTGTCAAATAAGCTTTCCACTACCCGATAGGGCCTATGGCCCTATAGGATAGTGGATGGCTTATTGCTGTTGTCGGGTTAGTTTCTAAATTATCACCCCGTTGGCGATTCCTTTGTGATTGCAGCTATCTGGTTTCTTAGTGTGGTTGCTATGTGGCCCATGGTACCACAGAGTTTCTTAGACATCTATGAGTACCAAACCACCATTTAGAAAAAAAATCTTCATGCACTTCCAACACCCAATTTCTGAGCTGTTTCAATTTCCTAGCTGACATTTTTTTAAAATCTTGACCTATTTTAACGTCATGTCCCAATTATAGTTATTTTAACATTAGTCACCAAGTTTTCATGTCAGGTAAGTTTTTTGAGGATTGTGTTATGGGGTCCTCCCCTTACCTCTGGTCTCGGTAGACCTCCGAACCCCGAGAGGGTCCCCGGCAGAAAGATGTGTTATCCTTGGTTGAAATCAAGCAAATAAGGAAACCCTCAATGGAACCAGCAAATGAAACAGTCAAATCAATAATACAACCACACCAGGTTATGAACAAACAATAATATATTAGGAATCACACAAAAAGCCATACAACAATGGGGGGGCAATCACCCCTACTATCAAATCTTACGGTGGTAACCTTATCCAGCCCCTTAACCCCAAACTCACGGCACCTCTCCAATGTCTCTGCACCCCTCCAAGGCGAAGTCCCAATGTCTCTGGGCGCTCTCTGGATCGGGGAGTCAAGGCCCGATCAAAGTCAATTGAGGCGTAGGCGGTCGAGACGACCCCGAGGTCACGTTGTTCAGCACCCAGCAACACAGCGGTGGAAAGGAACCTCACAAAGACGCGCTCCGACGTACACGTTGCGGTTCAATCCGCGAGCCTCCGTATAATTCTCACGTGCCCTTTCTGGCACAGCCGTCCCCGGCAAACCACCGGGGAATAACGCCCAGCTGACACGACCAAACCCAGTTCACTGCAGGTTGCTCACGTGGCGAAGATGGCGGGCGGCTTTCACTCCAACCCGGGCTTTGAGGCCCGGATCCTCCGGAACCTCAATGAGAATACCCGACGACACAGGCTCCACGCACTCCGGCGATATTTCTTATCGCCCGAATTTCCCTTCAAGGACGCAAAGTTCACTCGCACTGTACGTCGAACGCTCGGTCCGGAGCTCCAACAACCACAGCTCTTTTCGATCTCCTCCCACCTCTTTCTTCTTCGCTCCACCTCTTCCGGTCACGATCTGGATTTCCGGCCACATTTTACCAGGAGCGCTTTTAAATCTTTTAACCACAACAACCCTTTCCCTTAAGTCACAATAAGCATAATATCTAGAACCAACAATGATAACAACAACCATAACGAGGGCCGAATCCATAACAATTGTCACTGATAACATGTAAGCCAGTGAGTGCTACCTTCCACATGGCCGGGTTGTCGGCGACTAAGCCAACATCCCTCACTGGCTTTGCGATTGGGGAGAGTGACTGTAACACCCTTCCAGGACTAAAACCAACACCTGACAAATAGTATAGGCTCTGCGGGGTTGCTTGTGTACATCTCTCTTCTACGGCAAAACTGTTGATTTTCCTGTTCTATATGTTGAGACCCTTGGAAAAAATCTGGGTAACACTCCCAGATCAAGTACGTTTTTTCTGCACACCCCAATACGTGATTATGACTTGAGGCCAATTAGCCGAAATAGCAAAATTCAGTTTTCATGGAATAATTCAAGAGTAGGCAGCTTTAGATTCAAATGTAACATTTATTTATCATGTTTAGACATAACTAACACATTTTTAGCATGGTTCAATACTATAAACTGTCTTTTTTAGGAAAAAAAAACACGTCATTTAGCTTCTTTTTCTCCAAAAATCACTTTCAGTTTGAAAGGCGCTCAAAATCCGATCACCTCTCATACACCCAATTATGTAGATAAAGCAACCAAAATTTGTCAGAAGCTTCCTTATGAAGCCCTTTAATAATTCCATGCATCATATTTATGATTCATTATATTGTATAGTGACAGTGGGGTCAAATGTTAACAAAGGTTACCCCTACCCCAAAAAGCGGTATAAACCAAAATTGGTTAAATTGGTCTAACTTTAGAAGTAAGTGTGATATTCGGCTGATTTTGGTGTCTATGTATGGGTTTTTGATAGCAAGCTATTCATTGGAACCATAATCAACCCCTTTTGAATATACCTAATTTGCATAATTTCAAAATGGCCGCCAAACACCTCCTGGCAATGATGTTGACTAAATTTCGCTCAAAATTCAGCTTAAGCAAAACTATTACACTTACATAGCTTAAGGATTCATGAATTAAAATCATAACATGTCCACAAACCCAATATAACTGTCATAACAAGGAAGCGCGTGCTGTCAATTACCACCATTTACCACCCGTGCAACTTCAATACATGTACTCTTTATCAAGCGACAGGATTCTTGCAGGCATCAGGGGAAGCCTTTTTGCAATGACAAAAATTTACACATTTGACTATGGCGGTCCTACAGGGGCATGTTGACCTGGCACACTTAGTGCATGAACAGACAACTGTCCAATGTGATTCTAGAGTTTTCCACGTTGTCTCAGGTATCAGCTGTTCCTTGTCATGCGTATAACCACAATCCTCTGGCTTAAGTGCGATCACATTTTCAGAATCTTGATGAAGCTCCAAAGCATGCATGATATTGTAGGAATTGAAAAAGCTATGCTTCATATGTGGCAGGAGACCTTGGCTGGTTGGTGGCAGGTTGTGATGAGAACTCCCTTTGACATGATGGAAGATCTCCGCACGCAAGTTCGAAAATTTATTCGCATCGCTTTTTGGTTTCAGTACTTTGACCAATTAGGATTCTGCATTCTTGATCAAAGGCTGAGAAAGGGTCGGCAACCCTCCAAAGTGCTTCAATAACTTTTCTGGCTCGGCATTCAAGGCGGCTTTCTTGGTCCCAACTTTGCTAGTGATATCACATCCTGTAAGACTGTGTACGGCAGGAAGAACAGCACAGAGTTGACATCCGATGCGCTCGAACAAGGTATGAAGGGGCACATACCGAGTGCTATCTCCAACTCCAGCTCGTACCCACAGCTCCTCTAGGTCATGTTGGAGAAAGACAGGCATGTGGTGGAGCAAGGCAACAACTACATCAGTATCATTGGAAATGACAACACATATTTTGTGTCCTTCTTTGAGCGCGTCCAAAACATGAAGGAGTATGCGAAGATCCGCCTCTTCAAATGTGGATTGAAGGTGTACCAGTGCGCTCTCATCTCCGTTGTGCATTTTCATACATTTCCAATCCTCGTTCTCTCTGGTCACCTGTCCGAGTACAGTTGGGTACTGACCGGTATTTGCAATATTTGAACGAACATGGCTGTAGATCAGTTTTTCAAGGAGAAGTTTGTTGTTGTTGGAAGGCCAGAATGTGTTCATATCCTTAGGTAGTGGTGTTGATGGCTCTATTGAAGTATATTCGATGGGTAGAGTGTCACTTCGCCTTTTCCTCTCGCTGTCCTTCACTGATGGGTCATCAGAATACATGTCAAAGACATAGTCAGTCCGCCCAAACCGATGATATATGGCCGAAAATGACATGAAATTTGATAGAAGGTCATTGAATTTGGAGAGTTTCGTAACATTAACCTTTCGGATTGTGGCCATGATGTCAACTACAAATGATGCGTCTTTCCGATGACTATATGTAAATTCTTCCGGTTTTAGGTGCGTCTCCAACTCCTTCAGTAGCTGGCTCTTTGCTGGTTTAGTCATCATTCCTGCATCATCAAACAACACTGGGGAGGGAACAACATCGTACTTTAAGAGATCATCAGTGGTGAGGCCACGTTCCCGAGCTATTTCTATGTTTCTCTCAGCGATGTTCATCTCCTTCACTGTCGTCTTGGTAGTCTTCTGTGGCTTCTTTCGAAGAGTTTTCATCGTCTTCAAGTTTGTGCGGTGAATGGTACTGCTTATTCGTTCAGTCTTGGTGACAAACCTTTCCTTTCTGAATTTCAGGTACTTCTCTTTTCCTTTTGAAAAGGCATTGAGCATGTCAGTTTTTATATCATCGGACATAACCTCTTTTGTCACAAAGTTTTGTAGTGTTTTGGAAGCGTCTAGAGACAGAGGGGACCCCTTCTCTTCAATGAATCTCATCATCTCCTGAATATGTCCTTCTTTGCGGTTCGTTGTGGCTTGAGATGATTTGTGGTGGCTGTAAGTCTCATGTGTCCTGTCAATCACATCACTGTATTGCCGATGTAGGTTCTTCACTGCCATCATTTCATGGTATATTAGGTCCCACTGGGCGACATACTGTTTTTGCTTTGCATGTCCAATGACTCCATCGCTGCACTTAGATGAAAGGTTAATGCTTTGCTCTAATTTCTGGTCTCCTCCAACAGCTGTGAATCGGCCGGGTATCTCTCCGATTGAAAAATTGCCTTTGGCAAATTGTTCATGAACTGATGGTGCAGTCTCAGGTAGACGTCGCATGTCTTCAAGGTAGAGAGAACACCATCGCAAGTAGTTGGTCGAATCGAATGCCGCAAACAGGTTCAATGCACGCTGGACAGCGTCAAGATGCAGTTCCCAAATCCCTTCACGATCAGCTCTCAACAGATCACGGACAATATCCATCATTTGCAAGAACTGAGTCCAGAACTTGAAGTTTTCATTGGTATCAGACCGTGTTTGGATGAATCTGTTCAAATCTTCGACCAACGTTTTTGATGCATCAGCAAACTGAACCATATACTTCTGACTATCTGTGATGCATTTCTCCTTGACACTAGACTGGAGGTTCGTCAGGATGGCAAGCTCATGTGTATATTGGTCGATGCCTTTCTCGGAGAAGAATTCTTTGTACTGGAGGCGTTCAAAGGCTTCAGCAAGGAGCTGCATACCCTCAAGACAGCGGCTGTAGTGACCTCCATGTAGAACAGAATTCTCGATGACAGTTGGACCAAAAACACCAGCCTGCAACCATGTGATGTCCGCGCCACTTCCATCCAGGAGTTTGCCAATACATTTCAAAACAGTTTTCACTAAGTGAAACGTTCCCAGGCATGGAACCAGGGTCCTGAATTCCTCTGGTCTCAGCAGTTGTATATCACGGACGATGCAATAAACACCTTCATCACAATACATTGGTATCTCATTTTGAGTCAGCTGAGAACCAATGTCCATAAAGTTCTTCATAGCCGTATAAACTGTCGCGTACTCTGTAACTGGATGCGGCAGAACAGGCACAAATGCAAGATTCTTTAATGGGATGGCCTCCTCTGTCCAAACAGAGTTGCTAGCACTCCAAGATGGCATTGTTTGTGACTCGGGGTAGATGGACACTTCATCATGCATGACGTTCAAGCGTGCGAGGGACCAAGAAATATCCTTCAGTTTTGCTGCATCGGCTTCGGAGGAAGTGTAAGGCAGTTCGGCCACTTTGTAAGTTGCTGGGATGTCAGCACGGCGTGCAGGCTTGTGAAAGTCGGACAGTACCTGGCATTTTAATATTAAACTGAATGACTGTGGACCATGTGTGACCTGCGTGTCAGAAATCTTTGGTTTACTGGTCGACGACGGGGGTTTGTCTTGGTAGAGAACAGTCACAGTGTCATGTTCAGATACATTTGCCCCCTCATGGTCCCAGTTGTCAATTGCACCAGAGGTGAATTGCCCAGGATCAAAGTGTGACGGCAGTGAAACGCGATCGTTGTTGTGCTGTGCTGTAAACGTGGCAAGGTCATGTTGGTACCTACGCAGCTCCGGGTAGCTGATTGCTAGTCCTCCGTGGTTTAGAACTGTAGTTACAATTTTGCCACCACGCCCAAGACCATGAACTGATTCCGCATTCATAATATGCATTGGAGTTCTCTTTCTACCGCAGTGATGAATATAGTACATGACTTGGAAGACAGATTGTATCTTTCTGCAATGCTGTGTGGAGAGGCTGTTACCTGATGGCTTGCTACCGGTATCGTAGTCATCATCATCTTCTTCATCCTCATCAACTGGTTCATCACTTTCTGTCATGACAGCTTCGGCTGCTTTTGCATATGTGTCAGGATTGAAATTGTACAAATGACTGAAAAAACGTAGTACAGGTTCAGGGATATTCATCTCGCTCAAGGAATGCTTTAGATCATGCGCACCACAAAAGCTATCGTCAAGGCCAAAATCATACTCATCTAGAGCCTTCCTAATCACACCAGCGCATACCTGAACAGGATCAAGGGAACGAATGCGCTCAGCTAACACTTTCTTTGGAACACTGAATACCATCATTGATTTTTTGAACGAACTGGGATATGTAAAATCAATCTCATTACCAAAAGTGTTCAACAAGAAAACTTTTACATCTCTATTACGAAAGTTACATTTGTCATCAATATTGTTCAAAGAGTCTCTGATAGCACTAAGTTCATAACCCCTCCCTTTTAGGCCTTGCTCTAACTCTTTAACAACCTGATTCCAAGCAAGCTGTTTCTCAGACACTTTTGGTATGGAAGCTTTATCACGAGAGTCATACTTATACAAGTATTTAGTCATGCAGTCCCTGTGGTAGTACAGATCTGCTCCAAACACAGAATGCGCATCTTGAAGGTCGCACGTTCGGGTGAACACATCATCTTGAAAGAAGTTTGTCGCAGCCAGAAAGGCTGAAGCACGGCCTGATTCACTAATGCGATATTTCGTGTACTGTTGTTTGTGTGATTTACTGTCACAGATAATACACTTCACTTGACGTAAGGCTGTTGTGGACGTCTCTGTATTCGGTGGATGTCGGACGGCCTTAGAACGAGTACTTCTATCTTCTTCCTGCTCAGAACGGGACAGGTCTTGGCATACAGCGAGACTCTTCCTTTTCCTATTGAGAACTGAAGTCATGGTGTATTTTTTGTAACAGTCATTGGTCACATGATAAACAAACCCATCTCCTTTAACCAGCTTAAGCCGTTTGGAAACTTGATCATTGTGGATGTAACTTGCTTCTCGTATCCTTTTGCAACCATTAGTTGTGCTCACAGTTTTATCCCCCGCGCTTTTCTGGCAGATGATGCAGTTAGTCGCATCAAACGAACTGTCTTCGGGCGGTCCTGAGAGAGTAACAGACTCCATCGTCAGCGGCCACGCCTGAAAAACAAAAAATGGATATTAGTTACGTTTGTACGGCTGTAAAAATCGGCAAGGCCGGACCATATGCTGAAAATATAAAATGTGAAAGACTGATAAGCCACAAAGAAACCCATGTTTATCCCTATTAAAGGGCTTCATAAGGAAGCTTCTGACAAATTTTGGCTGCTTTATCTACATAATTGGGTGTATGAGAGGTGATCGGATTTTGAGCGCCTTTCAAACTGAAAGTGATTTTTGGAGAAAAAAAAGCTAAATGACGGGTTTTTTTTCTAAAAAAGACAGTTTATAGTATTGAACCATGCTAAAAATGTGTTAGTTATGTCTAAACATGATAAATAAATGTTACATTTGAATCTAAAGCTGCCTACTCTTGAATTATTCCATGAAAACTGAATTTTGCTATTTCGGCTAATTGGCCTCAAGTCATAATCACGTATTGGGGTGTGCAGAAAAAACGTACTTGATCTGGGAGTGTTACCCAGATTTTTTCCAAGGGTCTCAAGATATAGAACAGGAAAATCAAAAGTTTGGCCGTAGAAGAGAGATGTACACAAGCAACCCCCCAGAGCCAGGAGTAAAAGGGCGGATGAGCTCCAGAAGGGAGGCAATGGCCATCCAGTAAGGAAATGGTGTCTTCCAAAAAAAGACACATCCAGATTGGACTGGTTCAAGTCATACCAAAATACTTTTAAACTAGGACGTGCTGCTTTCTTGCTTGACATTAAGCATTTAAAAGGATAGAGCATGGACAATCCCCATCTGTTGGCATACATGGGGAGGAGGAATTTCCTCCTAAGGAAATGCCCCACTGAGTACGGTGAGAAAAGCAGCGCCATCGTTATGACGTTGCAGGTACCCAGATTATCCTGGGAAGTGACGGTAGTGACTGCACTTCCCCAAGCACAGTGGCTGTGTTATGTGTGTGTGTGTGTGTGTGTGTGTGTGTGTGTGTGTGTGTGTGTGTGTGTGTGTGTGTGTGTGTGTGTGTGTGTGTGTGTGTGTGTGTGTCGGCTCTATTACAAGCCTCAGCCCATGTATTAAAAAAAAAATTTTTAAAAACGGAAGGTGGACTGAGGTCCTCCAAGGACTGGAAGTATCCACCCCTGCTTCGGTGAAGGATCGTGATTCATGAGCAAAGTCGTGAGGTTGAGTTGTTTCAGAGTTTTGTTTCAAGGGTTCTTTTCAGGATTGTTGACCTGTTGACCTGTATGACCTGTACGGCCTCCAACTGTAGTTTGTTTGTGGTAATGTTCCCAAGGATGGTTTGTAGCACCTTTGGGAGGTTCTTCTTTATCATTCCCATTGCTCCAATAATCACTGGTACAATTTTGGTGGTCTTCAGCTTCCAAGATATTTCACTTCATTCTTGATGTCTTGATATTTGATTATTTTCTTGATTTCTGCATTATTTAGAACAAAATCACTGGGTACTGAGACCTCACTTAGCAATGCCTTTTTTTCCTTTTGTTCCCGAGTACTATATCTGGTCGCAGTGCTTTATTTTCTATGTTCACGCTGGATGGGATCATCAGGTCATACGTGATCATTGTGTCCTTGTTTTCAATGTCGGCTTTTGGTTCATGTTTCCATGAGTCTTGTGGAACTGGTATATTGAAATTTCTGCAGATGTGCCAGTGGATTACTCTACATACCTTGTTGTGCCTTTGGGTGTACAGCTGTTCTGATATGAGTTTTTGACATCCTGTTTTTTACATGAAGTGACTCATGCTTTCTCTTTCCTACCTTGCAGAACCTATACCTGTCCAATTGACTCAGTTCTGCCATCTTTTTAAAGCTATTGGTGCAGTGTCCTTGGTCTTGGGCATTTATAATGATTTGTTCTCCGTCCCAGTTGAGCTGACCTCTTCTTAGCCATTCCAATTATCCTTATTCGTCTCCTCCCAATCTGTCCAACTTTTTTTTCCCCTGCTCTTTGTCTTTCTCTCAGTTCTTTTTTTCTAGTGTGACTATATATCCACTGGTATTAAATCTTGTATTTTTATTTGGTCTTTTTTGCAATCGTTGGGGCTGTATGCATTGCTGTTTCGGTTTGGTGTGTGACATCTTCTATTCACACCTGTTTTTGGAAATTTTTTGCAAGGTGAGTGAGAGATGCCTTTTCTGTCTTGTGTTCATGCTTGTACACAAATTGTATTCGGTAGTCTGTTGAGCTTTTCATGTACTCTGCTAATCCTACAGTCATTGCTCTGTGCACTTGATTGAGTTCCATAAAGCCGCCACTTCCTTCTTTACTCAGCAGATACTTTCATTTTTGATTACACGGATGCACTGATTTTTGTAGAATAATTGATTCAATTTTGGTGAAGATTCAATGTCAAATCTGGATCAGAATTTCTTTCAGTGATTTTTCACCATGGAGTGATGGGGCTAAAACTGATATATACCAGGACATCTCAAAAAGTTATGGACCGATTGGGATGAAACTGGGTGGACAAGTTGGGTGTGTGACAATACAACAACAACAACAACAACAGCAACAGGCATTTTAAGGCCATTTTCCCTGCTAGAACGGGGGTTAGCCTTGCGGTCCCCATGACAATCTTCTCCATTTTTCCCTATTTTCTGCATCACCCCTTGTTAATCTCCTTGCCCGCATTTCTTCTTCCACCATCTTTAGCCAATTCTTTCTCGGTCTTCCCTGTCCTTTACTTCCTTCTACATTCATTTCCATCAGTCTTCTCAACCAGTCACTTTCATCCTTCCTCAACACATGACCAAACCATCTCAAACTGTTTCTCTTCACAGCATCCATCACAGGCTCTATTCCCATCATCTTTCGCAATTCATCATTTGTCTTCCTCTCTCTCAACGATACTCCACACATCCACCGAACCATTCGCATTTCCACCCTTTCCAGCCTTCGTTGCTGC
This sequence comes from Myxine glutinosa, assembly GCF_964187855.1. NCBI lineage: Eukaryota > Metazoa > Chordata > Myxini > Myxiniformes > Myxinidae > Myxine > Myxine glutinosa. The sequence continues at coordinate 80,130,619 of NC_136261.1, read as the reverse complement.
TCTACGTTCATTACCCATGTCTCGCTCCCATAAATCATAACACTTCTCACACATGCATCATACACCTTTCCCTTCAGCTTCAACGACACTCCCCTCCTCATCAGCACGCCACTCAGTTCCCGAAACTTCTTCCATGCACATCTCACTCGAGCAACCGTTGCCGAGTCTGATCCACCTTCTCCATTCAGCATGTCTCCTGGGGAACAAAATGTTTTCACACCTTCCAGCTTCACGCCGTCTCCAAGATCCAACTCAACATTTTCTCCATCTGCAGCTCCCTCTGTGGGTGTGACAATGACAAATCGATTCGATTTTGGTGAAGATACGAATACGGATACGGATACGAGAATGTTAAAAATATGTGATTATTCACTATTGAGTGATGGGGCCAAAGACGATATATAGCATGACATTGACATTCCCTCTACTGGGACTACTTCTTAAATTGGCCCAATTAATTACTCCTTCTGGTGAGATTGGCATCTTGATCGCTGACATTTGTCAGGCGCCGATCTTGGGATGTGGCTTTTAAACCCCAATGGTCCAGCAGTAATTATGTGAGGTACATCATTGGTTTGGGGGGTGCTCCTTGCAATATGGAGTTCCTATTTTCATCAATTAATTTCTCCAACACCTTCCCTGCAACTGAAGTTAACCTAAAAGGTCTATAGTTCCCAAATTCTTCTTTGGATCCTTTCTTGAATAACTGTGTTACATTTGCTATTCTTCAATCCTCAAGCTGTTAAAGATATCTGCTAACACCACACATATATCCATTCTACCTCCTTCAATACTCTTGGGTGCATATTGTTATGGATTTGAGAATTGTGTTTTTTATTGTTGTTGTAAAAGATCACCCTCCTTCCTCCATTCGTTGTGTATAAAGGTCAAAGGTCGTTCCCGTAGTTATTTCATAAACATCCACGTAGCCAATCGTAGATTTCCTCCTGGTTCAATAGTTATCTCTTTATTATGTGTATTAGATTAAGGCTGTGGCTTCCATTAAGTGACACTCCATTGCACCAAATTCAAATAAGGTAGATTCCATTCCCATTCCCCTTTTGGTCACGAATTGCCAACAGCTATTGGGCGGTTTTCTGCATGCCGCTGTTGCTTTGTGGTTTTCGCCGCAAAACTCCATTGACCACGCGGTCAGAGCGGAGAGGAAGGGGGAGGAGCCGCCAAATCCAGGGTGTTGGCCGCCGCTCGTCATCACAAGGTGGAGCCAACGAGCCCAGACCCACCAATCAGGACTGGTGGGAGACCAGGACGGGCGTGGCGCGGGTTGATGTCGAGGCGCGCTATAAAAACGCGGGCGCAAGCCTTTTTAGAGAGTTGGTTGGACCAAGTCGAGAGTTGCGTAAGAGGAGGACCAGGAGTGTGGCGTTAAGTGGCGTTGAGTGGCGTTGAGGTGGCATTGCAGTGGAGCTGAGGAGCCCGGAGTCCAGAGTTCGGGAGAAAACGAAGCGCCCCAGTCCGCTCGCGGTGAACGATATGCGCTCGTGGCCTGCAAGTTTTCCCACCACAAAGCCCGTCGACTCCTGGAGCCGGACCTCGATGCCGACCGTTGCCTGGGCCTTCCCATTCCTCCTTCCAGTCATTCCTGCCTCCATTCCCCAGTCGTGTAAGTGTGCTCGTAGTCTGTCTTTTGTCTTGTCCTGGGGTACTAAGTAAGACTGCATAGGTAAGCTAAGGTGCACTGTGTCCGCTTCTTCTTCTTCTGTTTTTATTTTATTATCCTTCCTCCTCCTTGGTTTCTTTTAATTGTGTAAATATTAGTAATAAATTATATTTGTCTTTCATACCTTTTGCCTTCCTCTTCTTCACATCGGTCGTCTTTGTCTTTTCCAAATTGAATACCTGTGGCACGATTTGGCCAACGTTCAGGAATCGGGTCTAGTCATTGTTAGTAGTTCGTGCCGCGGTTGCTAAAACCGCTCGGCAATTAACATCTGTCCGCGGTCCGCGGTACGAACGGGGCTGTGCCACCGGCCTTTCCGGAGGTCGCTGTACAGCGTCAGGGACCACGTCGGTCAGACATAAACGAGGGGACTAATCCCCCCTCGATAAGGGAAACAGAGGCCGACGTTGGGTTCCGCAACATTTGGTGTCGGGAGCGAGATTCGGACCTGAAGCGCTTAGCGCGCTCAAATTACAAGTGGCCCAAAAATTGTATTTTATAACATCCTAAATTTAAAATCGTGACATGGATGGTCAAGGCGACGGGATGCCGGTGGGGGAAGTAGAGGGTGTAGAGTCGACCCAGGACCTCAGGGAAATGTATGTGGGAGAAATGGAGGAGGAGAACAATGAGGTTGTGGTTGTGGGGGGTATCAGGTGCGCAAGATGGCGCCCTCGCGCACGTGGTTGTAGGGATGCAAAATGGCACCTCGCACATGGCTACGGCGGCCGCACCCGCTGCACAAGTGGGAGGGATGGCCCAAATGCAGGCCCTCATGGAGCAATTTATGGCACAAATGCAGGCGTCCCTGAACCTGCAAGGGGATAAATCAACGGCGGAAAGCAGAGAAATGGGACAAATGATGGAAAGGAATAGTGAGCAATTAAGAGATGGGTTAAACAATAAATTTGAGGGTTTAGACAATAAATTTGAGGGTTTAGACAAATTTGAGGGGTTAGACAACAGGATAAAAGAGGTAAAGAATGGGTTAACGGGGTTGGAAAATAGAATGGCTGCCCAGGAGAACCAGATGGAAGGGATGAAGAATGGGTTAGGGGGGTTCGAAAACACAATGGACGGCAAATTGAGGGAAATAGGGGAGCAATCCGCCCGGGAAATTAAACGAATGGGAGAACAAATAAAGGAGGTGAGAATCGGGTTAGAAACTAAATTGGATGCTCAAAATAAGGAATTGGACCAGATGAGGGCGGCATCTACTAAAGAGATGGAGGAGATGGGGGAGGAGATAGGACGAGGTGTAAGCGAGGATGTCTCGGGGGTACGCGAGGAGGTAAAGCGAGGTAAGGAGCATATGGAGAAAGAGGTGAGGAATAGGACGGCAAAGTTACAAGGTGGCATAGAGGAGTTGACGTAGGGGGTGGAACAGCTGACGGTGGGACAAAAGGAACTAGTGGAACAGGTGGAAAAGACACTGCGGTACTAGGAGGGTTGAAAGCGACACAAAAAGAACTCAAAAATGAACTCACAGCAACAAAGAGGGAATGTCAGATGGTACGTGAGGGACTGACAACGAGGTTGGACGAGGTGACGGAGGCAATGGAGACGAAGGACCGGGAGGTGAGGACGTATATAGAAACGGTCAAGGTGGCCTTAGAGGACGAAATTGAGGAGACGCACCGGGAAATAAAAGAGGTGTAGCAAAAGTTAGAGGAAGTGGAAGAGGGGTGAGTGAAATTAAGAAGAGACGGAGGGAAACTAAGAAAGAGATAAAGGAGGAAGTGATGGAATATGTACAAGGTCGGTGCTCAAATCGTGATGGTGTGCTTGCTAACCAAATAAAGAGTTTGCAGGTGGCAAAGGAGGTGCGGAGACGAGGTGCCAAGGGAGTGGCGATATACTCGGAAATGTATATGGTGTGAGGGGAGATTCAGTCGGCTTGGGGGTTGGTTTGGACCTGGGTGTTCGTAAGAGGCCGCGGGTAAGGTGTGCGACAGGTACAGAGTGTGAAGGAGGAGGTGTGCGAGGATGTCTGACTCTGGGGTGTGTGAGGAAAAAGTGCGCGCCGAGGAGCGCGAGTGAGTTGGTCGTAGCGCGTGTGCGGGGGGGCACATGGAAGCGCGTGATACGGAGTGTTACAGGGGATGTAATGAAGGAGTGCACACCTGTGGTGAGTGTTACGGAGGGTGTAACGGGAGAGTGTGCGCAGGAGGATCCACGAAAAAGGTGTGTAACGGAGGGGTGCGTGATAAAAGAGTGTGCGGTCAAGAGTGGGGGTGAATGCGCGACCGAGTGTGGTGGTGAGAGTAGTGCGAGTGACACGGAGCACGAGTTGGTTGTGGCAGGTGAGAAAGAATGTACACCTGGAATGGAAGGATGCACACCTGGAATGGTTGAGCGCGTGCGGGAATGCACACTTGAGTTAGTAGTAAGGCACGTGATTGGGTGTGCAAGTGAGTGCACACCCGTAGTTGTCACCGGGGATGTGACCGAGGAGGGGGGCGCGAAGAGGTGTGTTGGTGAGGTGTGTGAATGACGAGTGTGTGCTAAGGTGTGCGGTGGTCAGAGGAGTGACGAAGTCTATGAGTGAACCTGGAGGGTGTGTCAGAGAAGGTGCAATGACAAAGAGCATGGAGACAGCTGGATGTGTGAGCAAGGAACGGGCTGCGGGGTGTAAGCATGCAAGTGGAGCATCGACGCTAACCGGGTTAGCGGTTAGATCGACTTATAGCCGAAGCGGGCCCTCGGTTCGTGCCGGGGTTTGCGTGCCGCGGGAACCAGCGGGGATCGTAACCGCGGCGGTTTCGAAAGAACCGCCGTGCAGGATCCACGCTGGGCCGCGCTCTGAACGGTCGCGTCCGTGCTCCGCTCAGCGGAGCGGGCGGCCCGGTAGGAAGGGTCGGCACGGCGACCCCTTTTGGTTGCGGCGTTCCGGCAAGGCGAGATCAGGTCATCAGGCGGGGGACCGAAAGGCTCCGCGCCGAGGTGGACCTTGGGATCTCGGCCCAAGTAAACCTCCTTACCTGCACCGAATGCCGGACGGATCCAACCGCCGGCACCGAACAACCCGCATTCATTGCTCGGCTTTGCGAAGCCGAGCTTTGGAGATGAATTGGCGCACCGAGAGGCTCCAGTGAGTTTGCTGATGATGATAGTGTTTTTGATCCGAAATTTAGAATAGTGAATAGAATTGGCAGTGATTGGAAAATTTTTAATTGGCTGGAATTTGGTGAGCAAAATTTATAGTGGGAGATGCCCGATGTGGTGGGATGGCAACTCTGCCATCCCTCACAGAGGGGGCAAAGGAGCAATCGTTTTATGGGGTTTGGCAGTGAAAACTAGCCCGGGAGGGTTAGGATAAAGTGTGCAGGGATCTAGAGAAGATGACCACCAGTAACGTTAAGGTTAGGTAGCAACATTGGACAGGTAGTCGGGGACATAGAGAGGGTAGTTGGATTATAATGACGAGGGAGCGCAATAATGTAAGGGGCGACGGGGAAGCGCCAGTTTTAGAGGGAAACCAGGTAAATTAGATGATGCCGTGTGAGTGAGTATTGATATCGGTGAAATGAGGAATTGCAGGGCAATGCTTGGGAGAGACGAGAGTTGTATTGAGCATGAAAGTGTATGGAGCAGTGAGTGAGGAACAATTGTGATTGCACAGGTGTGCAACTGAACAGGTGAATGGAACAGTGTATGAGTGAGTATTGGTGATTGAGTGTTGTGTTGACCAAATGGTCCTGGGAGGAAGGAGGGTGCAGGAAGCACCAGTAGGAGTGATTGCACAGGTGTGCAACTACAGGTGTATGGAATAAATGGTCTGGAATACATGGGGTATGGAATGGATGGTGTGGAGTGAGTATGGTGGAAACTGTGGAGTGGAGTGGATGGTGCGAAGGTGTGAATGGGGGAAAAGTGGACCCCATCACGAATACCCGGGGAGGGTAGTTTAAGAGTTAGGTAGAGGGAATAGGTAAATTGTGGTTGGATATTGGCATCTGTGGTGCGTGGTGGAAGAATGGTGTTTGGATGGGTGCATTAGTGATGTGGAAATGGCTGGGTGTGTGTCCTGTTAGTATGTGTAGTTGGTTGAGCACTCCACCACTGTGAGGATGTCAGCCAGGTGAGGCCGCAGGTGGGCTCTGGGAGCCGGTAGAGTTGTGGATGGGGCCCGAGGATCCGGAGGACGGACCCGGGTAGCCCAGTGCCAGAGAGGGCACCGAGTGGGGAGAGCGCCAGAGGGCCTTCCCCAGTTAGATAGGTTAGGGTGAGGAGCAGGTAAGCTCGGAGGCAACTACAGTGGTGGAGGTGTGCAGGTGGGTAGACCTGCTGGGAGAGCCACACGACCCAGTCCTGAAATTGTGCAAGGGCACAGGGAGTTGAATCGGGGGAGTGAGACCCCAAATGGATAAGCACCACAGTTTGGTCAATGGGAATTGGTTTTTAGAACCCATAGAGTAAGACGGCCAATGGTTTGGCAGGGAAAGACCCCGGGTAGTGTAAAGTGTATTAAAGTCATGTAGAAGATAGTTAGGATTAAGAACCTCCTCGCACCATCTACATCCACTCACCTGGGGTAACAGGACTCCACACCATGCCATGGATGTTTTGATGATTATTTACTGTGCAAATGTTTGGATTGTGAGACACATCATGACGTGGGTGTGACATTGTGCTTTGTGTTCCATCTCTCCCTCCTTATGAGGATTGATGATGAATTTGTGATGGCAAATTTTGGTTAGAGGGATTGTGGGGACGAATTTGGTATAGGGGAAATATGGGGAAGACGTGACAGTAGTGACGAATTTGTAAATGTGTAGGTTTTTGTAAATATGGGGAGGGGCAAGGGGGGGTAGTGTAGGTCACATGTGGGGGGCGTACGGTAGGGACGAGCTTTCTCACTTCGCTCTCCGTACGCACCTCGTCCTGCATTTCCTTGTTTGATGTGTACCCTTGTGACCTTACCCCTCGCTCACCTGTCTTCTCCCCCCCCCTTGTCTCCCACCCGAGGACTGTGCGCCACTGGGCACCGAGGGGAGCGTGCGGGAATCCACCATTGTGTGCCCGAAACTCCCGCAACCAGATGTCTGCATCGATGCACCACCTTATGGACCACATGTCTGTGGCTGAGCACCACTGATGGACCCCATGGGTTGGGGCATGGCCCCTCTGCTGGAACTGGCCATGATGGCCCAAGATCTTGCTGGCGGACCTTGGTCACATGTCACCTATGCCACACAGGTGAACCACCCATAGTCGGCCCTGTGCGCCATAAATAAAAACAATGGACACGTTTTGTGCAAGTTTTATTTCCACCAAATAGGCCGCCAGCAAGAAGACGAAGTAGACAACATCTGGAAGAATAACAATTAGCCAGCAGAGGGAGCCGAAGAGCAAGACCACCAGCAGGGCTTGGTTTATTTTTATTAGGAACTTTGGTGACTGTGCACCGATTGGTGCTTGATGGTGTTTTGGTGCATTTTTGGTGCTTCATGGTGCGTTGATGCAGGGCAGGCTGTCTCCCCCCCCCCCCCCCCAAAAGAACAATCACAGGTCTTTGGTTAGTTTTGTAAATACCAGTAGAGTAACTGTAAATAATGCTCCCCCATCGTTCATGTTGTAGTTTGAAGACAATTCCGCAATTCGGTTAGCTGTGGGCGTGAGTCTGTTAGGCAGGGTGCAATGGAGCAGCGGGACATATTTATTTATGTTTTAAAACTGTCACACTCAGGGTCAGGTTAAATGTAGAGGGAACTAAACCTACGTGCCACACTAGAGGTAAAAGTTAATAGGCCCGACAATGCCTAAGAGGAGGAGGGTGCAGTGTTATGGATTTGAGAATTGTGTTTTTTATTGTTGTTGTAAAAGATCACCCTCCTTCCTCCATTCATTGTGTATAAAGGTCAAAGGTCGTTCCCGAAGTTATTTCATAAACATACATGTAGCCAATCATAGATTTCCTCCTTGTGCAGTAGTTATCTCTTTATTATGTGTATTAGATTAAGGCTGTGGCTTCCATTAAGTGACACTCCATTGCACCAAATTCAAATAAGGTAGATTTCATTCCCATTCCCCTTTTGGTCACAAATTGCCAACAGCTATTGGGCGGTTTTCTGCATTCCGGTGTTGCTTTGTGGTTTTCGCCGCAAAACTCCATTGACCACGCAGTCAGAGCGGAGAGGAAGGGGGAGGAGCCGCCAAATCCAGGGCATTGGCCGCCGCTCGTCATCACAAGGTGGAGCCAACGAGCCCAGACCCGCCAATCAGGACTGGTGGGAGACCAGGACGGGCGTGGCGCGGGTTGATGTCGAGGCGCGCTATAAAAACGCTGGTGCCAGCCTTTTTAGAGAGTTGGTTGGACCAAGTCGAGAGTTGCGTAAGAGGAGGACCAGGAGTGTGGCGTTAAGTGACGTTGGAGTGGCGTTGAGTGGCGTTGCAGTGGAGCTGAGGAGCCCGGAGTCCAGAGTTCGGGAGAAAACGAAGCGCCCCAGTCCGCTCGCGGTGAACGATATGCGCTCGCGGCCTGCAAGTTTTGCCGCCACAACACGTGTCGACTGTTGGAGCCGGACCTCGACGCCGACCGTTGCCTGGGCCTTCCCATTCCTCCTTCCAGTCATTCCTGCCTCCATTCCCCAGTCGTGTAAGTGTGCTCGTAGTCTGTCTTTTGTCTTGTCCTGGGGTACTAAGTAAGACTGCATAGGTAAGCTAAGGTGCACTGTGTCCGCTTCTTCTTCTTCTGTTTTTATTTTATTATCCTTCCTCCTCCTTGGTTTCTTTTAATTGTGTAAATATTAGTAATAAATTATATTTGTCTTTCATACCTTTTACCTTCTTCTTCTTCACATCCATCGTCTTTGTCTTTTCCAAGTTGAATACCTGTGGCACGATTTGGCCAACGTTCAGGAATCGGGTCTAGTCATTGTTAATAGTTCGTGCCGCGGTTGCTAAAACCGCTCGGCAATTAACATCTGTCCGCGGTACGAACGGGGCTGTGCCACCGGCCTTTCCGGAGGTCGCTGTACAGCATCAGGGACCACGTTGGTCAGTCATAAACGAGGGGACTAATCCCCCCTCGATAAGGGGAACAGAGGCCGACGTTGGGTTCCGCAACAATAATATCTGGCCCTCGAGTTTTATCAACCCTTAATTTTTCTCGCTGTTTCTTCACTTCCTCTACGCTTACTTGGATCTCTTTAAAAGCCCTTGCTCAGCCCTGAGAAAGATACTCTCAGCTATTGGAAGTTCCCATACTGTTCTTGTGTAAATGTAGAAACAAAACTAGAACGCCACTCAGTAGAGCGCATACTCCGGCCGTGGGTTTAGTTGGAATAATACGTTTTGTTTAACATCCCCTCTCCCCAAAACAATAAATGAAAAAGAAATTAGGCCCTAACTGTCAGAGAATTTATTTTGATATATCTCGGAATTGGAGGAGAAAAACATCATTTAAAAATAAAAGCTTTAATGCAGTAAAACAGAAAAAATCTTTCCCAAAAATTTTTCCAAAAAAGAATTTCCTGGATCCGGAATAATATCCTGAGCTTCACCAAAAACTAAACAATTCTTCCTTATCCCAAGGGCAATCATCCCACCAACTTTCATCCAAATCCGTTCAGAACTTTTCCAGATATCTTGTTCACGAACATACGAATACACACACACACACACACACACACGGACGGACACGATCGAATGCATTACTCCCTGGCGGGAGTAATAAACCTGAACATCGCAGAGCCAGAACCAGAATTATTTATTTGGTCTGGGAAGCCCTTCCGAGGTTTCTTCTTCGTCAGCATCTCACAACCCTGGGGGAATTTACGATCTTTTAAAAAAAAGTTGGAATTTTGCCGAATCTGTTTTATTTGTTTGTTAATATACCTCAGCCATTGACAAATCTGGAACTAAGTCTTTATAAGTTCATCAAATACTGACACCGCGATTGACATTCGCTGAGCTAAATGTTGATATTGTAGTGGTTACCTTATGCACATGTCGCGGTTACCTTATTCACTTATCCGCATGTGACAGTTACCATTACGATGGGTTTGTTCTAGCACACGGGCGTTTGGTTGTGTCGTCGTGACGCACGCGCGGCTGTTGGAGCCACGCCCTCCGAAGAGGGTTCTTGTTTTATATAAGCCGTTACGACTTCCGTTCGCTCGCAGATGCTGGAGATTTCTGTACAATAAACTACCTTTTGTACCCAACGAAATAGCCTCTTCTTATCGTCTTCGGCAACCGCTAAAATATCTCTTCTGAGGTTTAAAAAAAAAAAAAAAAATTTTTTTAAAGCATTATACGTATCAAACGATACATTTTATGAAACGGGGAAACCTCATACACACTTTGGTGGTTTTAAAATGACAGAATATGTCTTTAGTAGAAAAAAAAAAATGAACATTGAAGACGATGCTGCTAAAAAAAATACACCGCTCTAACGCATAACCACGAGTTTAACCTACATTTACAACAAATATGAAAACTATTTTCATATCGCAATGTTAAATATAGAATATATAGAAGATAATGTTAAAAAACAATGAGCCCTATCTTCCAATTGTAAAAAAATCCTTCAAAAAATTCCTGGATCCAGAATAATATGCTGAGCTTCACCAAAAACTAATCAATTCTTCCTTATCCAAAGGGCAATCATCCCACCAACTTTCATCCAAATCCGTTCAGAACTTTTCCAGATATCCTGTTCACAAACACACGAATACACACACACACACACACACACACACACACACACACACACACACACACACACGGAGACGAGTGAATGCATTACTCCCTGGTGGGAGTAAAAAGACTTTAATAATCCTGCCATCTCACCCTCACTATCCACCAATTCTCCTGTGCTATTCCTCATTTGGCCCACACTCCTCTTAACCCTTTCCTTACCCATTATTTACTTGATAATTACCCTGCGCTCGCGAAGCAAAAATCAGGGTTCGGCCTTCAGTTGTGTACATGTGGCGTGCATGCCTGCATTTTTAAAATTCATTTTCTCCTCGACAACCGTTTGTCCGATTGACAGGAAATTTTACCATAGGCGTGCCTCCACCTGTATAATTTTTTTATTCATATTATGACGTCATTGGTCAAGTGGTACGGACGCCATCTTGGAAAAAAAAAAACTTACACCTCTATATCTCCGAAAGCGCTCCATGGAAAAAATTTAAACGTGGCTCATTGTAAAGAACTCCGCATGGCGAATAAGGGTTGTTAACAATGACGTCACTGGTGCCTTAATTATGACGTCATAATTCGACAGGAACAACGCTTAGTCTGATCAGTTTGAAATTTCTTGAGCGTGATGTATGCAACAATTATATTAGAGAATATAAATTTATGATGTCATCGCTCACGTGGTCTGGCAGCCATATTGGATCAAATATATTTTTTAAACCTTCAAAAACAGAAAAATTGGCTTGCACCAAGTTGACCATACAGGGTAAGTATTCTATGAATACCACCTAGTTTCTTTCTGTTATGTTTAGTATTTGGCCTGCTGAGTGATTTTCTTAACTATTCTCTGTTTCTTCCTATACTGATATGAGTTGGGTTCTCGTCCTGTTGTTTTGTGCATAATGAATGTCGTCTGTTTATCCCAAATTACACTACATACCTCTCTATTCAACCACCCTGTTCTGTTTCTGCTTCTAACTTTATACCTCAATTGAACATACCTACTCTGCATCATATACATTTGCTCCTTGGAGGTTGCCCATTGCTCTGATGCAGATCCCCTACTCATAAACCTTACACAATTGTAAGCTCCCAAATCACTTCTCATACCCTCAAGGTTCGCACTACTAAAATTCAATAGCCTTACACCACTATCCCAAACTTCACATTTCAACAATAGAGTAGCGCTTATGACATTGTGGTCACTTGTCCCCAGATGTTCTCCCACCTACATCTTCCCCACCATATTGGGATAATAACTTAAAATGAGATCTAATGCTGCACTCCCCGTTGTGCGCTTCGCTACAAACTGGGTTTTTGTTTGTATACAGAGTCAAGCCTGGTGGAAGAGCTGGAACACTGAATGGATCAGGATGCAAAAGAACAAAAGGAAGAGTAGAGAGGGGGAGAAAACAAAAACGGCAGGATTGGTGGACAAAATAGAGAGAGACTTGGACAAAATAGAGGGAGATTGGGACAAACAATTGATTTGTTGGGAAGAATGAGGTGCCGGAGAGGATGCGCAAGCTGGAAGAGATGGATACAGAAGCAAGCTCTAAGGAAGGAAAAAAACTGGAAATTTAGAAGGATGTGGGATTTGGTGGTAAGACTATGGGGGAATCAAAAAGGGTAGAAAAGATTTGGTTTTGATTGGGAATGATCTGAGATGGTGGTGAACAGCTGTCTTGAAGATCTGGACGGAAGAATGAGATTGAAGAGCATGTCGAAGTTGGTTCAACAGGTGGGATAAAAAAGAGGAACAAATGAGTGGATATGAGCAGTGATCCTGGATTTTGTGAGCTTTTCCAGTAGGGGATTGATGGTGGACCACGTGCACCCAGCAGGAACCTGGGCATGGGGGGGAAGAGCAGAGGATGCTATACCAGAAAGAAGGCAGTAGAAGTCAGAGACCACCGACCTGTCTGTAATGTGAAAGTGATAAGCCCAGAGACTCAGCTTAATCGTGGGAGATTCCAATGATCTTGAAGGCCTTGGTTTACATGGCATCAAGCTGAGCAAGATGTGAGGCAGGGGCACCAGCCCAGAGGGAAGAGCAGTGCTCCATCAATGATGATGATGAAGGCCTTGTAGGTGGATAGGAGTTCAGGTGTGCCAAAGAAGGACTTTGTACAACGGAGGATGCCCAGTCGGCGACTGGCTTTGGAAGCCAACTTATGAAACGTGGTTTGCCCAAGAAAGATCATGGCTGATAGTGAGATCCAGGAATTTGAATGACTGAACTTCCTCAAGAGGATTGTGAAAGTAGGTGGGAGCTTCTTTCTTTGGTATGACTTTTCTTTTTACCAGGGCAGTCTATATTTATTTTGGATGTTACACCATTATGTATATATCGTCTTTTTACTTTCTGTTCAATTAACCCAATTAAGGGAGGAATAACGTAGGAACAGCATTTTTACCTTTGTCACCGGAGGTGGCCGGATTGTTTTCTCCTCTGTTTGTCAAAAAGCTATGGATGATATCTCAAATATCTATAATAGATATCTCAAAAAGATAGTTATAATATCGTCAGATATCCCAAAAAGTTACAGACAGATTTTGGTGAAACTTGGTGGACAGGTTGGGTGTGTGGTGTGTGTTGGGACGAGGATGAATCGATTCGATTTTGGTGAAGATCCGAATCCTGATGCGAGAATTGATTTTTACTTTGAAGTGATTCTTCAATGAGAGAGAGGACCAAGTACGAAAATTATGTAGCAGGATATTTCAAAACTTGGACGGATTGGGACGAAACTTTGTGGATGATTTGGATAGTTGACACGAGCAAGCCGATTCGATTTTGGTTGAGGTCCGGATGCAGATCCGGCCTATCAGAGGGATACGAAAGGGATACCGTAAAATGGGGTGAATAGGGACACAAACTGAAAAAAAGTTCGGAAACCTTCTTCGCTGAAAATTGATAACCATACTGAATTGTTGATATTTGGGTTGAAAGTGTTCTCTTGTTTTTTTTAAAAAGCAACTTATAGTCCCTATTAACCCCATATATGGGTTAAATAGGAATGTATAGGATTTTTATGGCTGTCCCTATTTACCCTGTTTTACGGGTGAATAGGGACAATCACTAATACAAAAAAATAATAATCAAGAAATAGGGACAGTTTGGAGAAACTTTTTATCCTATATTTTTTTTCATTGGCACCGTGGTTTATATTATGGGTGCATATTATGTGCATCCATCTGAGCTATCAATTTAGCAATAAGTTGGAAACTCATGATTGTTTCTTGGTTATTATTTTTTTGTATTGGTGACTGTCCCTATTCACCCATAACACGGGGTGAATAGGGACAGCCATAAAAATCCTACTTATTCCTATTTAACCCATATATGGGGTTAATATAGACTATAAGTTGCTTTTTAAAAAAACAAGAGAACACTTTCAACCCAAATATCAACAAATCAGTATGGTTATCAATTTTCAGCGAAAAAAGTTTCCAAACTTTTTTTCAGTTTGTGTCCCTATTCACCCCATTTTACGGTACGAAACATTTCGGAAAGTACTAAACTTTTCCATGAGTGAGGGAGAAGAGCTTTATATATTCGATATATTGAACATGTGATAAGGATGAAAAATGTTAAGTTGTAAATAGTAAATTGTTGGAGTTTTTGGGTTTCATAACACAGGCAGTCCATTTACTTTATTTTACACATTATGTTAATTTTATACACATGATTGTGGTTGAATTTGGAGTTGTGCTTCTGAGCATGCACAGTGCACACGTTATGGATATAAAGGACGCAATTCCGGTGATGTATTTATTTAGTGTTCTACCACCACCCGTTGTGTACCAGTTGGCTTCAATTAACACAGAAATTTTTTATACCATCATATGCGTGATATCAACATCTTGTCATTGATATGTACCAGATGATATTATTTGTTGAGCGAGAAACAGTGTCTGTTTGTAAGGTTTTTCGAAACGGGAATCTAACCGGCACGAATTGAATCGATATTTGAACTGTGCGAAATTGTACAACTTTGCATCCCGAGGCCAAGAATAAATAAACTGCATGGACTTCATGAATGCTTTCCCTTACACAATACTTTCAAACATGTGTACTTCAGCGTTTTTATCAGCAATGGTTCTTTAATGTAAAACATATACAATAAAAGTTTCTTTGTTTTTCTTGTATAACTAAAACGGTATATGATGAGCAATGACTGCTATATATGACAATGACGGATATATATATATATATATATATATATATATATATATATATATATATATATATATTATACACACACATATATATATATATATACTGTATATATATATATATATATATATATATATATATATATATATATATATATATATATATATATATATATATATATATATATATATATATATAATATCATCCTTCGCTGCTATCCATGCACTTTTGCAATTTTGATTTGAAAAAATATTGGCACCCATGCACTCTTTTCAAATAATGCACCATTTATTCCAGAAAATTGTTGAAATTAAGAAATCTTTTGGTATCCACATATGTATTTCTTTGGTTTGCAATGGAACAAATCAACGAAAGCTGAAAAAAACGACTAAATCTTAGCTTATTCCACAGAGAAATCCTAAAATAGCCTGGACAATATTGTTATGAATGTTGGGGTAGTGATATATATAGATTTAGGTAGATCTGCATAGGTAGGTGCTCCGATGATTGTGGGTAGCAAGAACCACTTCGATGTACAGTAAGTCAGGGACCTGTCTAGCCCGAATGTCGGATTAAGGTGTATCTTTGTCCCCATTACGAGGAATGGGGAATGTTAAGTAGTTGTAGGGATTATGTTAATTCCCTTGTACGTCGTTCCCTCTGTGATCATTCCTTTGTCCCATATGGCAATGCACCATAGACATTAGTCAGGCCCATTAGTTACAACACACACACAACTTAAATTCCCCGCTGCCACAATAACAATAAAACTCACCGGAAGCCAGTTTGGGGCACTGCCGATAGAACTGCAGCCAGCTACATCACGAACTTGCAAAGCAACACTCATTGCTCAGGAAGGCTGAGGCCACGCCCACCTTGCGAAGGATTGGTCGAGGGAGGGGCAAGAAGAAGGCCGCCGATTGGCAGAGTAAGGAAGGACTTGTGCTTGGCCAGGGGCGGGGCAAGAAGCTTCCCCGGGATTGGTGGAAGGAAGGGAGCAAGACACGACATACTGATTGGCCACTGACGAATGGCATGAGAGATAAGTGATGCGGCCATTGGTGGAGGGTTGAGCCTGTTAGGTTGGCCGGCACTGAATGGGAGAGAGAGAGAGAGAGCTGACGTCACAAGACGTCCGGTAAAACAATGGGCAAACCGACATTTTGAACTCTCGTTTCTTCTCGTTCTGGATCCCATAGCGAGCGGTCACATTTTGGCTCTGTCAGCATCGACGTCCCCTTTTGTTCTCTCAGTTTTTGGACTGCTCACTTGCGCTTGGACCTCCTACCTGCCCTGGACTTCCCTTACGTTCCGCTGGATTGTCTTGCTTTCGGACTTTGGTGGAGAGACGGTTGAGCGAGCATGAAGAGTTGGGTTCTCAGTGCGATCGACGGGCGTACCAGCGCGGCTTGCCACTGCAGTGTGGAGAAGCAGGGGTGAGGCTTGCCGCTCTGCAGCATACGTTGGCCTAGCAGCATGTGAACAAGGGCGCGTCGTGGCTTTTCTTCACACCAACCGGAGCCGCGTTCGGACGACGTGCTCGAGCCTGACGATCCCCGACACACCTCAGCCAGACGAGATAAGTCCCCACAACAAACACAATGTTTCTTTTCATTTATCCTCCCCATCTGTGCGTGTGTGTGTGTCTGCGTGTAAGAGCGCTCGCTAGGGGGTTTTAGTTTCCGGCGCATTTCATTGTTATTGGCATCCGTGGCAATAAAGCCTTATTTATTTTCACTGTAGATTTTAACCCGGATTCCCGTTTGAGTTTATTTTCTGCAGGATTGAAGAATGCTCGGGGACCGACAGGTAAAAGCTGCCGCTTCTTCTTCCTTTCTCTCTTCCCCCCCCCCCTCTCCCCCCTTCCCCCCCCCCCCATGCTTGCATAGTGAAATCCGCCATTGAATAATGCCTCAAAATGAGCTCAATTGGTCATCCGTGGATGCTCCGCCTTAACAGAGCCATCCACAGGACAATATTATTGGCACTTTTTAGAAGTTGCTAGAAATAATTAGATTTCAAGCAGGTGATTCTCCTTTACTTTGGAATTGAACTCACCTGTAGTGAGTTGCAGGTACTTGCAATATAAAAATCACTCATTAAACCAGTTTGAATAAAGAAAAGGAGTCACTCATTCAACCAGTTTGAATACAGAAAAGGAAGTCATTCTGCTGTTTTGTGTCACCGTGTGTACCACAATGAGCATGGAAAAAATAAACAAAACCAGAGAATTGTCTGAGAAGGTCAGACAAGAGTGTAGCCAAGCATCGACAATCTCAAGGTTACAAGTCCATCTCCAGAGACCTTGATGTTCCTGTGTCCACTGTACGCAATGTTATCAGGAAGTTTAAGGCCCATGGCACTGTAGCCAACCTCCGTGGACGTGGCCACAAGAGAAAACTTGATCAAAGATTGCAGCAAAGGATTGTTCGAATGGTGGAGAAAGAAGCTCGATCAACTGCCAAACAGATTGAAGCTGGCCTTCAGACACAAGATACGACAGTTTCAACTCACACCATCCGTCGCCAACTCAATGAAAGGGGGTTCTATGGTAGGAGACCCAGGAGGACCCCACTGCTGAGAGAGAGACATCAGGAAGCCCGACTGGAGTTTCCCAAAACACACCTGAACAAGCCAAAATCCTTCTGGAAGAATGTCCTGTGGAGAGATGAGACCAAATTAGAGCTTTTTGGTAAAGCACATCATCTCTGCGGTTACAGAAAACAAAATGAAGCCTTCAAAGAAAAGAACATCTTCCTTACATTCAAACATGGAGGAGGTTCAGTGATGTTTTGGGGTTGCTGTGCTGCCTCTGGCACTGATTGCCTTGAATGTGTGCATGGCATCATGAAATCTGGAGATTACTAAGGCATTTTGGAGCGCAATGTTCACCCAGTGTCAGAAAGTTGGGTCTCCCTCAAAGGTCATGGATCTTGCAGCAGGACAATGACCCCAAAAACACTTCAAAAAGCGCCCAGGAATGGTTCAAGACAAAACGCTGGACTGTTCTGAAGTGGCCAGCAATGAGTCCAGACCTAAATCCCATTGAACACCTGTGGGGAGATCTGAAAACAGCAGTTGGGAGAAGGCACCCTTCAAATCTGGGAGAACTGGAGCAGTTTGCACAATAAGAGTGGGCCAAACTGCCAGTAGAGAGGTGTAGGAAGCTCATTCATGGCTTTCGGAAGCACTTGACTGCAGTTATTGTGTCCAAAGGCAGTGCTACCAAATATTAAGTAGAGGATGTCAATAATTTTGTCACTGCCATTTCTTTTTATTTTATGATTTAATAAGATATGTTATAAGTTCTGAATAAAAAAGAAAGGTTTTGTAATATTAACAGTGAAATAAAGAATTGTGGAGACCAAATACTTTGTCAATTTCAACTTATTTTTAAGGGAATATTGTGAGTTATTTGAAAAAAGTGCAAAGGTGCCAATATATTTGGCCATGACTGTATATATATACATATATATGTATGGACTGTATATATATATATGTATATACAATAATATATGGCATGGTTAAATGATGAAAATCAAATATATGTATGGACTGTCAGTCCAGTCCAGAGATCACGGCGAGGTCACGTCTTTTCGAAGCTGCTCCATGCGCTCACGCTTTCGAAGCTAAGTGATATTTCTCAATTGTGTTTTTGTCGAGACTGTATCTATCTTTCGGTGTATGTACCTATAGTGAGTATAGCGTATCTTTTGGAAAATTTTCGGTGCTAATTTTTCGTACATGTATACACAATCGTCGGTTAATGGTATCGAGTATTCTGCGGCCTAGTACTCGTAGGCTTAGACTACCGTACCGTATCAGACCTTGTGGTTTGTTTTTCTCTCAGCGATTCGTCGAATGCGCTGAAATTATTTTCGTTCTCTGTTTCGTACCAGTCGTTCACCCCGTACCTCCTTGTTTAATATCTGTACTCACAAAAAAAAAAAAAAAACCCAAAGAAAAATATTTCCTTCCCAGGTCTTATTCGTTTATTTGTTGTTCTTTTTGTTCGTTCGTTCTTCGTTCGCGATCACGCGGTTAGAAATGTATAATCTCTCCCCTGAACAACTATTTTCTCTCATATATTATAATAAAGCGCGGCGTTACGCGCGCTGCTTGTGAGCAAGGAGGAAGCGGACAAGCGGTAACATATAAACGTCTTTATTGTAAGAGCACACTGTAACACTGAACTGCTCCGGGCTGGTCGCCCGGTGTATATCATGAGGCCACGCCTACCCCTCGGGCATGGCCACCGCCCACTTGGTGCGTGGAATGATGTCACCACGCCAGTGGGCTTTTGTGTCCGCCACACGTGCCCCCCCAGAATTCCCACGCACCTGGAGGGCCAGTTTGCAGGGCAGACGAATGACCCGGCCGAAGCGCCCCCTGGCGATCGGCGGCGTCCGGGGTGCAGGGATGCCAGGTGGGATGCCCCTGGCTGCCCCTGGGATGGGTGCAGGACCGGGGGGCGGCGTGGCGGCGGGGCTGAGCGGTGCTGGGGGTCCGCCCGCAGGAGGGCGGCCCCGACGTGGGGGTCGGGCCACTGGCGGTGGATGGTCCACATCGAGGTGGGCCGGCTTGAGGCGGTCTACCGAAACGCGGTCAGGAGTACCGCTGATGTCCAGGTGAAGTGCTTCGCCCCGGTCTCCAGCACGCGGAAAGGCCCGTCGTACGGGGGCCGCAGTGGTGTCCGATGGGCATCGTGGCGGACGAAGACGTACTCCGCCGTGCGAAGCTCCGGGGCGACGTGCGTCGGTGGGTGCCCGTGGCATGCCGTTGGCACCGGGGCGAACCTCTGGGCGGTCTCTTGCAGAGCGGAGCGCTGCTGTGCCGCGGACCATGGTGCCGTGGAGTCGGGGAGGAACTCGCCCGGCACCGGCAGCGGTTGCCCGAAGACCAACTCCGCCGCGGATGCACGCAGGTCCTCCTTGGGCGCCGTCCGGAGGCCCAGCAGGACCCAGGGGAGCCTGTCGACCCAGCCGCCGTCGCGGAGGGTGGCCCGGAGCGCGGCCTTCAATGAGCGGTGAAATCGCTCACACAGGCCGTTAGCCTGGGGGTGGTAGGCCGTGGTTCGGTGCAGCCGGACCCCGAGCCCCTGCGCAACCGCCCCGCAGAGCTCCGAGGTGAACTGGGGGCCGCGGTCGGATGAGATGTCTGAGGGGGTGCCGAACCGGGCGACCCAGGTGGCGATGAAAGCCTGCGCGACATCGGCCGCTGTTGTCGACGCCAAGGGCACGGCCTCCGGCCACCGGGTGGTGCGGTCCACCATGGTGAGGACGTAGGTGAAACCCCGCGAGGGGGGCAGAGATCCCACCAGGTCCACGTGGATGTGGTCAAACCGGCGTTCCGGCACCGTGAACGGGGCCAACGGGGCCTGGGTGTGCCGGTGCACCTTGGCGCGCTGGCACGCGAGGCACGTCCTGGCCCAGCCGCGGACGGCCTTTCGGAGGCCATGCCAGACGAACTTGTCAGCGATCAGCCTTTGGGAGGCCCTCGCGCCCGGGTGGGACAGGCCGTGGATGGCGTCAAACACCTGGCGCTGCCAGCCCGCGGGCACGATGGGGCGAGGACGCACGAGGGAGACGTCGCACAAGAGGGCCGCGCCCGCGCCGTCGAACGGCACCTCGGTGACGCGGAGGCCCGTGACGGCGGTCCGCAAGGCCTGGACGTCGGGGTCAGCGGCCTGGTCCGCTGCCATCCGGGCATAGTCGATGCCGAGGTGGACTGCATGGGCGACGGCCCGGGAAAGGAAATCCGCCACCGGGTTGTCCTTCCCCGTGACGTGCTGGATGTCCGTCGTGTACTCGGACACGGCCGAGAGGTGACGCTGCTGCCGGGCCGACCACGGCTCGGTGACCTTGCCCATCGCGAAGGTCAGCGGCTTGTGGTCGACGAAGGCAGTGAACGCCCGGCCCTCGAGCAGATGGCGGAAGTGCCTGACCGCCAAGTGAAGTCCGAGCAACTCGCGGTCGAAGGTACTGTAACGGCGTTCGGGCGGGCGAAGCTGCCGGCTAAAGAACGCCAGCGGTTGCCAAGCTCCACGCACCCATTGCTCGTGCACCGCGCCCACCGCGTAGTCCGAGGCATCGGTGGTGAGGGCGATCGGTGCATCGGGCGCCGGGTGCGCGAGCATGGTGGCGTTAGCCAAGGCGAGCTTCGCGCCCGTGAACGCCGTGTCCATCTGCTCGGTCCAGGTAACGTCGCCTTTGCCCGGCTTACCTCGGAGAGCTTCGTGCAGGGGGCGCAGGAGCTGGGCGATACGGGGCAGGAACCGATGGTAAAAGTTCACCATGCCCAGGAACTCCTGCAGCCCTCTGATCGTGCGGGGGCGCGGAAACCCCTTCACCGCCTCCACCTTGGCCGGCAGGGGGACGGCTCCGTGCCTGGTGACACGGTGCCCCAGAAAATCGATTGTGGCGGCACCGAACCGGCACTTTGCGTGGTTCACAATCAGGCCATGCTGGCCCAGGCGTTCGAAGAGCGTGCGGAGGTGGCGTAGGTGCTCTTCGCGGGACGCGCTGGCGATGAGGATATCGTCCAGGTAGACGTAGACAAAATCCAAGTCGCGCAGGACGCTGTCCATCAGTCGCTGGAACGCCTGAGCCGCATTCTTCAGACCGAAGGGCATGCGCAGGAACTCGAAGAGTCCGAATGGCGTGATGACCGCCGTCTTCGGGACGTCCTCCGGCCTGACGGGGACCTGATGGTAGCCGCGTATGAGGTCCACCTTCGAGAAGAAGGACCTGCCCGCCAAACGGGTGGAAAAGTCCTGAATGTGAGGGACGGGGTAGCGGTCGGGAGTCGTGGCGTCATTGAGACGGCGATAGTCCCCGCACGGTCGCCATCCCCCGCCGGGCTTCGGCACGATGTGCAGCGGCGACGCCCAAGCGCTCTCTGAGCGCCGAACGATGCCGAGTCGCTCCAGGGTAGCGAACACCGCTTTTGCCACCACCAGCTTCGTCGGCTCGAGGCGGCGTGCCCGGGCGTAGACCGGTGGCCCGACGGTGGGGATGTGATGGGCCACCCCGTGCTTGACGGCCCCCGCCGAGAAGGTGGGCCGCGTGAGGGCCGGGAAGCCGGCGAGGAGGCGGGTGAATGCGTCCGCTGCCGGAAGCGTACAGACCAACGTGGCCGGAACCGAATCGTTCGGCAAGCCGCTTGGCAAGCCGCTCGTTGAGCTGGGCAACGCACAAGCGAGCGAGCTGAACGTCTCGGCCTGGACAAGCCGTCTGCGCTTGACGTCGACCAGGAGCCCATTAGCGCACAGGAAGTCCGCGCCAAGCAGTGCCATGGGCACGTCGGCGGTGACGAACGTCCATCGGAAAACCTGCCCTCCAAACCGCAGAGAGAGGCAGCGTTTTCCGTACGTACGGATGGGCGTCCCGTTCGCGGCAAGCAGCGCGGGGCCCCCACCCGCGGCGTGCTTGTCTGACGTGCCGGCGGGAATGACACTCACCTGCGCTCCCGTGTCGCACAGGTAACGGCGCCCGGAGAAGGTGTCCGTTATGAACAGCAGGCTGCTCGAACGGCCGGCGCTCATCGCCACTATTGAGCGCCGGCCCGGGCGTTTCCCGACCCGTTGAAGGAGCACGGCGGATGACACCGCCGAGCTTCGTGGCCGAACTTGGCGTGGAACCAGCACCAGGTGGTGGAGCTGGAGGAGCGCGGCTGGCTCCGCCAGGCCGGTGGAGTTGGCGGGTTTCCCCACGGTGGCGGTTTTCGCCGTGGCGGTGGGCGGGGCGTGGCGGCGTTCACGAGGTGCGTATCAGCATGCTGCTGAACATCAGCGTGCTGTAGAAGCTGATGCTGTGGAACATGCTGCTGAACATCAGCGTCGAGGGCCGTGACGGCCACGCCGACGCTCGCCCGCGTGTCCGAAGCGGCGAAGTACCTGTCCGCCTCGGCTGCCAATGCTCGGGGTTCCGTTAGCTCGGTCCCGGCCAACGCGAGGCGAACCTGCGCTGGAAGTTGGCGCCGGAAAAGCGCCCGGAATAGCGAACCGGGGGCTTCGTCGCCCAACAGTGACAGCATATGGTCCATTCGGACCGACGGGCGCGTCTCACCGAGCTCGGGGAGATCCAGGAGGCGGTCGGCCCGTGCGTCGTCCGTAAGGCCGAACGTGGCTAGGAGTAGCCGCTTGAGTGCCTCGTACTTGTGGCCGTTCGGCGGGTGGCGAAGGACGGACACAACTCGAGCGGCCGTGCCGGGCCCGAGGGAGGCGACGACATGGCAGTAGCGCAGGTCGTCGTTGGTGAGGCGCCGAAGCTGAAATTGGGCTTCGGCTTGAACGAACCAGACTTCGGCCTGGGCCTCCCAAAATTCGGGAAGTTTAATCGCCATTGCCTTGTCGTTGGCCATTGCAATGGCGTCGTGTTCGGAAGGATCGCTACGGCAGATCCAACGTCGAGGGTCACCAGTAAAGCGCGGCGTTACGCGCGCTGCTTGTGAACAAGGAGGAAGCGGACAAGCGGTAACATATAAACGTCTTTATTGTAAGAGCACACTGTAACACTGAACTGCTCCGGGCTGGTCGCCCGGTGTATATCATGAGGCCACGCCTACCCCTCGGGCGTGGCCACCGCCCACTTGGTGCGTGGAATGATGTCACCACGCCAGTGGGCTTTTGTGTCCGCCACAATAACACCCTTTTCTTCTTTTCCTACAAAAGGATGCTTTCGTCTTGCTCACCAAATCTATTCATTCCAAAATATATATATAATACCATCTCTTACAGTTCCTCCTTTCTACATTCCCTAAACTATCCAGAACTCCACCCCTCCTCCAGTGTCCTCAAACGTATTTTTGACTCGAAGGTCTCAAACTCATTTTGCAAAAAATGTTCGTTTCCCATGAATCGTACACTTTTCAAAATCCAATCTCACCCCTCCCCTCCAAATCCTCCCCATCACCCATCCCTTTCAAATCTCCCCCCTTGCCCCTTCCCTCCCCTCCCTCCTAAACTCCCCCCACACCCCTCCCCTCCGAGACTCTCCCTCGCTCCTCCCCTCCTAGACTCCCCTCTCACCCCTCCTCCTCAAAGCATCCTCCCTGCTTCTTCCTCCTTCCAACTTTCACCTTCATCTCCCCAAACCTTCTGCCTTGCTCTTCCCCCGCCTCAAATAACACCTCACTGTGCCTCACCCAATCTCCATCAAACCTTTTGTCCGCCCCATTCTTCCCTTTCTCCAAGCTATTCTGAAATCTCTGACACACCTTCAACATCTCTCCCTACCTCTTCCTCCTCTTCCACATCTTACCCTACCCCTCCCCCCCCTGTTCTGGACCCGATGCTCCCCCTTCCTCTTCATTAACGGTATGGACCTCAAACATCCGGGGCCTTCGCTCAAACTTGACTGACCTCTCCATACAGGTTGCTTCTGACAAACCAGATGTGATCTGCTTAACAGAAACTTTCCTCCTTCATGATGTCTCTGATGCCTTGGTATCTCTCCCAGGTTACTCCCTCCTCCGGTATGATAGACCTGAGCCTCGTCCTGGAGGTGGGGTTGCTATCTTTTTAAAAAACTCTCTTCCTCACTCGCCCTCCACTGCCCTCTCTCCACCTCACCCCCAGGAATACCTTTGGCTACGGCTTCCCCTTCGCTCCCACCTTTTGTTCATATGTGTGTTGTACCGTCCACCAATCAGCGATGACTCCATCTACATCTCACTGTCTGATAATATGGACCAACTTCTATCTACCCATCCCAACTCTCTCTTCCTCATATGTGGTGATTTCAATTGTCACCATGCCAGTTGGCTGGGTGTGGGTACCTCTCTCACCAGCCATGGCTCTTCAGCAAAGGACTTCTGCGACTCACTGGGACTGACACAATCTGTCAATTTCCCGACCCGGATCTCAGTCAACGGAGCATCTTCTCTTCTGGATTTGGTTATGACAAACTTCCCTGAAAATGTCTGCTGCTCTTCTTCTGCTCCAATCGGCTCATCTGATCATGTGCTTGTCAAAGTGGACATCTCTCTGACCATTCTCAGAGAGCCTCCTCAGCGTCGACGAGTCTGGCATTTCACTCAGGCCAACTGGCACGGTCTTCAAGCAGCCATCAATCATCTGGACTGGTCTCCCATCTCTACCGCCTCTGACATCAACTCATCCTGGGAATTCTTTCAAAGTAAATTGCTCTCTCTCATGCACAGATTTATACCATCTCGTCTTCAATTGTCATACCCTTCCTCCCGTCCATGGTACACGGAATCTTGTGGTGAGGCTGTTGCCCTGAAACAACTTGCTTTCGTCTCCTGGAAAGCAAATCCAACGGAAGGAAATCTCATTTCCTTTCACAAAGCCCGAAACAAGTGTGTGTCCACCCTCAGGAGAGCCAGGAAACAATATCTCACCATTCTCAAGACCGAACTCTCTTATCTGTCTCCCTCTTCCAAATCCTGGTGGCGTCTGGTCAAATCTGTTTCTGGTGTTTGTTCCCCCTCCATCCCCTCCCTCACCTCAAACGGCTTAACGGCTGACTCCGCACGTGAAAAAGCTGAATGCCTCAACTCTGTGTTTGCCTCTAAATCTTGTGTCCCAAACCCATCCCTCTCTGTACCCACCGTACCCAGTCGTACCCAGCTGCTCCTGGACTCTGTGTCCTTTCCTCCTGACAAGGTGGAAAAGTTTCTGTCAACCCTCGACTCTGATTCTGCAACTGGTCCTGACGGCATCAGCCCACGGGTCCTAAAATCATGTTCTTCTGCTCTTTCACTCCCTCTTTCTGTTCTCTTCACCCTCTCTTTTGCTCAAGGTCATCTGCCATCTGCTTGGAAATCAGTCAACATCACCGCTTTGCACAAAAAAGGTGCAAAAACAGATCCCAGCAACTACAGACCAATCAGCCTTCTCCCAATTATCAGCAAAGTCATGGAATCCATCATTGCTTCAGATATTAAATCTTTCCTCTTCTCCAATGGCTTGATCTCTGATCATCAATTTGGTTTCAGACCTGGTCACTCTACTCTGGACATGCTGCTTCTGCTTTCTCAACAATGGATGGAGGTCCTCAACACCAAACAGGAAATTAGAGCTGTCTCCCTTGACATTTCACATGCCTTCGATACGGTCTGGCACCCTGCTCTGCTCTCCAAACTCTCCTCCTTTGGTATCCATGGAAATCTCCACGCATGGCTGGTGGACTTCCTCTCTGGTTGTAGTCAACGTGTGGCCCTGAATGGGTTTCTCTCATCTCCTCTTCCTGTTCAGGCTGGAGTTCAGCCTTTCCAAGGTAGTGTTCTGGGCCCTGTGCTTTTTCTGGTCTTCATCAATGATCTCTCTGACTCTCTTGAAAATCCTCTCTATCTCTTTGCTGACGACTCTACTCTCTGTCGCTCCATTCCTCATCCCTCAGATCGGCAGTCTGCAGCCTCCTCACTCTCTGCAGACCTGGACAAAATCACAGGACTGGTCAAACAAGTGGAACATGTCTTTCAATCCTGACAAATCTCACACTCTTACAATGTCTCTCCGAAAGGACCGACTGGACAACCCTCCCATCTACTTTCTCAACAATCCTCTCCAAGAAGTTCTGTCGCTCAAGCTTTTGGGTCTCACTATCTGCCATGATCTTTCTTGGGAAAACCACATTTTCCCAAGCTGGCCTCCAAAGCCAGTCGCCGACTGGGCATCCTCCGTCATGCGAAGTCCTTCCTTGGCACACCTGAGCTCCTCACCACATACAAGGCTTTCATCCGCAGCTCAATGGAATACTGTTCCCCCCTCTGGGCTGGTGCTCCTGCCTCACACCTTGCTTGGCTTCACGCTGTTGAGGCCAAGCTTTCAGAATCATTGGAATCTCCTGCGATGTAGTCAACGCCGAGGGCCTTTCACTCACTCACCGCAGGCAGGTTGGTGGTCTTTCTGTCTTCTACCGACTCCTCTCCGGCCTTGCTCCCCCATCTCTCTCTGTGCTCTGTCCCCCCAATATTCCTTCAGGTCGCACAAGATCTGCCTGCAACCCTCTTATGGTTAAACTGCCAAAGTCTAGGCTCGCTGCTCACCTTCACTCTTTCATTCCCCTTTTCTCCCACCTCTGGAACAAACTCCCCCACCCCCTTCAATCCCACTCCTCCCTCCAGGTCTTTAAAACAGCTGTTCACCACCATCTCTTATCTTCCCCCATCGAAAACCTTGATCTTTTCTACCCCCGGTAATTCACCCCCAGAGTCCTTGCAGTGTTCATATGTTTTAATCCTCTCCCACCTCCCCCCAAGTCCTCCCGATGTCCCTGCTCTCAAATGTTGTCTTTGTGTCCTTCCCCCTCTTCCCCCTCTCTTTTGTGTCCTTCCCCCTCTCTCCCCATCTTGTCTGCCGCTCCCCTTGTTTTTTGTGTTTTGTGTGTCGGTTTGTCTTTTTGTGTGATTAATGTTAGCTCTTTCACGAGCCTCGATCTTGTATACAAAAAAAAAAAAAAAGAAAAAAAAAAAGAAGAGAACATTATGCAGTTCTATTACAATATTTTTTCTTTATTTCTTTCCAACAATTACAATCACACGTTCTTCCTTCATTCATGAGCCAATCTTCTTTAAGTTTGACATGGATGTACCTTGATGCAACACACCATACTTGTTTTTAACTCACCAGGAACGTAGTTCCGGGGACCTTACGGGATGGCCCGCCGTCGGTCCTTGGAAACTCTTCTCCGGAACTGCTGATGGGATTGTGACCAAACTTGGCTAAAATTATATTTGGCATGTTGTGACTAAAGTTTGTCCAGGGCATTCAAAAATTGGGTCTAAGAGGTCTATTGGCGGCCAAAGTCGGTCCAGGTTGGCCACCCTCTCCCCCCCCAAATAGGTACAGTATTTGCTTTCTTCTCTAAGAATACATACGCGATTTCAATGAAACTTGACCAAAACCTTCATCATCCGTGATGTACCAAAGTTTATTCACGGCATTAAAAATATCGAGGTCTAAGGAGGGGGGGGGGGGGGGGGGGGGAAATAGGCAAATAGGCAAAATGATGCTTTTTCACAAAATCGACAGAATTAATAATTGTAACAAGGAAATTTGACGCAGGAGGAGGCCATTCGGCCAATCATGCCTGCACACCAACCCCAGATTAACCTGGATGGTAGTCAAAGAAGACTTACCTCATGCAGTCTTGAGAAGGACTTGATGTGAGCCAAATCTTCTGTTGTTTTTTTTTTTAATCCCTGGGCGTTAGGCTTTGTTTAATTCACATGTAAGTTCTGAGAGGGTGGGCATCATCCAAGTAACATGCGCTATACAAATGGTCATGTAACATGTGGTAAAGTTTCAATTTCCTCCGTTGAACGGTTTTTGTACAGATGTATCTGACCGCTTGCTTCATCCTGCTTTTCTCTTTGCATGCGTGGGGTAACAAATTCATCAAGCTAACGGCTAAATTTCATTGGAGGGAGGAATGTGGATGAGAAAAGTATGGCAGGCTCATGGACATCACCAGGGTGTTAAAAAATGTTGTTTTTTTATGTAAAATGTCTTTTTAGGAGGAGAGGGTGGACAAAGGTGGTTTTAGAGTGAGGAATGCACAACACCGATCACACACAATCCTTTGATGGGACCCTCCAACAGGCATCACAATAAGCACAGATGTACACAATCACCCATTCATACTCAAAGCTACATCCACGGCCTGCCAATATCCCTGTACGCTTCCATCTCCAATGCTTCTATAGGTAGATATCTAATTCCAATTCAAACCTATCTACTGTTTCTGCTGCCTCTACCTTTCCAGGGAGGCCATTTCATACATTATATACTCTCTGAGTGAAAGGCTCATGTCTTACTATCATAACTCTCCGTCAGAAGTATTCTATGTGTTCTTCTTCTTCAACACAAGCTATTATTCTTCTTCTTCACAGGATTATTTGAAAAACCTGTCTCACTCCCAAACACATGGTGCATCAACCCTCCTCCCATACCTACAGCACCACTTTCCTCAGTGGCATCAACACAAATATTATTTCCACCTCTCCCATCATGTCTCTTTCCTCGTATATCCACATTGGGAATCTTTATAACTCCAATTGTTGTTTTTTATAGCCCCAGACAGTTCATTTGTAAGAGGCCCATGGTGCAGAGACAGCCAATGGATCTCCCAGGGGCGACCCAGAGATCCCCCACATTCAGTGAAAGAGTCGGGAAGTTTGGCCCCCCAAATTCCATTGGGGGGGGGGGCATTACCACCTTGCAAGTCCAGTTTACAGAGGTTGTCTGCTCACAACAATCAATTTCCCTCTACTTCATTTGTGTCAGTACCCCTTTGTGTCAGTACCCTCCACCACATCTCCTTCATGACCTCGTCCTTCCAACCCCACCCCGTCCACTCCATGTCCCCTCTTTCTACATCACCCTCATCCCCCTTAAAGCCTTCCCTCCTCACTCTATCCACTTGAAGTTCCTCCTCACCCCACCTCATCAAAACTTCACCTCACCCAACCTCCCCCCATTTTCCCCTTCGCAACTCCCCCCCCCCCCCCCCATTCCTGCACCCTCTCAACCTCCCTCTCGTCCCACCCCTCAGTCCCCTCCCCCCTCGTTCTGCACCATCCCAGCTTTCTCTTGCTACATCCTTGTCCTCCAAGCCTAACATTTGTCCCACCTCCTCCAAGCTCCACCCTCGTTGAACGTCCTCTAACCCCCCCCCCCCCCCCCTGATCCCACAGCCTCTCAGCTTACCATTAGTCCCACCCGCTATCAGCTTTGCTTTTGTTCCACCTTCTCTCAGCTTCCCAACATCCCACATACACCTGCCCCAGACCCCTCCCACCTACCCCACCCCCTCTCCTAGATCCTTTCCTTATTCCTGCACCTTGCCAACAATGCCTCCCCCCTTGCCCCTATGTGGACATCAAATCCAAGGCCTCCACTCCAACCTGACTGATCTCTCAATCCAAGCTGCTGCTGGTAAACCGGACATCATCTGTTTAACGGAATCCTTCCTCTCACAGGACATCCATGACCCTTTAGTGTCCCTGGCTATTGTCTCCTCCGATTTGATAAGCCTGAACCCTGTTCTGGCAGTGGTGTTGCACTTTACATCAAGAACTCAATTTCTCACTGTCTGTGTACTGATTTTACAACTCCCAACCCTCAAGAGTACCTTTGGTTGCAACTTCCACTCTGCTCTTCCAAACAGTGATGACTCCATTTACATTTCTCTCTCAGACAACATGGCCCAACTTTTAAGCACTCATCCCAACTCTCTCTTCCTTATATGTGGTGATTTCACCTGTCACCATCCCCTTTTGCTAGGTGTTGGGACCTCTCTCAACAGCCATGGCATTTCAGCAAAGGACTTCTGTGACTTAATTTATAAATTCACTAATTCAATCTGCAAAATTTCCAACTCTGGTTTCTCCCAATGGCAAATCCTCCTCTCTAGACTTGGTGATGACTAACCTCCTGCAAATGTCTCCTGCTCTTCCTCTGCTCCAATTAGTTCATCTGGTAATGTGCTTATGAGAGTCAACATCTCTAGCCATTCACAGAATGCTGCCTCAGCACGACGAGTCTGGCAGTTCACCCAGGCAGATTCATGATTCAAAATCATAACAAATACAAACAAGAAAGAGCAATTAGAGATTGCAGACCCTCGCCAGGATGTGTTTTCAGTGGTTTTTAACGCTTTTGTGTTAAAACAAATATGGCAGCGAAACCACATGACCAATGACGTCATCGTTATTTATTTATTTTCTCCACAAATTTATTCCTAGATGATGCTCAAGAAATTTCATCTTGATCGATGACGTTTTGTACTTGTCGAATTATGACGTCATAATGGAGGCACCTATGACATCATCATTAACATATTGTCGTGCGAATCCCTCAAGGTCAACACCAGGGACCGCGGAAGACCAGAACGGCTTTAACTGAGGCGACGACCAAATACAGATTTTGCTATCAACCGCGGGAAGAAGAAGTGAAGAGGAAGAGGCGGCAAGCACTTACCTATGACGAACCGACGGCAGCTCCGATCCTGCAGGGGAATTAACTCAAAACGGGAATCTGGGGTAAAATGTACAAAAATGATGATTTATTAAACGGAACCCAATACAATGAAACGCGGCGATGAATAAATAATGAGCCTAAATTGGGATCCCACACACCTCGCTTCAGAAACGAGACAGGGGCAAATTAATTAACCAAAAGAACACGTTCGTCGTGTACGGGGAAATGTGGTGCGTCCTTATCTGTTTGTAGTCTGTAGTGTGTCGTCCAACGCGGCTCCAAGCTCCGGCGTGCTCGTGCGCTCCGCCAGGGCCCGAGCGACCCACTCAGCGGCACGCTCCACTCCAAGTCTCCAACCCCTCATCGGTCCAACACACGAGGTCACGCTCACTCCGAGCACCAATGCACCACAAGGAACCAAAAGCACCACGCGTCCAACGCAGGGCCAGCTATCCCCACACGAAGCCAATCTCCAACCCGAAGAGGCCGATCTCCAACACGAGGTCCAGCGCGAAAAGAGACAAAAAGACAAAGAGCAAAGAGAGACCGTGCAGTGCCAAGAGAGCAAAGAGAGCCAAGAGAGCAAATGTCATCCAGCGTGTCCTTTTATAACTTTGCCTGTGACGTCAGCCTTGGTGTGCCACCAACCAGTCCCTCGCAGCTTCCCGCCGTCCACGGAACCTTCTAGCGCCTTCCCTCCAATGATCAACCTCCTTCTCAGTTGCGTCTTCATGCCTCCCGCCCTGATTGGCTGGAGGTTTGCGCCTTCCGCGCCAACCAATCACACGTTCCCTGTGGCGTGGGTTACAACTTGTCTTACCGATGTTGCTAGGCCAGCCGGTGGTGTGGCTGGCGGCGGCCATCCGGCAGTGCCTCGATCTGGCTTCCTGCCCGTTTTCTTCCAAGGTCATTGTAAGGGAAGGGAACTAATTAATGTGTGCACTAAGGACCTATCTAAGTGTTTATATGTGTGCGTTGCCATAAGGGACAAAGGAATGATTACCAGGTCTGACACACAGGGGTTTATCTTCGTCCCTACAATTATTTAACACCCGAACATCCTTGTATGTTCACAGGTATACACTTCCCCGACAAAGTGCATAAAACACAGAACTTATTACAGGGTAGATTCCCTATCGTGACAGTCTAAGCATGTTTCCTATACAGATCTACCTGGCTCTAGATATTCCTTTACCCGCCGACATAACAATATGTTATTCCACATGGAGAGCTCTTTACAATGGGCCATGTCTCAATTTTTTCTATGCAGTGCTTTCAGAGATATAGAGATGCAAATGTTTTTGGTTTTTCCAAGATGGCGGCCGAACCACGTGAATTATGACGTCATAATTATAATTTAAAAATCTACAGGTGTAGTTGCACCTATGGTGAAAACTTCCTGTCAATCGGACCAATGGTTGCAGAGAAAATCATATTTATTCTGTGTGGACAAACAAACAAATGGACTCAAATGCAATACCCTCTCCTCTGGTGAGGGTAAAAAACAAAACTAACAAGAAAAAGAGCAATCAGAGATTGCAAACCCTCGCCAGGATGTATTTTCAGTGGTTTTTAAGGCTTTTGTGTTAAAGCAAATATGGCGGCCAAACCACGTGACCGATGACGTCATCATTATTTTTTTCTAAACTAATTTACACCACATATTTTCTAAACTTTTAAAATTGATGACAGTTATATACAAGTACACATTCGCATAAATAAATACAAAACAATTACCAGACATTTGAATACAAATAAATCAAACAATTCTGGAAGTGTATGAATTTGGTAGTATGGCTTCTTCTTCCTGATTGGCATCACACTTAACTCAGAAACGTGAGCCACATTCACTCAGAAACGTGAGCCACATTCACTCAGAAACGTGAGCCACATTCACTCAGAAACGTGAGCCACATTCACTCAGAAACGTGAGCCACTCCCCTTCTTCTCCTGCCTCCCCCTCGCCTCCCCTCCCCCCCCCCCCCCCCTCTCCTCTCCTCCCCTCTCCTCTCCTCTCCTCCCCTCCCCTCCCCTCTCCCCCCCTCCCGGGTCACAGGTCAGGTCAGTGGTCTCTCCTCTGTGTTTTACCCCCTATTCTCAAATATTGCTCCCCTGCTATCTCATTCCTCCAACTCTCACCGGAATCTTCAAGATGCACACGATCTTCCAGTAACCATCTTCCGGTTAAACTTCCAAAATCCAGGCTGACTGCACAACTCAACTTCTTTGTTCCTCCTTTATCCTGT
This sequence comes from Myxine glutinosa, assembly GCF_964187855.1. Lineage (NCBI taxonomy): Eukaryota > Metazoa > Chordata > Myxini > Myxiniformes > Myxinidae > Myxine > Myxine glutinosa. The sequence continues at coordinate 80,097,914 of NC_136261.1, read as the reverse complement.
CTATGGAACTGCCCTCCAGAGACTGTTCTTTCCCCACTCTTTCCCCACAACTTCAAGCAGGCAATACAATGCCATGTTGTGCTGTCCCCCATGATATTTATTACTCCTATTAACCCTTTCTAACCCAACCCTCTTACTTTCTGGTTTAAGTGTTTTCTCCCCTTCTTTCTCTTCCGTTCCTGTCTTTTCTTCCCTTACTTGATCCCAATTGTTGCCCCACTACCCCACTGTCAATTTATTATTGCTCTTCCATGAACTTTGCTTTTGTAGAGAAAGAAAAAAAGTAGTAGCACACAAAAGTGGTGTTTGCTTCGTAAATGTAGTCTACACATGTGTCTTCTTGCAAGTCAGATCGACCAGAACATATAACCAAAGTAGAAATTTTTTCAATTTTGAAGTAGTAAGAAAAGGTAGTAAAACTTTGCTATAAAAAGGTAAAACTTCACGACTGCAGAAGTAAATTGATAACTCAGTGAGTCAGATGAAAATGATGAAGTGAGATCTCCATGTGGGCCCGTTCTCTAGGGAATGATGTAGAAACAACAACAGGAATTGTAGGGGAGAGATTGCAGCAATACCAAAATATTTTTCAGCTGTTGGCCATAAATTAATAGTAGGATGGGAGTCAAATTCCCACTATGAGTGGAAACACTCTTTTTCATTAACACTAATTTATACGGCCTTGAATAGATGAATGGACTCCAAGAGTACACTGAATTTAGAAGAAGCTGAAGAAGAAGAAAACAAAGCAATGAACTAACTAAGTTGAAAACTCCAAGACCTTTTTGCCTGTATCTCTGGAAAAAGCTCACCCCAATCGTGTCTCAGCAACACATCCGTCTCTCCTATAATCTATAACAATGAAAACTCTTAAATAGACATGTGGGAAAATTACATGCCCAGACCAGGAATCGAACCCAGACCAGCAATCATGATGTGTGGTGAAAAATTACATGCTCAGTAAGGGTCGCCCAGATAGCTCATATAGCAGAGCACTGGTACGGTTTTCCAGAGGACCTGGGCTCGATTCCTGGTCTGGGTGCGTAATTTTCCCAGATATACAAATAAATTAGTTATAATCCTGTTCATTTATATAATTGTTTCTACGCCTCAGTGGTGTTTGTAATAGCGGACAAAGATTTGTTCCTCCATTTGAGGAAGACCCTCTCGTGAGCAGGCCGGTGGCACTCCTATGGTTGGCAACGAGTGCCCCGGAAGCATTGAAGGAAAGAGTGGCAATTCCATGTGTGGGAATAATTGCATGCTCAGTCAGGGTCACCCAGATAGCTCAGATGGCAGAGCGCTGGTACGTAGGCTATGAGCCAGACCCCCAAATTGACCGGTCGGTACCATACAGATGGAGTAAGGCTCATTGTGATTTTTAGCAAGATATATGTCCCTAGATATGAAAAAAAGTGATAGCAGTGTATAACTCTCGGCCATCTCTGTGTTATCACCCGAAATATTATTATACGCCTGCTTCGCTTCGCCAAAAAATGTGATATTTGCTAAAATTGGAATAAATATGTTTTTAAGGACCACAGAGTGCCGAGATCGAGATCGAGATCGTATTTGTTCGAGAGATCATGATAAACCTAGAGTGTGGAGCAAGTTTGCATGCATTGTGAAATATAATGTAGCTGATGTTACAAACCTACTTTAGGATACTAGCTAATACCAAAAATTACACTGAGATACCAAAAGTAGTAGACGAATAAACCTAAAATGTTCAAAAGCTATGTTTCGTTCCAAAATATCAAAATTAGGGGGTATGGTTGAACATATTTTGAACTTTGCCAAAATATGTGCCCCAAACAACCACCATATTACAAAGTAATGATATATTCCAATGCAGTGGTTCCTTGCGAAGATTTTGAGGGGTCAAATGTTACTCTGGGAGTTTTCATTTTTGAAATATTGACAAAAATGTACAATGTGAATTCTGAACTCGAAGCGATTTCGACCACTTTTTCACTAAATTTAACATATTTTTTGTCATTATATCAATATTTTGATAAATAACCCCCACAAATGTTCTATATTTCTATTACTATATTAGTTGGCATCCAGTATGCAAATTATTGGCACTCTGTGGTCCTTAAAAACATATTTATTCCAATTTTAGCAAATATCACATTTTTTGGCGAAGCGAAGCGGGCGTATAATAATATTTCGGGTGATAACACAGAGATGGCCGAGAGTTATACACTGCTATCACTTTTTTTTCATATCTAGGGACATATATCTTGCTAAAAATCACAATGAGCCTAACTCCATCTGTATGGTACCGACCAACCCCCTTGGCTCATAGCCTAACGGTTTTCCAGAGGACATGGGTTGGATTCTTGGTCTGGGTGTGTAATTTTCCCACATATGCCAATTAATTAGTTATAATCCTGTTCATTTATTGAAATGAAAACTCCAAACATTCTTGCCACCTTTCACACCAAAGCCAAAGTACAGGGCCTGTTGATCTCACATTGCAGATAGCCCTCTATTTTTACCCTCTAACCTCCTATCTATCTCTATCTGCTCTATCAGCTCTCCAACTGACCCAAATTCTTCCAGGATGGAAGAGTTATTCCCAGAACACCCTGCCTGGTTAAACTCCAAGAATCCAGACTTACTGCACACTTCCGCTATTTTCTAACATCTCTGTAACCATCTTCGTGAGGATGTTCATTCCCATTTATCCCTCCAGGCATTCAAGTTGTTGGTACACAACCATCTCAAGTCATCCCTCATTCTTAGCCACAATGTTATCTATCGCCCTTTCACCCTTCACAATCAAACCCTCTGATGTACACCTTCCATTGTTTCTGTTCTGTGTGTCTCTCCCCCTCTCCTTTTCCTGTTCATCCATCCCATTGGTTGGCGTGTCCAACTGTGGCCCCACTGTCAGTATGTTGCCTTTTACTCTGCCACCTCGCTCGTTCATTATGCAAGACAAAAAGTGAGGTCACACAGACTGGTCAAACAAGTGGAACATGTCTTTCAATCCTGACAAATCTCACACTCTTACGATGTCTCTCCGAAAATACAGACAGGAAAACCCTCCCATCTACTTTCTCAACAATCCTCTTCAAGAAGTTCTGTCACTCAAGCTTTTGGGTCTCACTATCTGCCATGATCTTTCCTGGGAAAACCACATTTCCAAGCTGGCCTCCAAAGCCAGTCGCCGACTGGGCATCCTCCGTCGTGCGAAGTCCTTCCTTGGCACACCTGAGCTCCTCACCACATACAAGGCTTTCATCCGCAGCTCAATGGAATACTGCTCTCCCCTCTGGGCTGGTGCTCCTGCCTCACACCTAGCCCGTCTTCACGCTGTTGAAACCAAAGCGTTCAGAATCATTGGAATCTCCCGCGATGAAGCTAACTCCGAGGGCCTTTCACTTACTCACCGCAGGCAGGGTGGTGGTCTTTCTGTCTTCTACCGACTCCTCTCCGGCCTTGCTCCCCCAGCTCTGTCCCCCAAATATTCCTACAGGTCGCACAAGATCTGCCAGCAACCCTCTTCTGGTGAAATTGCCAAAATCAAGACTCTCTGCTCACCTTCCTTCCTCTTTACTCCCGCCTCTGGGACTCCTCCCTCCTCTGACTCCTCCAGGTTTTTAAAACAGCTGTTCACCACCATCTCTCATCTTCCCCCATCCAAAACCGTGATCTTTTCTACCCCTGTTGATTCACCCCAGATACACTTTTTTGAAATACCAACTTCTTTCCTGGAAGTCCTAGCTGTGTACATGTGTTTCTTTTCTTTTTTTAACCTCAACCCTATTCCCATGCCTCCTCCCCCAAGCCCTCTCCCTCCCACAGATCTCCCGATGTCCCTGCTCTCAAATGTTGTGCTTGTGTGCTTCCCTCTCTCTCCACATCTTGTCTACCACTCCCCTTATTATATTGTTACGGACGCGGTTAAAGATGTTATTTACCGAGCGGTTGGTATTACCGCGACCGAACAGTTCCCCCGATTCTTCCCCAACTCACCCGATTCACCCAGACGTTGGCCAAATCGCGCTATGCCAAATCAATGATAGAAAGGACACGACGACTGGGAAAGAGGAAACGACGCAAGGGGTACAGTTCTCAAGACCTCCGGAGGAGGGTATAATTACAGTGCTGGAGAAAAGGGGTAGATTACAAGGCAGTGAGGTAAAGACACAGAAGAGATGGGTACTTAATTACCGTCTTATCTTAGCCCAGACAGACCACAGACAAACGGAACAAGGCAGACTTACACAGGGATTGATGGCAGGAAGGGACAGGTAGGTCGATAGCACAAGGTGCACCTTGGCTCGGGGACAGGATAAAGCACGGTCCAGAAGATGCGGGGAGGTCTCACAGCGCTCGGAGGGGACGTCTTTCTTGCTTCAAGCTCAGCGCGCATCTGACGTCACCCCCCCTCTCACCGCGCATGCTCAGCGGGGAGTGACACGCCCTCGGCTGGTTGGTTCCGCCCCACTGGGGCCGGTCCGCCGCTTCCATTGGGTGCGGGGGTTACCGGGCTCTGCCCTTGATGAGGAGCTGACAGGGAGCCCCTATTTGGTAACCCCGTCGAGCACATGTTCGATGGCGGCTCGTTGGGAAGGCCTGGTGCCCTCCCAACACCCCCTACCAACCAAGCCGGAGTGAGGACGCGCACTTCCTGCGCTCGTTGTTGTTGTTGTTGTTGTTGAACTGTGAGGAAGAGCTGCGGGGAGGTATTGGGAGGTCCTAAACTTCCTAACGGTGCCATACAATCACATTCTGGTGCAACGAAGGGTCAGAATTAATGGAAACGAGTCCTTAACTGACAGACTAAGAATAACTAGCAAGATGTCCTATAGTTGTCTTACATGAGATGCGGTGAACCTGGGCACGACATTTAATGGGGGAAATAGGGGGAGGTCGGGTCTACCGAGTGTTGTTTACAGAAAATGGGACGAGGGAATGGGGGATTGGGGATAGTTGGGAAGTATTGAGGAAATAGGGGAATATTTACAAGCGGATATGGATGGATGCAAATCCCATATCCGCAACACTGCACCCTTCTCTACCTCGGGGCGGCCCGACCCGATAAATTTTTACCTACTTTAGTGTGGCACTCAGATGTAGTTCCGTCTACTATTAACTCAACCCTGAGTGCGACAGTTTTACAGATGTTCACAAATGAGTAAATATGTCCCCCTGCGACGTTGCACCCTTCTCCTAACAGAAACACACCCACAGGATAACCGAATCGTGGAAAGCATCCTCAAACTAAACATACAGCCGGTAGGGAGCATCATTTATACTAGACTACACTGATATTTACACTACGATCCAGGACCTGTTCTTTGAGGAACACATGCAGATGTTATGCATAGGGAGAGCACGCATGCCAGCATCGATACACCAACCCACGAGTACCCTGTGGCCCTACGGCCTTTAATAATGTGCAGAGCACCCCGTCCAAGCACCAAAAGCACCACCCCATTACGCACAGTCAGCACCATCTGGTGCAACAATAAAGTGTTCATAAAAATGCACAATTAAGTGTCCATGGTCACCGGTGGTGTCGCAGCCGGCCGATGTTGTGCCGCTGGTCTTGCCTTCATGGAGTGCACTTGGCCTTCTGGCTTCTTTAGAAATAAAGAAAGGCGCCAACCGCGTCCATTTCTGAATTGTGGCCATCAGGGGGGCCAACTAAAAGTGGTTCACCTGTATGGCATAGGTGCCACGTTGACCCAGAGGTCCATCCACGGGTGGTGCTTGACCGCAAAAGAACTGCGGTCCATTGTGGGCGGCCACAAAAATTGCGGTCCATATGGTGTATCGATCCAGGCAGCAAGCAGCGGAAGTACAGGCCCACAACTGTGGAGCCAGCACCTCTCTCTCCTCTCTCTCTGCCCCAAAGCCAGATCCTCGGAGGTGGGAGACAAAAGAAGCCAAGTGAGTAAGGTGGTAAGGGCGCAAAAGTGCATGCAATACAAGGTAATGCACACTGGGGGCACATGGGAACCAGGTGAGACAGGTACGTTCCTACCGTATGCCCCCCCCCCCACCAGGTAACCTACATTGCCCCTCCCTTACCCCTTAATGTATCCACAAAACACAACACTACCCATAAACATCTACTTTACACATCAACAACGTCCCTACTGTCTTCCCCGTTCCTCCCATAAACCAAATTCGTCTTCTCTCCCTCCTAACCAATCAAATTTGCCATTTCCAACTCTCATCAAAATCTGCCATCTCCAACTCAACATCAAAATCTGCCATCACCAATTCATCATCAGTCCCTCCTAAGGAGGGAGAGATGGAATCACCCCAATGTCTCATCCACGTCGTGATGCGTCTCACAAATCCAAACAGCAATTCTCCTTTCCTGCAACACAAAACAAAGAAAACACAGGTGTGGAGTCATCAGCATCACCTCAGGTAAGTGGCTGCGTATGGTGCGACAGGTTCATCAATCCTAACTATTTCCTAAATGACTTTAACAACTTTACATTACCCGGGGTCTTTCCCTGCCAATCCATTGGCCAACTTACACTATGGGTTCTAAAAACCAATTCCCATTGACCAAACTGTGGTGCTTCTCAATTTGGGGTCTCACTCCCCCGATTCATCTCCCGGTGCCCTTGCACAATTTCTGGGCTGTGACGTGTAGCTCTCCCAGCGGGTCTCCCCACCTGCACACCTCCACCACTGCAGTTGCCACCCGAGCTTACCTGCTCCTTACCTAACCTATCTAACTGGGGAAGGCCCCTCCTGGCTCTGTCACCCCTTGGTGCCCTCTGGCACTGGGCCACCCGGGTCCGTCCTCCGGATCCTCGGGCCCCATCCACAACAACTACTACCGGCTCCCAGAGCCCACCTGCGGCCTCACCTGGCCGACATCCTCACAGTGGTGGAGTGCCCAAACCAACTACACACACTAACAGGCTACACGCCCAGCCATTTCCACAACACTAATGCACCCATCCAAATACCATTCTTCCCCCCGCACCACAGATGCCAATATCCAACCACAATTTACCTATACCCTCTACCTAACACTTACACTACCCGCCCCGGGTACTCGTGAAAGGGGTCCACTCTTCCCCCATCCACACCTTCGCACCATGCACACCACTCCGTACCACTTACTCCAACTCTCTCCACACCACTCATTCTCTGCTCCATATATTTCACACACCTGTACTTGCACACCTGTGCTCTCATACTTGGTGCCGCCTGCACCCTTCTCTCCCCCAAGCGCATTCGCGCTGATGCACAACACTCACTACTCACCATGACACTCATCCGCAATGCTCTCTCATTCATCACTTGTACACTCACACACACCTCGGAGCATTGCCTCACCAATGCCTCATTTGAAGCTGCTCACCAGCACTTCCATTCACACTGCATCATCTGCTCTGTCTACTCCCTTCTAAAACTCGTGCTCCTCCGTCTTCCCTTACACTCAGCGCTCCCACGTCATTATCAAACACTAAGCTACTACGTCCCCACTACAGGTACCAAGTCTCTTACTTAAATCTTGTCACCCATAGTCACCTCTAGTCCCTATCAATATAACCTAACCCACCCGGGCTAGTTTTCACTGCCATACACCCCATAATCTATAGCACATTTGCCCCAATCATGGGAAGGGTGGCAGGGATGCCACCCTTACCCACCGTCATACGGCGCGAGTGGGACCTTGTGGGACGACCTCGTATGTGAGTCGTTGCCCGCCTGCCGGACCCCGTGCGTCGCCCCTTGCGGGGTCAGCGCGGGGCCGAACCGGCCGGGCCCCCACAGTACATTACCCCCATGGGGCTCCCGTGCCTCCCCTGTCCCTCTAAAAACTACCCCCGTTGGTGTCGATGCATGGGTCACGCTTCCGCAACCCGCTACCCATTCCATACCACCACAACCTTGCTCACTCACACCTCGCACCTCTCCCATCACCGGACCCTCTCGCTCGCACCCTCGTTCCATACACTCCGGACCAGCCATACACCTCACTCTTGGCCTCTCACGAACATCCGGGTCCATCTCGACCCCCAAGCTTATTAAATCACCTGGCGCATCACACGCATGACCATATTGGTCACCACTTACACCGGGTCCTCTTTCTCTTCGCTGCTCCTCCATCACCTGCGAATCCCTCATCCGGTTAATGAGCACATCATCACGATCCGAACACAGACTTTGGACCAATTCTTTTACTTCCTCTTTTATCTCTTTCTTATCCTCTCTCCGTCGCTTCTTAATTTCGCTCACCCCTTCCTCCAGTTCTTCTAATTTCTGCTTCACCTCCTTCATCTCCTCGTGCGCCCCCTTAAGTTCTTCCTCTAACTCCACCTTATTTTTTTCTATGTGCTCCCGCACCTCCCGCTCTTTAACCTCCATCACCTCTACCACCTTGTTCATTTTCCTCGTCAGGTCCTCATGTACCGTCTGACACTCTTTTTGAATTACCCCTACGTCCTTTTTCATCTCCTTCTGTGTCGATTTTAAACCCTCTATTACCGCTGTGTTCTTCTTTACCTGGTCCCCCAACTCCTTTTGTCCCACTGTCAGATGTTCTACTCCCAGCGTCAACTCCTCTATACCACCTTGCAATTTTACAGTCCCCTTTCTCACCTCCTTCTCCATGCGCTCCTCACAGTGCCTCACCTCCTCGCGCACTCCCCCGACCTCCTCACTCACACCTCTTCTGATCTCCCCTTTCATCACCTGCATCTCCTGCCCAGATGCCACCCTCATCTGCTCCATTTCCTCCCTGTGAGCATCCAATTTAGTTTCTACCCCCATTCTGACCCCCTCTATCTGCTGCCCCATTTGTTTAACTTCCCTTTCCGCTTGGTCCCTCATGTCCCTCAATTTGCCTTCCATACTGTTTTCTAACCCCTCTAACCCCTTTTTCATCCCTTCCATTTGATTCTCTTGAGCGGCCATTCTGTTTTCTACCCCCGTTAACCCCTCCTGTATTTCCCCTAATCTATTGTCTAATCCCTCAAATTTGTTTCCTAATCCCTCTATTCTACTCCCTAACCCTCCGATCTGGGCCCCCATGTCCTCCCTCAATTTCTCGCTATTGGACCCCATCCTTTGTTCTAACCGTTGGCTATTGGCCCCCATGTCCTCCCTCAATTTCTCGCTATTGGACCCCATCCTTTGTTCTAACCGTTCGCTATTCTGGGCCATAAGGGCCTTCATTTGTATAAAAAAAAGGTTCAAATCCACCAGCGGCGCTGCTACGGTCGCGGGCGCGGTCGCCGTAGCCATCTGCGAGGCGCCATTTTGCGCGCCCGTAACCTCGTGCGCGAGGACGCCATTTTGCGAACCTGCCGCCCTCACTGCTTCGCTCTCCTCATGTCCCTCAATTTGGTCCTGGATCGACCCTGCCTCACTCTCCTCTACCGGAACCCAGCCGTCTTGATCTCCCATAGCGCGACTTTCAAAATTCGGGTTTTTTTTGTAAAACAAAATCAAATTTCGGTGACTTGTAATTTTGAGCGCGTTAAGCGCGCTTTGGGTCCGTATCTCACTCCCAGACACCAATTGTTGCGGGTCGCGGATTAAAGATGTTATTTACCGAGCGGTTGGTATTACCGCGACCGAACAGTTCCCCCGATTCTTCCCCAACTCACCCGATTCACCCAGACGTTGGCCAAATCGCGCTATGCCAAATCAATGATAGAAAGGACACGACGACTGGGAAAGAGGAAACGACGCAAGGGGTACAGTTCTCAAGACCTCCGGAGGAGGGTATAATTACAGTGGTGGAGAAAAGGGGTAGATTACAAGGCAGTGAGTAAAGACACAGAAGAGATGGGCACTTAATTACCGTCTTATCTTAGCCCAGACAGACCACAGACAAACGGAACAAGGCAGACTTACACAGGGATTGATGGCAGGAAGGGACAGGTAGGTCGATAGCACAAGGTGCACCTTGGCTCGGGGACAGGATAAAGCACGGTCCAGAAGATGCGGGGAGGTCTCACAGCGCTCGGAGGGGACGTCTTTCTTGCTTCAAGCTCAGCGCACATCTGACGTCACCCCCCTCTCACCGCGCATGCTCAGCGGGGAGTGACACGCCCTCGGCTGGTTGGTTCCGCCCCACTGGGGCCGGTCCGCCACTTCCATTGGGTGCGGGGGTTACCGGGCTCCGCCCTTGACGAGGAGCTGACAGGGAGCCCCTATTTGGTAACCCCGTCGAGCACATGTTCGATGGCGGCTCGTTGGGAAGGCCTGGTGCCCTCCCAACACCCCCTACCAACCAAGCCGGAGTGAGGACGCGCACTTCCTGCGCTCGTTGTTGTTGTTGTTGTTGTTGTTGTTGTTGAACTGTGAGGAAGAGCTGCGGGGAGGTATTGGGAGGTCCTAAACTTCCTAACGGTGCCATACAATCACATTCTGGTGCAACGAAGGGTCAGAATTAATGGAAACGAGTCCTTAACTGACAGACTAAGAATAACTAGCAAGATGTCCTATAGTTGTCTTACATGAGATGCGGTGAACCTGGGCACGACATTTAATGGGGGAAATAGGGGGAGGTCGGGTCTACAGAGTGTTGTTTACAGAAAATGGGACGAGGGAATGGGGGATTGGGGATAGTTGGGAAGTATTGAGGAAATAGGGAAATATTTACAAGCGGATATGGATGGATGCAAATCCCATATCCGCAACAATATGTTTTATGTGTCCGTTTTTTTTTTGATGTGATTAATGTTAGCTCTTACACGAGCCTCGATCTTGTATTTTTTTTAAAAAGTCGATAGATGGCGCGAAAAAAGTCAGTCCCGAATCAACCAAGTCCAAAAACGAAGGTTAAGGCCTGGTGCTCTCTGGTTTCCTGTCACTTCCTACCCAATGGACAACTGAAAATTTATAGCTCGCGCTCGTTGGTGAACAAAAATCACGTGATCATCTTGAGCATATGAATGGTAACAACCTGAACATATGTGGTTGTACAAAAAAAAACATTGCCTGTTATGATCGTTTCACATTTGGAAAATGTGCCCAAGATGTGAAAGGAAGGAGATTTCTGAAAAACTATTTACATGGAGTTACTACAAGCTGTAATAAGATCAACAATGAAGCAGACAAGGAAGACAGAATTCACAAGGAGCTTTTATCTTTTTAATTTACTAATTTTTATTTAATTATTTGCCAGCATCCCATAACCTTTCGTGAACATAACTTCTGAACTCTTTAATATGATTTATTTTTCTTCAAAGTCGTCCAGAGTCGAGACTATCCTGACAACCCAGGAATGGCATTGTCCATCCAGTACATGCAGGGCTGGATTAAGGCATAGGCTAACTAGATCGACACTCGGTAGGGCGCATATACCTTCGTCAGACTGAACACTTTATGTTTTGTATTCCACAGATAGACCGGTTCTGCACCGGACCTTATTACCTAACCAAAATGGAATCTGCTTGTTCTCGTCACATACCCAACTCATCCACCTATGTTTGTCATAATCTGTCAACAACTTTTAGAGATATAGTGCTATATACAGTCACGTGAAAACTTCCGCTCTTCCGTAAGTACACCCCATGTAAAGTTTTGACTTTTTCAACATATTTCAACATACAGCTATTTGATCTTCATTTCAACAATATTGATAGATAAAGGTGATATAATATAACAAATATCATGAAACATTTACATTTTGTAGTCCATTGTATAATTTAAATAAACATGAATGCAAATTTCGCATGTGGAAAAAGTAAGTACACCCTTGGCTCTAATAGGTGGTATTGCCCCCTATGGCAGAAACAACCTCAAGTAGGCGTTTCTTATAACTGTCTACCAGTCTCTGACATCGACTGGGAGAAATTTTTGCCCACTCCTCCATGCAGAATTCTTTCAGCTGTGCGATGTTTGAGGGGTTTCTTGCATGCACAGCTCGTTTCAAATCCCCCCACAACATCTCGATGGGATTTAGATCCAGGCTTTGACTTGGCCATTCCAGAACCCTCCATTTCTTTCTTTTCAGCCATTCCTTGGTGGATTTACTGGTATGTTTAGGGTCATTGTCATGTTGCAAGGTCCACCTTCGGTTGAGCTTCAACTTTCGGACAGATGGCCTCACATTATCCTCAAGCACCCTCTGGTACAATTAAGAATTAATAGTGGATTCTATTATGGTGAGGTGCCCAGGCCCTGATGCAGCAAAGCTGCCCCAAACCATAATATTTCCACCACGATGCTTTAGAGTTGGTATCAGGTTCTTGTGGTCAAATGCTGTCTTTGGTTTTCGCCAAACATGTCTTCTGGTACTGTGGCCAAATATCTCTACCTTTGACTCATCTGTCCAGAGCACATTGTTCCAGAAGTGCTGGTCTTTGCCTAGATGTTCATTGGCAAACTTTAGTCTTGCCCTGATGTTATTTCTGGACAGCAAAGGTTTCCTCCTGGCACACCTCCCATGTAGATCAAATTTGTGCAGCCTCTTTCTAATGGTAGACTCATGCACTTTGACATCAACAGTGGCAAGAGCTACCTGTAGGTCCCGTGATGACATTCTGGGGTTCTTAGAGACTTATTTCAGCGTCTTGCGGTCTGCTCTCGGGCTGAACTTGCTGGGGCAGCCTGGCCTGAACAAGTTCGCAGTTGTTTGGAATCTTCTCCACTTGTAGATGATCTTCTGGACAGTCGAATAATTGATTTCAAATTGTTTGGAGATCTTTTTAAATCCCTTCCCAGACTCGTAGGCATCTATAACCTTCTTTCTGAAGGCCTCAGAGAGCTCTTTTGATCTAGGCATGGTGACGCCGCACACTTCAACAACAAAGAGCAAACCAAACTAAATGTCTGAGGTTTAAATAAGGCAGGTTCCTCCAAAATCCTCTCTAACGATGTTCTAATCATTTGCACCTGAGCTGGTGCACCTGATTCTACTTTTAGGTATTTGAAGTAGTGATAAATGTAGGGGTGTACGTACTTTTTCCACATGCGAAATTTGCATTTATGTTTATTTAAATTATACAATGGACTACAAAATGTAAATGATTCATGATATTTGTTGTATTATATCACCTTTATCTATCAATATTGTTGAAATGAAGATCAAATAGCTGGATGTTGAAATATGTTGAAAAAGCCAAACTTTACATGGGGTGTACTTACTTTTTCATGTGACTATATCGTTTTAGGCCCCATCTCTCAATGGCGAAGAATCACCTAAAAAAAAAGTCTAGTATCAGAATCCGGATCTTCACCAAAATCGAATCAATTCGTTCTTGTCGCATACCCAACCTGTGCACCAAATTTTGTCCGAATATCTCCATCACCTTTTGAGATATGCTGCTGCTCAAAGAAAGACAGGGGTGAAACCATGATATAAGCATCAGGTAAAGGTAAAAAGGATAAAGCCTTAGGCCCTGATATATTTTAGACCCCAAAAGTTTGAATCTTTCTTTTTTCAGATTTTGTGCATTGATGATCGATCAACCGGTATGTCTAAGAAAGGAGACTGGAAAAAAGTACAGTGAGCTGAGCTATCGTGGCAAAGGCCATATGTGGCACTGGAAGGTATATACCATTTCTGAGGACCTGGTTTGTTCTCCTAAAAAATCCAGTGAAGAGGTTAAGGTTACGACCAGCGTGAGTGAATCTGCTGCACACGATGAAAAGGATCAGCCAACACGTGACTCCACTCGCTGCAGTTCCGCACATCCAACGACACTAGCCTTCAATGTTGATACCTCCATGCCGATCATTGATAAACTGCATTAGAGCTTCGGATCGAGGCCTACACTGATCTTGACAAAACCTTTAGTGTCCTGGAAAAAATTTTCACCTGATAGTTTAAGTTCCTGAGTCGGTGTACTCTATCCGAAGTCTGTGTCAGAAATACCCAGAAAATCTCCGGTTAGATTTTTGGATCACGAGTTATCAAGTGACCACTATATTCGTCATGTGTTTGCGTCTGTCTGTGTGTGTGTCTGTGTGTCTGTCTGTCCGCAGCATAACTACCCGATGATATCATCCGATCTTGATGAAACTTGGGTGGAAGGTTGATATCATGATCTAGTTGTGTCCTGCCCAGAGTGGGCGTATTGCGCCCATTGTGGGCGGAGCCACATCCGAAAAAGATGACTTTTTAGGGGGTAATCGACTTCAAGCTCCATCTTCTCCGAGGGGTTTGGCGGAATCTGACAGGGGTTTCGATATTTGCTTCGGCCCATGTCATGTGCCTAGCCCCACGGAGCTCGATTTTTTTTTCTTTTTTTTTTTTTTCATTTCATTTTTCACCGAATTTTCGGTATTGTGTAGCTAACTAACCTCATAACTGATTATACATTATTTTCTATCTCATTTCAAGGTCAGTAACCTTCGTTTTGACATTTACAGGCCTGGCCTGTCCGGGCCTGTTTTGGTTATAGTCCGTCCTTTGTCATTGAATACTGCTCGCTCGTGAACCATCGTCGTCTCCTGACTTGTATGGAATAATTTCAGCAGTATGTTGAATGTACATCCTTCTCAGATATTGAGAGAAACGACAATGAAAGCAACTCTATTTGGATGTATCACATCGTCCTTGAATCCAAAATGGCGGAATGCGTCTTTAAATTACATCATTCAAGACTTTGCCACAGTCAAAGCAAGGGACATATCACCAATCACCGTTTTTGTGGTTTTGGAAATTTACATTTTTTTTTTGTATGCAAGATCGAGGCTCGTGTAAGAGCTAACGTTAATGACAAAAAAACCAAACGGACACATAAGACGAAATAAAGGGTGCGGGAGACAAGATGGGGAGAGAGGGGGAAGCACACAAGTACAACATTAGAGAGCAGGGACATCGGGAGATCTGTGGGAGGGAGAGGGCTTGGGGGTAGGGGGGAGGAGGCATGGAATGGGGTGGGAGAGGTAAAAAAAAACACATGGACACTGCTAGGACTTCCAAGAAAGAAAGGGTTTATTGATTATAATAAGCAATAAAATCTTTAAAAAATAAACATAAAAACTTTTTTTTTTTACGATATAATAAATGAAGGGGAAAGAAAGGGTTTATTGATTTTAAAGAAAGGGTTTATTGATTTTAAAGAAAGGGTTTATTGATTTTAAAGAAAGGGTTTATTGATTTTAAAGAAAGGGTTTATTGATTTTAAAGAAACGGTTTATTGATTTTAAAGAAAGGGTTTATTGATTTTAAAGAAAGGGTTTATTGATTTTAAAGAAAGGGTTTATTGATTTTAAAGAAAGGGTTTATTGATTTTAAAGAAAGGGTTTATTGATTTTAAAGAAAGGGTTTATTGATTTTAAAGAAAGGGTTTATTGATTTTAAAGAAAGGGTTTATTGATTTTAAAGAAAGGGTTTATTGATTTTAAAGAAAGGGTTTATTGATTTTAAATAAAGGGTTTATTGATTTTAAAGAAAGTGTTTATTGATTTTTATGAAAGGGTTTATTGATTTTAAAGAAAGGGTTTATTGATTTTTATGCAATAATAGGAGTGGAGGAGGTACCCTGCACTGCCCTACTTGGTGAGCTTTTCCCGGCGGTGGTTTCGGGACGTGTTGGACATTGAAAAGATGTGGAGTTATTGGCCTCATGGTGGTTACCCTTTTCCTGCAGGCCGGCGGCGGCACTGCCGGACCCCACATCCTAATATACACTTGATAGTGGCCTTTGGTGACCACAAAATGGCCTTCAAGGACAACGTCTGGTACCTTAAAACATTGCCCAGATTCTGAAGAACCTTCGCCCAAAATTTGGGGCATCTAGGTGCTCCTGTTCGGCCGTGAAAGAGCAACATACAAACAAACCCACAAACACTGAAATTATTTATAAGATGTAGAACCTACTTCGGCCTTCCCTCCTACTAGCCTTAGGGCCCTCATAACCTTAATGTGGGCCTGAGTAGATCCCAAAAGCACTAGTTGAGCGATGCCTGCAACTACTATCACAGGCGCTGCGACTCTCAGTCCCAGATCCTTCTTATGAATGATACATATTACCATCAGTTATTTAAGTTGTATGTATGGGCTGCCATACAAACACAATGCATACATAGCCTCACACAAAGAACACCGAGCAAGTCGGAGTGCAAAGAGGCCATGGGACTTCTCACAATGGGTCTGCCATCCTGGAAAGTGGGCTAATTCATTCCAGAAGCAGTGCTTGTTCCAAGTGCCAGCAGCAACTACCTCGGGCTGTTCCGCACGTGGCTTGAACAAGGTCAGGTGGGTGCATCATCTCAAACGATGGGTGCAATCCTCCACACCTGCGCCATTCTTGCTTCTGTGTGGCTGCCCCTACCTTTTTACAGATGCTTGTGTGCAGAGCTTGTCAAACTTTGTACAATGTTGTTATTTGATCTGGATTTTTGTTTATAAAAGGTGGAGTGATGACTGTAAATTAATTTTTGAGGGCACTTATTTCCTCATTCGGCTGTGGTGTAGCATCATTGGCTGAGGGTGTGGTTGTGTCGCTGATGCAGCGCCCTCTGCTGGTTATGGCAGGAATTTGTATATTGTTCAGGGTACTGGCGATAGCTCGCCTACTCTTCACGCAGGACACCATGGGATTTTTAATGTCCACCAATGAATGGTGGCAGACGGGACGCCCGTTTGATGTCCATCCGAGGGGCGTCACACACGTAGATGAATCATTCAGCCGTAAAAACACTGGGATGACAATTTATACCTGGGTCAGGATTCAAACCCAGGCTCGGCAGCTTCGAGCTGAGTGCGCTTAACTCTAGGTCATCCGGTCAACCCATTTATTGTTCTTATGATGGATGATGTAGATGTACCACACCAATCTTTGAGATGTTTCGTCTGAGTTTGATCACCGACCACACAATTATAAAACAGTGTGATTGATGTTTTCCAGGCAGGTCGACACATGAATGTGCGTGCCGTACCTTGATGGACATTAAGCTGGCTGTCTCGTCTCCTAGCATTATCTGGTGGGTGTTAAATATGCCATGATATCTTTCGTGAATACAGCATTAGCATTAGTTGGAGTAGGCGAGTTATCTCCAGCACCCTGAACAAATTCAAAATTTGTACTCGAATCACCTTCAGTCGTCCATTAGTTGAGTGGTTGAATGTGGTTTTTTGTGGTTTTTTCACCAATATTTTGTTGTTGATTTCTGTGTTTACTGTTTAAATATTTTCTACTATGTGTGGTGCTTTGAGTGTTGTGTTTTCGTTCGTATACTGTTTGACGAGGTGTACGATTTCTGGCGGGTGGTCAGAGTTGTATTTTTGTCGGAGTTGTATTTTTGTCGGAGTTGTATTTTTGTCGGAGTTGTATTTTTGTCGGAGTTGTATTTTTGTCTGAGTTGTATTTTTGTCGGAGTTGTATTTTTTGACATTGCCTTTTGGAATGAATTTTGTAGTTGCGGTTGTGATGATCATATTGAACTGTTTGATGTGAATGTTGGTAATGTTGTTAGGATTCGTGTTTTTTGTGTTTGTGTTTTTGGAATTATTGATCTTTTTGGAATGTTTGTGGAACATCATGTTGTGTTTTTGTTCAGTGTCATGTTTACAATTGTCCCATATTGTATTTTTGTAATTGGGAAATTTTTTGTTTTTGTTTGCGTTGAGGTCTATAGCTGTGTTTATAATAACTAGGGCATGCCCGTACTATATATATATCTAAAAGTATATCCCCCCCCTCTATTTACATGCAATGGTTTGGTCCAAAGCGAACGGCTTGCGAGTACGGTGACAATCCCCCCCCCCCTCTATTTACATGAAATGGTTTGGTCCAAAGCGAACGGCTTGCGAGTACGGTGACAATCCCCCCCCTCTATTTACATGAAATGGTTTGGTCCAAAGCGAACGGCTTGCGAGTACGGTGACAATCCCCCCCCCCCCCCCTCTATTTACATGAAATGGTTTGGTCCAAAGCTAACGGCTTGGCGCTTGCGGAGTTTGGTAAAGAAATCGCCATCGCGTGCACAAATGCGCAGGAAAGCGAATGAATCGCAAATTAGTTTTAATTAGTTTTAAAACATAGTTTAACGCCCGAGCGAGTTTAACGCAATCGCAAATCGCATCGCAAAGCGAAAGAATCGCAAATTAGTTTTAATTAGTTTTAAAACATAGTTTAACGCCAACATAGCGCCAACATAGTTTGCCGACGGGAAATAAATGAATACGCTCTCAAATGTGCCATCCGAGGCAGAGTCTGTTCGCCACGTTCGGCACACGTGATAGCTCGCTGCTCTCTGATTGGTTGAATCGTTTTTTGGACATAGCTCGGTAACTACTTCTGCGATTAATTTAAAACCTTGAAAAGGCACATCCTCGGGTCCCCAGCAATATACCTGGCAAGTTTCAAGTATATCGGACCGGTAGTTGTCGAGAAACAGCGGTCACAGACAAACATACAAACATACAAACATACAAACATACAAACAAACATACACACAGAGATTAGTGGAATTATAGATAGATGGTGATAGGTAGGTAATGTGAAGGGAGTTGTTGTACTGTTCTCCATGTGGTGGTGGTGAAAAGTGATGGAGAACTCCAACTGAATGTCATTTCTGGTGATGAGTTAGCGTGTAAGCATGATTTGGGCTTAACGGTTAAGATGGCTGGCTTACAATCTTAGGGTCCTGAGTTTGAGCCCCCCTGTCATGCCATTGAATTAACACCACGTGGGTTGACTCAGACTGTCATCCTTCTGAGGTCGGCAAAATGAGTACCAGCTGATTGGTAGTGGGGATATTGCATCAGCGGCAGAGCCACATCTTCAGTCAATGATGCTACCCCACAGTGTTGTGCTGCATGCGGAAGAAGAAAGAAAGGTTATCCAAGCCTCAAAGTTATCAAGTACTGTAAGAAGCCTTCACCTCATCACATGTGGTGATACGGCAAGAGTATCAACTAAAGTCCTTGAAGTGGCTTTTGAATTACCCTTGTAGATCATCATAATCTTCGAAGTAATCAATCAATCCTCAGTCATGAAACACAAAGAATTGTCACTCTTGTTTAACTTGTAGGGATGCAATGTTTGAAGTACGTTATACAATTATGAACCATTGGAGTCGTTTCTGCCCAGAAAGGCCAACACCAACCAGGGTGATGCCCCTTGGGTGTTTAATGCAGGACTGACTTACTCATTACCTCCGCCACCAAAGGTGGATGGAGGTTATGTTTTCATCCCTGTCTGTTTGTCTGTCCGTTTGTCTGTGAACAAAATATCTCAAAAGGTTGTGGACGGATTCGGACGAAATTTGGCAGAGATGTAGCGCATGTGACAAGGACGAAATGATTCGATTTCGGTGAAGATCTGAATATGGATTCGGATATGAGAATTATTTAATTTTTTAAGTGATTCTTCACCATTGGGAGATCGGTCCAAAAACGATACAGAGCAGAAAATGTCAAACAGTTATGGATGGATTTGGACGAAACTTGTTGGACAGGTTGGGTGTGTGGACAAGGAAGAATCGATTAAATTTTGGTGAAGCTCCGGATCCGGATCCAGCTAGGAGAATTTTTTAATTAAAAAATATCATCATCCCAATATCATGAAACTTTGGAAAATATTTCATAGGACTGGACAGCAAGTTTTGCGCATTTTAATTGTTCAATCAATCGAGCTGTTCGGTTCGAATCCTGACCTAGCTATAAACGACCATCCTGATGTCTCGCAGGCTGGGTAAGGCGTCAGTGTGTGCACCGTCCATTGGACAGACGTTATAAGCAGGAGGATCCATCTGCTCGCACTGGCTGTAAGAGGACATTAAATAACCCACGACGTCTTTCGTGAAGAGCAGGCGAGTTATCTCCGGCACGTTGAACAAATTACGACTTCCTGCTCCAACCCTCACGGGAAACTGCATCAGCGGACGGAACAGCTGTGCTCCCAACAACGATGCAGACAGCAGCACGTATTAAAGAAGAAGAGTAGGATCCATGTCCACACTCACAATATGTTACACGTTCTTCATCGGCTTTAATTCACGTCCGGAGAGGAGGATGAAGTTGAGATTGATCCTAACTCCTCAATACCCGGAGTTTGTAGACGTCATACATTTTACAATAATGGTGAAACACTAATTGACTATTAGATTACCGTTCGCAAATTGGGTTTAAACGAGATCATGGTGATCATTGGCCGAACCCACGGTGGGGAGTGGCTAAAGCCATCGTTAAAGCGTCACCGTCAACGATTGGACGTAATTGATCACGTGGGTAAATATTGTGCGCTGAGATCATTTTGGTTAAAATAATAAACACTAAAAGTAACCTCTGTACTTGATATATCGACAGTAACTAAAATGCATCATTATATTACAATAATGGATATTTACCAAAAATAATATCTTCGTTTTTGAGGAGAGCTTAGCGACGATTGGTTGGAAAGCGGGTTTAGCCTTGTAAGCGAGGATTGGTTGGGATTGAGAGCAGTATTGTAAACGGCGATTGGTTCATTGGCGGCACCGCGAAATCGCGGGTGCCGATTGGACAGTTTCTCGCAATGCGTTTGCCGATTGGTTAATGGCACAACGGCGCGAAATGGCGCCGTGTCGCGCCTGAGTTCCAATTATTTATTTATTTATTTTGGTCCGCCCCTCCAAACTCAACAGAGACAGAGACCACCTGCTTGGTGTATGGGAAGTGCGAGCGACGTACCATGAGGTAACTTGGTGTTATTTTCGGTGCGTGCTCATTTTGAGTCGGTTTTTAATTTTATTAGGTGTTGCCGTTGGTTTTTGATCGGTTACCACAACGTCGGAGCTTCGTGTGAGCACCACCATCGTGTTTCGTTTTGTTATCCAAAAGTAGCAACCGGAAACGGTAGTTTATGAATTAACTTTGATCTTTTCTTTGACACTCCTTAACTCCAATCCAACCCTGTTAAGCTCTCTCCGTCACATCACGTCATTCCCTCCTTGCAAGTGCAAGTTCATTGATTCCCTTGCTTGTGTCCACCTTGTTCGTTCCTTTCCTTACAAGTACAACCCTCGCTCTTCCATAGACTCCGATATTATCTGCCCAAAAATGTTATAAAGTTGGAATGTTCACCAAGTCATCCACCAAGTTTAATCGTAACTCGTCCATACATTTTTTAAATATCATGTTGTATGTTGCTTTTCGCCCGATCTCTCAATGGTGAAGAATCACTTAAAATTAAATAATTATTGCATCCGAATCCAAATTCAAATATTCACCAAAATCGAATCGATTAGTCCTTGTCACACACCCAACCTCTCCACCAAGTTTCGTCCAAATCCGTCCATAACTTTTTGAGATATCGTGACATTTTGTCGGTTTTAGCCCCGTCTCCCAATGCAATGGTGAAGAATCGCATAAAAAATTATACGAGCCGGATCCGGAACTTCACCAAAATCTCGTCATTTCGTCCTCTCACATATGCTACCTCGCTGCCAAATTTCGTCTGAATCCGTCCACAACCTTTTGAGATATCTTGTTCACAAACAGAGGAGTGAAAACAACCTCCATCCACGTTTGGTGGTGGAGGTAATAAATCGCAAAACTCTGCAAATGTGTGTCAACAGTTAGTGGGTGGAGCCTAGTTCCAACGGCTGGGAAAGGGGCGGAGCTTGGACTATATAGGGTGGCACAATGTCTTGTAAAATTTGTGACTGCCTTTGTGTTCTGGTCCAAGCAGAACCCATCTTCTTTGAGGAAGTGTAACATCATCCTCCACATGTCATGATATGGGCTGGGATGGATAGGGAACGACTATTTGGACCGTATTTCTTTGATGATCCAGTTACTCGACACTCATCTGGACATGTTGCAAAACTGGTTTTGTGCCACAAATGGAAAACATTGGTATTAAGGACAATGTGTGGTTCCTGGGGGACGGGGCACCGGTACATTACACGATCGCTGTTATGGAATACCTTGGTGAGGTTTTCGGGGAACATTGGATTGGTCGTGGGTCACCAGTGCGCCTGCTGCACTTGACTGACCACCTTGAAGCCCGGAGCCTACAAGAAAAGCCCACCTTGAAGATCAGAGCTTACAAGAAAAGCCCACCTTGAAGCCCAGAGCTTACCAGAAAAGCCCACCTTGAAGCCCAGAGCTTACAAGAAAAGCCCACCTTGAAGCCCAGAGCTTACAAGAAAAGCTCACCTTGAAGCCCAGAGCTTACAAGAAAAGCCCACCTTGAAGCCCAGAGCTTGCAAGAAAAGCCCACCTTGAAGCCCAGAGCTTACAAGAAAAGCCCACCTTGAAGCCCAGAGCTTACAAGAAAAGCCCGCCTTGAAGCCCAGAGCTTACAAGAAAAGCCCACCTTGAAGCCCAGAGCTTACAAGAAAAGCCCACCTTGAAGCCCAGAGCTTACAAGAAAAGCCCACCTTGAAGCCCAGAGCTTACAAGAAAAGCCCACCTTGAAGCCCAGAGCTTACAAGAAAAGCCCACCTTGAAGCCCAGAGCTTACAAGAAAAGCCCACCTTGAAGCCCAGAGCTCACAAGAAAAGCCCACCTTGAAGCCCAGAGCTTACAAGAAAAGCCCACCTTGAAGCCCAGAGCTTACAAGAAAAGCCCACCTTGAAGCCCAGAGCTTACAAGAAAAGCCCACCTTGAAGCCCAGAGCTTACAAGAAAAGCCCACCTTGAAGCCCAGAGCTTACAAGAAAAGCCCACCTTTAAGCCCAGAGCTTATGGGAAAAGGCCACCTTTAAGCCCAGAGCTTATGGGAAAAGGCCACCTTTAAGCCCAGAGCTTACGGGAAAAGGCCACCTTTAAGCCCAGAGCTTACCGGAAAAGGCCACCTTTAAGCCCAGAGCTTACCGGAAAAGGCCACCTTTAAGCCCAGAGCTTACCGGAAAAGGCCACCTTTAAGCCCATAGCTTACCAGAAAAGCCCAACTCGAAGCCCAGAGCTTACCATTAAAGCCCACCTCGAAGCCCAGAAAAGTACACTACTTTTGGCAATTTTGCGATCTCCCTATTTGGTACTTCAGCGATGTATTCCAGCGCCTTTTTCAGTCTTTTAAGTTATGAAAACGCTCAATAATAAAAGCTATGGTTTTTAAAACGATGTTGAAGTGAGTTGAGACGACGAATATCGAGAAGTGGTATTAATAACTTGATGTATTTGTGGGGCGACGTAAACCAGGGTATTACTGTAAATCTCCATCATGCGTTCCTGACTGATAATCCTGAAGTGTGAGAGATTGAGCAGAGTCTTCCTGGTGATGTCCCTTCTGGCAAGCTGTGGGCCTTTAGTGAGGCCATAATGCCACCTTTTCCTAGCCCTTTCTTTGCTTTGTAATTTGTTACCTTCAAAATCCAGATCGTGTGTGTGTTTTAAAACCAGATTTTTATTTTTTTATCCAGATTAATTTTTTTACTTATGATAGATAAAAAGTTAAAATTCACCATGTTGGGGTTAGTTGTGTGTTTGACCCCTGGTCTGGCAGACTAATCGCTTCACCCATTGAATCACAGACGTTTACTTTAATGAACCTGGCTATCTACTGTATAACTTGATGAAAACCCTGGTCATTAGTCATTAGTCATTTGGCGACTCTAGCTAGATAAGTCATCCAGGGTTTATGATTCGTTAACTGCTGTTGACGACTGCTGTCATGATATTTTGCACTTTTGCTGAAATATATAATGTTGGCTTTGGGTCTGGTTCATTATGGTAGTTACTGTGATGGGATATCTTCTGATTTATATGCAGTGTCTACAGAAAGTCTGCACCCCCTTTCAAAGTTTTCACTTTTTGCTGCCTTATAGCCTGGAATTAAATTGCATTAAATCATACTTTTTCCACCTTTATTTACACATCGTACCCCACAACTTCCAAATGAAAAACAAATTCCACAAAATCTCAGAAAATTGATTAAAAATACAAAACTAGAATATCTTGGTTGGATAAGTGGCCACCTCCCTGAGTTAATACTTTGTGGAAGCACCTTTGACATCAATTACAGCTGTGAGTCTGTTGGGATAGGTCTCTACCAACTTTGCACACCTTGATTGGGCAATATTTGCCCATTCTTCTGTACAAAACTATTCAAGTTCAGTCCAGTTGCATGGGGAGCGTTGATGGACAGCAATCTTTAAGTCATGCCACAGATTTTCGATTGGATTTAGGTCGGGGCTCTGACTGGGTCACTCAAGGACATTTATCTTTTTGTTCCTTATTCACTCCAATGTAGCGTTAGCTGTGTGCTTCAGGCCATTATAATGCTGAAAGGTGAACTTCCATCCGAATTTCAGTTTTCTTGCAGAGGACAGCAGGTTTTCCTCTATAATATTTCTGTATTTTACTCCATCAATTTTCCCTTCTATCCTGACAAGTTCCCCAGTCCTTGCTGATGAGAAACATCTCCATAAGAGATGCTGCCACCACCATGCTTCACAGTAGGGATGGTGTTCTTTGGGTGATGTGCTGTGTTGGGTTTGTGTCAATATGTAACGTTTTGCATTTAGGCCAAAAAGTTCCATCTTGCTTTCGTCAGACCACAAAACCTTTTGCGATGTCGCTTCAGAATCTCTGGAGTGGATTTTTGCATACCTCAAACGGGACTCGAGGTGGGCTTTTTTGAGTAATGGCTTCCTTCTTGCCACCCTTCCGTACAGGCCAGACTTGTGGGGTGCTTGGGATATTGTTGTCACATGCATGGTGACCAGTCTTTGCCATAAAGTCCTGTAGCTATTTCAAAGTTGCCATTGGGCTCTTGATAGGCTCACTGATCAGTCTCCTCCTTGCTTGGTCATCCAGTTTGGAGGGACGGCCTGAGCGATGCATCGTCTTGGTGGTACCATACGCCTTTCACTTCTTATTTTTCTTGACTGTGATCCAAGGGATATTCAAGGCCTTTGAAATATTTTTATTCTCATCCCCTGATCTGTGCCTTTCCACAACTTTATCCCAGAGGTTTTTTGAAAGCTTCTTGGTGCTCATGGTTGAGTCTTTGTTGTGAAATGCACTACCCAGCAGAGAAAACCTACAGGAACAAATGATTTTATGCTGAAATAAACAGATTCACTACAATTTAACATGGGTGGAGGCCAATTAACTTGGTGTGTGATTTTGAATGTAATTGGTTACATCTGAGCTAATTTACAATTACTATTATAAGGTGGGTAGACACTTATCCAAACAAGCTATTCTAGTTTTGTATTTTTAATTAATTTTCTGACACTTGTACAATTTCTTTTTCACTTGGAAGTTGTTGGTTACGATGTGAAAATAAAGGTGGAAAAGTCTGATTTAATGCAATTTAATTCTCGGCTATAATGCAACAAAAGGTGAAAATTTTGAAAGGGGGTGCACACACACACACACACACACACACACACACACACACACACACACACACACACACACACACACACACACACACACACACACACACACACGCTGCGACGGAGGACACACACACACACACACACACACACACACGCTGCGACGGAGGACACACACACACACACACACGCTGCGACGGAGGACACACACACACACACGCTGCGACGGAGGACACACACACACACACACACGCTGCGACGGAGGACACACACACACACACACACACGCTGCGACGGAGGACACACACACACACACACACACGCTGCGACGGAGGACACACACACACACACGCTGCGACGGAGGACACACACACACACACACACACACACACACACACACACACACACACACACACACACGCTGCGACGGAGGACACACACACACACACACACACGCTGCGACGGAGGACACACACACACACACACACGCTGCGACGGAGGACACACACACACACACACACGCTGCGACGGAGGACACACACACACACACACACGCTGCGACGGAGGACACACACACACGCTGCGACGGAGGACACACACACACACACACACACACACACACACACACACACACGCTGTGACGGAGGACACACACACACACACACACACACGCTGCGACGGAGGACACACACACACAGTTAATAGCACAATCAAGGTGTGCAATTGTATAACAGGGTGTAGTGGGATAAATTTTACAAAACATTTTGTTGGTAATCATGACTAAATTATCTCAAATTCCATATCGAGTAAAAAAAAATCATAAAAATGTGTCTTTAACCACCATGGTTGATTGAGCGTTTTGATGAGCGGTGTCGAATTGCACTATTCTGAGTAATAAAATAAACCCCCCCCCCCCCCCAAAAAATTTACTTGCGCAGTGGCTTTGAAATGTTGCACAGAGAATCATTTTAAGTACCCCTGTGAGATGCTTTCGGTTATGTAGATATATGTAGACTTCCGGTTCCTCGGGCGAGTGAGGCGTGCTTCGAGCTCTCCACGGCATCGAAGTTTGAGTGTTTTCCCATTCTTGTCTTTGTCAAATTTCCACTGGTTATTGTGTGTTTCTAGTTGGTGTTGGTTTGTGGTTCGTGCAAACTTGTGTGTAGTTAATCGTTTTCTGAGTCGTACCTCGTGTGCGGCCTGGTGACTTGGGGCTTCCCTCCCCCCGTCGGTGTTTTGTCGGTTTGGGTTATTTCCTTCGCTGTATTGCTTGTTTCTTTTATTTTGTTTTCCCCCCCTCACCTCACCTCCTGAGACAAAGAATTCTATATTGATTCTTTCTCTCCTCCCGGACACGTGCTTGTTCGCTCTCCTCCTCGTCTCGGCTTGTGCCCCACCCCCTGTATCTCGTTTTCTTCCGCCTCTGCTCCTTCTTTCTCAAATCCACGTTCTCGCTTGGAGACTTTTCCCGGATTGTTTTTTCATCATTCTGTTTGGATATTGTTGGAATATGTTTAAACCGCAGCCGTGATGCTGACGCCCCCCCCCCCAGAATTTACATGTTTTAAACGTTTCCCAGTGTGTACCCTGGTCAGAATAGGTACACCGTATCCCTGCGTGTCGTAAGAGACGACTAAGAGGGTTGGCGTCAGGAAGGGCATCCGGCCATAAAAACATTGCCTCAAAAAGAGAACCATGACAATCACAAGTACATATGGGCAGGGTGCAGCCCGAAGTGGAGATCGGTTTCTGAGGTTTGGGACATGGAATGTGGGGACAATGACAGGGAGATCAGGTGAAGTGGTGGAAGTATTGGTCAGAAGAAGAGTGGACATATGTTGTGTGCAAGAGACGAGATGGAAGGGAAGTGGTGTGAGAATGGTGAAGGGTAGGCAGGGACAGAAATACAAGTTTGCGTGGCAAGGGTGCCCGGAGGGCGTGAATGGTGTTGGTGTCCTGTTTTCTGAGGAGTTTGTAGACAGTGTGGTGAGTGTGACTAGAGTGAGTGATAGGTTGATGATGGTGAAAATGATGATTGGAAAGCTCTTGGTGAACGTCATCTCGGGATATGCTCCGCAGGTTGGTCGAAGCGATGAAGAGAAGGACAAGTTCTGGTGTGCGATAGAGAAGCTGATGGAAAACGTGAAAGATGAGGAAGTTGTTGTGGTGGGAGGAGACCTGAATGGACATGTGGGAAGGAGTATGGATGGTTTTGAGGGAGTTCATGGGGGTTACGGATATGGTGTGAGAAATGGAGAAGGTGAAAGGATTTTGGAGTTTGCTGATGGAGCTGATTTGTTGATTTGTAATACTCAGTTCCAGAAAGAGGACAATAAGCTTGTTACATACACGTCAGGTGGGTCGACGACAACCGTTGACTACCTGATGGTGCGTCGGCGAGATAGGGGGCACCTCCGGGACACAAAGGTGATCCCGGGGGAGGAGGCTGTTTCACAGCACCACTTGGTTGTCTGCGACATAAGGGTGAAAGGTGCGAGAAGAGCTCGGCGGGTGAAGTACCAACCGAGAATGAAGGTGTGGAGGTTGAAAGAGGTGACAGTAAGGGAGGCATTAAAAGAGAGGCTGAGTAGGGTAGAGGATGATGTGGTTGAGCTTGAAAGTGGTTGGATGTCAATGAAAGCTAGTCTGTTGGGAGCCGTTGGTGAGGTATGTGGATGGACAAAAGGACCACCGAGGCACTCGGAAACATGGTGGTGGGATGTTGAGGTTGGAAAGAGGATTGACGAGAAGAGGAAGAAGTTCAAAGAGTGGCAGAAGGCGAAGGGTACGGGAGCAGAAACAGCAGAGCATGAAAGTTATAAGGCAGCCAGGAAGGCTGCAAAGAAAGAGGTAGCAAAGGTGCAGGAGGCATGTAGGAAAATGTTCGGAGAACGCTTGGATTCGGAAGAGGGTCAGAAAGCAGTATTCAGGATTGCAAAGCACATAGCGAAAGAGAGGTGTGATGTGATGGGGGTGAGTTGCTTGAAGGATGAAGTGGGACAAATCGTTGTCGACCCAGATTGAATTAAAGGAAGATGGAAAAGATATATGGAAATGCTGTTGAATACAGAGAATGAATGGGATGGCAACATAGAGAGTAACCCAGTTTTAGGACCGGCAGAGAAGATAACTGAGAAGGAAGTTGAGGAAGCGATAAAAGCAATGAAGAGTGGAAAAGCGGGAGGGCCGACGGGAGTTGTGGGAGATATGTTGAAGGCAGCAGGAAGTTCGGGTGTGAAGAGAATGACAGAGATCTGTAATCTGGTGGTGAAAGAAGGCCGCATTCCAGTGGATTGGGAATTAAGTACCCTCGTCCCTCTATACAAGGGGAAAGGTGACCCTCAGCTCTGGAGTGTGGCTCGTACCGAGCGATAAAGTTATTGGAGCATGGAATGAAGGTATTGGAAAGAGTGTTGGAGAGGAGGATAAGGAAGAAAGTGAAGATCGACGAAATGCAGTTTGGATTTATGCCAGGAAGAGGAACGACAGATGCGCTTTTCATTGTGAGGCAGTTGCAGGAGAAGTACATGGATAAGAGGAAGAAGTTGTTTTTTGGGTTTGTTGATCTGGAGAAAGCATTCGATAGGGTTCCACGCAAAGTATTGACATGGGCATTGAGGAAGTTAGGAGTGGAGGAATGGTTGATCAGAGTAGTGATGGCAATGTACAAAAGAGCACGCACAGCTGTAAGGACGGGAACAGTGGTGAGTTTGAGGTGAAGGTGGGAGTGCATCAGGGGTCGGTACTAAGTCCACTACTATTTGTAGCTGTGATGGAGGTGCTGGCTCAGACCGTAAAGGAGGGTTTACCGTGGGAGTTGTTGTATGCAGATGATCTGGTGTTGATTGCGGAAAAGATGAACAAGTGGAAGGAATGTATGGAGACAAAAGGTCTGAAGGTGAATCTCGGAAAGACAAAGGTGATGGCAAGTGGTAAAGCATGTGGTGAGGTGGAAAGAACTGGGAAGTGGCCCTGTGCTGTGTGCAGGAATGGTGTCGGAGTGAACTCCATTCAATGTACAATGTGTGCTGAGTGGGTTCATCAAAAATGTAGTGGTCTGAGAGGGTCATTAACCAGTGTGGCAGCTACATTCAAATGTAAGGTGTGCACAGAGGGAGCTGCAGATGGAGGAAATGTTGAGTTGGATCTTGGAGACGGCGTGAAGCTGGAAGGTGTGAAAACATTTTGCTACCTCGGAGACATGCTGAATGGAGAAGGTGGATCAGACTCGGCAACGGTTGCGCGAGTGAGATGTGCATGGAAGAAGTTTCGGGAACTGAGTGGCGTGCTGATGAGGAGGAGAGTGTCGCTGAAGCTGAAGGGAAAGGTGTATGCTGCATGTGTGAGAAGTGTTATGATTTATGGGAGCGAGACATGGGTAATGAACGTAGAGCAGCAACGAAGGCTGGAAAGGGTGGAAATGCGAATGGTTCGATGGATGTGCGGAGTATCGTTGAGAGAGAGGAAGACAAATGATGAATTGCGAAAGATGATGGGAATATTGCCTGTGATTGATGCTGTGAAGAGGAACAGGTTGAGATGGTTTGGTCATGTATTGAGGAAGGATGAAAGTGACTGGTTGAGAAGAGTGATGGAAGTTAATGTAGAAGGAAGTAGAGGACGGGGAAGACCGAGAAAGACTTGGCTAAAGATGGTGGAAGAAGAAATGCGGGCAAGGGGGTTAACAAGGAGAGATGCAGAAAATATGGCAAAATGGAGAAGATTGTCATGGGGACCGCAAGGCTAACCCCTGCTCTAGCAGGGAACATGGCCTTAAAATGCATGTTGTTGTTGTTGTTGTTGTTGTTGTTGTTGTTGTTGTGTGAGATGCTTTCATTTTGATTTTACAACTATCACACAAAGAAGTCATGTGACGTAACAAAAATAATTAATGCATTTCTCTTATTTTTAATGTCGATCTTTAAGTGGCCGTTTTTAGTATTTCACAAAAGATGTGATATCTCCACTTTGGCTTTTTTTTTTTTTTTTTGAATACAGAGTCGAGGCTTGTGAAAGAGCTAACATTTATCAAACAAACAAATCAAACAAACAAGCAAACAAAGTATATAAAAAGGGGAGCGGTCGACAAGATGGGGAGAGAGAGGGGGAGGAAGCACACAAACACAACATTTGAGAGCAGGGACATAGGGAGCTGTGTGGGAGGGAGAGAGCCTGGGGAGAGGCAGGATAGGTATAAAACGCAAGGACACCAAGGACTTCCAGCAAAGAAGTTGGCACCTCAAAAAAGTGGATTTGGGGTGAAATTAGCGGGGGTAGAAAAGATCAAGTTTTTGGATTGGGGAAGATAGATGGTGGTGAACAGCCGTTTTAAAGGCCTGGAGGGAGGAGTGGGATTGAAGAGAGTGAGGGAGTTTGTTCCAGAGGCAGGAGAAAAGAGGAATGAAGGAGTGAAGGTAAGCAGAGAGTCTTGATTTTGGCAGTTTAACCATAAGAGGGTTGCAGGCAGATCTTGTGTGACCTGTAGGAATATTTGGGGTACAGAGCCCAGAGAGAGCTGGGGGAGCAAGGCCGGAGAGAAGACTGAAAGACCACCAACCTGCCTGTGGTGAGTAAGTGAAAGGCCCTCAGAGATAGCGTCATCGCGGGAGATTCCAATGATTCTGAACGCTTTGGTTTCAACAGCGTGAATATGAGCTAGGTGTGAGGCAGGAGTACCAGCCCAGAGGGGAGAGCAGTACTCCATTGAGCTGCAGATGAAAGCCTTGTATGTGGTGAGGAGCTCAGGTGTGCCAAGGAAGGACTTCGCACGACGGAGGATTTCGCTGTAACTTTGTTATAAAAGCGTTTTTAATGGGAATGCAATTATTAAATAATAATCATGAAAATTAAAAAAAATACAATCTAAAAGAGTACATAAGTCAAGAAAATAAAAAAAATCTTTTTAAAATATTTATTTACAATAACATAAATGCTTAAACCGGTCCAAAAATACTCTAGGGGTATAATTTTTATAATATTGTCGATATCATCCAATGCATGTGTTCAGTTTCTTTCCATTTATTTGTGTTTGTGTATTTTCTTTAATCAATTAACACACAAGGATGTAAGCAAAGCAGTTTTCCAATTATTGGACAATACGCTACATTGTAATGTAATACAGACACCAACCATACCATAACCATCACAGTGACAGTGGAGAAGACTCCAAATTTTTTCTTCCTCAGAATGTTAATCGAGTGCTCGAGAAACACTTCTCATCATTCAATTTATTTCCAATTTTCCCAGGATATTCAAATATATATGTACTTTCAGTGAATAAACCATTTATTACATCAAAGCAGAGAAAAATAGTTTAACTGTCTAAATAGTGAAGCAGCACATCGGGAACACTGGAAAAATGCTCATACGTTTTCCACTAAGCGTCAGAAAATAGTTCATTGTTGCTCATCTCTTCAATGTTTTACAGGGTAAATGCATACCAAACTGCAGAACAAAGCCTGCACTTTCTCCTGGAAGAAAAAATACCTTCTTATCTAACCCAGTGTCTCTGGTACATGTGTTTAAAGGTCATGAGGTCAATTGGTCAAGCTGACCATTACATCCCCAACCTCATAACCCCTGAGGCACAATTGCTCTTGCCAGGGTAGAGATACTGTACACTGATTTTTATCATACCAATGGAATGCCCATGAAAATGCAAAACAGATGATACCAAACATGTGGGGGTGGTCTTGGAATTCAGACCCCTAACCTAAGTTTATTCATATTTTGAATGTGCATAGATGTGACTGGCTCTGGCAAAAGCAGACACTTGGGGGCATTTCTCTTTGCGAGAAAAAGCCGAAGAGAGTCAAAGTATGACCACAGGGACCAAATTGAGATTTATTTTTTATATGGATAGAAAGAGTAACACTTCTCGAGATTATTATGCACCAAAACATTTCCCCAAGAAACAACAGAAAAGCTGTGAAATTCGATGAAGAATCTAAAATGTCATTCTCAAAATGTGCTCAAAAAGACACGAAGATTGCGAAATTTCGATGCTTTACTACGAGCCACACTTCGTAATTCGAAGGAGATCCCTGACATACATGGTGTGTTCAAAAAGTATCCGACCTTTATTTTTCGTGCGTAAAAAAAAAAGAAGCTAGGGAGGCGTTGATTGGTGCACGTATGTAGGCGATCCTAATGCACACGCGTTAATTTTTTCCCACCTGCAGAAGCTGTCATTCGACGGCAGACCGCCGATGAGTGAGGACATGTAAGTGAGCGCCGTCGGATTTTCGTTTTTGACAAAATGACGGAAAAACTTGAACAACGCTACTGCATCAAATTTTGTGTAAAGCTTGGCGATTCCCAAGTGGAAACGATCCGCAAGATTCAACACCGTTCATTCCATTATGAAGGAGGATTTGGGCTTCAGGAGAATCTGAGCAGAAGCAACTCCGTTTGGAGATCGCACAGGACATGCTGGAGACTGTGAACAGCGATCCCAGCTTCCTCAACACAGTGATCACTGGCGATGAGTCCTGGGTTTATGGGTACGACCCAGAAACCAAGTTGCAGTCATCACAATGGAAGCATCCAACATCCCCGAGGCCAAAAAACACAAAATTTGATGCAGTAGCGTTGTTCAAGTTTTTCCGTCATTTTGTCAAAAACGAAAATCTGACGGCGCTCACTTACATGTCCTCACTCATCGGCGGTCTGCCGTCGAATGACAGCTTCTGCAGGTGGGAAAAAATTCACGCGTGTGCATTAGGATCGCCTACATACGTGCACCAATCAACGCCTCCCTAGTTTCTTTTTTTTTACGCACGAAAAATAAAGGTCGGATACTTTTTGAACACAGTCGTACATGGTTGAATGATCGTTTTAAGGCCATTTTCCCCGCTAGAGCGGGGGTTAGCCTTGCGGGCCCATGACAATCATGGTTCCCTGTTTGAGGCAATGTTTTTATGGCCGGATGCCCTTTCTGACGCCAACCCTTAGTCGCCTCTTACGATGTGCAGGGATACAGTGCACCTATTCTAAACCGGGGTACACATCGTGATCATTCATCCCAGCAAGCTGGTACTCAATTTGCCGACCTCGGAAGGATGACAGGCTGAGTCAACCCCCCTGGTGTTAATTCAGCGATCGACCGGGATTCGAACCCAGGATCCTGGGATTCCAAGCCGGCACCCTAACCGCTAAGCCAACCCTGACATACATGGTTGGTATGAATGAAAAGCTCTACGTGTGCACATTCTTTGTGCGTGTGAACTGTATTGTGAACTTTGAACCTAATTATCTCCATTGTTTAATTGAAAATATAATTGTCGTTAAAATACCATAATTTCGTTAATTTTCATTTAATTAATATAATGTATGTATCAAATGAAAGAGAAAAGCATGGGGAATCAGATGATATGAAAATCTCAATTTTGATTTTTGCCCCCAAGTG
>NC_136261.1:79724332-80059332 GCF_964187855.1 Myxine glutinosa | reverse complement strand
CGACCAAACCAAAACGTTGATCACCGTGAGAAGCAGGGAGAAGCTGACATTCCAGGCATTAGCCCTTCTGCGGAGAGAAAAAAGGAGTATTCAAGTGCAAGACTATTTTCATTTTATAAGGTTTATGTGTGTTGTTCCCCAAATTATTTGGAACTAACCAGTGTTGCCGGTGTGATTCAGATATCAAGACCCTGGCCTTTTAAACTTTAGCTTCCCCAAGACAAATGCAGCGCTTTGGGATTCCAAGCCTCTGGGCAAAGGTTCTGAGTTGAGACTCTCATCCCACAGGTTTGTCATGATAACGTCTGAGGAGTTAGGCTGATATTGCATTAATTGTACACGGCTCCTTTCTTATTCCATGTCGAGACACTGCATGCTATCATCGCCAGGCACCAAAGGGGGCCTGGCGATGACGCGCGCTGAAAGGGAGTACTCAATTTTCACTCCGGTTTCTTTCTTGTTTCTTACTTGCAAAATCGAAGATTTTTCAAGTATATTGGTTGGTCTTGTGCGTTATTCTGTCTGTCTTTTTGTTTGTTTGTCTGTATGTCAGTTTGCCTACAGGTCACAATTTGCAACCGATCTTCAGAGGCTTTTAGAACTGGCAAACTCATGATTAAACAAACGATTTTTTACAGCGTAGATGCTTGGTTCCTGTGTTGACATCATTTGTCTCTCCGTATGTATGTATGTCCCTCACATATTTATCCTACATATTGGGTGACTTTTATAGCCGACAATTACAATTCTGAAAGGTTGAATGTAAGGCCATTTGGCTTTTCCAGTTGTGTTTATTTCAACACCCTTTAGTGAACATTCATATATTTCGTCATATACCTGGTTGGCGCAAATGATCACACTTGATTGGGGGGAACTGAAATTATGACAACAGGGTGATGATGTATGACTGGGGGGATGGAGGGGAGGGGTGCATGCCCTCCAGATCATACATAATTAAAACTATGATTAAGGGCTCTTCAAACATTGAAGCCTTTCTTATGACTGCCTCCAACCACCCTAAGCATGGTGTTGGCTTAACGGGTTAGGGTGGAGGGCTTGGGATCGTAGGGTCCTGAGTTTGAATCCCAGTCAGCTGTTGAATTAACACCAGGTGGGGTTGACTCAGCCGGTCATCCTTCCGAAGTCGGCAAAATGAGTACCAACTCACTGGGTTCTCTCAAGGAGGTTGTTGGCAGGGTTTGCACTCCGGCCGCTGTAAAACACCTCATTCTGTAACACACAGTGGTGTGTGTTGGGATGGAGCTGAGGTCACTTTGATTGTGTTGACTAACTGACCAACATATAGAATAATAAACCAGTGTCTCAATGCAACTTCTTCACTTCCATGATGACAGACAGCTGAGACTTAGAGTACTTCAAAAAAATTGAATACTAACATTATTTGCTAACTGTTATCTCCACCCAGGTCACACCATCCTCTTCAACTATAGTATCAAACAAGCCCGGCTTCGCCGCTGTTCGACTTTTGGCCTTGTTTCCTGAATGTGCATAAAACTTGATTATACGTGGGTTTGAATGTGACACTGTGACCATGTCATGCACAGAGGTGATGTCTCCCACAATCTTCCACCACCCGTGCTGTTTTCAGTCTGCGTAGCGCTTGTACACATGAGATTTCTTTCCTCGACGTTATTTAGCCGCGTACTGTACCCTTGAAGACAGTATGGCACCGAAACGTCGAGCCTCCAAATAGCAGTGGAATGAAGAAATCCCATAAGGTTGTGACATTGGTAGAGACAATTGTGAATTTGGACAAGTTACGTGGTGGGACGAGTGTAGTGGCAGTCGGCCATGAGTATCAGGTGAACGAGTTTATCATTCACACCCTTTGTTAAAGTAAGGATAAGATGCATGCTTATTTAAGCTTCCATGCCTGGAGGGGCAAAGGTGGCAGGTTTCTGGAGCAATCCTCTCATTGAAAAGATGGAGAGGTTATTGAGTGTGTGAATCAATGATCATTTGAACAACAAGGTGGTAGTTGATCACTGATCAAGCAGTGGTTGACTGTGTGGCTGTCTACACGAGAGTGCATAACCGATACGAACACGTGATTGCCAGCAAAGGTTCAGGAAGAGATCAGATTGCTCGTGATCCTCCTGCCTCAACTGAGTAACCCCCTACCCTACAAACTTAACCCCCACCCTATAAATTTATATCGTTACAGCCATTGGTCGTCCCGATGTCTCGGGTACAAATTCCAGTGGGCCGTATCAACCACAGTCGTCCAAGCCAATGGCCCCGGACTGGATTATTTTTACCACTGTCATGATAGCATGCTAATGGGACCTACGAGTTGGCCGACACATTGAGCTGATTCAGTGCCACATGCCTGGTCTCTAACGGCTGGGCATAGCCAGTGAACACACCACCGGCTGCTTATACGGCATTAGTCAATGCTCCCAATTAGCCTTTAAACAGACTTGCCAAATTCAATGACTATTACGACTGCTCGAATCCACCGTGAGACCCGGTGTATTTAATAACAAATTATGACACATGAGGGTTGGAATTTTGGGATTATTTGGGATTAATACATGGGGATTCAGGGAACTCTCGGAAAGGTTGTGACGCAAAAAAATCAATTGTATTTTTATGGGCTGTGCTCTGAGCTGTGCTGCAAGACAGCTTGGGACCGATGCAAGGGAGCAGTCCGGACGCGTTCTTGGAGCTGCTGGGCGCTTTCTTTAGACACACACGTTAGGGAGGGTGGACATATGCCTAGACATAAGGCGACACATAGCTCAGGTCATGATTACTTAATTATTCAAATACTCCAGAAAAAAATCAACAATAAGGGGGAAATGTTCTAAAGGGGGGAAAATGGACTGGAAGTGTCGGTTGGGGGGGAGGAGTAGGGGGGAATTTGAGTGGATACAAGAATGAGAAATTGAGAGTCATTGATAATATTTATTATTTATGTGTAAACATGCAAATGTGTAATTATGAAGGCTGAAGCTTTGAGGTAGTCATGCTTGTACCATGTTCTCCTACAGAAATCCACAGATTCGCATTGTGGAGAAAGTGTTGCGGTTAGCCAATGGCCATGCCGTTCAGAGTGGTGTAAAATGCCTCTCTTGCTTCCTCATTGGCTCTGTGGTGGTCGATGACGGTAAGCATCCTGTTTGTGGCGCTGACGTTCAAATGGTCTGTGCATTATTTGCTGCATAAACTGCCAATCTCATGGTGGAGTGATCTTCCTGCAATATTGAGAGCATTGACTCTGCTAAGTGTGTGTTGCCAGAGCAGATTATGCTGTGAATAGTCATGTTTTGGGTTTATCCTGCAAACGCCCAGTTGTCAGTTTCCAAATAAATGGTTTGTTTTTGCAATGCTGAAGTTTCGTCCTCCTTTCTTTTATCTTAACCCTCGGCGTTTACAATTTTGATGCATAGATTTACCTTGTGCTGAATATTTGCCGGTGTGTCCATTATAGATGGAGGTTTGACACTGATTCTGGATCGGTTTGACCCCGGGCGGGCAGTTCCTGGACAAGAAATTCCTGTCCCCACTGTCTTGCTCCCTGGAGATCTTTTGGTGCCTCTTCTTGTCGTGGTTGGTGCTTCAGACTCTGTTACATCTACAGCACTCAACATGGAGGGTTTGCGCAGCATTTTGACAGTAGGTATTACCTAACTTCTGCCTTCTAATGGATGTTTGAGCAATTATTTTGACTTTGAGATGAGCAGTCATTTTGATACAAGATCAGCAGGACTTGTGTCCATACTGAGAACGTTGTCCATCAATGTGTTAAATCACTCATTAAGTACTTTAGATCGAGTTCCTTAACTTTGCTATTTTTTATTTATTTTATGACGCCTTCCGCAATTTTCCATTTATCAACAGACCCTGCATCAGCACTGCATATTCCCTCAAAGTACGGAGCCTTCACGTTTCCTTTCCCTCATAATCAGGCTCACCTGCAACAGCGGAATCAGCCAGACAAGCCTTCTTGACAGCCTTTGCCATGGCCTCCATGCCTCTTTTGTTTGTGTCGG
Source organism: Myxine glutinosa (assembly GCF_964187855.1). Classification (NCBI taxonomy): domain Eukaryota; kingdom Metazoa; phylum Chordata; class Myxini; order Myxiniformes; family Myxinidae; genus Myxine; species Myxine glutinosa. The sequence continues at coordinate 80,055,316 of NC_136261.1, read as the reverse complement.
TGCCTCGCTGGTTGCCACGCCAGTGCAACCTGTGCCGGTTATCCCTACGGCCCTAGCAAGAAACCTGGGCAGCACGTATAACCTGGCTCAGTCGCGCGGCGCTGTCAAAAGCGGGTGAGGCAAAAAAGCTCGTAGGCCACAGTGGTTTCTTCTCATTGGTGTGCTTGCTTTTTATGTCCTTGTATGTCGCTATACATTGCTGAGACTGATGACTCACTCATTGCTGCTAGGTTTCTGACAATGGACCAGACTCGCAAACTACTGTTGCTGTTGGATTCGGATCCCAAGAGCACGACTCTTCCTTTGGTGGGCACGTAAGTTCTAGCAAGTTGCTTTTGAAGTTGTGAATGAATGAATATGAATGATCGTTTTAAGGCCATTTTCCCCGCTAGAGCAGGGGTTAGCCTTGCGGGCCCCATGACAATCATGGTTCCCTGTTTGAGGCAATGTTTTTATGGCCGGATGCTCTTCCTGACGCCAACCCTTGGTCACGCTCTTACGATGCGCAGGGATACGGTGTACCTATTCTAAATCGGGGTACACACCATGATCATTCATCCCAGCAAGCTGGTACTCAATTTGCCGACCTCGGAAGGATGACAGGCTGAGTCAACCCCCCTGGCGTTAATTCAGCGATCGACCTGGATTCGAACCCAGGATCCTAGGATCCCAAGCCAGCACCCTAACCGCTAAGCCAACACCAGGCTATAATTCTGCTGAATGCTCAACTGTTTTCAAAACATCACGTACACAAAAGTGCATGGACGGATGATCGGTTGGACAGAGCTCGTTTTAATGTCCCTCGTCTCTGGCCTTGCCGGAGGGTTGTTGGGCTGGAGAACAATGGCAAAATTGAGCGCAAATGGTGGCAAAGAGGACAGGTGAAATTTATCGTAAGAGATGAAGATTCTTTTGAAGTTGTGCATGCAGGATATATTTACGGTTCGATCAGTGTTAGAAAATTTTCTTGGTTTCTCCTGCATTGTAAAAATATCGGCATCTAATGTTGGTGAGCTATTCCACAATCCTCAAAATAGTCCCTGGGTAAGGAAGGATTCGATATAAGGAGAGGAATATGAGCAAGCCCGACTGCCTATGTTGTTAGGGTTAGTGGTGTCTATTCCTTCATACATTTCAAGAGTGAAATTCCAATCTCCTTCCTCCTGACCTACTCCCACTCCTCTTCCGACCTAACCCAAAGATTGGAAAACCTACTTTTAAAATAGAGAATGCCTTCTTCTACCTCTTCTTCTTCTTCTTCGTTTTTATTATTTTTTATTATTTTTTTGCTCTGCTTTAGAAATCCTTGATTGTTATGCTACCATGGAGGCATTATGTTTTTGGGTTGTCCATTTGTGCGTGCGTCCGTCCGTGATAGGTTTTTGTTACCACAATAACTTGACAACGGCTAAAGGGATCAAAGTCAAACTATAATCAGGTATGTATAATGAGGTAAAGATTAACTCATTAGATTTTGGGGTCATGAGATCAAAGGTCAGAGGTCATGTTGGGTAAGAATCCTGTTACAATGATAACTTGTGAACCAGTGGTGGGATTTTGATCAAAGTTGGAACAAGTATGCAATATGATGTGAAGATGAACTGATTAGATTTTGTGGTCAAGAGGTCAAAGATCAAATTTCAGACGTCCCCGTTAAGTAAAACGTTCTGCTACCGAGCTAACTTGTGAACCAGTCATGGGATTTTCACCAAACTTTGGTATAATTATATATTATGATGTGAAGATGAACTGTTTAGATTTTGGGATGAAGAGGTTCAAGGTCAGAGGTCCTGTGAGATCAAAATTCTGTTACTGAGCTAACTTGTGAACCGATGACGGTTTTTTTTGTCCGAACTTGTTAAAAGTATACATTATAATGCAAAGATGAACTGATTAGATTTCTGCACCAAGAGGTCAAAGGTCATTTTCTGTAATCGTTTTTTGTTCCAGCAATAACTTAATAATGGCTAAAGGGAGCTAAGTCAAACTTGGTACAAGTATGTATAATGAAGAGATAAATGGATTACATGATGGGGTCAAGAGGTCATGTTATAATGTCATGCATGTTCTGATCCTTTAAATGACTTGATCTAACATGTTATAATGTCATGCATGTTCTGAGCGGGTGTACTAGTTAAGTAAAAATTCTGTTACTGTGCTAACTTGTGAACCAGTGATGGGATTTTGACCAAACTTGGTACAATTATATATTATGATGAAAAGATGAACCGATAAGATTTTGTCATCAAAGGTCAGAGGTCATGTCAGGTTAAAATGCGATACATGAATTTCAATCAAACTTGTAACAAGGAGGCATATCGGTCGACGGTGAAGAGTGCCGTTATAGTAAGTAGTTCTGGTACCAACGTTGAACAAACCGCTGCCGCGATCGCTCCTGTAAATATAAATAACCCAAGTTACGGGGATGAAGCAAAAAATGCATACTGCTTTAAGTGCATCCTTGATTTAAAAAAAAAAAAAAGTTGTGTGTTTGTTTGTGTGTTTGTGTTTGTATTATATTCGAGCATTTGCTGTGATGGGAGATGGATAAGTGATTTTAAATTATTTGGTTTTTTTTTCAGTTGGGTAAGTGGAACTACAACTGTGACAAACCCTCATGTCTGGGCCTGCTGTCTGCGATTCATCCACAGCTCTGTCCTTAAACACAGGTATCCATGTACACTTTAGGAACTGGACAACAAGGTTTCAATAAATTGATTGACTGTTTTGAGTAATTATTATATCACCAAATGGCGTATAGGAATTGCAGTGCGCAATGTAGATAGCATTGAGTTCATGAGACGTGGTAACACAGAATAAAAGGATTCCATTAGATATACAGTGCATTCAGAAAGTATTCAGACCCCTTCACTTATTGTCCCCCATCGCACCGCGGAGCGAAAGGGGGACTATGGTTTTCCCCTCCGTCCGTGTGTGCATGCGTGCATGCATGCGTAAGCGAAGGACCGAACTCTAATTTGGTGTGTGGGTGCAACCCACGTCAAAATCCAAGATGGCCGCCACCATGTATGTCTGACGCCATGTATGTCTGAACCTTCTGAGCGGAATATCTTGAAAAATAAGCGAAGTACCAACTTCTAATCTTGTGTGTGGGTGTATGTACGCATAAGGGAGAACGCTATTGAAAATTGGGTCGCCACGTAAAAATCCAAGATGGCCGCCACTCAACCTTGTGAGCGGAATATCTTGAAAAATAAGAGAAGTACCAACTTCTAATCTTGTGTGTGGGTGTATATAGGCATAAGGAAGAACGCTATTGGAAATTGGGTCGCCACGTCAAAATCCAAGATGGCGGCCACCATGTATGTCAACCTTGTGAGCGGAATATCTTGAAAAATAAGCGAAGTACCAACTTCTAATCCGGTGTGTGGGTGTATCTAGGCATAAGGAAGAACGCTATTGAAAATTGGGTCGCCACGTCAAAATCCAAGATGGCCGCCACTCAACCTTGTGAGCGGAATATCTTGAAAAATAAACGAACTACTAACTTCTAATCTGGTGTGTGGGTGTATCTACGCATAAGGGAGAACGCTATTGAAAATTGGGTCGCCACGTCAAAATCCAAGATGGCCGCCTTGCGTCTTCCACTTTGTCAACTCGCATCACTTCACCGATGGGGGACCTAGGCATAACGCTTGTTTCACATTTTGTTATGTTGCAGCCTTGTGAGGAAATCGTTTAAATTCATTTAAATTCATCAATTTAAGTTTAAATTCGTTTAAATTTGGAAGCCAAACAGTTCAATCTAGGTTTCATCAGACCACAGAATCTTGTTTCCCACAGTCTGAAAGTCCTTTCGGTGCTTTTTTTGCAAACTCCATGTGGGCTTTAATGTGTCTTTCACTGAGGAGAGGCCTCCGTCTTGCCACTCTGCCATAAAGCCCAGATCGGTGGTGTGTTGCAGTGATGGTTGTCCTTGTGGAAGTTTCTCCCATCTCCACACAGGATCTCTGGACCTCAGCCAGTGACCATCGGGTTCTTGGTCACCTCTCTTACCAAGGCCCTTCTCCCCCGATTGCTCTGTTTGGCCGTGCGGCCAGCTCAAGGAAGAGTCATGTGTGTTCCAAACTTCTGCCATTTAAGAATTATGGAGGCCACTGTCCTCTTGGGAACCTTCAATGCAGCAGAAAATTTTTTTGTAGGCTTCCCCAGATCTGTGCCTCGACACAATCCTGTCTCTGAGCTCTGCAGGCAGTTCCTTCGACATCATGGCTTGGTTTTTGCTCTGATATGCATTGTCAGCTGTGAGACCTTATATAGACAGGTGTGTGCCTTTCCAAATAATGTCCAATCAATTGAATGTACCAAAGGTGGACTCCAATCAAGGTGTAGAAACATCTCAAAGATGATCAAGAGAAATGGGAGGCACCTGAGCTAAATTTCAAGTGTCATAGCAAAGGGTCTGAATACTTATGTCAATGTGATATTTCAGTTTTTTCTTATTAATAAATTTGCAAAACTTTTTAAAATCCTGTTTTCTCTTTGTCATTTTGGGGTATTGAGTGTAGATTGATGAGGGAAAAAATGAATTTAAACGATTTCAGCATGAGGCTGCAACATAACAAAATGTGAAAAAAGTGAAGGGGTCTGAATACTTTCTGAATGCACTGTATGTACTTTAAATGTGATATAAACCTTTGTTTGTACATGATAGTAAATATTTTTGAAACCTGCAGTGTAATAATATTTTAATGCCTCCGCAGCTGAACTCCAGAGGCATTGTTTTCAGTTCAGTCTGGCCTTCCCCTATTTTTTTTTTTTTTTTTTTTTTTTTTTTTTTGTTACCACGTAAACTTGTCAACGACCAAAGGGATTTCAACCAAATTGGTACAAGTATAGACTGTGATGCAAAGACTACTATATTCAATTTGGCTTGAAGGCCAAGTAAAATAAATTATTAGTTTCAAAAAAGGCTTTTCAAAAAGGAGGATTGGACACCTTACTATTTGATATTTTCCAGATTTTTGAATTTTTTTTTCCAAGATGATCACAACATGGTGAAGTCTACCAGACCAAAGACACGCACTATCACAAACGCACATCCCATATACCATTGAAATGACGTTGGTCATATACCCTAGGGTGCTCCAGATTCATGTGGTAACATTTCAAAATCAAAATTCCTTTGTTGGCGGTATGCTCCCTTGTTCCGCTATATCAGATTACTCGACAACCCAAAAATCAACGGGATCGGAGCCAAGTTTGAAGTCACCCTAGGTTATTGTTTTTCTACACAATCTATTTTTTTCTTCAAATTTGGATTGCAAGCATTGCTCACCGGGTGTGGTCTTTTTTTTTTTTTTTTTGGATACAAGATCGAGGCTCGTGAAAGAGCTAACATTAATCACACAAAAAGTCAAACCGACACACAAAACACAAAAAATAAGGGGAGCGGCAGGCAAGATGGGGAGAGAGGGGGAAGGACACAAACACAACATTTGAGAGCAGGGACAACGGGAGAAATGTGGGAGGGGAGGGCTTTGGAGAAGGTGGGAGAGGTATAAAACATATGAACACTGCAAGGACTTCCAGGAAAGAAGTGGGAATTTCAAAAAAAAAAAGTATCTGTTTCGTGGGGGTAGAAAAGATCAAGGTTTTGGATGGGGGAAGATAAGAGATGGTGGTGAACAGATGTTTTAAAGACCTGGAGGGAGGAGTGGGATTGAAGGGAGTGGGGGAGTTTGTTCCAGAGGCGGGAGAAAATGGGAATGAAAGAGTGAAGGTGAGCAGAGAGCCTAGATTTTGGCAGTTTAACCATAAGAGGGTTGCACGCAGATCTTGTGCGACCTGAAGGAATATTGGGGGGACAGAGCACAGAGAGAGCTGGGGGAGCAGGGCGGGAGAGGAGTCGGTAGAAGACAGAAAGACCACCAACCTGCCTGCGATGAGTGAGTGAAAGGCCCTCGGAGTTAACTTCATCGCAGGAGATTCCAATGATTCTGAAAGCTTTGGTTTCAACAGCGTGAAGCCGAGCTAGGTGTGAGGCAGGAGCACCAGCCCAGTGGGGGGAACAGTATTCCATTGAGCTGCGGATGAAAGCCTTGTATGTGGTGAGGAGCTCAGGTGTGCCAAGGAAGGACTTTGCATGATGTAGGATGCCCAGTCGGCAACTGGCTTTGGAGGCCAGCTTGGAAATGTGGTTTTCCCAAGAAAGATCATGGCAGATAGTGAGACCCAAAAGCTTGAGCGACAGAACTTCTTGGAGAGGATTGTTGAGAAAGTAGATGGGAGGGTTTTCCAGTCGGTCCTTTCGGAGAGACATTGTAAGAGTGCGATTTGTCAGGATTGAAATACATGTTCCACTTGTTTGACCAGTCTGATTTTTTTCCAGGTCTGCAGAGAGTGAGGAGGCTGCAGACTGCCGATCTGAGGGATGAGGAATGGAGCGGCAGATAGTGGTCATCAGCAAAGAGATAGAGAGGATTTTCCAGAGAGTCGGAGAGATCATTGATGAAGACCAGAAATAGCACAGGGCCCAGAACACTACCTTGGGGAACTCCAGCCAGAACAGAAAGGGGAGATGAGAGAAATCCATTCAGGGCCACACGTTGCCTTCGACCAGAGAGGAAGTCTGCAAGCCATGAGTGGAGATTTCCATGGATACCATAGGAGGAGAGTTTGGTGAGCAGAGCTGGGTGCCAGACCGTATCGAAGGCACGTGATATGTCAAGTGAGACAGCTCTGATTTCCTGTTTGGCATTGAGGACCTCCATCCATTGTTGACAGCAGAAGGAACATGTCCAGAGTAGAATGACCTGGTCTAAATCCAAATTGATGATCAGAGATCAAGCCATTGGAGAAGAGGAAGGATTTGATATCCGAAGCAATGATGGATTCCATGACTTTGCTGATAATTGGAAGCCAGCTGATTGGTCTGTAGTTGCAAGGATCTGTTTTTGCACCTTTTTTGTGTAAAGCGGTAATGTTTGCTGATTTCCAAGATGCTGGCAGATGACTTTGAGCAAAAGAGAGGGTGAAAAGAACAGAGGGAGGGTGAGATAGAGCAGCAGAGCAGGATTTTAGGACCCGTGGGCTGATGCCGTCTGGTCCAGTTGCAGAATCAGAGTCGAGGTTTGACACAAACCTCTCCACCTTATCAGGTAAGAAGGACACAGAGTCCAGGAGCAGTTGGGTTCGACTGGGAAAGGTGGGAACAGAGAGAGATGGGTTTGGGACACAAGATTTTGAGGCAAACATAGAGTTGAGGCATTCGGCTTTGTCACGTGCGGTGTCAACTGTGTCGCCATTTGAGGTAAGGGAGGGGATTGAGGGGGAACAAACACCAGAAACGGATTTGACCAGATGCCACCAGGATTTGGAGGAAGGAGACAGGTTTGAGAGTTCAATCTTGAGTGTGGAGAGATAGTGCTTCCTGGCACTCCTGAGGGTAGACACACACTTGTTCTGAGCTCGGTGGAAGGAACTGAGATTGCCTTCAGTTGGATTTGCCTTCCAAGAGGCAAAGGCAAGTTGTTTCAGGGCAACTGCCTCACCACAAGATTCAGTGTACCATGGATGGGAGGAAGGGTAAGACAACTGAAGACGAGATGGGATAAATCTGTGCATGAGAGAGAGCAGTTTGCTTTGGAAGAATTCCCAGGAAGAATTTATGTGAGAGGCAGTAGAGATGGTAGACCAGTCCAGATGATTGATGGCTGCTTGCAGACCGTGCCAGTCAGCCTGAGTGAAATAAGCCTCGTGTCAAAGTGTTTTATCTTTGTGTCAAAAGTTATTGGCCAATTTTGCTTCAGACAAAGCTAATAATGTACAGGAAGTGTGGCTGCTGCACAAGGAAACAACTTTCAACAGTTGGTTTAGTTCATTAAAAAAATTATTGTCTTTGTGCCAAGAATGAACAAAATTGGTCCATATATCTCAGATATGGTTGCAAACGCATGGACGGACAGACGAGACCCAATCAATAAGCCCCCATTTCGGACCAAGTCCAATGGCGGCTAATAGAGCAAACCAAGCGGTCGAAAGACAAACAAATAGGAAGCATGTGTACTTCATACACAAATGGAACTGTCACTAAAACCCCAAAATGTGGCGACCAAAATACCATAATCAAATCATTAACAAAGGGGCAGGGGGGACTTGAGCAGGCACGATCCGCTGTTTGGTCCAGCACGATGGTGTGGTCTTGTAAGCGAGTATAGCACATAACTGGTGTGGTGTGTGGTGGCACATAACTGGTGTGTCAGGAGGATGATTATGACGATATGGCGGAGAATGCATCCGCGATCTCAAACCATCCATCCAGATGAGCCACGAAACAGAGCATGTGCGCAGCAGTTTTTATTTCCCATTGGGACCGCCCATGGCTGGTCTCCATTGGCCACTCCCCAGGAAGGGGGGCAGTGCTCTGCCTCAAAGTTTGCCTTGCCTTCCAGCAGCTCACAAGACCACTTATCCCGCGGTGCTTTGCAAGCCATCAGCAGAATTGCAGAACTTGCTCATGGTGCTTTCTGAGCGTCAATTACAGCCTGTAAAGTGCATTTATAGTGCTGTTCCAGTGCCTTTTTGTGGACACAGGTCCTCCTCTTGGCCTCACCTATAGAGAAGGCCTTAAACAATACAACCTTACCCTACTCTGCTCTAAGATTACATTCACTGTCTTCGTCGATGCACGTACCACTTATCTCTGACAGATCCCTGTTGCAAGCGTAATTTGACCCTACTCAAGCACACGGACCAAGCTAAATTATTAACACATTCTAGCTATGGATCCTCCCCTCACTCCTCCCTTCACATAATAGTAATAATTGCAGTTGTTCGTGCATTTCACTGTGCAGAACGTAAATTTATTCGTTGAGAAGAAACATTTTACAGCCCAGTTTTCAATTACCTAGTTTCACCACATTATTTATTCTTTTCTTTCCATTCATGTGGTGCATACAAGGGTCCGTTTGGAGACCAAAGCTTTCCTGCTGGTCCTGTTCCCACTGATGCATCGACAGCCAGAGTTCTACGAGTGTCGTCCTGGAAACGATCGAGGACTTGACTTTGAACTCTTCTCCTGCTCTGAGACAGTCAGCATCATGAAGGTGCGTGCTGGCGTCCTTCATTTCCACTGTGATGTTTTAATTTAAAGAAACATTTGAACACCAAACGAATCCCTTCTTGTCTATAATATCACCAGTGATCTTATTTGGCACTTTTAATATAGATGTGCTAATGCTATACTCTTTATAGAGTGTTGGTGCTGCTGAAGCAATTTATTGATGAGTTTTATACTGGGTAGTTTACCATTGCCGTCCCAGCATTGTTTGTCCATGCTATGTAATTTTAAATGCTGAGCGTCAAGCAAGGAAGCAGCACGTACCATCTTTTAAATCTTTGGTATGACTCCGACGGGGCTTGAACCACCAACCTCCCAGACTCAGAGCAGGCACACTAACTACTACACCACCAAGTTTGGTTCATTTGTCATTATTGGCGTGTTTATGCATTGGCCAGGGGGAAAGTTTCTGGTCTCAAGTTATCTGGCAATTGCTGACCAGGCCTGACGTTTGACAGTGGCACTCATTTGTTCAGGGTGGCGACAACGACTCGCCTCCTATTTGTGCAAGACTCCAAGGGACATTTTACAGTTCAGGAATGACAAATGCTGGCAAATCTCGACCCGATTGCACATGTCCAGCGAGGGGTGAGATAAATTTTAAGCGGAGAAAGCTATTCCGTCCGTCGTCAAAAATGAAGAAGTCAAACCTTTCTAATCCACCGTGTTTAATTATAAAGGGTTTGAAAGGGTAATTCTAAAGGGTTTCGTTCATTTCTAGGCTTTGCCGATTTCATATTTTGTAAAGTGCCAGGCTGAGCCACTTCCTTCAGACAGGGGTGCAATTTTTTTTTGTTTTAGTCTTTGCCTGTCTGGCAGTCAAACCAAATTTAAAATCATTGTAAACTGGAAACTTCCTGTTTTAAATACATCATAAAGGACACAAACAGGCACGAATAACTAATGCAACTTGTTAAATGAGGGGGTGTGTAACACGGTGCATCGATGGCGGTAAACATCCACAGTTACAATCCTTATTTTATTTCGATTTAATTGTAGACTTCAACACTGTGCAGGGTAAGGTGTTCGATGAACTCTGTAGTTTTAAGATTTTGACATTTCTAAAGGTTATAAATAACTATCCCTCAGGATGAACATCAAGAGCCTGATTAATTGAGCTATGTCTGTTTATATTATTTCAAACATAGTTATTTTGTGGATGGCATTGAACATGGAAAATGGTGAAAAAGTAAAACTAGAACGACACTCGACATGAGAGTGCATTTTGGGCTGAGCAGTTTTCGTTTTGCATCCCATCTAGCCTGGTGTTGGCTTAACGGTTAGGGTGCTGGCTTGGGATCCCAAGATCCTGGGTTCGAATCCCGGTCGATCGCTGAATTAACGCCAGGGGACTCAGCCTGTCATCCTTCCGAGGTCGGCAAATTGAGTACCAGTTCACTGGTAATTCCCTGTGTGTTGCAAGAGGCGACTAACAGGGTTGGCGGCAGGAAGGGCATCAGGCTGTAAAACATTGCTTCAAAAACGGGACTACGGTGTCCGAAAAAAAGGCCAACCTCTGCTCTGCAGGGGAAAATGGCCTCTAAAGGTGGTTCTTTTCTTTTTATCCCATAAATAGGCTGGATCTGGATCCGGACTTAAACCAAAATATAATCGGGTTGTTTTTGCCACCCAAATAATTCGTTCACCAATTTCCAGATCCTCAGAATCAAAATCTGTAATACTACTTCCCACTTTACAGACCCACATACCTTTGAAACCTTGTTTCATCATATCTCTTTGTCATGCAGGGTATAGATACCCCAGGAAAGAAGCCACTTCTGCTGGACCTGAAACCAGATCACCAGAGCACAGATTGGAACATCATGAAGCAAGTTCTTTCCTCAAATCCTTTCGAAGTCAGGTATGTAAGGGAGCTCAAGTATTTATGCCTGATTTGCATGCCCAGATTGAAGAGGATGTGGAAGTTTGTTCCAGGTTTCCCCACCTTAAAATTTAAAGTTCGTTAAAGTGGGTCCAGGTTTCCCCACCTGCCCCCCTGCACCCACAAAAAATAGGTGTTTGCTTTCTTCTTCAGAACCACGCTCACGATTTTGATGAAACCTGACTACAACTGTCATGCCCCATGATCCTAAAACTAGTAGTCCTGTTTTCACCAAACTTTGTACAACTTCTGAGGACAAAGGCCTCCTGATGCCTTGCAAATCCCATTAAACATGGCATAGGAAATAGGTAAATTTAAAGGTCAAAGGTCATTACGATTCCGGCATTAATGCTTTTGACTTTTCAAAAAGTATTCACCTGTTCGAGATGTACTTTGGTAGGAATCATCTCTGCATGTTTTTGTTTCACAAGTTTGTGCAAACCATTGGCTAATTTACATATGTTGTGTGTCATCCACACCTACCATTGGTTCATTGGTTCTACCAGGTGAGTGCAGAGGCATTGCCCGTATGTTTTTGTTTTTTTTATTTCAAATTTCAGATCTAGTTATGTGACTCGTGTTTTTTTTTTTTTTCAGTTTAAATTTCCCTCCCCCCCCACCCCCTCCTCTCCCATCCCTTCTTGCTCCTCTCGCTCTTCCCTGCCCTGGACACTTATAGCTGCTTAATGTCACTACAGTGGTGAAGCAGTGGCAGCAGTGAACTCACCTGGACAGCGCTCCCTCACAAGTGACAATGACTCTGGTGTAGAGGAAGAGGATCTTTCTCCAAGACCTTTGCCCAGCCCTCATCCCAACACACAGCAGGCATGTTCAGATCCTTTTGGAAACATTCTTGTTAAAAAAAAAAAATGTTCCTGTGTTGAGATTTGCACAATAAACTGCTTTTCACATGTATATTTAATGGATGCTTTACACAGTCCCCAAAGGTACAGCCTGCCGTGCCAGAATTATCGCTTGTGTTGGACCCTGGCTCAACACCGGCATCACTACCAAGCTATACTACCCATTCTTCTCTCAAGGGCGTTGCTACTCCTGCTTTTTCTCATCCTCATCACCACAACACCAATACCACCACCAGACCGGTCGAAAACTTTCCGGGAGTAGGTGACCTCATGCATCCCATGGTAATGCTGCCTTCACAGCATTCCCCAGAGCTGAGATCTACTCTAGAGAACATTCCAACAGCACAGCCAGCATGCACAGCCTCCAGACTCACCGTCCATACATCTGCAAGCAGTAGATACCATGTTTCACCGTCAGGACATGCAATGCCTAATTCTACTCTTCCACCACTGCCCATCCTCCAGCCACAACATACTTTGGAATCCCCACAGCACCTCAAGGGTAGTCTGGGTTGCACTTGTTCCAGAGATATGTGTCCACAAAGTCCGCAATCACCTTGCGCCGGATGTGCGACACCCTCACATCCCAACTGCAATTGCTCCAATCCGACTTGCCAGCACTATGCCAGAAGCTCTGTGCATTACCCTGGTGGGCCAATATCTAGCCCACCAAGAGTGACAATGCCATGGTGCCCCATCTCTGCAACTCAATGCATTACCATGCCAACACCAAATACATACTGTGGTCACTGCAAACCTCCTATGACTGACCATGTGACTGGCCTTCCATCGTTACCTACAGTTCCCTGCACCGCCTCTTCAACTACGGATGCTGAGTGTCTGCAAAGAGGACACACCTCTTGCTCTTCTGATTTGAAGCCTGATGCGTACCAGAAACTGAGAGAACAAGAATGGCAGCTGCAAGTCTTGCAGACTCAAATTCAGCAGTTGCTGGCTGAGCAGAAGAAGATGCGATCAGCTGCAGAGCCCACACATACATCCAAAGAAGAGCCAGGGAACAAGCCGGGTGGAGCAGTGGTTTGTGAGAAGGTCAGCATTGCTGTCGGCACAGGTGAGCTGCACTGCAACATCAACTATACATCAATCGACATTTTAACAATGGTACATCACTTTATTTATTTATTTATTTTACATAACAACAACAATAACATGCATTTTAAAGGCCATTTTCCCTGCTAGAGCGGGGGTTAGCCTTGTGGTCCCCATGACGATCTTCTCCATTTTGCCCTATTTTCTGCATCTCTCCTTGTTAACCCCCTTGCCCGCATTTCTTCTTCCACCATCTTTAGCCAAGTCTTTCTCGGTCTTCCTCGTCTTCTACTTCCTTCTACATTCATTTCCATCACTCTTCTCAACCAGTCACTTTCATCCTTCCTCAACACATGACCAAACCATCTCAACCTGTTCCTCTTCACAGCATCAATCACAGGCTCTATTCCCATCATCTTTCGCAATTCATCATTTGTCTTCCTCTCTCTCAACGATACTCCGCACATCCGTCGAACCATTCGCATTTCCACCCTTTCCAACCTTCGTTGCTGCTCTACGTTCATTACCCATGTCTCGCTCCCATAAATCATAACACTTCTCACACATGCAGCATACACCTTTCCCTTCAGCTTCAACGACACTCCCCTCATCATCAGCACGCCACTCAATTCCCGAAACTTCTTCCATGCACATCTCACTCGAGCAACCGTTGCCGAGTCTGATCCACCTTCTCCATTAAGCATGTCTCCGAGGTAGCAAAATGTTTTCACACCTTCCAGCTTCACGCCGTCTCCAAGATCCAACTCAACATTTCCTCCATCTGCAGCTCCCTCTGTGCACACCTTACATTTGAATGTAGCTGCCACACTGGTTAATGACCCTCTCAGACCACTACATTTTTGATGAACCCACTCAGCGCACATTGTACACTGAATGGAGTTCACTCCGCCACCCTTCCTACACACAGCACAGGGCCACTTCCCAGTTCTTTCCACCTCATCACATGCTTTACCACTTGCCATCACCTTCGTCTTTCCGATATTCACCTTCAGACCTTTTGTCTCCAAACATTCCTTCCACGTGTTCATCTTTTCCTTCAGTCCATCCATACTTTCCGCAATCAACACCAGATCATCTGCATACAACAACTCCCACGGTAAACCCTCCTTTACGTTCTGAGCCAGCACCTCCATCACAGCTACAAATAGTAGTGGACTTAGTACCGACCCCTGATGCACTCCCACCTTCACCTCAAACTCACCACTGTTCCCGTCCTTCGTCCTTACAGCTGTGCGCGCTCTTTTGTACATTGCCATCACTACTCTGATCAACCATTCCTCCACTCCTAACTTCCTCAATGCCCATGTCAATACTTTGCGTGGAACCCGATCGAATGCTTTCTCCAGATCAACAAACCCAAGAAACAACTTCTTCCTCTTCTCCATGTACTTCTCCTGCAACTGCCTCACAATGAAAAGCACGTCTGTCGTTCCTCTTCCTGGCATAAATCCAAACTGCATTTCGTCGATCTTCACTTTCTTCCTTATCCTCCTCTCCAACACCCTTTCCAATACCTTCATTCCATGCTCCAATAACTTTATCGCTCGGTACGAGCCACACTCCAGAGGGTCACCTTTCCCCTTGTATAGAGGGACGAGGGTACTCGGTTCCCAATCCACTGGAATGCGGCCTTCTTTCACCACCAGATTACAGATCTCTGTCATTCTCTTCACACCCCAACTTCCTGCTGCCTTCAACATATCTCCCACAACTCCCGTCGGCCCTCCCGCTTTTCTACCCTTCATTGCTTTTATCGCTTCCTCAACTTCCTTCTCAGTTATCTTCTCTGCCGGTCCTAAAACTGGGTTACTCTCTATGTTGCCATCCCATTCATTCTCTGTATTCAACAGCATTTCCATATATCTTTTCCATCTTCCTTTAATTCCATCTGGGTCGACAACGATTTGTCCCACTTCATCCTTCAAGCAGCTCACCCCCATCACATCACACCTCTCTTTCGCTATCTGCTTTGCAATCCTGAATACCGCTTTCTGACCCTCTTCCGAATCCAAGCGTTCTCCGAACATTTTCCTACATGCCTCCTGCGCCTTTGCTACCTCTTTCTTTGCAGCCTTCCTGGCTGCCTTATAACTTTCATGCTCTGCTGTTTCTGCTCCCGTACCCTTCGCCTTCTGCCACTCCTTGAACTTCTTCCTCTTCTCGTCAATCCTCTTTCCAACTTCATCATCCCACCACCATGTTTCCGAGTGCCTCGGTGGTCCTTTTGTCCATCCACATACCTCACCAACGGCTCCCAACAGACTAGCTACATTGACATCCAACCACTTTCAATCTCAAACACATCATCCTTAACCCTACTCAGCCTCTCTTTTAATGCCTCCCTTATAGTCGAGTTGCCAGAGAGGGGTACCTAGAAATGTTTTATAGTATAAGGTTTTTTGATGGATTTGTCATCCCATGGGGTTAATAAAGTATTTCAGCTTGGTTGTCCTCCGGACAACCTCGGGGAATTTTTTTTATATGCAAATTAAGGCGGCCATTACTGGAAATGATACTTTCTTCAATATCTCCAAAACTATTCATGATAATTTCATGAAAATGATGTCTAGACCTATGTTTTCAGGGTCAAGGATTATGTTAAATATATTTTAAATGTCATCAGATGAAAAAAACATTATGTATTTTGACATATCATGCGAATTGATCCATTTTTTGATGTAAAATTGTGGATCTTAATGGTTCAATTTCAGATCATTGATTTCAACGAACAGACATTGGGATGATGATAAATACCTGCATGTACATTTGAAATGATCAAAATTATGCACTTTGTTGTAAATCTTGTTTTATATCAATGTAGGGTTTTCTTTTGACAGGCCACAAGTGTACGAGTACCCGTTATTACGAGTACCCGTTATTTCAGCAAATGTGCTTAGAGCGAATGTTGCCTCATTTCTTTAGTGCTGGCCACATCCATTATGCCCGATACATCACCTGGCATTTACTGGAGATGCGGAACCTACCAACTGATGCCAAGTCAGACCTTCTGCAAGGAACTCATGTCTGTCGCCACCATGAAGGTTGCTGGAATTCAGTCTCAAGTGATCAGTTTGGTGAGCAGACAGCAATTAAGAGAGGGAAAGGTGGTTTGAAGGGCATGACACTGTCACCTGAATTGGTAGCAGAATGGATCGAGTCTTTTCCAATTTTTGCATACCTGTCTGATGCTATGGAAATCCTGTACTCTGGTGAGGTTTTTGGTACTCCATTAGAAACAAAACACAAAGAAGAAGGTAAAAAAAGGCAGAGATCTGATGCACAAGATCATGCAAACATTGCTGCTGAGCTGGAGCAACATTCTCACCCATTACAAGTAGACAGTCCAGTTCTGTACAACATTGCCAATGGGAAAGTTGCTCCAAAGGAAGTAAATGTGCAGGATGCCCTTATGATAGGAGAAGTAATGGCCACAACATTCCGAAATTCTTTACCATTAGGCTTCCATGAGAGAATTTCAACTTCAGTGAAAACTATGGACCAGCTAAAGCAAGGCATGAAAGTTGGCGACAAGACTGTGTTTGATCTAGAGGCAATTTTCCTTCCTCTTTTGATGGTAGGACAGCAGCGGCAGATGCAGTTAGAAGACATTTTTCGGTATGAATTGTGTGCAGTGCCTTCTGCACTGATTGACGAGTATGGCTGCTTGCGCAAAGGCACCAAATCTGTGCTTGCCAATCGCCTTGGAGTGGTCGAACAGAGGGCTCCCCCTGCAGGCATCATCATAGTGGATGCTCAACAGCTGTTGTATCACATCACCTGGCCTCATGGTGGTGATGTCTCTGTTCTAGTTGAGGGTATCAAGCAACGACTATCTTGTTATCCTCCAGATGCCGAGAAAATTTTGGTATTTGACAAGTATGATGATCTTTCAGCAAAAGACCATGAAAGAATGAGGCGTGGTGGTGAAGGTTCCTTGAATTACAACCTCACCATCAATAGTCCACTCCCAAACCGGGCTGTTATCATGAAAAACAAACACAACAAATGCCAGCTGTCTCGATTAATATCCTCGTTTGACATGGGAGAAAATATAACGGTGGAGTGTCGAGATGATGGTGGCTTTTCACACGATGAAGCTGATGTGACTATGATTGCATATCTGCTGCAAGTAGCAGAGTGTGATCATGTGGTACGAATCCTCAGTGATGACACTGATGTGTTTGTGTTGTTGGTTTACTGGGCCTGGAAAGCACAGCTGATTTCCTCATGTCATGTCCAAATGGAGCGTTGGGATGGGAACATTGTGAACATCAATGAAAGTTGTATGCAGCTGGGCACTAAATGCATGCAGTTGTTAGGAATGCATGCTCTAAGTGGCTGTGACACTGTATCTTATCCTTTTAACAAAGGGAAACTTGGTGCTCTCAAGACATTACAGGCACAGGACTTTCCTGGGCTGTCCGATGTACCTGGTGAAAAAGATGCCACACATGATGACTTAATGGAAACAGGGCAACATTTCTTTGCTGCAATCTATGCCCAACCTCCTGGCACCTCCATGAATATTGCCCGTTACAGGATCTATGCAAGAAGGAAAGGTAAACCAGCTCGTATCATGGCATTACCACCCACAGATGCCAATCTTCTACATCATGTGCTGCGGGCACATCTTCAGATGATCTTGTGGAAGGCAGCTGACCAACAATGTCCACCAACGGTAGATATTAGTGAGTTTGGATAGACTGTGAAGGATGGCATTCCATCTCCCAGCTATAACATTGGTCCTCCAGCTCCACCAGGACTAATTGATGTCCTTAGCTGTGGGTGCAAGATAGAAGGCAAATTCTGTAGCTCTGCAACTTGTAGCTGCTGCAAAAATCAACTATCTTGCACCATTTACTGCAAATGTGGGGGTGGTGAGGGGTGTTTGAACCCTTATTCCCAAGCAAATGATCCTGATCATCGCAATGATGAGGACAGTGAGGAGCAAGAAGTGGATGAAGATTGAATATCTTGGCCTTTCAAAACCTCAAGTTTAATAATTCATTATGTTTAATCTACTATAAATCAATGCAAATGTTCTCTGCATGAGGTTAATAAGTGTGGATATACTGAGAATCAGTCGATTTGATTCGTTAAGAAACCTTGATATTGAGAAATACATGTCAAGTTTTGTTTGGTAACAAAATAAGTATCAAATGGAATACATAATACAAGCATGTTTACCTTTTGATAAATGTTTTTGAAGCCAGGGACCTGGTGTACCTTTTCCTTTAAATCTGACTAAGAAAATCAAATGGAATTTGCATTGTTAGCACGTAATCATATGGATATTTACATGATCAATGTATCTTGTGTAGGTATCATAACAATACATGTAAATACACACTATTTCACATGTTTACCTTAATCCTTGACCCTGAAAACATAGGTATAGACACCATTTTCATGAACATTTCATGGATAGTATTGGAGATATTGAAGAAAATAGGATTTCCGGTAATGGTCGCCTTAATTAGCATATAAAAAAATTTCCCCGAGGTTGTCCGGAGGACAACCAAGCTGAAATACTTTATTAACCCCATGGGATGACAAATCCATCAAAAAACCTTATACTATAAAACATTTCTAGGTTCACAATAGAAATTGGAGATCTCGCGAGATCTTGGAGACGGCGGCAGGGATTTTCGAAGCTCCACACGGTCTCCACGTTTTTCGAAGTTAAGTCTGTTCACAATTGTATTTTGTCGAAACTGTATTTATCTTTCGGTGTGTGAAGTTATTGTGTGCAACTTTGGTTGTTTCTCGGTGTTTATCTTTCATAAATTGATCGTCTGTTTGCCGTGTCGCGAGCAAGGCCTTGTACAGTGTGCACTGTACAACCTTGAGGCTTTGTTTTTCTCTCAGTGGTCCGTCGTTTGTGATCCAATAACTTTCGTTCTCTGTATTCCCAGGCTTTTCACCCATAGCCTACTTCCTTGTGTAAATCTCAACTCAAAAAAAACAAAAAAAAAAAACAAAAACATTTCCTTCTCTGTTCTCATTCGTTTATTCATTCTTATTCGTTCGTTCGTTCTTCGACCACGTGTTTCTCCCCCATTTCCCCAGATAGTTTTCACTCATTAACCTTCAATGTTTACACTTTCCCCTCAAGTTATGTATTCCGTCATATTTTATAACACCTTTTTCTTCTTCTTCTTTAAAAGGCTGCTTTCGACTTGCTCACCAAATCAATTCATCCCAAAAAAAATATCCATCTCCTATAGTGCCTTTGTTCTACATTCCCTAAACTCTCCTGCACTCCATCCTCCATCCAGCGTCCTTAAACGTATTTTTAACTCGAAGGTCACAAGAAACTCATTTTGCAATAAATGTTCGTTTCCCATAAATCGTACACTTTCAAAAATCCAATCTCACCCCTCCCCTCCAAATCTTCCCCATAACCCCTCCCCTCCAAATCTTACCCATCACCCCTCCCCTCCAAATCTTCCCCATCACCCATCCCTTTCAAATCTCCCCCCTTGCCCCCTCCCTCCTAAACTACTCCCTCACCCCTCCCCGCCAAGACGCCCCCTCGCCCCTCCCCTCCTAGACTCCTGCCTCACCCCTCCCCTCCAAATCTCCCCCATATCCCATCCCTTTCAAATCCCTCCCCTTGTCCCTTCCCTCCCAAACTCCCCCCTCACCCCTCCCCTTCAAATCTCCCCACCCTCATTGCTTCTCAATTTCCCCCCGCTCACTCCCCCTCCTCAAAGCGTCCTCCCCGCTTCTTCCCCCTTCAAACTCTCACCTCCATCTCCCCCAACCTTCTGCCTCGCTCTTCCCCCTCCTCAAATAACACCTCATTGTGGCTCACCCAATCACCATCAAACCTTTTGTCCGCCCCATCCTTCCCTTTCTCCGAGCTATTCTGAAATCTCTGACACACCTTCAACAGCTCTCCCTACCTCTTCCACCTCTTCCACATCTTACCCTACCCCTCCTCCCCCCTGTTCTGTATCTGATGCTCCCCCTTCCTCTTCATTAACGGTATGGACCTCAAACATCCGGGGCCTTCGTTCAAACTTAACTGATCTCTCCATACAGGTTGCTTCTGTCAAACCAGACGTGATCTGCTTAACAGAAACTTTCCTCCTTTATGATGTCTCTGATTCCATAGTATCTCTCCCGGGCTACTCCCTCCTCCGGTATGATAGACCTGAGCCTCGTCCTGGAGGCGGGGTTGCTATCTTTATCAAAAACTCTCTTCCTCACTCGCCCTGCACTGCACTCTCTCCACCTCACCCCCAGGAATACCTCTGGTTACGGCTTCCCCTTCGCTCCCACCTCTTGTTCATATGTGTGTTGTACCGTCCACCAAACAGTGATGACTCCATCTACATCTCGCTGTCTGATGATATGGACCAACTTCTATCTACTCATCCCAACTCTCTCTTCCTCATATGTGGTGATTTCAACTGTCATCATGCCAGTTGGCTGGGTGTGGGTACCTCTCTCACCAGCCATGGCTCCTCAGCAAAGGACTTCTGCGACTCACTGGGACTGACACAATCTGTCAATTTCCCGACCCGGATCTCAGTCAACGGAACATCTTCTCTTCTGGACTTGGTTATGACTAACTTCCCTGAAAATGTCTGCTGCTCTTCTTCTGCTCCGATCGGATCATCTGATCATGTCCTTGTTAAAGTGGACATCTCTCTGACCATCCTCAGGGAGCCTGCTCAGCGTCGACGAGTCTGGCATTTCACTCAGGCCAACTGGCACGGTCTTCAAGCAGCCATCAATCATCTGGACTGGTCTCCCATCTCTACCACCTCTGACATCAACTCATCCTGGGAATTCTTCCAAAGTAAATTGCTCTCTCTCATGCACAGATTTATCCCATCTCGTCTTCAGTTGTCATACCCTTCCTCCCGTCCATGGTACACGGAATCTTGTGGTGAGGCTGTTGCCCAGAAACAACTTGCCTTCGTCTCCTGGAAAGCAAATCCAACGGAAGGAAATCTCATTTCCTTTCACAAAGCCCGAAACAAGTGTGTGTCCACCCTCAGGAGAGCCAGGAAACAATATCTCTCCGTTCTCAAGACCGAACTCTCCTATCTGTCTCCCTCTTCCAAATCCTGGTGGCGTCTGGTCAAATCCGTTTCTGGTGTTTGTTCCCCCTCCATCCCCTCCCTTACCTCAAACGGCTATACAGCTGACTCCGCACGTGAAAAAGCTGAATGCCTCAACTCTGTGTTTGCCTCTAAATCTTGTGTCCCAAACCCATCCCTCTCTGTACCCACCATACCCAGTCGTACCCTGCTGCTCCTGGACTCCGTGTCCTTTCCTCCTGACAAGGTGGAAAAGTTTCTGTCAACCCTCGACTCTGATTCTGCAACTGGACCCGACGGCATCAGCCCACGGGTCCTAAAATCCTGCTCTGCTGCTCTATCTCACCCTCTCGCTGTTCTCTTCACCCTCTCTTTTGCTCAAGGTCAACTGCCATCTGCTTGGAAATCAGCCAACATCACCGCTTTGCACAAAAAAGGTGCAAAAACAGATCCTAGCAACTACAGACCAATCAGCCTTCTCCCAATTATCAGCAAAGTCATGGAATCCATCATTGCTTCTGATATGAAATCTTTCCTCTTCTCCAATGGCTTGATCTCTGATCATCAATTTGGTTTCAGACCAGGTCACTCTACTCTGGACATGCTGCTTCTGCTGTCTCAACAATGGATGGAGGTCCTCAATGCCAAACAGGAAATTAGAGCTGTCTCCCTCGACATATCACGTGCCTTCGACACGGTCTGGCACCCCGCTCTGCTCACCAAACTCTCCTCCTTTGGTATCCATGGAAATCTCCACGCATGGCTGGCGGACTTCCTCTCTAGTCGTCGTCAACGTGTGGCCCTGAATGGGTTTCTCTCATCTCCTCTTCCTGTTCAGGCTGGAGTTCCCCAAGGCAGTGTTCTGGGCCCCGTGCTTTTTCTGGTCTTCATCAATGATCTCTCTGACTCTCTCGAAAATCCTCTCTATCTCTTTGCTGATGACTCCACTCTCTGCCGCTCCATTCCTCTTCCCTCAGATCGGCAGTCTGCTGCCTCCTCACTCTCTGAAGACCTGGACAAAATCACAGACTGGTCAAACAAGTGGAACATGTCTTTCAATCCTGACAAATCTCACAGTCTTACTATGTCTCTCCGAAAAGATCGACTGGACAACCCTCCCATCTACTTTCTCAACAATCCTCTCCAAGAAGTTCTGTCGCTCAAGATTTTGGGTCTCACTATCTGCCATGATCTTTCTTGGGAAAACCACATTTCCAAGCTGGCCTCCAAAGCCAGTCGCCGACTGGGCATCCTCCGTCGTGCGAAGTCCTTCCTCGGCACACCTGAGCTCCTCACCACATACAAGGCTTTCATCCGCAGCTCAATGGAATACTGTTCTCCCCTATGGGCCGGTGCTCCTGCCTCACACCTAGCTCGGCTTCACGCTGTTGAAACCAAAGCTTTCAGAATTATTGGAATCTCCCGCGATGAAGCTATCTCTGAGGGCCTTTCACTCACTCACCGCAGGCAGGTAGGTGGTCTTTCTGTCTTCTACCGACTCCTCTCCGGCCTTGCACCCCCAGCTCTCTCTGTGCTCTGTCCCCCAAATATTCCTACAGGTCGCACAAGATCTGCCAGCAACCCTCTGATGGTTAAACTGCCGAAATCTCGGCTCTCCGCTCACCTTCACTCTTTCATTCCTCTTTTCTCCCGCCTCTGGAACAAACTCCCTCACTCCCTTCAATCCCACTCCTCCCTCCAGGTCTTTAAAACAGCTGTTCACCACCATCTCTTATCTTCCCCCATCCAAAACCTTGATCTTTTCTACCCCCGCTAATTCACCCCAGATCCACCTTGTTTGAAATTCCAACTTCTTTCCTGGAAGTCCTGGCAGTGTCCATATGTTTTATACCTCTCCCACTGCCCCCTTCCCACGCCCCCCCCCCCCCCCAAAGCCCTCGCCCTCTCTCAGATCTCTCGATGTCTCCATGTCTCTCGGTCCCTGCTCTCAAATGTTGTGTTTGTGTCCTTCCCCCTCTCTCCCCATCTTGTCTACCGCTCCCTATGTTATATGTTTTATGTGTCGGTTTGTCTTTCTGTGTGATTAATGTTCGCTCTTTCACGAGCCTCGATATTGTATACAAAAAAAAAAAAAAAAAAAAAATTAAAAAAAAAAAAAAAAAAAAAAATGATAGAGGCTGCAAATAGACTATTACTGTCACCTCTTTCAACCTCCACACCTTCATTCTCGGTTGGTACTTCACCCGCCGAGCTCTCCTCGCAGCTTTCACCCTTACGTCGCAGACAACCAAGTGGTGCTGTGAAACAGCCTCCTCCCCCGGGATCACCTTTGTCTCGGAGGTGCCCCCTATCTTGCCTACGCACCATCAGGTAGTCGACGGTTGTCGTCGACCCACCTGACGTGTATGTAACAAGCTTATTATCCTCTTTCTGGAACTGAGTATTACAAATCAACAAATCAGCTCCATCAGCAAACTCCAAAATCCTTTCACCTTCTCCATTTCTCACACCATATCCGTAACCCCCATGAACTCCGTCAAAACCATCCATACTCCTTCCCACATGTCCATTTAGGTCTCCTCCTACCACAACAACTTCCTCATCTTTCACGTTTTCCATCAGCTTCTCTATCGCACACCAGAACCTGTCCTTCTCCATCGCTTCGACCAACCTGTGGAGCATATCCCGAGATGACATTCACCAAGAGCTTTCCAATCATCATTTTCACCATCATCAACCTATCACTCACTCTTGTCACACTCACCACACTGTCTACAAACTCCTCAGAAAACAGGACACCAACACCATTCACGCCCTCCGGGCACCCTTGCCACACAAACTTGTATTTCTGTCCCTGCCTACCCTTCACCATTCTCACACCACTTCCCTTCCATCTCGTCTCTTGCACACAACATATGTCCACTCTTCTTCTGACCAATACTTCCACCACTTCTCCTGATCTCCCTGTCATTGTCCCTACATTCCATGTCCCAAACCTCAGAAACCGATCTCCACTTCGGGTTGTACCCTGCCCACATGTAGTTGTAATTGTCATGGTTCTCTTTTTGAGGCAGTTTTTTTTTTTAAATGGCCGGATGCCCTTCCTGACGCCAACCCTCTTCGTCGCCTCTTACGACACGCAGGGATACGGCGTACCTATTCTTATCCAGGGTACACACTGGGATGTAATATGAAAAATGTAAATAAAAATGTAATTTTACATGTAATATGAAAACTACTTTCCTAGGAGCAAGCCTGTTTTGGGGTGGCTCCAAACAGCCAGTGGATCGATCGAAGGGCTCCTTTGGATCAAGTAATGAAGTTGCTGGGCATAGCTGGATCAAGGATTATGTACCTGTGTCCACCGGCCAAGACAACAAGGGCTACACCTGTGTCAGCTTAGCTTCATCTCCTCATGCTATCGACATACCCATCCACTCTGAGAGCTGCAGTGGGATGGAAAACAGTAGCCTAGAATCCTCACCGAATAGGTGAACATCTTTTGCAGAAATAGCTTTTGTGACATCCATTACATTTGTGTCAGGAATTGTTTGACAAATCTGTTTGTGTGTGTGTTTGTGTGATTTGGTCCATCTTTGCTGACTACGAATCAAGTTCTGCTCAAGACTCCTCCCACAGCCCAGCCCTGGGTGCAAGTGCGAGCTCGTGTTGGGGATATGCAGAACAAGGAGCCACAGCTGTACCATCTAATGCAGGTGTCAAAGAAAAGGAGGACCAGGAGAAAAACCAATATTATGACAACATGTTGGTGAGCTTGTTTGCGTTTTATTTGATGAACCCAGCAATTGTCCCCTTATTACCTCCACCACCGAGGGTGGACGGAGGTTATGTTTTCACGTCTGTCTTTGTCCGTGAGCAGAATATCTCAAGTTATGGATGGAATCGGATGAAATTTGGTGGACGGGTTGGGTGTGTAATCAGAATGAATTGATTTTGGTGAATATCCGAATCCAGATTCACCCTATCAGTGGGATACAAAATGTAAACTTCAACCTTGCAGAGGTATGCGCGCACTTCTGATTGCTGTTCTTGTTTAATGTTGCCGTTTTTATTGTCGGAGGATTTAACTTTTTGGCTGCTTTCTATTCCTTCCAAGAGCATGAATGAAATATTTGCATGATTAAGACTGTTGTAGGGTGGGGAATGAACGACATCAACAGCACATCCACCTATTGACACTACATACCAGTCCTACCAATATCCGTATCTCTCCATCCCCAGTGCGTTTAGATAACTGGAAATAGATATCCCCAGTATGCAAATCCAATTTTAAACTAGAACTGCCAGCAGTGATGATAGGCTTCCAGGCAAAATGGCCACCATATCATGTCACTGATGACGTCATCATTTTCAAAAAAAAATCTTCATGGGTAGTTGGTCATATGGGTGAACTTTGGTTTGGATCGGTTAAGCGGTTCTGGAGATAGATTTCCAAATATGTTTTCCTTAAATCCAAGTTACCATGTGACTGATGTCATAGTTCAGAATCATTTTTCCCCATGGGTAGTCGATCACACAGATGAAGTAGCGGATTGATCTGTTGAGCAGTTCTGGAGAAATGTTTTTTTTTTTTTTTTTTTTTTTTGTAGCTTAAATTGAAATGCCACCATACCACATGACTGATGATGTCATAGTTCAGAGAAAGTATTCCCTATGTGGGGGGGGGGGGGGGGGGGGGGGGGTTGATCACACCTATATTTTGCTTTGATCTGTTTAGCGGTTCTGTTTAGAAGGATGTCGAGATGATTTGGTAGGAATCATCTTTGCATGTTTTTGTTTCACAAGTTTGTGCAAACCATTGGCTAATTTACATAATTTGAGTCAACCACACCTACCATTGGTTCACTGGTTCTACCAGGTGAGTGCAGAGGCATTGCCCCTATGTTTGTTTGTTTTTTTCAGTTTAAATTTCCCTCCACCCCTTTCCCCTTGAAGAAGATGTTTAAAGTTTATGATGTCATAAACAATGGCAGCTAATGTAAGTCAAAATTGCAAAAACAAAATTTCTGATGCACTAAGCTACATTGGTATTGTTGCGGATCTCCCGAAGCCCATTCCACGTTACAAAGGGGGGATTAAACCCCTTTTTCCCCCCTTTGGTCTTCGTGTCCACGAGGCCGAATCGCCACTTCCACAGCAAGCGTGAAAAAGGGTATCGGGTCGACGCCGCTCATACCTTTAACCCACGCTGCCATGAAAGCGGGGACCAGACCTCGCACGAGCCACGCTTAATCGAGTACGCCCGAGCGGTATGCGTATCACGTGACTCGTGCCGTTACTTGTATGGAACCCGATTCAAGCGGTTCTATTCGTACCATGCGAGGCCAATTGATGGAAGGGACGGGAACGGTCAAATAAGAGGGATAACACAATTTATTTACACAATGTACAGGATCAGGATGAAGGAAAGGGGACACAGAGCAGAAGCCTAACCATTTTAACTAAATCCCAGACACGGGGCCCACTCACGCACACGGGGAGAAGAAGAAAAGAAGTTCGCGCGCCAAACGCGCTTTTCCGTCGGTCGCTCCGGGGCAGCTCACCCCGCGTGGCCCTCTGGCGGTCACGACACATATGCAAGAGAAGGCAGGCAGGAGGAGAACGCGCGTCTGTGGCCCGGAACGGGTCGTCTTCTCGAACGTGCGATTAATACAGCGCAGAGCGCAGGGCACGTTCGTGTACAAAGAGGATAACGCAATTGTTCCGGGGCTGGGCGATTGACTGACTCACTCAAGCTTCAACTCAGGCGAACTCCGAACTGTGCACACGACTCAACTCTCAGGGGCACCGACTCAACTGAGGTGGGGGGCTTGGAGCAGGGTTTTATGGCTCCGCCCCGGCCTTACTCGAATGTTCCAAGCCCCACCTCTCATCCACTGGTTAGCCACTCCCCTCGAGCCCTGATTGGCGGCTCGTTGCTTACCGGCCACTCCCCCTGCAGCTCCTCCCTTCGGCCTTGCCAGACTTGTTCAGGCCTGCCACGTGGCATGCTAGCGCTAAAAGACCGCCCTACTCACGGGCCTGCTCAACGCAAAACTAACACAGGAAAGGACGACGCTTACATTCACTAAGAAATAACTGAACTATTGCGAGGCTTCATGTTGTGGTGCGTCTACCTACGAGGGGGATTATCTTTTATTCCAAAACCACAACAGTATCTATAATGAGATAAAGTTTCGTTGAGCTAGCTATTACGGTTTTCTTAGAATCATCTCCACAAAATTTGTGTGAATAATAGTCCTTACAAGAACAATAGGTTTCCAGTGGGAACCTCAATGGAAACCTAAGAAAATCGTTGCTTCTATTGTCTTGCATCTGATTTCTGGATGGATTCTGATCCAAACCATTCTCGGCTGTTCGTTTGGTTTGTGTGTCACTGTCCTTTGGGCACTGTCCTTTGGAGGTTTTTCATTTCTGTGCTGTTGAAATGATCAGGTGATCAGTTTCTCAGAATGAGTGTTACCCTCGCCAGAGGAGAGGGTATTGCATTTGAGTCAGTTTGTTACTTGGCAAAAAAAATAATTTTTGGACAAGTATGTTAATCACTCCGATGTGCGTGCGTGCGTGCGTGTGTGTTTGTTGTTTGTGTGTGTCCGCTCACTTATACTTGCCTACAGGTGACAATTTTAAACCAATCTTCACGAAACCTCACCAAATGGTAGAGTTCATGGTCTGACAAAATCCTATTTATTTCTGAGGTCAAAAGGTCAACATAGGCCAACGGGTCAACCTCTTTTCTTCAAATTTCTAAAATCAATTTTGATCTAATTGCCTTGAAATTTGAACAGGATTTTCATATCGGTGAACTGAATTCAACCACCAACTATTTTTGAGATCAACATAGGCCAAAAGGTAAACATCGGCCAAATTTCTAACATTGTCAATTTTCATCCAATTAACTTAAAATTTGAAGACGATTTGCATATCAGGTCACTGAATTCAACCACCAATTATTTGTGAGGTAAAAAGGATGCTCTACCGAGTGCCATTCTACTTTGTTCTTTTTTGCCAAGTGTCGCTCTGAGTGATTTTTCATCTGTTTGTCTTTGTTTGTTTGTCCGCACAGAATAAATATGATTTTCTCAGCAACCGTTGTTCCAATTGAGAGGAAATTTTCACCATAGGTGCACCTCCTTTGGTAGAATTTTTCTATTGATTGATTATGACATCATAGGTCACGTGGTGTGGGCATCATCTTGGAAAAACCGAAAAACTTTGCACCTCTATATCTCTGAAAGCGCTGCATATAAAAAGTTGAGACATGGCTCATTGTAAAGAACTCTCCATGGGGAATAAAATATGTTAATGATTATGTCATAGGTACCTCCATTATGACGTCATAATTCGATAAGTTTTTTTTTTTTGTCTCAGCGGTTCTTCGATCGCGCTGCAAATTACTTTCGGTCTCTGTTTTTCACGGTCTTTTCACCCCATACTTCCTTGTTTTAAAATCTCAAAAAAAAACCCCCAAAAAATATTTTCCTTCTCTGTTCTTATCCGTTTGTTCGTTCTTATTTGTTCGTTCGTTCTTCGACCACGTTG
The DNA here is from genome assembly GCF_964187855.1 of Myxine glutinosa. Lineage (NCBI taxonomy): Eukaryota > Metazoa > Chordata > Myxini > Myxiniformes > Myxinidae > Myxine > Myxine glutinosa. Next base: position 80,026,840 of record NC_136261.1, on the reverse strand, counting down.
TTCGTGATCACGTTAAAAAATGTTTCATCTGTCCCCTGAAGAACTTTATTTTGTCATATTCGATAACACCTTTTTCTTCTTTTCTATAAAAGGATGCTTTCGACTTGCTCACCAAATCTATTCATTCCAAAAAAAAATTCCATCTCTTACAGTGCATCTTTCATTCATTCCCTAAACTCTCCAGAACTCCACCCATCCTTCAGCGTCCTCAAATGTATTTTTGACTCGAATGTCTCAAGAAACTCATTTTGCAATAAATGTTCGTTTCCCATTAATCGTACACTTTTCAAAATCCAATCTCACCCCTTCCCTCCAAATCTTCCCCATCACCCATCTCTTTCAAATCTTCCCCCTTGCCCCTCCCCCCCAAATCTTCCCCATCACCCATCCCTTTCAAATCTCCCCCCCTGCCCCTTCCCTCCTAAACTCCCCCCACACCCCTCCCCTCCGAGACTCTCCCTCACTCCTCCCCTCCTAGACTCCCCTCTCACCCCTCCTCCTCAAAGGGTCCTCCCCGCTTCTTCCCCCTTCCAACTTTCACCTTCTTCTCCCTCAACCTTCTGCCTCACTCTTCCCCCTCCTCAAATAACACCTCACTGTGCCTCACCCAATCACCATCAAACCTTTTGTCTGCCCCATTCTTCCCTTTCTCCAAGCTATTCTGTAATCTCTGACACACCTTCAACAGCTCTCCCTACCTCTTCCTCCTCTTCCACAACTTACCCTACCGCTCCCCCCCCCCCCCCCCTGTTCTGTATCCGATGCTCCCCCTTCCTCTTCCTTAACAGTATGGACCTCAAACATCCGGGGCCTTCGCTCAAACTTAACTGATCTCTCCATACAGGTTGCTTCTGACAAACCAGACGTGATCTGCTGAACAGAAACTTTCCTCCTTCATGATGTCTCTGATTCCTTGGTATCTTTCCCAGGTTACTCCCTCCTCCGGTACGATAGACCTGAGCCTCGTCCTGGAGGTGGGGTTGCTATCTTTATAAAAAAACTCTTCCTCACTCGCCCTGCACTGCCCTCTCTCCACCTCACCCCCAGGAATACCTTTGGCTACGGCTTCCCCTTCGCTCCCACCTTTTGTTCATATGTGTTGTACCGTCCACCAAACAGTGATGACTCAATCTACATCTCGCTGTCTGATAATATGGACCAACTTCTATCTACCCATCCCAACTCTCTCTTCCTCATATGTGGTGATTTCAACAGTCACCATGCCAGTTGGCTGGGGGTAGGTACCTCTCTCACCAGCCATGGCTCTTCAGCAAAGGACTTCTGTGACTCACTGGGACTGACAATCTGTCAATTTCCCAACCCGGATCTCAGTCAACGGAGCATCTTCTCTTCTGGACTTGGTTATGACTAACTTCCCTGAAAATGTCTGCTGCTCTTCTTCTGCTCCAATCGGCTCTTCTAATCATGTGCTTGTTAAAGTGGACATCTCTCTGACCATTCTCAGAGAGCCTCCTCAGCGTCGACGAGTCTGGCATTTCACTCAGGCCAACTGGCACGGTCTTCAAGCAGCCATCAATCATCTGGACTGGTCTCCCATCTCTACTGCCTCTGACATCAACTCATCCTGGGAATTCTTCCAAAGTAAATTGCTCTCTCTCATGCACAGATTTATCCCATCTCGTCTTCAGTTGTCATACCCTTCCTCCCGTCCATGGTACACGGAATCTTGTGGTGAGGCTATTGCCCAGAAACAACTTGCTTTCGTCTCCTGGAAAGCAAATCCAACGGAAGGAAATCTCATTTCCTTTCACAAAGCCCGAAACAAGTGTGTGTCCACCCTCAGGAGAGCCAGGAACAATATCTCTCCGTTCTCAGGACCGAACTCTCTTATCTGTCTCCCTCTTCCAAATCCTGGTGGCGTCTGGTCAAATCTGTTTCTGGTGTTTGTTCCCCCTCCATCCCCTCCCTCACCTCAAATGGCCACACGGCTGACTCCGCACGTGAAAAAGCTGAATGCCTGAACTCTGTGTTTGCCTCTAAATCTTGTGTCCCAAACCCATCCCTCTCTGTACCCATCGTACCCAGTCGAACCAAACTGCTCCTGGACTCTGTGACCTTCTCTCCTGACAAGGTGGAAAAGTTTCTGTCAACCCTCGACTCTGATTCTGCAACTGGACCTGACGGCATCAGCCCACGGGTCCTAAAATCATGTTCTTCTGCTCTTTCACTCCCTCGCTCTGTTCTCTTCACCCTCTCTTTTGCTCAAGGTCATCTTCCATCTGCTTGGAAATCTGCCAACATCACCGCTTTGCACAAAAAAGGTGCAAAAACAGATCCCAGCAACTACAGACCAATCAGCCTTCTCCCAATTATCAGCAAAGTCATGGAATCCATCATTGCTTCAGATATGAAATCTTTCCACTTCTCCAATGGCTTGATCTCTGATCATCAATTTGGTTTCAGACCTGGACACTCCACTCTGGACATGCTGCTTCTGCTTTCTCAACAATGGATGGAGGTCCTCAATGCCAAACAGGAAATTAGAGCAGTCTCCCTTGACATATCACGTGCCTTCGATACGGTCTGGCACCCCGCTCTGCTCACCCAACTCTCCTCTTTTGGTATCAATGGAAATCTCCACGCATGGCTGGCGGACTTCCTCTCTAGTCGTAGTCAACGTGTGGCCCTGAATGGGTTTCTCTCATCTCCTCTTCCTGTTCAGGCTGGAGTTCCCCAAGGCAGTGTTCTGGGCCCTGTGCTTTTTCTGGTCTTCATCAATGATCTCTCTGACTCTCTTGAAAATCCTCTCTATCTTTTTGCTGACGACTCTACTCTCTGTCGCTCCATTCTTCATCCCTCAGATCGGCAGTCTGCAGCCTCCTCACTCTCTGCAGACCTTGACAAAATCAGACTGGGCAAACAAGTGGAACATGTCTTTCAATCCTGACAAATCTCACACTCTTACGATGTCTCTCCGAAAAGACCGACTGGACAACCCTCCCATCCACTTTCTGAATAATCCTCTACAAGAAGTTCTGTCACTCAAGATTTTGGGTCTCACTATCTGCCATGATCTTTCCTGGGAAAACCACATTTCAAATCTGGCCTCCAAAGCCAGTCGCCGACTGGGCATCCTCCGTCGTGCAAAGTCCTTCCTTGGCACACCTGAGCTCCTCACCACATACAAGGCTTTCATCCGCAGCTCAATGGAATACTGCTCTCCCCTCTGGGCTGGTGCTCTTGCCTCACACCTAGGTCGCCTTCACGCTGTTGAAACCAAAGCATTCAGAATCATTGGAATCTCCCGCGATGAAGCTAACTCCAAGGGCCTCTCACTCACTCACCGCAGGCAGGTTGGTGGTCTTTCCGTCTTCTACCGACTCCTCTCTGGCCTTGCCCCCCCCCAGCTCTCTCTCAGCTCTGTCCCGCAAATATTCCTACAGGTCGCACAAGATCTGCCTGCAACCCTCTTATGGTTAAACTGCCAAAATCAAGACTCTCTGCTCACCTTCACTCCTTCATTCCTCTTTTCTCCCGCCTCTGGAACAAACTCCCTCACTCTCTTCAATCCCACTCCACCCTCCAAGTCTTTAAAACAGCTATTCACCACCATCTCTTATCTTCCCCCATCCAAAACCTTGATCTTTTCTGCCCCTGCTAATTTCACCCCAATTCCACTTTTTTGAAATACCAACTTCTGTCCAGGAAGTCCTTGGTGTCCTTGTGTTTTATACTTCTCCCTCCCCCCCCACCCCCCTTCCCATGCCTCCTCCCCCCAGGCCCTCTCCCTTCCACACATCTCCCTGCTCTCGGATGTTGTGTTTGTGTGCTTCCCCTTCTCTCCCCATCTTGTCTTCCGCTCCCTCTTTTTGGGTATTTTGTTTGTCTGGTTGATTTTGTTTGTGAAGTAAATGTTAGCTCTTTAACGAGCCTCGATTCAGTATACAAAAAATATATATATATATGTATCCAATCGAGATGAAATTTATTGAGCGTCGTCTCGGGATAAATTGGTGGAGAAGAAAAAATGATGACATCATCGGTCACGTGGTACGGGCGCCATCTTGGGAAAACCCGAAAAAATTTGCACCTCCATATCTCCGAAAGTGCTGCATAGAAAAAATTGAGACATGGCTCATTGTAAAGAACTCTCCATGGGGAATAGCATATTGTTACGTTTGTGGGGGGTAGACAATGATTACCTTAGAGCCAGGTAGAAGTGTATTGGTAGTGTGCTCTGACTGTCGTGAAGAAGAAGAAACCCCATGTATCATAAGTAGGAATTCGGTAGACCGTATGTCGTGCAAGTGTATGTGTCCCCATGAGAGGGGTGGGGTTGTGTTAATTAGCAAGGGATTAATTGTAAATCCCCTATATGTAAATGACCTCTGTTATTTATCCTCTGTTCCTTATGACAATGCAACACACACACAAAGCCAGGCAATAGTGCATTAAAAGACACTAAATAAAAGGTAACCAGAAACAGGACTACAGGACTTTGAGCACCACCGATGATACCACCGACGGGTGATAATATCAAGCAAGCAGGTCCGGGAAGCCACGCCGTAGAGAGCAGTTATTGGTGAGATTTGTCGAGCAACGAAGAGAGGGACTCGCTGATGGGAGCGGGCACGGGTGGCGTCGGATGACATCAGAGCCTTGAGTACAAAGGAGTTGGAGGGCTGTCATTTTCTCTCTCTGCTTCAGGATTTCATAAAGAACGGCGTCCCCGACATTTTCTCTCTCGGTTTCTGGATCTGGAGGTGAACAGTCGCTGATGAGCTCTCTTGTGGTGGGACAGTCTCAACGAAATGTCAAAGTTTACAAGTTCTTGGCTGTGGGGTTTGGTGGTGAACGGTCGTGTTCTGACATCATCGTGATCCTGAGGAGGAGCGAACTGCGGACCAAGGCCTGCGTTTCCCACGAGCGAACTCTGCACAGAGGCCTGCGCTGTTCCTGCCAAGGACGCGGGGGTTTTAACGATTCCCGAGGGGGTTCAGGAGACGCTCAGAGCTAAGTTCCTAAAAAAACACCCATTTAGGAATTTTAGCTTTGCCGTGTGTTAATTTGTTACCGGCATTTCTTCAACTAGGGCATGCCCGTACTATATCTATATCTAAAATTATATCCCCCCCTCTATTTACATGAAATGGTTTGGTTCATGAAATGTTTTGGTCCATTCGCAACGCCAAAGCGAACGGCGAACGCTTTACATGAAATGGTTTGGTCCATGAAATGTTTTGGTTCATTCGCAACGCCAAAGCGAACGGCGAACGGCTTGCGAGTACAGTGACAATCCCCCCGGGGTTTTAATTAGTTTTAAAACATCGTTTAACGCCAACATAGCGCCAACATAGTTTGCCGACGGGAAATAAATGAATACGCTCTCAAATGTGCCATCCGAGGCAGAGTGTGTTCGCCACGTTCGGCACACGCGATAGCTCGCTGCTCTCTGATTGGTTGAATCGTTTTTTGGACATAGCTCGGTAAGTAATTGTCCGATTAATATGAAACCTTGAAAAGGCACATCCTCGGGTCCCCAGCAATATACCTGGCAAGTTTAAAGTATATCGGACCCGTGGTTGTCGAGAAACAGCGGTCACAGACAAACAAACAAACACACAGAGATTAGTGGAATTATAGATAGATAAAGCCGGTATTTTTGTACAATTTGAATCCATGTCCGTTTGAGTTGATTGTCACAGGTGCGAAGACGTCTGGTTGAAGCCGTCCAGGTAAGTTCGTCATTCTCCTTTCCCTCGCGTGTAAAGAACACCGTCATTTTTGACTGAACGCCTCGGAGTTAAAGTTCAATCGGATAATCTGTCCGAGACCGGTCTTTAACGGAACGGACAGGACAATATGTTAATGATGTCATAGGTGCCTCCATTATTACATCATAATTCAACACGTACAACACTTCATCCGATCAAGATGAAATTTCTTGAGCGTCATCTCAGGATAAATTGGTGGAGAAAAAAAGGAATGGTGATGTCATCGGTCACGTGGTTCGTCCGCCATATTTGTTTTAACACAAGCCATAAAACCACTAAAAACACGACCTGGCGACAGTCTGCAATCTCTGATTACTCTTTCTTGTTTTTTGTTTTTTTTATGCATGTTTCAGCTCCAAGTTCAGACGATGCTACAAGTTTCGATGGATGAACCGACGCAGCAAAATCCAATTGATGACCATTGTTCAGCCAACATTGATGTGAAAAGAACAGGGGAGACTGTTTCCCATCAAACCCAGGTGCACGCACCACAAGTGATAATCCATCACCAGGCATGCCACTAAACCCTATGAAGGATTGTATAGCAAGGTCATGCTGGCACAATCTTTGTTCCCAATCACAAATTTGTCTTTGCAGCGAAAGAGCTCACAGTGTAGAGATGTTGCAGCAGCTACAATGAAACAACTGCGCAAGATGGGAGTGAAGCTGGATTTGGATACATCGCCGACTGAACATCGGCCAGACGAAGTGAATAGGACAAGGTAAGATGACTGATCGAAAGCAATTCCTCCCTCAACCCCTTAACTCGCCCTTCTGATTTTATGATTAGGTTGTGCTGCCAAGTAAATTCATTCAGATTTAAATGATTAATGGTTCAAACTCCCCGCTCCCATCCCGTCCCACACCCTTCCATCCTCCCCTCATCCCTTGCATTCTCCCAGCCTCCTCCCCTGTCCTTCACTATCTGTACCTCAAATATCTGAGGCCTTTGCTCCAACCTGACATCTATCAATCCAGGCTACTGCTGATAAACCGAATATCTGTTTAACACAATCCTTTGTCCTAGGCCTGAATGTTGCACTTTTAATCAAGAGCTCCATTTCTTATTGTCCATGTACTGATCTTGCTGCTCCCAACTCCCAAGAGTACCTTGGTTGCGATTTCCTCTCCACTCCCAACTCATGTTTGGCTGTGTGTTGTACTGTCCTCCAAATAGTGACGATGCCATCTACATCTCTGTCTCTCTGACGTCATGGATCAACTTTTAACCACTCCTCCCAACTCTCTGGTGTTGAGCCTGGTGTTGGCTTAGCGGTTAGGGTGCCGGCTTGGGATCTTAGGATCCTGAGCTCGAATCCCGGTCGATCGCTGAATTAACACCAGGGGGGTTGACTCAGCCTGTCATCCTTCCAAGGTCGGCAAATTGATTACCAGCTTGCTGGGATGAATGATCCCGGTGTGTACCCCGATTTAGAATAGGTACACTGTATCCCTGCGCGTCGTAAGAGGCGACTAAGGGTTGGCGTCAGGAAGGGCATCCGGCCATAAAAACATTGCCTCAAACAGGGAACCATGATTGTCATGGGGCCCGCAAGGCTAACCCCCGCTCTAGCGGGGGGAAATGGCCTTAGAACGATCATTCATTCATTCATTCCCAACTCTCTCTTCCTCATGTGCGGTGATTGCAATTGGCACCATGCTAATTGGCTGGGTGTTGGTACCTCTCACCAGCCATGACACTTCAGCAAAGGACTTCTGTGATTCCATGGGACTGACTCAATCCGTGAACTTTCCAACCCAGATCCCAATGGCAAATCTTCCTTTCTGGACTTTATGACAAACTTCTCCACAAATGTCTCCTGCTGCTCTTCCCCTGCTCCAATTGGTTGATCTGATCATATGCTTGTGAGAGTCAATAACTCTTTGGTTAATCTGAGAGAGCCTGCTCAGCACCGGCGAGTTTGGCAATTCACTCACGCAAGCTGCAGGTGGCGGTGGTATGTGCTCTGTTGAGTGCCCTTCTAGTTGAACACTGTGGAATACAAATCGCCTTATTTACATTTCTAAACACTTTCAGTTAAGCAGTGCAGTACAGTACTGTACTTTCGGAAATTTTTACGTCATCTCGACCAATCAAATTTGCTGTGTGCTCTGAGGGTGGGGAAACAGCCAGATTCAGCCAAAATTTCAGCTCGTGCTCAAACGCACAGTCAGTTTAAAAGACCTTTCCCATGTCCTTTTGCTTAAGACTCTGGGGTTGGGTGTTCTGTGAGCTCTCCAGCTTATTTATTTATTTATGAATTATTTTCCATTTGTCATCAAAGTTTTATTCATTTTATGGAGAGTCAGGTAGAAGAATACCTTTGCCTCAAAGGGCTATTTATTTTGTTTTTCCCGTATAGTTTATTTTATTTTTCATTTGTAGATACGTGTGTGTGTGTGTGTGTGTGTGTGTGTGTGTGTGTGTGTGTGTGTGTGTGTGTGTGTGTGTGTGTGTGTGTGTGTGTGTGTGTGTGTGTGTGTGTGTGTGTGTGTGCTCGCTCGCATTCACGGCTGGTTAATTTTGATCTGAAATTGATCGTAGAATTTGTCTTTTTAATTGGTTGGTAAATGAATTGAAAATAGCTTGTGGGCATTTTGCACATAAAAGGGTTATGCATTTAAAACGACTACATATTTTTGCAGCACATTAATTTGTCTGCTTAACCACCACTTCCTGTTTGTTTTTACCAACTCCCCACCTGTTGTTTCCCCCCACCCCTCCCTCAAAGCAGCACAACGGCCCATATGGTCGGCCCATCAGGAGCAGTGTTGCCAGGCCTGAGAGCACGATCTCTCTCCGAACTTAGCTGCCTGTCTGGACACCATGCATCTGACCTCAGTATGGAAGCCAATGCCATTGCCCTGAAATACCTGAGTGCTGCGGAGCTGGCTGAGCTCGCACAGTGCTCTGTGCAACATAGCGATGTCCAAACAGTGCCACAATTGCCTATTTGGCATCCAACGAGCTCAAGCTTGGGCTTATTCTCAACCAGCAACATGAGTTTTGCTACACGTCGTTATATGCGCAAGTATGGGCTTTTGGATGGAGACGATGAAACATTTGAGGAGGAAGAAGAAGAGGAGGATGACGAGCAGGATGAGGATGACATTAAGATTAAGGATGCTCTCGATGTTGGAAAATCCGAGGCCAGAAGTCACCTTTCTCGGTCTCCACCTCAAGATCACCGGCATGCCATAAATGTTCCACACGGGTGCAGTTCGAATGCTCAGGGGCTTTCAAAGCATGCGCGATGTGGTGAGACCGAGTGGCGACGGGCAAGTAAAACGCATGGGATGACACTCGGTGACCGAGACTTGGTGGGACGCAAAGAATGTTCCGAGCCGACAATGCAGACTACGTCGACCGGTTTCAAAGCCGAAACGGACTTTCCACATGATCCTCAGCATCGCGAGTCAGGAAGAGCAGCTCCTGTTATGGTGGTTGATATGGAAGCCGGTGGTTGTCACGCGAGCCAGGCCGAGAGCGAAATGACCGTGAGCCACGTCCTCAATTTGGACAGGTTAAGGAGGTTACCTAAACTATTTTGAGCCTCGGCGATAGCAGCAAATGAATATGATGTTGCGTTCGTCTGTCATCGTCTGTTCGTCTGTCATCCCAATCGCTTTTTAACTCCATTTCATTTCATGGAATTTTATGAGTTTTGCATTTCTACCTTGAGCAAGCCCAGCATTAGTAAGCTCGTCACTAACTGCTTTCTTGTACCGAGTCTGTGAAGTTAAACGTCCCATCAAATCTGACGAGACCAACCAAAGTCGCCGCAAAGGTTCCGACTCAGCTTGCGTAGCGTTGAATGCCATATCCTCCTTGGCCCGGCCAATCAACAATCCATTGAACCTGCTGCCATTCCACCTCGTTTTTATCCAGTTCGCATTCTTGCAATTACTGAATTATCGCACTTTCTGCTGTCGTCAGTGTAGTCAAAATATTATTGTCTGTTTCTTTGTTTGTTTTTGTTTCTTCTGCTTTGCTTCTTCTCCTTTGTTTCTTGTGCTGCTTTGTTTCTTCTTATTCATCATCATCATGCCACATTGAGATCTTATTCAATTTGACATTACTTATTTTTCAAACTGGTTTAACTTTTTACATTTGTTCAAGAAAGCCTGTATAACTGCTTAATACTTGTAGGTGGGAAATGCATTGCCGTCAATCCAGCCTGCTTATGCCTTTGGCAATCTTCGATTGATAAACCAGTTCCTGTAAAAGCTGCATAAAAGTTTTGTTTACATTTGGTGCTTTACATGTTAACTTTTATTTGTAATCTTTTACTCTCCTTTTTGCGATGAGGTTTTTATTTTTGAAATAAACTTTTTAAATGTAAAAGTTGCCTTTGGTGTGAGATAATGCTTTGGTGCTTTCTTTATCCTCGTTTCTTCAGCACCGACCTTCAGATGTTGTCGAGTGTGAATATCCAGGCATATTGTTAGTTTTTAACAATTGGAATATTGTACATGGATCAGGCTTGCTTTTGATAGAACGGTGTTATCATTTCATATGTAGCACCCACCAGCACTGGGATACTGGTTTGCATCATTGCTGGGATGATGTGTGTGCCTGTGTCGCTGATGCAGTGCATCCTGATCGGTAAGACATTAAGATGTGGACAAGAGCAAGAATTGTACACCGCTCCTTTCATATTCCATCCCTCTCTAGGTGCTGCTGCATGACGCGCGCTGAAAGGGAGTACTAAGTTTTCACTCCAGTTTCTTTCTTGTTGAAACCGCTCCTTTCCTATGCCATCTCCAGACGCTGCATAACATCATTGCAGAGCACCGAAGGGGGCCCGGCGATGACGTGCGCTGAAAGGGAGTACTCGGTTTTTCACTCCAGTTTCTTGTTTATCCGGGCGATATCCCAGCCATCCTTTGAGCTAGGAAACTGAAATTTCGGCACAATAGTGCATGTGTGCTTTAATCAAACAACAAAAAATATCGTTTTTGTCAATCAATTAATTGAATAGTTACTTAATTATTGTCGATTAATTAAGTTCTTATATATTTCCTTTCTCATCTGGGCAATATCTCGGGCATCTTTTGAGTAAGGAAGCTGATATTTGGAAACGCCAATGACCAATTGATTTGGCTCTAAATGGTATTTTTGATTTATCGATAAATCAATTGATCGATAAAGAATTTAATTATCCGATGAAGAATTTTTTTTAAGTTACAGATTTGGATGAAACGGTGGGTTTTTTTTTTTTTTTTTTTTTATATACAAGATCGAGGCTCATGTAAGAGCTAACATTAATCACACAAAAAAACTGACAAACGTACAATAAAGGGAGCGGGACACAAGATGGGGAGAGAGAGGGAAGTACACAAGTACAACAGCAGAGAACAGGGACATCGGGAGATCTGTGTGAGGGAGAGGGTTTGGGGGTAGGAGGCATGGGAAGGGTGGGGGTGGGGGGGGGTGGGAGAGGTATAAAACACATGGACACTGCTAGGACTTCCAGCAAAGAAGTTGGTATTTCAAAAAAAGTGGATCTGGGGTGAATTAACGGGGGTAGAAAAGATCAAGGTTTTGGATGGGGGAGATAGTGGTGAACAGCTGTTTTAAAGACCTGGAGGGAGGAGTGCGATTGAAGAGAGTGAGGGAGTTTGTTCCAGAGGTGGGAGTAAAGAGGAGTGAAGGTGAGCAGAGAGTCTTGATTTTGGCAATTTCACCAGAAGAGGGTCACTGGCAGATCTTGTGCGACCTGCAGGGATATTTGGGGGATAGAGCTGGGGGAGCGAGGCGATAGGAGTCGGTAGAAAACAGAAAGACCACCTACCTGCCTGCGGTGAGTGAGTGAAAGACCCTCACAATAGGCTTCATCGCGGGAGATTCTCATGATTCTGAAAGCTTTGATTTCAACAGCGTGAAGCCGAGCTCGGTGTGAGGCAGGAGCACCAGCCCAGAGGGGAGAACAGTATTCCATTGAGCTGTGGATGAAAGCCTTGTATGTGGTGAGGAGCTCAGGTGTGCCGAGGAAGGACTTCGCACGACGGAGGATGCCCAGTCGGCGACTGGCTTTGGAGGCCAGCTTGGAAATGTGGTTTTCCCAGGAAAGATCATGGGAGATAGTGAGACCCAAAAGCGTGAGTGACAGAACATTTTGTAGATTGTTGAGAAAGTAGATGGGAGGGTTGTCCAGATGGTCTTTTGGGATAGACATAGTAAGAGTGTGAGATTTGACAGGATTGAAAAACATGTTCCACCAGTCTGATTTTTGTTCAGGTCTGCAGAGAGTGGAGTCATCAGCAAAGAGATAGGGAGGATTTTCCAGAGAGTCGGAGAGATCATTGATAAAGACCAGAAAAACCACAGGGCTGAGAACACTGCATTGGGTAACTCCAGCTTGAACAGGAAGGGGAGATGAGAGAAATCCATTCAGGGCCACACTTTGACTACGACCAGAGAGGAAGTCCGCAAGCCATGCGTGGAGATTTCCATGGATACCATAGGAGGAGAGTTTGGTGAACAGAGCGGGTTGCCAGACCGTATCGAAGGCACGTGATATGTCAAGGGAGACAGCTCTGATTTCCTGTTTGGCATTGAGGACCTCCGTCCATTGTTGAGACAGCAGAAGCAGCATGTCCAGAGTAGAGTGACTTGGTCTGAAACCAAATTGATGATCAGAGATCAAGCCATTGGAGAAGAGGAAGGATTTGATGTCCGAAGCAATGATGGATTCCATGGCTTTGCTGATAATTGGGAGCATTATGATTGGTCTGTAGTTGCAAGGATCTGTTTTTGCACATTTTTTGTGTAAAGCGGTGATGTTGGCTGATTTCCAAACTGATGGCAGATGCCCTTGAACAAAAGAGAGGGTGAAGAGAAAAGAGAGAGGGAGTGGAAGAGCAGCATAGCAGGATTTTAGGACACGTGGGCTGATGCCGTCTGGTCCAGTTGCAGAATCAGAGTCGAAGTTTGACAGAAACTTCTCCCCCTTGTCAGGAGAGGCCACAGATTCCAGAAGCAGCTGGGATCGACTGGGTAAGGTGGGTACAGAGAGAGATGGGTTTGGGACACAAGATTTTGAGGCAAACACAGAGTTGAGGCATTCAGCTTTGTCATGTGCGGTGTCAACTGTGTAGCCATTTGAGGTAAGGGAGGGGATGGAGGGGGAACAAACACCAGAAACAGATTTGAAAAGATGCCACCAATATTTGGAGGAAGGAGACATGTTTGAGAGTTCAGTCTTGAAAGCAGAGAGATCGTGCTTCCTGGCTCTCCTGAGGGTAGACACACACTTGTTCCGAGCTTGATGGAAGGAACTGAGATTGCCTTCAGTTGGATTTGCCTTCCAAGAGGCAATGGCAAATTGTTTCAGGGCAACTGCCTCACCACAAGATTCAGAGTACCATGGAAGGTTATGACAACTGAAGACGAGATGGGATAAATCTGTGCATGAGAGAGCAGTTTACTTTGGAAGAATTCCCAGGAAGAGTTGATGTCAGATGCAGCAGAGATGGGAAACCAGTCCAGATGTTTGATGGCTGCTTGAAGAACTTGCCAGTCAGCTTGAGTGAAATGCCAGACTCGTCGGTGCTGAGGAGCTCTGAGAATGGCCAGAGAGATGTCCACTTTAACAAGGAAATGATCAGAAGAACCGATTGGAGCAGAAGAAGAGCAGCAGACATTTGCAGGGAAGTTTGTCATAAACAAGTCGAGAAGAGAATATACTCCATTTACTGATATCCGGGTTGGGAAATTGACAGATTGTGTCAGTCCCATTTCGTCGCAGAAGTCCTTTGCTGAGGTTCCATGGCTGGTGAGAGAGGAACCCATACCCAGCCAGCTGGCATGATGACAGTTGAAGTCACCACATATGAGGAAGAGAGAGTTGGGATGAGTGGATAGAAGTTGGTCCATGTTGTCAGACAGCGAAATGTGGATGGATTCATCACTGTTTTGAAGACGGTACAACACACATATGAACCAAAGGTGGGAGCGGAGAGGAAGCCGTAGCTCGACGTACTCCTGGGGGTGGGGTGGAGAGAGGGCTGTGCAAGGAGAGTGAGAGAGGGTTTTTGATAAAGATAGCAACCCCACCACCAGGACGAGGCTCAGGTCTATCATACCGGAGGAGGGAGTAAACAGGAAGAGATATTAAGGAATCAGAGATATCCTGAGGTAGGAAAGTTTCTGTTAAGCAGTTTACGTCTGGTTTGTCAGAAACAACCGGAATGGAGAGATCAATCAGGTTTGAGCGTGGGCCCTGGATGTTTGAAGTCCATACCGTTAAGGAAGAGGGAGGAGGAGGAGGAGCATCCGGCACAGGGGAGGGGAGGGGTAGGGCAAGATGTGGAAGAGGAGGAGGTAGGGAGAGCTGTTGATAGTGTGTCAGAGATTGCAGAAGAGTTAGGAGAAAGGGAAGGATGAGGAGGACAAATGGTTTGATGATGATGGGAAGAGGCACAGTGAGGGTTTGTTCGAGGGGGAGGGGGGGGGGGAGCAGAGCAAAGTAGAAGGTTGGAGGAGATGGAGGTATGAGATTGAAGTGGGGAGGAGACAGCTTTGAGGAGGAGGGGGGATTGTTTGAGTTTTTAAGGGGAGGGGGGAGATTTGGAGGAGCGAGGGTGGATAAGTGAAAGGGAGGAGTGAGGGGGGAGAGGGGAGGGGTGGAGCGGTGCGGGTTTTGAAGGGGAGAGGTGAGGAGGGGGAATTGGAAGGGAGGGGTGAGAAGGGAGTTTAGGAGGGGAGGGTCGAGGGGGGAGTTTTGGAGGGGAGTGGTGAGGGGGGAGTTTAGGAGGGGAGGGCCGAGGGGGGAGAATTGAAATGGAGAGCGAGGGGGAGAATTGAAATGGAGGAGTGAAGGGGGAGAATTGAAATGGAGGCGTGAAGGGGGAGAATTGAAATGGAGGCGTGAAGGGGGAGAATTGAAATGGAGGGGTGAGGAAGTTTCAGAAGGGAGGGGTGAGGAAGTTTCAGAAGGGAGGGGTGAGGAGCAGAATTGAAAGGGAGGGGTGAGGAAGTTTAGGAGGGGAGGGGCGAGGGGGGAGAATTGAAAGGGAGGAGTGAGGTGGGGGTTTAAGAGGGGAGGTGGGAGGGGTGAGTTTTGAAAGTGGATCATTCATGAAAAACGAACATTTATTACAAAATGGGTTTATTGTGATTTTCAAGTCAAAGGCATTCTATTGTATTAGAAAGGTGGTTTTTGTATTCTATTAGCCAAATGATTAATAATTTAATTATTTTACGATTATTATTTATTTATTTTCCTTCTTAATCATTTATTTATTTTCTTTCTCATCTGGGCAATATCTCAGGCACCTTTTGAGCTCGGAAACTGATATTCGGACATGACAGTGACCAAGTGATGTGGCCTTCAAGGATATTTTTGATTTATTGATTTATTTGATTTTTTCGATTAATTTAAAAAAAATTTTTTACCCTACAGCTTCGGATAACACACTGGTGGTTTAGGTATGCTATTAGCCAATTGATTAGGAAATTAATTATTTTACGAATATTTATTTATTTTAATTACACAATTTATCAATCAACGTACATCTCTCCCTAATGCTGCGCTGGAGGATGTTATTTATTTATTTGGCATGGGGGCGGTGTACTTTGAATGTATCTGTACTTGTTTTTAATTTGCTCATCGTGCCGGCTTTCCGGCTCTTCACGATGGACACCGTTGGATCTTTAACGTCCACCAATGAATCCTGGCAGACACGGCGCCCAGTTTAACGTCCATCCGAGTGATGGCACACACACTGATGAACCACCGTGCCTGTGAAACATCGGGATGACAGGTGTTGGTTCGAGGTTCTAACCTTTGCTATGCAACTTCGAGGCTTTACCCTCATGGAGGCAATTACTTGCACAATGTCATTCGAGGCGATCAAGGGCTTCCGATTCGTATTCAAACGCTGCTCTCATCACGGTAAGAGCTTCCTTCGTGCCACAGGTAACCGGTTGAGTCTACGAGCGTATACCACACGTCGTTTCAGAGGGATAGGCATCTTTGACCATTTTGGTGTCTTTTGGGTCTTTTGTGACTTCGTGGTGTTTTGGGTCTTCAGGGCCATTTGGGTCTTCAGGGTCTTTTGGATCCTTTGGGCCTTTAAGGGTATTTTGGGTCTTTGGGGTGTTTTTGGTCTTTGGGGTGTTTTGGGTCTTCGGGGTCTTTTGGGTCTCTGGGGTCTTTTGGGTCTTCGGTGTCTTCAGGGGCTTTTGTGTCTTAAGGGTCTTTTGTTTCCTCTGGGTCGAAAAGAGTCTTTGGGGTATTTTGGTTCTTTGGGGTATTTTGGGTCTAAATGGTCTTTAAGGGTCTTTGGGGTCTTCAGGGTGTTTTGGATCTTCGGGGTATTTTCGGTATTTTGGGTCTTTTAGGTCTTTTGGGTCTTTGGGGTGGTTTGGGTCTTCGGGGTCTTTTTGGGTCTTCGGTGTCTTTTGGATCTTCGGGGTCTTAAGGGTCTTTTGGTTCCTGTGGGTTTTTAAGGGTCCTTGGGTTTTTGGGGTCTTTGTGGTCTTTTGGGTCTTCATGGTCTTTTTGGTCTTTGGGGTATTTTGGGTCTTCGGCACCGTTTGGGTGTTCATGGTCTTTTGGATCCCCTGGGCCTTTAAGGGTATGTTGGGTGTTTTGGGGTCTTGGGTATTTAAGGGTATTTTGGGTCTTTAAGGGTATTTCGGGTCTTTAAGGGTATTTCGGGTCTTTAAGGGTATTTTGGGTCTTTAAGGGTATTTTGGGTCTTCAGGGGTCTTGGTGGTTTGAAGGGTCTTGGGGGGAATTAAAGGGTCGTCAAAGGTCTGAGGGGTCTCAGCAGTCTTAACGTAATTAAGTGGGTGTTAATTTTATTTGAAGAAGAAGAAGACGTTTTCGTCGCATATAAACATAACGACATTGAAGCGCGGTGTTACGCGCACTGCTTGTAAGCAAGGAGGAAGCGGACAACGCGGTAAGTTGTAAGGGTCTTCATTCAAGAGCTCCACTGTAACACTGGAGCGTTCCGGGCTGCGCACCCGGTGTATATCCCGCGGCCACGCCTACCCCTGGGGCGTGGCCGCCACCCACTTGGCACGCGGAATGATGTCATCACGCCAGTGAGCTTTCGTGCCCGCCACACGTGCCCCCCCCCAGAATTCTCGCGCACCTGGAGGGCCAGTTTGCGGGGCAAACGGATGACCCGGCCGAAGCGCCCTCTGGCGACTGGCGGCGTCCGGGGTGCAGTGATGCCAGCTGGGATGCCTCCGGCTGCACCCGGGATTGGTGCAGGCTCAGGGGGGGCATGCCGGCGGGGCCGGGCGGTGCCGGGGGTCCGCCCGCCGGGGGGCGGCCCCGACGCGGGGGCCGAGCCACCGGCGGTGGGTGGTCCACGTCGAGGTGGGCTGGCTTGAGGCGGTCTATGGAGACACGGTCAGGAGTGCCGCCGATGTCCAAGGTGAAATGTTTCACCGCGGTCTCCAGCACGCGGAAAGGCCCGTCGTACGGGGGCCGCAGTGGTGTCCGGGGGGCGTCGTGCCGGACGAAGACATACTCCGCGGTGCGAAGCTCCGGGGCGACGTGCGTAGGTGGGTGCCCGTGGTGCGCCGTGGGCACCGGGGCGAACCTCTTGGCGGTCTCCTGCAGCGCGGAGCGCTCCTGCGCCGCGGACCATGGTGCCGTTGAGTCGGGGAGGAACTCGCCCGGCACCCGCAGCGGTTGCCCGAAGACCAACTCCGCCGCGGGTGCGCGCAGGTCATCCTTGGGCGTCGTCCGGAGGCCCAGCAGCACCCAGGGGAGCCTGTCGACCCAGCCGCCGTCGCGGAGGGTCGCACGGAGCTCGGCCTTCAACGAGCGGTGGGACCGCTCGCACAGGCCGTTAGCCTGGGGGTGGTAGGCCGTCGTGCGGTGCAGCTGAACCCCAAGCCCCCGCGCGACCGCCCCCCAGAGCTCCGAGGTGAACTGGGGGCCGCGGTCGGACGAGATGTCCGAGGGGGCGCCGAACCGGGCGACCCAGGTGGCGATGAATGCCTGCGCAACGTCCGCCGCCGTCGTTGACGCCAAAGGCACGGCCTCCGGCCACCGGGTGGTGCGGTCCATCATGGTCAGGAAGTGGGTGAAACCCCGCGAGGGGGGCAGAGGTCCAACCAGGTCCACGTGAACGTGGTCAAACCGACGTTCCGGCACCGCAAACGGGGCCAATGGGGCCTGGGTGTGTCGGTGCACCTTCGCGCGCTGGCACGCGAGGCACGTCCTGGCCCAGCCGCGGACGGCCTTCCGGAGGCCATGCCAGACAAACTTGTCGGCGATCAACCTCTGGGAGGCCCTCGTGCCCGGGTGGGACAGGCCGTGGATGGCGTCGAAAATCTGGCGCTGCCAGCCCGCGGGCACGATGGGGCGAGGCCGCCCGAGGGAGACATCGCACCAGAGGGCTGTGCCCGCGCCGTTGAACGGCACCTCGGTGACGCGGAGGCCCGTAACGGCGGTCCGCAAGGCCTGGACGTCGGGGTCGGCGGCCTGGTCCGCCGCCATCCGGGCATAGTCGATGCCGAGGTGGACCGCGTGGGCAACGGACCGGGAAAGGCAATCCGCCACCGGGTTGTCCTTCCCCGCGACGTGCCGGATGTCCGTCGTGTATTCGGACACGGCCGAGAGGTGACGCTGCTGCCCGGCCGACCACGGCTCGGCGAACTTGCCCATCGCGAACACCAGTGGCTTGTGGTCGACGAAGGCCATGAACGCACGGCCATCGAGCAGATGGCGGAAGTGCCTGACCGCCAGGTGGAGCCCGAGCAACTCGCGGTCGAAGGTACTGTACCGGCGTTCGGGCGGGTGAAGCTGCCGGCTGAAAAACGCCAGCGGTTGCCAAGCTCCACGCACCCATTGCTCGTGCACCGCGTAGTCCGAGGCGTCGGTGGTGACGGCGATCGGTGCATCGGGCGCCGGGTGCGTGAGCATGGTGGCGTTAGCCAAGGCGAGCTCCGCGCCCACGAATGCCACGTCCATCTGCTTGGTCCAGGTAACGTCACCTTTGCCGGCTTCCCTCGGAGGGCCTCGTGCAGGGGGCGCAGGAGCTGGGCGATGCGGGGCAGGAACCGATGGTAAAAGTTTACCATGCCCAGGAACTCCTGGAGCCCCCTGATCGTGCGGGGGCGCGGAAACCCCTTCACCGCCTCCACCTTGGCCGGTAGGGGGACGGCCCCGTGCCTGGTGACGCGGTGCCCCAAAAAGTCGATGTCAGTGACACCGAACCGGCACTTGGCGCGGTTCACTATCAGGCCGTGCTGGCCCAGGCATTCGAAGAGCATGCGGAGATGGTGGAGGTGCTCTTCGCGGGACGCGCTTGCGACGAGGATGTCGTCCAGGTAGACGTAGACGAAATCCAAGTCGCGCAAGACGCTGTCCATGAGGCGCTGGAACGCCTGAGCCGCATTCTTCAAACCGAAGGGCATCCGAAGAAATTCGAAAAGACCGAACGGCGTGATGACAGCCGTCTTCGGGATGTCCTCCAGCCTGACGGGGACCCTGGTGGTTACCGCGTATGAGGTCCACCTTCGAGAAGAAGGACATATTCGCCAAGCGGGCGGAAAAGTCCTGAATATGGGGGACGGGGTGGTGGCGTCGTTGAGACGGCGGTAGTCCCCGCACGGTCGCCATCCCCCGCCGGGCTTGGGCACGATGTGGAGCGGCGACGCCCAAGCACTCTCGGAGCGCCGCACGATGCCGAGCCGCTCCAGCGTAGCAAACTCGGCTTTAGCAACCGCGAGCTTCGTCGGCTCGAGGCGGCGTGCCCGGGCGTAGACCGGTGGCCCGGCGGTGGGGATGTGATGTTCCACCCCGTGCTTGACAGTCCCCGCCGAGAAGGTGGGCCTCGTGAGGGCCGGGAAACGGGCGAGGAGGCGGGTGAATTCGTCCGCTGCCGGAAGCGTGCAGATGAACCTGGCCAGAACCGAACCGCTCAGCAAGCCGCTCGATGAGCTGCTCCGTGAGCTGCTCAACGAGGCGGGCAGCGCGCAAGCGAGCGAGCTGAACGTCTCAGCCTGGACAAGCCTTCTGTGCTTGACGTCCACCAGTAGACCATTGGCACAAAGGAAGTCCGCGCCAAGCAGTGCCATATGCACGTCGGCAGTCACGAACGACCATCGGAAACCTGCCCTCCAAACCGCAGAAAAAGGAAGCGTTTTCCGTATGTGCGAATGGGCGTACCGTTGGCAGCAAGCAGAGCGGGACCCCGGCCCACGGTCTGCTTGTCGGACGTACCGGCGGGAATGACACTCACCTGCGCTCCCGTGTCGCACAGGTAACGGCGCCCGGATAAGGTGTCCGTTATGTACAGGAGGCTGTTTAATCGGCCGGTGCTCAGTGCCACTACCGAGGGCCGGCCCGGGTGTTTCCCGACCTGCCGAATGAGCACGGCGGGTGACATTGCCGGGCCTCGTGGCCGAACCTAGCGTGGAAATGGCACCAGGTTTGCGGCGAAGCCGGAGGCCGCGGTTTCCGCGGTGGTGGTGGGCGGGGCGTGGCGGCCACCACGAGGCGCCCCTCGGTGGGCATCCGCAGGAGGTAGGGGTGGGCACCCGCAGGAGGTTCAGCGGCTACGCGGTGCGTCGCGTAGTAGGGGTGGGCACCCGCAGCAGTTTCGGGCTCGGGAGCCGCTACGGCCGCACCGAAACTCGCCTGCGTGTCCAAAGCCGCGTAGAACTTGTCGGCCTCGGCCGCGAGCGCTCGGGGTACCGTTGTCGCAGAACCGGCCAACGCGAGGCGTACTCGTGCCGGCAGCTGGCGTCGAAATAACGCCCGGAATAGAGCGATCGGGGTTTCGTCGCCCATGAGCGACAGCATATGGTCCATTCGGACCGACGGTCGCGTGTCACCGAGCTCGGGGAGGTCCAAGAGGCGATCGGCCCGTGCGTCCACCGTGAGGCCGAACGTGGCGAGGAGGAGACGCTTGATCGCCTCGTACCTGTCGTCGGCCGGTGGGTTCCTCAGGACCGACACGACGTGGGCGGCCGTGCCGGCCCCGAGGGAGGCGACCACGTGGCAGTTGCGTGTCTCGTCCGCCGTGATGCCTCGAAGCCTGAACTGGGCTTCAGCCTGCAGGAACCAGATCTCCGCCTGAGCTTCCCAGAACTCGGGGAGCTTTATCGCTACCACGTTGGTTGCCATGGCTGTGGCGGGTTCGGGTGGTCAGTGACGGCTGACCAGAACATCGGAGGTCACCAATGAAGCGCGGTGTTACGCGCGCTGCTTGTAAGCAAGGAGGAAGCGGACAACGCGGTAAGTTGTAAGAGTCTTTATTCAAGAGCTCCACTGTAACACTGGAGCGTTCCGGGCTGCGTGCCCGGTGTATATCCCGAGGCCACGCCTACCCCTCGGGCGTGGCCGCCGCCCACTTGGCGCGCGGAATGATGTCATCACGCCAGTGAGCTTTCATGTCCACCACAACATAACAATATACGTTTGCTCTATTATAATAAGAGATGTGCAACATAATCTGCAATCTCAATTTCTTCAATTGCATTTTGTGGATTGGTTAACGATATAAAATACTTCATAATATAGTTGATGAGATTCTGGAAAGTGCAAAACCTGTTCTTTATTTAATTAAAAACTTACCTGTCAGCGCGTCCCACGACTTTTAATTCGACTGACATTTGAGAATGCAGCAAATGTTTGTGGTTGAACGGTCGTTTGTAATCGTCGTAGTAGGTCTTATATAGTAGTATGTAGTAGTAGTCCGTATGTAGTAAGTAGTAGTAGTAGGTCGTATGTAGTAGTAGTAGTAGTAGGTCGTATGTAGTAGGAGTATGTAGTAGGTCGTATGTAGTAGTAGTAGTAGGTAGTAGTATGTAGTACTAGGTCATATGTAGTAGTAGTAGTAGTAGTAGTATGTTGTAGTAGGTCATATGTAGTAGTAGTAGGTCGTATGTAGTCGTAGTATGTTGCAGTAGTAGGTCGTATGTAGTAGCAGTAGCAGTAGTAGTATGTAGTAGTCGTCGTATGTAGTAGTCGTAGTATGTAGTAGTAGGTTGTATGAAGTAGTAGTAGGTCGTATGTAGTAATAGTAGGTCGTATGTAGTAGTAGTAGTAATAGGTCGTATGTAGTAGTCGTATGTTGTAGTAGTAGGAGGTCGTATGTAGTAGTAGTATGTATTTGTAGTAGGTTGTATGTAGTAGGTCGTATGTAGTAGGTCGTATGTAGGTTGTATGTAGTAGTAGGTTGGATGTAGTAGTAGGTCGTATGTAGTAGTAGGTCGTATGTAGTAGTAGGTCGTATGTAGTCGTAGTAGGTCGTATGTAGTAGTAGTAGTAGGTCGTATGTAGTAGTAGTAGTAGGTCGTATGTAGTAGTAGCTGTAGTAGTAGTAGTAGGTTGTATGTAGTCGTACTAGTAGGTCATATTTAGTAGTAGTAGGTCATATGTAGTAGTAGTAGGTCGTATGTAGTAGTCGTAGGTCATATGTAGTAGTAGGTCGTATGTAGTAGTAGTAGTAGGTCGTATGTAGTAGTAGGTCATATGTAGTAGTAGTAGTAGTAGTAGGTCGTATGTAATAGTAGTAATAGGTCGTATGTAGTAGGTCGTAGTAGTAGTAGTAGTATGTAGTAGTAGTAGGTCGTATGTAGTAGTAGTCGTAATAGTAGGTCGTATGTAGTAATAGTAGGTCGTATATAGTAGTAGTAGTAGTAATAGGTCGTATGTAGTAGTAGTATGTTGTAGTAGTAGTAATAGTAGGTCGTATGTAGTAGTAGTAGTAGTAATTGTAGGTCGTATGTAGTAGTAGTAGTAGTAATAGTAGGTCGTATGTAGTAGTAGTAGTAGTAGTAATAGTAGGTCGTATGTAGTAGTAGTAGTAGGTCGTATGTAGTAGTAGTAGTAGGTTGTATGTAGTAGTAGGTTGTATGTAGTAGTAGTAGTAGGTCGTATGTAGTAGTAGGTCGTATGTAGTAGTAGGTCGTATGTAGTAGTAGTAGTAGTAGTTGGTCATTATGTAGTAGTAGTAGTTGGTCGTATGTAGTAGTAGGTCGTATGTAGTAGTAGTAGGTCATATGTAGTAGTAGTAGTCGTATTTAGTAGTAGTAGGTCGTATTTAGTAGCAGTAGTAGGTCGTATTTAGTAGTAGTAGTAGGTCGTATTTAGTAGTAGTAGTAGGTCGCATGTAGTAGTAGTAGGTCATATGTAGTAGTAGTAGTAGGTCATATGTAGTAGTAGTAGTAGGTCGTATGTAGTTGTAGTAGGAGTAGTAGTAAGTCGTATGTAGTAGTTGTAGGTCATATGTAGTAGGTCGTATGTAGTAGTAGTAGTAGTAGTAGGTCGTATTGTTACGTGCTCCTCCCCAGACCCCGGTCACGGTGTACCTCCGAGCTCCGAGAGGAGTCACGGCAGAAAGATGTGTTATTCCGTATGTCAAAGATCAATGGTGAAACCACACCAATTGTTACCAACAACCAAGTATTGTATTAAGATCACACAAGAATAACAGTACAACAACAATAGTAATCAATTGTGCAACCAATATATATTTCCTATGATGGTACCATCATATTCGTACAATATAACTCACTGTGCTCCAAGTGAGCGAAAAGAAGAACATTCCCCAATGTCTATTCCAGCATCAAGCTAAAGTCGATGCGCTCCAGCGATCGTCAGAACGATGTTCAATCGAGACCAGAATCCCGTTCGGATGACAGTCACGCGGCCAAAGCTGCGCAAAGGTGCCCTCAAGGCGACTGGGGAAATCACACCTTCAGGTATGGACGTTTGATGGCTCTCAATCGACGAACCGCAGATTTCCCACTCAAAAGCCACATGCCACATTACTTACTTACTTACTCTCTCTCTCTCACACACACACACACACACACACACACACACACACACACACACACACACACACACACACACACACACACACACACACACACACACACACACACACACACAATTAACGTCTGAATGCGGTGAAAATGGTTGAAGCGAAGTGAAAAACCTTGAGCGAAGCGCAAAGCGCGTGAGGCAAAATGGCCGACGGCCCGTTCTCGAGGCGTAACGGCACTCTGATGATTCTCTCCGGAATCAACCGCAAAACCTGTCACGCAGGTTGATCTGTCACAGCGATAACAACTCTGTCGCAGAAATCCCTTTCCCGGGAAACCCAAAGTTCACTTGTGACCCTCGTTCACCAATCGTTCGCTCCAGACCTCGAAGCAGCTAGGCTTCTTGTCCGACTCGCTCGCTCTGTCAGTCTGTCTTCTCTTCCTCTTCTTCCTCTTCGTCGTCGTCCGGTTCCGGTTTCATTTAAAACATTAATTTTTTTTTACCTTTTGAAATCGTAATCTCTATTTCCCTTAAACGACAACAATAATAGTGCATGGAAACAAAAATGTTTCCAGTGGATGAAAACCACAACAACGGAAGTGACGAATCCGTAACAGTATGTAGTAGTAGTAGTAGTAGTAGGTCGTATGTAGTAGTAGTAGTAGTAGTAGGTCGTATGTAGTAGTAGTAGTAGTAGTAGTAGGTCGTATGTAGTAGGTCATATGTAGTAGTAGTAGGTCGTATGTAGTAGTAGTATGTAGTAGGTCGTATGTAGTAGTAGTAGGTCGTATGTCGTCGTAGAATGGTGTAGCAGTAGTAGGTGGTATGTAGTAGTAGCAGTGGTAGGTCGTATGCAGTAGTTGTAGTAGTAGTAGTAGTAGTAGTAGTATGTCGTATGTAGTAGTAGTAGTAGGTCGTATGTAGTGGTAGTAGTATGTCGTATGTCGTAGCAGTGGTAGGTCGTATGTAGTAGTAGTATGTCGTATGTAGTAGTTGTAGGTCGTATGTCGTAGTAGTAGTAGGTCGTATGTAGTAGTTGTAGGTCGTGTGTCGTAGTAGTATGTTGTAGCAGTAGTAGGTCCTATGTAGTAGTAGCAGTGGTCGGTCATATGTAGTAGTAGTATGTCATAGTCGTATGTTGTAGCAGTAGTAGGTCGTATGTAGTAGTTGTAGTAGGTCGTATGTAGTAGGTCGTATGTAGTAGTTGTAGGTCGTATGTCGTAGTCGTAGTTGTAGTAGGTCGTATGTGGTAGTAGTATGTAGTAGGTCGTATGTAGTAGTTGTAGGTCGTGTGTCGTAGTAGTTGTAGGTCGTGTGTCGTAGTGTGTCGTAGTATGTTGTAGCAGTAGTAGGTCGTATGTAGTAGTAGCAGTGGTAGGTCGTATGTAGTAGTAGTATGTTGTAGCATTAGTAGGTCGTATGTAGTAGTTGTAGTAGTAGTAGATCGTATGTAGTAGTTGATGTTGCATTTGAGAATGCAAATTTTGAGAATGCTTACGTCACTGCACATGATTTATTGAAGTCAGAAAGAAGTTTAATAAGTCTAGGCTCTGACGTCATGGGTTTCCATGGGGATTATGTGTGAGGAGAGATGGATTCGGTAAATTCGGCCGATGCGTCGTTATCGTGTTGAAAAATATATCTTTAAATCTCCTACATTTTAAAATGAAAGAAAGGTGTGAATTAAAACGAAATTTTGTTTCTAAATGTGACGTTCGGATTGTCTTGCCTGCTGTTTTGAACTCTGCTCACACGATGTGAAGGAATGGGCACTCTCTGTGAAGGAAGGTGGCACGAATACCTTTAAAGTGTCACGTGCCGCGAAACGTCCACGATACACTGCTCGCAGCCGCCTCGTGACGTCAGAGCGGTGAAGCAAGGCGCCTGACGTCATGATGATCGCGCAGTGTTCGCCGGGAGCAGGCCGTGGCCGGTCGTGGTTCATCGGCTCAGATAGAGCAAGCAGGGAGTCCCCGAACCCGCGGCTTCGGGCGCCCAAGCACGGCAGCGATGGCGGTGAGTTGGCGCCACGTTTCGGAGAGTGTCGAGAGGAAGTATTTGGTGCTTTCCATGTTCAGCTATTTTTGGATGGAGGGAGAAGGAGGAGTTCGCTCGAAACAGCTTGAGCGCTCGGAGCGAGCGGGTGTCCGCTTGGGCGGCACGTTTATAACTTTTGTTTGAAACAAACATCCAGGCTTTTAATGTTTTTAAATGTTATAACCTTCGGCTGGAGTGGCGGCATTCGAGACTCTATACTGATGAAAGGAACGAATGTTCACAAGTGTTCGGTTCCGGTTTCGTCCTTCACAACAAACTCGAACTTTTGGGAAACTTTTGGTTTGCGAACTTGTCCACTTTGAGATGCACCCTTTGTCGCACCTTCACAAGGTCCACTTTGAGATGCACCCTTTGTCGCACCTTCACAAGGTCCACTTTGAGATGCACCCTTTGTCGCACCTTCACAAGGTCCACTTTGAGATGCACCCTTTGTCGCACCTTCACAAGGTCCACTTTGAGATGCACCCTTTGTCGCACCTTCACAAGGTCCACTTTGAGATGCACCCTTTGTCGCACCTTCACAAGGTCCACTTTGAGATGCACTGTTTGTCGCACCTTCACAAGGTCCACTTTGAGATGCACCCTTTGTCGCACCTTCACAAGGTCCACTTTGAGATGCACCCTTTGTCGCACCTTCACAAGGTCCACTTTGAAATGCACCCTTTGTCGCACCTTCACAAGGTCCACTTTGAGATGCACCATTTGTCGCACCTTCACGAGGTCCACTTTGAGATGCACCCTTTGTCGCACCTTCACAAGGTCCACTTTGAGATGCACCCTTTGTCGCACCTTCACAAGGTCCACTTTGAGATGCACCCTTTGTCGCACCTTCACAAGGTCCACTTTGAGATGCACCCTTTGTCGCACCTTCACGAGGTCCACTTTGAGATGCACCCTTTGTCGCACCTTCACAAGGTCCACTTTGAGATGCACCCTTTGTCGCACCTTCACAAGGTCCACTTTGAGATGCACCCTTTGTCGCACCTTCACAAGGTCCACTTTGAGATGCACCCTTTGTCGCACCTTCACGAGGTCCACTTTGAGATGCACCCTTTGTCGCACCTTCACGAGGTCCACTTTGAGATGCACCCTTTGTCGCACCTTCACAAGGTCCACTTTGAGATGCACCCTTTGTCGCACCTTCACAAGGTCCACTTTGAGATGCACCCTTTGTCGCACCTTCACAAGGTCCACTTTGAGATGCACCGTTTGTCGCACCTTCACAAGGTCCACTTTGAGATGCACCGTTTGTCGCACCTTCACAAGGTCCACTTTGAGATGCACCCTTTGTCGCACCTTCACAAGGTCCACTTTGAGATGCACCCTTTGTCGCACCTTCACAAGGTCCACTTTGAGATGCACCCTTTGTCGCACCTTCACAAGGTCCACTTTGAGATGCACCATTTGTCGCACCTTCACAAGGTCCACTTTGAGATGCACCCTTTGTCGCACCTTCACAAGGTCCACTTTGAGATGCACCATTTGTCGCACCTTCACAAGGTCCACTTTGAGATGCACCGTTTGTCGCACCTTCACAAGGTCCACTTATGCTAGAGGGTGAGTTAGCCTCGATATGAAACCCGAACACTGGTCGCAAAAATTCTTATAAATAAATAAAACAGCGATTGGTTGTGTATATATAGTACGTACTTATACTTATAGGAAACCTCACTTGATGATCTGAGCAGGTGGAGGCTCACCTTTCTTGGATCATCCACCGGGATTATCGACCTGGAATAACCTGAACGAGGCATGGTTTCAGCCCAATGTTAGGATTTTGATTTGGGATTTGGTCGTGCAACCTGTTTGAAGGTGTGCTCTTGTTAAATATACCCCGGAATGTTTAATAGCAGCATTGTAATCGAGACAGCCGGCTTAACGTGCCATCCGAATGTAGGCCCTTTTACAATTTTTAAAATGACCTTCGCTTGGCAACTACAATTTTATCCAAAATCGATTCCTTCAGAAATCGAACATGGGACTGCACAGCATGGAGACCACTATGCATACTACTACTACATACGACCTACTACTACTACTACTACTACTACTACTACTACAACATCATACTACTACTAAGTACTACTACCACATACTACTTACTACTGCGTACTACATACTACTAAATACTACTACTACTACTACTACGTACTACTACCTAATACATACGACCTACTACTACTACATACGACCTACTACATTACTACTATTACTACTACTACTACCACTACCACTACTACTACTACATACGACCTACTACATTACTACTATTACTACTACCACTACCACTACTACTACTACATACGACCTACTACTACTACTACTACATACGACCTACTACTACTACATACGACCTACTACTACTGCATTCGACCTACTACTACTATTAATACTACATACAACCTACTACTACTACGTATGACCTACTACTGCTACTACTACTACTACTACTAATACTACATATGACCTACTACTGATACTACTACTACTACTACTACAACTACTACATATGACCTACTGCTACTACTACATACTACTACCTACTACATATGGACTGCTACTACCTACTACATAGACCTACTACATACGACCTACGACTACATACTACTACATACTACTACTATATACTACTACCTACTACATATGACCTACTACAACTACATACTACTACTGCCTACTACTACCTACTACTACTACTACTACTACTACTACCTACTACTGCACTACTACAACTACTACTGCAACAACCACAACTACTGATAATTTATACTACTATTAATAACTACTACTTCACCAACTACTAATTACGTATTGGATCCTTGTATGGTTATAGTGAGTGTGTGAGGTCCGGTGGCAGGGCCCTAGAAAGGACACGGTGAGATTTGCAGCAGTTCTTGAAAAAAAATTGGGACTTTTTTTAGACTACAGAGTATAGTCACTGAGAATGTTTGAGGTTTGGAGCAGCAGGGTTTGTTAAATGAACAGAAAGGTTCAAGATGGTGTACAAGAATGCCAGGAGCTTGAATGTAAAGATGACGTGAGAAAGGGAATTGATGAAGAGGATTCTGTGTAGATAGAGATTGGAGATTGCAAGAAAAGTAAGATACTTTTAGGATGCGAGACGAAGCAAATGAGGAATGTTTGAAGGAGCCAGAACTTCATACATTGGAAAGAAGGCGATCACGAGAGAATCTGACAAATGATAGAGATGTTTAAAATAATGAAGGGTAGGGACAAGATAGGTGACGTGGAGTTTTTCAGTGGAGTGGATAATGATAGCACCAGGGGCCAGGCCAGGACCAGGTACCTTGATGCATTTGAGTTGGACATGTATGGGGAGATTGGCTGTTTTTTGTTTTTGTTTTTTGGGGTTTTTTTGTATACAAGATCGAGGCTCGTGTGAGAGCTAACATCAATCACAAAAAACAACAACAAATGGACACACAAAACATACAAAAATGGAGCGGGAAATAAGATGGGGAGAGAGAGGGAAGCACAAGTACAACAGCAGAGAACAGGGACAACGGAAGATCTGTGGGAGGGAGAGTGCTTGGGGGGAGGAGGCATAGGAAGGTGTGGGGGTGGGAAAGTATAAAACACATGGACACTGCTGGAACTTCCTGGAAAGAAAAAAGTCGTGGATTTGGGGTGAATTAACGGGGGTAGAAGACATCAAGGTTTTGCATGGGGGAAGATAAGAGATGGTGGTAGACAGTTGTTTTAAAGACCTGGAGGGAGGAGTGGGATTGAAGAGAGTGAGGGAGTTTGTTCCAGAGGCGGGAGAAAAGAGGAATGAAAGAGTGAAGGTGAGCAGAGAGACTTGATTTTGGCAGTTTAACCATTTAAGAGGGTTGCAGGCGGATGTTGTGCGACCTGTAGGAATATTTGGGGGACACAGCGCAGATAGAGCTGGGGGAGCGAGGCCGGATAGGAGTCGGTAGAAGACAGAAAGACCACCTACCTGCCTGCGGTGAGTGAGTGAAAGGCCCTCAGAGTTAGCTTCATCGTGGGAGATTCCATTGATTCTGAAAGCTTTGGTTTCAACAGCGTGAAGCCGAGCTAGGTGTGAGGCAGGAGCACCGGCCTAGAGGGGAGAACAGTATTCCATTGTGCTGTGGATGAAAGCCTTGTATGTGATTAGGAGCTCAGGTGTGCCAAGGAAGGACTTCGCACGACGGAGGATGCCCAGTCGGCGACTGGCTTTGGAGGCCAGTTTGGAAATGGGTTTTTCCCAGGAAGGATCATGGCAGATAGTGAGACCCAAAAGATTGAGTGACCGAACTTCTTGGAGAGGATTGTTCAGAAAGTAGATGGGAGGGTTGTCCAGTCGGTCTTTTTGGAGAGACATAGTAAGAGGACATGGATTGAAAGACATGTTCCACTTGTTTGACCAGTCTGGTGTTTTGTCCAGGTCTGCAGAGAGTGAGGAGGCTGCAGACTGCCGATCTGAGATATGAGGAATGGAGCGACAGAGTGTGGAGTTATCAGCAAAGAGATAGAGAGGATTTTCAAGAGAGTCAGAGAGATCATTGATGAACACCAGAAAAAGCACAGGGCCCAGAACACTGCCTTGGGGAACTCCAGCCTGAACAGGAAGGGGAGATGAGAGAAATCCATTCAGGGCCACATGTTGACTACGAGCAGAGAGGAAGTCCGCAAACTTGGTGAGCAGAGCGGGGTGCCAGACCGTATCGAAGGCATGTGATATGTCAAGGGAGACGGCTCTAATTTCCTGTTTGGCATTGAGAACCTCCATCCATTGTTGAGACAGCAGAAGCAGCATGTCCAGAGTAGAATGACCTTGTCTGAAACCAAATTGATGATCAGAGATCAAGCCATTGGAGAAGAGGAAAGATTTGATATCCGAAGCAATGATGGAATCCATGACTTTGCTGATAATTGGGAGCAGGCTGATTGGTCTGTAGTTTCAAGGATCTGTTTTTGCACCTTTTTGTGTAAAGTGGTAATCTTGGCTGATTTCCAAGCTGATGGCAGATTACCTTGCGCAAAAGAGAGGGTGAAGAGAACAGAGAGAGGGAGTGAAAGAGCGGCAGAGCAGGATTTTAGGACCCGTGGGCTGATGCCGTCAGGTCCAGTTGCAGAATCATAGTCGAGCATTGACAGAAACTTTCCAGGAGCAGCTGGGTACGGTGGGTACAGAGAGGGACGGGTTTGGGAGACAAGATTTTGAGGCAAACACAGAGTTGAGGCATTCAGCTTTTTCACGGGCAGTGTAAGCTGTGTAGCTGTTTGAGGTAAGGGAGGGGCTGGAGGGGGAACAAACTGGTCTGGTGCTCCTGCCTCACACCTAGCTCGTCTTCACGCTGTTGAAACCAAAGCGTTCAGAATCATTGGAATCTCCCGCGATGAAGCTACCTCCGAGGGCCTCTCACTCACTCACCGCAGGCAGGTTGGTGGTCTTTCCGTCCTCTACCGACTCCTCTCTGGCCTTGCCCCCCCAGCTCCCTCTGGGCTCTGTCCCCCAAATATTCCTACAGGTCACGCAAGATCTGCTTGCAACCCTCTTATGGTTAAACTGCCAAAATCGAGACTTTCTGCTCACCTTCACTCCTTCATTCCTCTTTTCTCCCACCTCTGGAACAAAGTCCCTCACTCTCTTCAATCCCACTCCACCCTCCAGGTCTTTAAAACAGCTGTTCACCACCATCTCTTATCTTCCCCCATCCAAAACCTTGATCTTTTCTACCCCCACTAATTTCGGCCCCCTTGTGTATTATACCTTCCCCCCCCCTTCCCATGCCTCCTCCCCCCAAGCCCTCTCCCTCCCACACTTCTCCCTGCTCTCAAATGTTGTGTTTGTGTGCTTCCCCTTCTCTCCCCATCTTGTCTTCCGCTCCCTCTTTTTATATATTTTGTTTGTCTGGTTGATTTGTTTGTGAAATAAATGTCAGCTCTTTCATGAGCCTCGATTCAGTACACAAAAAACAAAAAACAACAAAAAAAAACACCAGAAACAGATTTGACCAGATGCCACCAGGATTTAGAGGAGGGAGACGGGTTTGAGAGTTCAGTCTTGAGAGTGGAGAGATATTGTTTCCTGGCTCTCCTGAGGGTGGACACACACTTGTTCTGAGCTTTGTGAAATGAACCGAGATTGCCTTCAGTTGGATTTGCCTTCCAAGAGGCAAAGGCAAGTTGTTTCATGGCAACTGCCTCGCCACAAGCTTCAGTGTACCATGGATGGGAGGAAGGGTAAGACAACTGGAGACGAGATGGGATAAATCTGTGCATGAGAGAGAGCAGTTTAGTTTGGAAGAATTCCCAGGAAGAGTTTACGTCAGAGGCAGCAGAGATGGATAGAAAACGATGGCTTGTGTGTGGATGGGCGACGATATTGGGGTTGGTGCAGCACAGGCATGATGGGCCGAATGGCCTCCTCCTGCACCAACATTCATTGTGTATCCTTGTCTGTAACTACTACTACTACTACTACCACTACATGCTACTATTTACTTGGCCAGGGGTTACACTTGTGGTTTGTCATCACATTTGCCAGTATTTCGGGAAGAAATTTGTAGTTTTTTTTGGGTACCGGCAATAGCTGACCTATCTTCACAAAGGCCCACGTGGGATGTTTAATGTCCACCAACTAATGCTGACAGACAGGCCGTCCATTTTAACGCAAACACACACATTGATGAATCGCCAGCCTGTGAAACACTGGGATTACAGTTTATAGCTATGTCGGAATTCAAACCCAGGCTAGACAGCTTAGAGTGTGCGTACCGCTGGGCCATCTTACCATCGGACTGCTGCTACTGCTACTACTGCTGTTACTTTATTTCCCACTTTTGTAGCGTCAGAGGCTGAAAGTTTTTGGCCCATACCTTTCATGAACCAAATGGCTGGACTTGACGTTCGACTGGAGCTAATCTGGATAGGAATCTGATCTCTTCAGGATGTCAGTGCTGAATCACCTACCCTTCACCATTGGACACGGTCCTATATTGAACGTCCATTAGCTCATATCGGACACCGAACTTAACGTCCACTTTATGGTGCACCGATCCAACAGTTTATTGTCCGGTCGGAAAACGGGCCCAGGATATACAGCACAAAAGGTAAGTGCGCTCGCTACCTCTGCGTCCTTCTGTCGGACATAGTCCAACGTGCAATACTGCAGGCCCAACTAGCTCACTGCACGGAGTCCCGTTGTTGTGCAGAAACAATTATGAATCAGGAATGGTCTAAATGAATCAAAGTAGGAAATCTTTCGCTCAACCCATACTGAAAATGTAAAATTTGATGATGGTGCTTGTTCGAAGGCCAACTCCCAGCGAGGTGTGGCTTCTGATCTTTATTTAAAGGTGACATCTGAAGGCAGACGAAGCAACTCGATAGCTCGACATTCTTGAACAGCTTTGAGAATCAAATCCTCAAGAGCGACACAAACCATCAGAGGTACAAATAAAAATACAAATTTGATTACTGTTCAAATTGAAACCCAACACTTTTATAAAACAAAGTTCCTGTATTTGATCCTGTATTTTCTGTCCAGGTGTGCTGTTCGCCCCGCCCCCATTAACTCCTTGCCATCCACCGTTTGCCCTTCACGTGACTCGTGGTGGTCCCTCTCGGCTCTCCCACCGTTGGTATTTTTGTGCACATAAGATTGTTCACGGTTCTGTTTAAATATTATTTAAATATGTATAACCTTTCCCCTTCAGTGTTTTACTCAGTGGTATTTTACAACACGCTGTTTTTCTTCCTATTTAAAAGGCTTTTCTCAATTTCCTCTCCAACTCATTCCACCTCAAAAAAAAGAAATTCAATATCTTATACGTCTCCCTCACTACATGGTCTAAATTCACATTCATTCCATCCCTCCTCCATCATTCTGAACCGGATTGCTAACTTGAAAATCACAACAAACCCAATTTGTTTTCAATGTTCGTCTTTCATTAATCATCCACTTTCTAAACTCCCCTCTTGCCCCTCCCATCCAAATCCCCCCCCTTGCACCTACACTCCTAAACTCCCCCCTTGCCCCGCCACTCTTAAACTCCCCCCCTGCCCCTCCACTCCTGAACTCCCCCCTTTCCCTTCCACTCCTGAACTCCCCCCTTGCCCTTCCCCTCCTAAACTCCCCCCTCACTCCTCCCCTTCAAAACTCCCCCCCAACCCCTCCCATTCAAATCTCCCCCCATACCATTCCTCTCCAATTCTCCCTCCTCCTCAAAGCTGCCTCCTCCCCACTTCGTCTCCCTTCTATCTCATACCTCCACCCCCCCCAACCTTCTTCTTTCCTCTGCCCCCCCTCAAACAACCCCTCACTGTGCCTCATCCCTTCACCTTCAAACCTTTCATCCTCCTCATCCTCCTCATCCTTCCCTTTCTTGGAACTCTTCTGCAATCGCTGACACACTAACAACTGCTCTCCCTACCTCCCCCTCTCATCCTTCATCTTACCCTACTCCTCCCCTCCCCTGTCCTGTACCTGATGCTCCCCCTCTCTCTTCATTAACGGTATGGACCTCAAACATCCGGGGCCTTCGCTCAAACCTGACTGATCTCTCCATACAGGTTGCTTCTGACAATCCAGACTTGATCTGCTTAACAGAGACTTTCCTCCTTCAAGATGTCTCTGATTCCTTAATATCTCTTCCTGGTTACTCCCTCCTCCGGTATGATAGACCTGAGCCTCGGCCTGGTGGTGGGGTGGCTATCTTTATCAAAAACTCTCTTCCTCACTCTCCTTGCACTGCCCTCTCTCCTCTTCACCCCCAGGAGTACCTCTGGCTACGGCTTCCTCTCCGCTCCCACCTTTTGTTCATATGTGTTCTGTACCGTCCCCCAAACAGTGATGACTCCATCTACATTTCACTGTCCGACAACATGGACCAACTTCTATCCACTCATCCCAACTCTCTCTTCCTCATATGTGGTGACTTCAATTGTCATCATGCCACCTGGTTGGGTGTGGGTTCCTCTCTCACCAGTCATGGCACCTCAGCAAAGGACTTCTGTGACTCACTGGGATTGACACAATCTGTCAATTTCCCGACCCGGATCTCAGCCAATGGAGTATCTTCTCTTCTAGAATTGGTTATGACTAACTTCCCTGC
This sequence comes from Myxine glutinosa, assembly GCF_964187855.1. Lineage (NCBI taxonomy): Eukaryota > Metazoa > Chordata > Myxini > Myxiniformes > Myxinidae > Myxine > Myxine glutinosa. The sequence goes on along the minus strand of NC_136261.1, from coordinate 79,992,208 downwards.
TAATGTCTGCTGCTCTTCTTCTGCTCCAATCGGTTCTTCTGATCATGTGCTTGTCAAAGTGGACATCTCTCTGGCCATTCTCAGAGAGCCTCCTCAGCGTCGACGAGTCTGGCATTTCACTCAGGCCGACTGGGACGGTCTTCAAGCAGCCATCATTCGTCTGGATTGGTCTCCCATCTCCACTGCCTCTGACATCAATTCTTCCTGGGAATTCTTCCAAAGCAAACTGATCTCTCTCATGCACAGATTTATCCCATCTCGCCTTCAGTTGTCTTACCCTTCCTCCCGTCCATGGTACACTGAATCTTGTGGTGAGGCAGTTGCCCTGAAACAACTTGCCTTTGCCTCTTGGAAGGCTAATCCAACTGAAGGAAATCTCAGTTCCTTCCACCAAGCTCGGAACAAGTGTGTGTCTACCCTCAGGAGTGCCAGGAAGCACTATCTCTCCTCACTCAAGAATGAACTCTCAAACCTGTCTCCTTCCTCCAAATCCTGGTGGCGTCTGGTCAAATCCGTTTCTGGTGTTTGTTCCCCCTCCATCCCCTCCCTTACCTCAAATGGCCACACAGTTGACATCGCACGTGACAAAGCCGAATGCCTCAACTCTGTGTTCGCCTCGAAATCCTTAGTCCCAAACCCATCTCTCTCTGTTCCCACCTTTCCCAGTCGAACCCAAATGCTCCTGGACTCTGTGTCCTTCTCTCCTGACAAGGTGGAGGAGTTTTTGTCAAACCTCGACTCTGATTCTGCAACTGGACCAGATGGCATCAGCCCACGGGTCCTAAAATCCTGCTCTGCCGCTCTATCTCACCCTCTCTCTGTTCTTTTCACCCTATCTTTTGCTCAAGGTCATCTGCCAGCATCCTGGAAATCAGCAAACATTACCGCTTTACACAAAAAAGGTGCAAAAACAGATCCTTGCAACTACAGACCAATCAGCCTGCTCCCAATTATCAGCAAAGTCATGGAATCCATCATTGCTTCGGATATGAAATCTTTCCTCTTCTCCAATGGCTTGATCTCTGATCATCAATTTGGTTTCAGACCAGGTCACTCTACTCTGGACATGCTGCTTCTGCTGTCTCAACAATGGATGGAGGTCCTCAATGCCAAACAGGAAATCAGAGCTGTCTCCCTTGACATATCACGTGCCTTCGATACGGTCTGGCACCCAGCTCTGCTCACCAAACTCTCCTCCTATGGTATCCATGGAAATCTCCATGCATGGCTTGCGGACTTCCTCTCTGGTCGTAGTCAACGTGTGGCCCTGAATGGATTTCTCTCATCTCCCCTTCCCGTTCAGGCTGGAGTTCCCCAAGGCAGTGTGCTGGGCCCTGTGCTTTTTCTGGTCTTTATCAATGATCTCTCCGACTCTCTGGAAAATCCTCTGTATCTCTTTGCTGATGACTCCACTCTCTGCCGCTCCATTCCTCTGCCCTCAGATCGGCAGTCTGCAGCCTCCTCACTCTCTGAAGACCTGGACAAAATCACAGACTGGTCAAACATGTGGAACATGTCTTTCAATCCTGACAAATCTCACACTCTTACTATGTCTCTCCGAAAAGATCGACTGGACAACCCTCCCATCTACTTTCTCAACAATCCTCTCCAAGAAGTTCTGTCGCTCAAGCTTTTGGGTCTCACCATCTGCCATGATCTTTCTTGGGAAAACCACATTTCCAAGCTGGCCTCCAAAGCCAGTCGCCGACTGGGCATCCTCCGTCGTGCGAAGTCCTTCCTAGGCACACCTGAGCTCCTCACCACATACAAGGCTTTCATCCGCAGCTCAATGGAATACTGTTCTCCCCTATGTGCTGGTGCTCCTGCCTCACACCTGGCTCGGCTTCACGCTGTTGAATCCAAAGCTTTCAGAATCATTGGAATCTCCCGCGATGAAGCTATCTCTGAGGGCCTTTCACTCACTCACCGCAGGCAGGTAGGTGGTCTTTCTGTCTTCTACCGACTCCTCTCCGGCCTTGCTCCCCCAGCTCTCTCTGTGCTCTGTCCCCCAAATATTCCTACAGGTCGCACAAGATCTGCCAGCCACCCTCTGATGGTTAAACTGCCGAAATCTCGGCTCTCTGCTCACCTTCACTCTTTCATTCCTCTTTTCTCCCGCCTCTGGAACAAACTCCCACACTCACTTCAATCACACTCCTCCCTCCAGGTCTTCAAAACAGCTGTTCACCACCATCTCTTATCTTCCCCCATCCAAAACCTTGATCTTTTCTACCCCCACTAATTCACCCCAGATCCACCTTGTTTGAAATTCCAACTTCTTTCCTGGAAGTCTTGGCAGTGTCCATATGTTTTATACCTCTCCCACCCCCCCCCCCCTTCCCATGCCTCCCCCCCAAAGCCCTCTCCCTCCCACAGTTCTCTCGATGTCTCCATGTCTCTCGGTCCCTGCTCTCAAATGTTGTGTTTGTGTCCTTCCCCCTCTCTCCCCATCTTGTCTACCGCTCCCGATGTTATTTGTTTTGTGTGTCTGTTTGTCTTTCTGTGTGATTAATGTTCGCTCTTTCACGAGCCTCGATCTTGTATACAAAACAAAAAAAAACCAAAAAAAAAAACCAAGATTTAGTCTCTTTTATCACAACAGCTTTATCATTATTATCTCGCCACCAACCAAAGGTGGACGGAGGTTATGTTCTCACCCCTGTCTGTCTGTGAGCACGATATCTCAAAAAGTTATGTACAGATTCTGACGTAACTTGGTGTACAGTTTTGGTGTGTGACAAGGATGAAGTGATTTGACTTTGGCGACTATCCGGATCCGGATACTATAACTTTTTACAGTGATTCTTCACAATTGACACAAAGGACCAAAAACGACATGTAGCAGGATATTTCAAAAAGTTAAGGACGAGTTATGACTAAACTTGGTGGACGAGTTGGGTTGGTGACAAGAACAAGCCGATTCGATTTTGGTTCAGGTCCGAATCCAGATCCGGCCTATCAATGGGCAACAAAACGTAAACTGATCAGCCTGGCGGAGGTTTGCGCTCCACCGCGTGCTGTTCTAGTTTTACCATAGTTTTCTCCAAACAAAAATATCAAAGTTTAACATTCTTGTTGCTTTGCCTTCCTTTGTAGTCTTGCTTCAGAAAGCTCTTGGAACTGTCTGGTTGCAAATACCTTTTTCTGTTTTTCTGATAAATTTCCTTAAATTATTAATGTGCAAAGTGGTTCTTCAGGGGCCATTTCCATGAGCTTGGAAGACACGCTCACCACTTCTGAGTGTTGTTTTATCACCACTTTAATTCACATTCTTTGGTAGTTTGCTTGTTCCAAGCTAACGTATATCGCTTAATATATGTTACCACATCAAGCTTCAAAGCAGAGTTTGAGTTGTTGAAATTTGGGTAAACTTACACACCCTTGATGTGTATTTTTAATAATACATGAAAATGATGAAAGCCAATAAATTATTTAGATGGTCGCCTGTTTCGTTTTCGTTTTTCTTACCCATCCTCCAGTTGAGGTCCATATTCGCTCTCATCTCTCTGACCCTTCCCAGCTCCTCCACGATGCACGCGTTCTTCCAGTAACTCTCTCCTGGTTTAGCCCCCAAAAACCCGGCTTTCTGTACACCACTCTTTTGTTCCTCCTTTTTCCCCTTTTGTGTACCTGCATCCATGATGATTTTCAATCCCACTCTTCCCTCCAGGACTTCAAGTTGATGATGCACCATCTCATGTCACCCCACCCCTCCCACCGCCAATCCTTGAATACAATCCTATTTGTACCCATTAACTCTGCCGATCCCCGTGTGTACCCCGGTTTAGAATAGGTACACCGTATCCCTGCGCATCGTAAGAGGCGACCAAGGGTTGGCGTCAGGAAGGGCATCCGGCCATAAAAACATTGCCTCAAACAGGGAACCATGATTGTCATGGGGCCCGCAAGGCTAACCCCCGCTCTAGCGGGGAAAATGGCCTTAAAAACGATCATTCATTCATTCATTCAACTCTGCCGAGCCCAATGCCTTTACTTGCAGGTGTCTGTGTCTCTCCCTCTCACTCTCCCTCCTTCCCCTTATCCCCTCCCTTTTTCTCCACTTTTCTCCTTCTTCCCTTCTCCCCTCCTCATGTTGTTTCCTTCTGCATATATCCCTCTGTCACTCTCTCCCTCTTTCCTCCTTTCCCTCTCCCCCTCTTCGCCTCTTCCTTTTACCCCCTTTCCCTCTCCCCCTCTTTGCCTCTTCCCTTCTTCCTCTCCCCCTCCCTCCCTCCCTCTCTCCCTGCCTACCTATCTGCCTGCCTTTTAGGATGGTGTCTCTAACTCCCTCTGTCCCTCTCTTCCTTTGTGCTCCTTTCTCTCTGTTCCTCTCCCCTTCTCTCTTTGTCCCTCTCTCTCCCGCTTTCCCAATGTTACTCTCCCTCTGTCCCTCTGTTCCTCTCTCCCTCTGTTCCTCTCTCCCTCTGTTACTCTCCTTCTGTCCCTTCTTCCCTCTCTTCCTATCTTCCTATGTCCCTCCGCCTCTGTCCCTCTCTTCCTCTATTCCTCTCTATTTTTCCCTTCCTTTCCACCCTCTTTCCATCCTCTTTCCATCCTCTTTCCACCCTCTTTCCACCCTCTTTCCACCCTCTTTCCACCCTCTTTCCACCCTCTTTCCACCCTCTTTCCACCCTCTTTCCACCCTCTTTCCACCCTCTTTCCACCCTCTTTCCACCCTCTTTCCACCCTCTTTCCACCCTCTTTCCACCCTCTTTCCACCCTCTTTCCACCCTCTTTCCACCCTCTTTCCACCCTCTTTCCATCCTCTTTCCACCCTCTTTCCATCCCATTTCCATCCCTTTTCACCCCTTTCCACCCCCTTTCCCACCTCTATCTTTCCCTAAACCTGGTGTTGGCCTAATGGTTAGGGTGGCGGGTTTGGGATCGTAAGGTCCTGAGTTTGAATCCCGTTCAGCTGTTGAATTAATACCAGGTGGGTTTGACTCAGCCTGTCATCCTCTCTCAAGGAGGTTGGTGGCAGTATGTGCACTCCGGCCGCCGTAAAAACACCTCATTCCGTAGCGCAGCGACACAGTGGTGTGTGTCGGGGTGGTGCTGAGGAGTCAGACAAGGACGCAGCGACTTGCTGATCCAGTGTATGCTTATATATATATATATATATAGATATATCTACCTATCTTTCCCACCTCGATCTCTCCCCCCCAATTTTACCCACCTTCCACCCCTCTACCTATATTCCACCCGACCCTCACGCTTCTACCTCCCACCCGCCCCCCCCCTCTTTTGAAGTAAGAGATAAATGAACGAAAAGGCATAAATGTTGCTTCCTGTAAATATGAAGGCCTTCACGATGGCATTTTTTGAATGTGGTTAATAATTTCTACCTTTCGATTGGCAATATGAAACCAGCTGTATAATACTGTTCATGTTATGCAGAACGAACACACACACACACACACACACACACACACACACACACACACACACACACACACACACACCAACATTGGCGATGCTGGGAATCTCGGAAGCAAACACCGTTTTTTGTTGTTTTCTTTATTAAACTCCAGTTAAATAACCCACTTAATGTGAAACACATGCTGAAGGATTTGCTCTGTGTGTTTTCATGACTTTGCTTGCCTTTCCTTTCACTTTGACCTTGCATGAGAACGACCGCAATTTTGTTTTCAGGCTTTGAGTGCGAACCCTACATTTGAGGCCTACTACAAACAGGTAAGCTGCTTCAGCATTTTTCCTTCTCTTTTATTTGGATTTGGGGTGGGAGCGTGATTTGAGGAGGCAGGGCATTTTTTTTATTTATTTATCTATTTGCTTGTTTTAACATTAACCAACTGCCCATGTTTGAGCTTGTACATAAATCGAATGCAGGACAAAGATGTTGGTCGACATTGGTTTACGAATCGCAATAAGAATGCTGGACTTCGTCAAGGCTCACGTTGGTCTGCATCACCAGGCAAATTGAACGATAAGTTTCATCAACCTCAAGTTGACAGAGGTGTGATAACTACCGTGGGAAGCAAGCCAAAGTGAAGCTGGCATTCGGGGCCTCAGCCCTCCCCTCTTGCCCTCCGACATATTGGTTCGTTCCTCGAGCGAACGCCAACTTCACCTTGCTTTGCCTGCTGGTTCGCATACCTTCGCCAACTTTCAGTGGATAAAACCTGTCGTACTCATTGCCAGGATATTAGTAGAGGATGCATGGATCGACATGATTTATACATTTTAATCCTGGGTTACCAGCATCATTAGCTCGGGGTTCAGCTGGGAACACCATTTTGGTGGAGTCAACCATAAACCTTGAACTGCCATCATATGTATGCCAAACCAATGGGTGGTCAGACTACCCCATCCTCGATAGCCATTTGTGAGCCAACTGGGTTTGTAGTCGAGCAGAAAGTGACGTATTTCTCCGAAGACGAGTCTAGTCTCTAGTAGATTCCAATTGAAATCTTGATTAGCGGCCTTCGGCCCCATCTGAACCCACTTCTATGATGTTAGTCCAGTGTCCTCACTGGGCTGACATGATGGCCTTGAGGTCCGCACACTCACCTCTAACCTATCTAGCCTGCGTTTGAATCCCGACCCAGCTATAAACTGTCATCCAGGTGTTTCACAGGCAGAGTGATTTGGCGATGTGTGTGCCGTCCCTTGGATGGATGTTAAACGGGCGTCCTGTCTGCCACCATTCGTTGGTGGACGTTAAAGGTCCCTCGTGTCCTTCACGAGCTATCGCCAGCACCATGGCCAAATTACAAATTCCTGCCATAACCAGCAGAGGTTATTGCATCACCGGCGCAAACGCACCCTCAGCCAATGATGCTACCCCACAGCCTTGTGCTGCATACGAAGAAGAAGAATAAGTGTCCTTTATATTAAACCACAATTGTCCCTATATTTACCTTGAATTGGCAAAACTTGTACTGTATATTGTTGATCTGGAATGAAAACGTTGCTTTACTTTTTGTCATGTAATGCATATAACAATGACTTGTAGTGTGGAGGTTGTTTTGGTAAAAATGTTGGCAACTCTTTTGTGGGTGTGTGGACTGTTTCAGTACAACCCCTTCTTGAAACACGAGTGAACATGTTTTTCCCATCAACGTAGAAAGTTGAAGCCTCTGGCGGAGCAAACCAGCAGAGGATTTAGGTGGGGAAGGGGAGGATCTGTTAAATAATTAATGGCAAAAGGAACTGAGTGGACATAAACGACCTGTGAGCGCAAAACCAGATGAAAGACAGTAAGACAGTATGACATTGGGCATGGAGTCCGCTAACCATTCTCTGGTGAGAAAGCAGCAGGCCCTGTGCAACAGCATATTGATCAGTGATGCCAATTATTTTCAAAGGAAGGTGAGACGCAGGTAGGTGCTCCTGTCCACTTGGGCCGATAGTACTCCATTGTGCTTCAATTAAATGTTTTGTGGGCCTTGAGATGTTCTGCAGAATTAAGGAAGACTGCCCTGTCTGCATCTGGATTTAGTGGCCAGCTTGGAGATGTTTTCTACCCAGTAGAGTTTATGGTTCATGATGAGGCCCACCATTCAAAGGACTGAACTTTCAGAGGTTGATCACAGAAGGAGTTCGGTGGGTTTTCCGGACGGTTCTTGCAAAGTGTAATTGTGAGGATGTGGGACTTGTCGAGATTAAATCAAATTCCATGTATTAGGTGAATTTGAAAAATATTTCTGCCCAGGTCTGCTATGAGGGAAGGAGCCACTACCCCTCTCTCCCCATGGATGAGAACTCTTCGAGATAATGTTCCATTAACTGTGAAATAAATACGATTTTCAATTTTTCAATGATACGGATTGTTTGTGGCATCTAGAAAGAGAATTGGGCCTAAGATGCTCCCATGAGGCATACCAGCCTCCACAAGTACAGCAGTTGATAAGGAACCATTGGGTGAACCATGCTGTTTACACTTATGGAAGACGCCTGCCAGCCAGGAATGAACACGGCATTGAATGTAGCAAGCAAACTGTGTTGAAAGCAGAGGATATGACGAAAGACAACGTTGAACTTTTTCTAAGTTGGAGCATCCATCCATTGTGTGAGGAGATGCACCACGTCCAGCCAGAGTTGAGTGCCTGGGGTGTACATCAAACTGTTGATTGGTTATTAGACCCCATAGAGAAAAGGAATGGCTGTTGGTGTTGATTATTATCGATTCCATTGCTTAGCTTATGGGAGCAGCCGGAGCGGTCAATTCATCGGTCTTTGGACCCTTATTGTGGATAGGAATGATGTTTGCCATCTTTCAAGCAGATTGGATGCATCTTGAATTGAAGGACCTGCTGAAAAGTAAAAAGGAGACAAGGAGATGAAACGTCACTTTGATGGATCATGTTTTGTGAACTTGGACGTAGTTGTACAGTAGTAGCTGAATGACATAGTAGTTGAAGTCAGGACATAGCATAGTCAGGACAGGACATAGCATAGGACAGGTCAGGACAGGACAGGACATAGCATAGTCAGGACATAGTCAGTCAGGACATAGTCAGGACATAGTAGCTGAAGATATGCAAATTTTATATCAAAGTTTCTTGACCTCTCAGGTGGAAAAACCCAGTGTTCAAATGGGAGTGGGTAAAGGTAAACAAATGGGGGATGCGGCCGGACAAGATCAGAGCTTTCGCTTTCGAAGCAAATACAGCGTTCAAACATCTGAGTGACTGTGTGTCAGATTCAAGATCCTATTAACATACAGTACCTTAAAGAAAGTATTCACACCCCTTGACTTTTTTCACATTTTGTTGTGTTACAGCCTGAATTTAAAATGGATTAAATTGAGATTTATTTGTCACTGATCTACACATAATACCCCATAATGTCAAAGTGGAATTATACTTTTGAGAAAGTTTTACAAAATAATTTAAATTTAAATATATAAATATATCTAATTTACATAAGTATTCAACCCTTTCGGTCAACACTTTGTAGAAGCACCTTTGGCAGCGATTACAGCTTCGAATCTTCTTGGGTCTTGGGTATGTCTGTATCAGCTTTGCACATCTGGAGTTGGGGAGTTTCTCCCATTCTTCCTTCCAGATTTGCTCAATATCTGTCAAGTTGGATGGGGTGCGGCGGTGAACAGCAATCTCAAAGTCTTTCCACAGATTCTCAATGGGATTCAAGTCTGGGCTTTGCCTGGGCCACTCAAGGGTTTTCATGTTCTTGTTCTGAATCTATTCCAGTGTTGCTTTGACTTTATGATTGGGGTCATTGTCCTTTTGGAACATAAATCTTCGCCGCAGTCTAAGGACTTTTGCAATCTGAAGCAGGTTCTCCTCAAGGATTTGCCTGTATTTGGCTCCATCCATTGTTTCCTCTATCCTTATAAGTCTCCCAGTCCCTGCTGCTGGGAGCATCCCCATAGCATGATGCTTCCACCACCATGCTTCACGGTAGGGAAGGTGTTAGATGGGTGATGAACTGTGCTTGGTTTCTGCCAGACGTAGCGATCTTTCAGGCCAAAGAGTTCAATTTTTGTCTCATCAGACCACAGAATATTTTGCCTCATGCTCTCAGTCTTTCACTTGCCTTTTTGCAAGCTCTACTTGTGCTGTCATGTACCTTTTTCTGAGGAGTGAGTTCCATCTGGCCACTCTCCTATAACGCCTAGAATTGTGAAGTGTTGCAGAGACTGTTGTCCTTCCGGCAGTTTCTCCCATTTCAGCCAAGGAACGCTGTAGTTCTGTCAGAGTGGTCATTGGGTTCTTGATCACATCCCTAACGAAGGTCCTTCTTGCCCAGCTGCTAAGGTTGGTCAGACGACCAACTCTAGTAAGAGTCTGTATAGTTTCATATTCTTTCCATTTCCTAATGATGGAGCTCACTGTGCCTTTGGGAACTTTCAACACTCGAGAAATTGTTTTATACTCTTCCCCAGATTTATGCCTCCTCACAATTCTATCTTGAAGTTCTACAGACAGTTCCTTGGACATCATGGTGGAGTTTCTGCTCTGACATGCATTGTCAACTGTGGGACCTTATATAGAAAGGTATGTTTCTTTCTAAATCATGTCCAATTGGCCACAGGTGGACACCAATCAAGTTCTCGAGACATCTGATAAAAGGAAATTCCTATTCACCTGAGCTCAATTTGGAGCGTCATTGCAAAGGGTTTGAATACTTATTGACACAAGACATTTCAGATTTTCATTTTAAATTATTTTGTGAAAGTTTCTAAAAAATTCCCACTCTGACATTATGGGGTTTTATGTGTAGATCATTGACAAATATCTCAATTTAATCCATTTGAATCCTTATTTGCACTTCCTTTTCACCCCATATTTCCCCAATTTCCTGAATTTTTTTAAATCTTGAATTCATTCTCTCCCTCCACCCCTAAATCCACAATATGTAGTTTGCCCCATGACAATTTCCAAAAAATGTAGCAGTCGTCAGCAGTGCAGAGATCTACAGCCCTTGTGACAAGAGTGAAGTTGAGGATTGTTCATGTAATACGACACACCAGCTCAATCCTGAGAACCTCTCTTGGGTTTATCAATCCACTTTGGCTGAAATTCCACTTTGGTTGACCCAGGTGGAATTTTGGCTCAAATGTTATCAAGCTACTATGGCACTGTCATGCCAACAACCCAAAATGGGGCTGACAGGACAGCGCCATAGTAGAATGCTCACTTTTTATCTGCTCACTTTTGATCTTTAAAGTTACCCTGGTACTTCACAGAGATGTCTTTATATCAATGATAGTTGGAATGAGGAGATGCCATTGTAATCAAATTGCATCTTCAAAAAGCATGTCCCGAACAGCCACATATACTTCTGCGATTGTGGTAGTGGTTGTGTTACCTATAGTGTTTACTCTTTTGTGAAGGTTGACCCTGGTGGAACTGGCAGGGTTTCTGCGAGGGAGGCCGTCATTTTCCTCAAAAGCTCTGGGCTGCCCGATCTCACTCTTGGAAAGGTGAGGAATTCTGAGGTGCATAATTCCCCAGCTATGGGTTATCCTGGAACATCCAGCTTGGTGTTGGCTTAGCGGTTAGGGTGCCGGCTTGGGATCCTAGGATCCTGGGTTCGAATCCCGGTCGATCGCTGAATTAACGCCAGGGGGGTTGACTCAGCCTGTCATCCTTCCGAGGTCGGCAAATTGAGTACCAGCTTGCTGGGATGAATGATCACGGTGTTTACCCCGATTTAGAATAGGTACACCGTATCCCTGCGCATCGTAGGAGCGTGACCAAGGGTTGGCGTCAGGAAGGGCATCCGGCCATGAAAACATTGCTTCAAACAGGAAACCATGATTGTCATGGGGCCCGCAAGGCTAACCCCCGCTCTAGCGGGGAAAATGGCCTTAAAACGATCATTCATCCAGCGCTGCCAAATGTTACTCCCATTACATCATTTAACCCCCTCGATTCCCTAAGGTATGTTTTTTGTTTTTGTTGCAGATCTGGGATATGGCAGATCCTGATGGAAAAGGCTATTTGGACAGACAGGTGTGTTGTGATTGATATCTGACTGAAGAGGTTTTTGCTTCGTATAATTTACAATCATCATGCTCTGCTGTAGGAAAGTGCACACGGAAATAAATTGTGCCCTCGCATTGAGCAGTGGGTCCATCACAAATGGATATGATGGTGGCTTCAGTGGCCTCGTCACCAAATGGTATCCCAGGGGTTTTGGGTTAAAATCTAACTAAAAGCAGAACTAAGAAGGATTTGGATTAGATTTTTAGTAACGGAGATATAATCATAAATAAGAAACATGTTACAATGAGATCATCAATGAAAACTCCAGCTGGCTGACTGTTGACCTTCAAAAAAGTGGTAATCTACCTGCCCTGCTTGGTATGGTCTACATGGTCCCAGTCCATACTTTGTGCTTGGTTTTTAAAAATCTTAAGGCATCTTTGGATGGACACCAAAATGATGCCTATGGAAAAGCAGCACAGCCCACAATTCACATATCAATGTAACCAAAAGGAACCTGCAAACACTCTGCACAGTGAGGATTACTCAACAACCAGTCACACCTTGGCTGACCTGCATTGACTGCTCATCAAGGCATTTGCAGTTGGTGCAAACCATCGCAGAAATGGTTTTGGGTTTCATACCCATGGCCTTCCCTCGACGCTGTCAGGACAGTGCAGTGGTAGCTCGCTCATATTAAAGAATGGAATATCTCCACTCTAATAAGATAACTGAGAGACAGAGACTATCACTTTATTGTGAACGATTTAATCAAACTTGCTGTAACAAACTCGAATCATTTAAACAAATACTTCATTGAATATACAGCACCCAAGACATCGAATGAGTTTCTTTGTATTCAATGAAGTATTTGTTTAAATGAATTGAGTTTGTTCCAGCAAGTTTGATTAATTCGTTCACAAGAAAGTGATCGTCTCTGTCTCTCAGTTATCTTATTAGAGTAGAGATATTACATTCTTCAATAGTTGGCGAACCAGGCAGGAGTCATTCTTATCTTCAGGTCCCAGTGAGGAGAAGAGGTGGGGGGCATGGAACTTATCTCTGTAGAAAGGTTTCCAGCAATTCCAGAACGCTGACCCTGCATTTTCCACAGCTTCTCCCAGAGCGCTTGCCAGAGTGAGCTGCCAGCTTTTAACATTTCTAACATGTTCCAATGTAGCTTAATTTCTCATTTTTACGGATTATGCAACATTGTTAATTCCACAAAACAATATTCATGTTTCTGTTAGTACTCTGCATTGTAAAAATCTCCAAGCACAAATTACAATTTTAGCTGTGAATGAAAACTCACTCACAGGGACATTATTAATCTTTCAATAATAAGGAAGTCAGTGAAAAAGTACTTCCACACTCACCTTTGATCCGCCTCGTCTTGAACCGATATGTACATATATATATATATATATGTACAGTCGTGGACAAAAATATTGGCACCCTTGCACTGTTTTCAAATAACTCACAATTTTCTCTAAAAATAAGTTGAAATTGACAAAAGTATTTGGTCTCCACAATTCTTTATTTCACTGCTAATATTGCAGAACCTTTGTTTTTGATTCAGAAATTAATATCTCCTCTAAAATCAGAAAATAAAAAGAAATGGCATTGACAAAATTATTGACACCCAATATTTCATATTTGGTTGTACAGTCTTTGGACAAAAATAATTGCAGTCAAGCGCTTCCTATAGCCATGAATGAGCTTCCTACATCTCTCTACTGGCAGTTTGGCCCACTCTTCTTGTGCAAACTGCTCCAGCTCTCCCAGATTTGAAAGGTGCCTTCTCCCAACTGCTCTTTTCAGATCTCCCCACAGGTGTTCAATGGGATTTAGATCTGGACTCGTTGTTGGCCACTTCAGAACAGTCCAGCGTTTTGTGTTTAACCATTCCTGGGTGCTTTTTGAAGTGTGATTGGGGTCAAGGTGTATGTATATATATATATGTGCATGTATATGTATACAGTCACGTGAAAAAATAAGTACACCCCATGTAAAGTTTTGACTTTTTCAACATATTTCAACATACAGCTATTTGATCTTCATTTCAACAATATTGATAGATAAAGGTGATATAATATAACAAATATCATGAAACATTTACATTTTGTAGTCCATCGTATAATTTAAATAAACATTAAATGCAAATTTCGCATGTGGAAAAAGTAAGTACACCCCTACATTTATCACTACTTCAAATACATAAAATTAGAATCGGGTGCACCAGCTCAGGTGCAAATGATTAGAACATCGTTAGAGAGGATCTTGGAGGAACCTGTCTTATTTAAACCTCAGACATTTAGTTTGGTTTGCTCTTTGTTGTTGAAGTGTGCGGCGTCACAATGCCTAGATCAAAAGAGCTCTCTGAGGCCTTCAGAAAGAAGGTTATAGATGCCTACGAGACTGGGAAGGGATTTAATGAGATCTCCAAACAATTTTGAAATCAATCATTCGACTGTCCAGAAGATCATCTACAAGTGGAGAAGATTCCAAACAACTGCCAACTTGTTCAGGCCAGGCCGCCCCAGCGAGTTCCGCCCGAGAGCAGACCGCAAGATGCTGAAAGAAGTGTCTAAGAACTCCAGAATGTCATCACGGGACCTAAAGGTAGCTCTTGCCACTGTTGATGTCAAAGTGCACGAGTCTACCATTAGAAAGAGGCTGCACAAATTTGATCTACATGGGAGGTGTGCCAGGAGGAAACCTTTGCTGTCCAGAAAGAACATCAGGGCAAGACTAAAGTTTGCCAATCAACACCGAGGCAAAGACCAGTACTTCTGGAACAATGTGCTCTGGACAGATGAGTCAAAGGTAGAGCTATTTGGCCACAGTACCAGAAGACATGTTTGGCGAAAACCAAAGACAGCATTTGACCACAAGAACCTGATACCAACTGTAAAGCATTTTGGTGGAAATATTATGGTTTGGGGCAGCTTTGCTGCATCAGGGCCTGGGCAGCTCACCATCATATAATCCACTATGAATTCTTCATTGTACCAGAGGGTGCTTGAGGATAATGTGAGGCCTCTGTCGGAAAGTTGAAGCTCAACCGAAGGTGGACCTTGCAACATGACAATGACCCTAAACATCCCAGTAAATCCACAAAGGAATGGCTGAAAAGAAATAAATGGCGGGTTCTGGAATGGCCAAGTCAAAGCCTGGATCTAAATCACATCGCGATGTTGTGGGGGGATTTGAAACGTGTTGTGCATGCAAGAAACCCCTCAAACATCGCACAGCTGAAAGAATTCTGCATGGTGGAGTGGGCAAAAATTTCTCCCAGTCGATGTCAGAGACTGGTAGACAGTTATAAGAAACACCTACTTGATGTTGTTTCTGCCAAAGGGGGCAATACCACCTATCAGAGGCAAGGGTGTACTTACTTTTTCCACATGCAAAATTTGTATTTATGTTTATTTAAATTATACAATGGACTACAAAATGTAAATGTTTCATGATATTTGTTATCTTATATCACCTTTATCTATCAATATTGTTGAAATGAAGATCAAATAGCTGTATGTTGAAATATGTTGAAAAAGTCAAAACTTTACATGGGGTGTACTTACTTTTTCATGTGACTATATATATATACACATACTGCACCGTTCCCAAACCACCACACAAATAACATCTCTCCTCCTGCAACAACCCCCACAATCTCAAGTTTACTGGTGACGGAAGCACATCATACATTGCCCTCAACAGGAAACTCAACAATGTTGGCTCCATCCTCCAAATCTCTTGCCACTTCAACATCCTCACCCGCACACCTTCCCACCTAGTCCAAGCAACTTGCTGTGCCTGTCCGACTGCTTTCACATATCTCCCTTCCTCTTCCTTTCTTCTCACCTCCCTCTCAACCATCTTTCTCCTCTCTTTCACACATGCCTTTCCCCATCGCTCATGCTTCATCCACCCCAAGCCATGCTTCCCATGCTGTACCATCCCCACGACCTCCTCCTGTTGCAACCGCTCCTCCATCTCATCCACCTATGTTCTTGCATTCCACTTCCGACTTCCCTTCTTCTCTGGGAGTGCATTCTTTACCACTGAATCCCTCGAATCCCACAACATCATGATCTCCAGCACCCTCACCACCTTAAACAAAATTATATACATCTACATATAATTTTTTAAATATTACCCTGGTACTTCATACCATTCCTCAGGTCGACGTAGATCTGATGACGCATCCACACGCATGAGCTGGAGGATTTTCGAGAAGGTCCGATTGATGAAGAGTCGGAGAAAGAGACAGCGTTGTTGCCAGCACCCAAACAAAATTCAAAATTCCTGCCTTAACCTCCAGGGGGCACTACATAAGCGGCACAGCTGCACGCCACATAAACGATGCAACCAATAGCCACGTGCTGCTTGCACTCAGAACGGAATCTGCATTTGTTTCCATGTTGATGTCATCATTTTATGGCATTTGCTGAGAAAATATTATATATGAATGATAGAAAGTCTCATGTCTGATCGAGTTAAATGGGTTGTATTGGTTCATAGCGGTTGCGGTGTACTTCCGGTGTTACATTGTAATTTTGTATAGACAGATGAACTATCATGATGGATGAAAGCAGTGATTGTTTGGTCCGAATGGATCGCAATTTTTGCAGCAAACATTGAAATTCTGAACCGATATCTATGCATACGTCTCTCCTGCCCTTCCACAGGGATTTTTTGTTGCTCTTGGCCTTGTAGCTTGCGCTCAAAATGGCCTTGACCTCTCCCTTGGAAACCTCAGCCTTCCTGTACCCCTTCCAAACTTTGTAAGCAAAACTTCCTGTGTGTGGACTTTAATTGTTTGATTTGCTGTGTTGGAATTGTGTGTTTGCTGAAAAGAAGTAATGATAAGATATATTAAGATGTTTTCACATATTCGGTTGGCCTCACTATTGAACCTTTTGTGATATTTTTGGGACACTGGGGCAAGTTAGTTTAGGTCGTGCTTTTTACTTTTGCAACCTCTCCCTTTATTATGTTTTACGTGTTAACTGTCATACAGGCCCAGACTAACTATACAAAAAGACAAACTCCCACACTCTCTTCAATTCCACTCCTCCCTCCAAGTCTTCAAAACAGCTGTTCATCACCATCTCATATCTTCTTCCATCCAAAACTTTGATCTTTTGTACCCCCATTAATCCACCCAAACCCACCTCCTTCAAATTCCCTGTTTTCTTTCCTGAAATACCCTGTAGTGTCCATATTGTTTATCCCGTGTACCCCACCCCAGCCCTCTCTCTTCTACAGATGTTCCTGTTCCCTACTGTTGTTGTACTTCCCTCTCTCGCCCCCTCTCGTCCCGCTCCCTTTATTATACAGTGCATTCAGAAAGTATTCAGACCCCTTCACTTTTTCACATTTTGTTATGTTGCAGCCTCATGCTGAAATCGTTTAAATTTATTTTTACCTCATCAATCTACATTCAATACCCCAAAATGACAAAGAGAAAACAGGATTTTAGAACGTTTTGCAAATTTATTAAAAAGAAAAAACTGAAATATCACATTGACATAAGTATTCAGGCCCTTTGCTATGACACTTGAAATTTTGCTCAAGTGCCTCCCCTTTCTCTTGATCATCGTTGAGATGTTTCTTCACCTTGATTGGAGTCCACCTGTGGTAAATTCAATTGATTGGACATGATTTAGAAAGGCACACACAGTGGCCTCCATAATTCTTAAATGGAAGAAGTTTGGAACAACCAGGACTCTTCCGAGAGCTGGCTGCCCGGCCAAACTGAGCAATCGGGGGAGAAGGGCCTTGGTAAGAAAGGTGACCAAGAACCCGATGGTCACTCTGGCTGAGCTCCAGAGATCCTGTGTGGAGATGAAAGAAACTTCCAGAAGGACAACCATCACTGCAACACTCCACCGATCTGGGCTTTATGGCAGAGTGGCCAGACGGAAGCATCTCCTCAGAGAAAGACACATGAAAGCCCACTTGGAGTTTGCAAAAAAGTACCTAAAGGACTCTCAGATTGTGAGAAACAAGATTCTGTGGTCGGATGAAACCTAGATTGAACTGTTTGACCTCAATACCAAGCGTCATGTCTGGAGGAAACCAGTTACCGCTTTTCACCTGCCCAATTCCATCCCAATGGTGAAGCATGGTGGTGGCAGCATCATGCTGTGGGGGTGTTTTTCAGCAGCAGGGACTGGGGGACTGGTCAGGGTTGAGGGAACAATGAACGGAGCAAAGTACAGAGATATCCTTAATGAAAACCTGAAACGGAGCGCTCAGGATCTCAGACTGGGCCGAAGGTTCACCTTCCAACAGGACAATGACCCTAAGCACACAGCCAAGACAACGCAGGAGTAGCTTAGGGACAACTCTGTGAAGGTCCTTGAGTGGCCCAGCCAGTGCCCTGACTTGAACCCAATCGAACATCTCTGGAGAGACCTGAAAATGGCTGTCCACCGGCAGTCCCCATCCAACCTGACAGAGCTTGAGAGGATCTGCAGAGAAGAATGGCAGAAAATCCCCAAATCCAGGTGTGCAAAGCTTGCCGTGTCATACCCAAGAAGACTCGAGGCTGTAATCGCTGCCAAAGGTGCTTCAACTATTTTGAGAGTTAAGGGTCTGAATACTTATGTCAATGTGATATTTCAGTTTTTTATTTTTATTAAATTTTCAAAACTTTCTAAAATCCTGTTTTCTCTTTGTCATTATGGGGTATTGAGTGTAGATTGATGAGGGAAAAAAGGAATTTAAACGATTTCAGCATAAGGCTGCAACATAACAAAATGAGAAAAAAGTGAAGGGGTCTGAATACTTTCTGAATGCACTGTATGTTCTATGTGTCAGCTCTCATACGATCCTCGACTATGTAGACAAAAACTTCAACTATTTTGAGAGTTAAGGGTCTGAATACTTATGTCAATGTGATATTTCAGTTTTTTCTTTTTATTAAATTTTCAAAACTTTCTAAAATCCTGTTTTCTCTTTGTCATTATGGGGTATTGAGTGTAGATTGATGAGGGAAAAAAGGAATTTAAACGATTTCAGCATAAGGCTGCAACATAACAAAATGTGAAAAAAGTGAAGGGGTCTGAATACTTTCTGAATGCACTGTGTGTTCTATGTGTCAGCTCTCATACGATCCTCGACTATGTAGACAAAAAAAAAAACACCGTGGATTTTGAGCTATTTATTCATGTTGTAGCAATCACAAACACACAATCAAATCACACCACCATGATTGTCTTTCTCAGCTTTGCAACCACAATGGGTTTGCTGGGAAGCATTTCTGTTTTTGTGTTTTTGTGTATCACCTTCATGGGTCGGGAGAATAGCCGAGGCCCTAGAGGTACATACACACACACTCACCTTTAAGTTGTCTAGCCTGGGTTTGAATTTTGACCCAGCTATAAACTGCTAACTAAACTGGTGGCTAACCCCCGCTCTAGCAGGGAAAATGGCCTTAAAATGCATGTTGTTGTTGTTGTTGTTGTTGTTGTTGTTGTTGTATAAACTGCCATCCTGGTGTTCACAAGCAGGGCGGTTCTTCAATGTGTGTGCCGTCCCTCGGAGGGATGTTAAACGGGTATCCCATCTTCCAGGATTAGTTGGTCGACGTTAGAGACCACAACGTGTCCTTCATGAAAAGTAGGCGAGCTATTGCCACTACTCTGGCCAAATTCCAAATCCCTACCCTAACTGAATGAGGGGATGGCAATGATAAACCACCAAGCATAACCTCAGCCTAGAAATTGCTTTGACAGCACCAACACTCTCTAAGCAGCGTGATACATATCATTATCAATATGGGTATCATGAGATGGCTAGGCTAACAGGATCGCTCAGAGGGAACGCACTTAGCTTTGAGCTGTCTAGTCTGGGTTTTATTCATTGTGTTTCACAGGAAGTGTGTTTTATCAGTGCGTAATATGTCCTTTTGAGTAGAGTTTCAGCCAGGGGTTCTCTCTGTCATTATATACGGGTGGGCAGTAAACATCTCGCTGTGCCTCTTGATAAGAGTACGTCATTGTGTGTCGGCACTGTGGCCAAATTCCAAATTCCTGCCCGAAGCTGCCGCTCATTGCGATGGAGTGGCTGCCTGTCCACGATGGGTTTTCAGCCACGAGAGCTGCTTTGGCAGAACCGTACTCGAGAAGCACCTTATGGTCATGGATGATACGGCCATAATGCCGTCTCTGTTTTGTCAATTATTTCAGCTTTCACTTTGTTAACCAGCAAAACAGTGGAAGGTAAATTGCATAGCATGCCTTCCTCTGAGTTTGTTCGTGTTGAATCATGTGATGTTTTTGACTTTTGCTTTTTCCCCTTGTTTACAGAATGATGATTCAAGTCCAGTCCTAATCCTGGAATCACATGACCAGGACATTCCGTGGTGTATCACGGTAAGTTTATCGGCATCAAAAGCATGTAAAAAAAAAAAAGGTGTTTGCCATATTAAAATTGCAATAATTTTATGGAATGATATCAATCTAGAGCAGTGTCTTACATTAAGAGCGAACCCAAACACAATTTTTAACTCAACTGGACTATGTCCAGCTGAGTTTTTGTCGACACCCAGTGTCCGTCGTCTGTCTGTCTGTCTGTCTGTCGTCTGTAAACAATTCGACGTCTACGCTCTAAAAGTCACAAATATTGATAAAAGTTTGATGAAACTTGTTATGCAGCATCTTTAAGACATAAACTAGTTTGGGATTGCATTTGGGCGTTGCACGCCCAAAAATGGGTGCGGCAGGGCGGCCATATTGAAAAATAAATTTTTGTCATATATTTTTAGCACATATAAACTATATAGTTTGTGGTTCTATTATGTTTGTGGTTCGAGGTTTGTGGTTCGTGGTTGTGTGATTGCGTCATTTTGACGTGATTATGCCGATCCTCCCATAAAAGGTCATGTGATTTGTGTGTTATGTCACTCATTACTTGTCCGGTATTACCGCTTGTATTTTTTTATTAAATGTTGCATTATTTATATTCGACCTTGAATTCCTATCTCTCATCTCTGCTCTGCTAACAAGGGAATAAATAATACCAGCTTTACACTTAAATAAATGTATTTATTCTGGTATTAGTTTTGCATTTTTTTGCACTTGTATCGTATGTTTTTTTTTTGTGGCCCCCTCTGGAGTTTGGGCCGTGGCCAAATGTCCCGTTGGTCCTCCCCTAAATCTGGCCCTGGTTGTTAGTAGTGCAGATTAAAATGCCAGTTGCATGTTCACTACAGATTGGTAGGTTTTGTTTTGCCATTCAATTGACGGTTTATCAGGGATTTTGTATTAATTGATAAAATATTATTTGAGATTAAATATGGCACGACACAGCACGGACACCGCCCAGGCAGACCAGGACGCTGCCGATCAAATGGGCGATGAATGCTTTGTCCCACTGTAGCAGGCTGATCAGATGTTCTGTATGCTACGGGATCATCCTGTTTCATACTTTTCCGGGACGCCATTTGTGTCTGTCATTGTGCCGTGTCGTGTCCTGTCCATGCTGTGTCGTATCCCATCGTCGTGTCCGTGCTGGGTCCTGTCATGTCGTGTCCATGCTGTGTGGATGTCCCGCCCTCGTGGAGAGGGGATGGAGGGATGATTGTGAGGTGATATCGGTTGCCAGCAGGCCAACACAGGTGTTTGCTAATCGCCCGTTCACATGTGGTGGTAGCTCAGCAGAGATGGTGTTGCAGTTTGGAGCAATGGTTGTTTCTTTCACTTAATCGTGGGGATGGCATCCTCCCTCAATCGTGGGGGATAACCCACAAGATACATAGCCATCTCTGATGTTTCATAACAGTGCTATGTAAAATGTTCCGAGCACAAAAGCGAACATTTTGTAGGCCCAATCCACACTCGGGTGTTTCTGATAAACCTCATCCAATTTCTGGCAACCCTCGGATCTTTTGGCCATTGGTGTAGCATGAAACCAGCTTGGTTTGTCTTATTACAACCACCAAGGACGCATCAACGAGGCATATTTGTAGAAATTCGAAAGTTATTCGCCATTTGAGTTCAATAATACCGCGATGTAATCCATAGACAGTACGTATATGGTGGTTGACTTCCTGTTGTGACGTCACAACTAACGTGAAGAAGAAGAAGAAGAAGGAGATTTTGACTTTTAATCACAAAATTATCAACTTTATGAATCGCAAATCGGAAAAAGACACATCATGTCTATTTTGTAGGGTACCAATGGATAGATTACTATTGAGGTTGTCTTGAGTGTTTGGGTTCTCCTTTAAATCTCAGCATAATACTACAATACATACTCGACTATGAGGTAATAAGTTTTGTGGGTGTCTACTATGTACGCACAGGATTCTTTTCTTCTTTTTTTGTGCCTCAAGCCTAGTGGGGAATCTTCTTGTCTGTTAGTGAGAAATGTATATTGTAATGTGATCGAGTTTTGGTGGACCATGGCCATGCTGAGCTTGTTGCCTCAAGGTAAACCGAGAGTTGGTGGAATTTGAAGCTACCAAGTCTTCACACTTCGTTAAATCTGTTGTGACTTTTTACGGCGGCGAAGCCCATAGGGCTAAGCAGTCTAGAATAGTGTTTGTCCATCCGTATGTATGTATGTATGTATGTAATGTATGTATGTATGTATGTCCCCTCAAACGTATACCAATCAGAGCTGAGGATCTTGTCACATGACAGGGTGATGTGATTACGTCTGATGTCATTACGGCGGTGCGGCTGCTGACTCTCCACACACTGCCATTTTGATTCCGATTTCATTCAAGCCGAACATATGAACATATATATCACAAACCTGTCATATATCACAATCGCCATGCTATACCGTAACGTTTTTCATTCAGTGTGAAACACAAACAAACTGATTGTTAAAATGATCATCAAGATTATGCTTCACGTTATGCTTCACCTTCGGACCGCTTCGGACAAATTAAGCCCAGGTTTGTTCATACAGTAGTGTTTTGTTTCAGTCGTATCGTTTTCGTAATAATAATAATATAGTAAATATGACCATAACACTTTAATCCCAATGTCGTGAATGGAAAGTTAATGGATTGAAGCGGTGTATGGTTCATGATCAATGAGCAGTGTACTCTACTCTTAATAACCGAGGAAGTAAGGAATTTGCCTTGGTTTTTTGATAGTAATATCATTTTTGCAATAATGATAACGTAACATTAATATGATAGTAAATGTAATCATAACACTAATCCCTTCGTAGTGACTGCACAGTTACTGGAAGTTAAAATATATCATCTTCTATATATTAAAGTAGCGACAGTTTTGTGTCCGTTACGTCATTACGTCTATTATGTCATTACGACGGCTGACTCCACCGACCGACATTTTAATTTACTAGTACACCCGCTCACTAAGGGAGCTTCAGGAAGGGTTGGTCATTCTTCTTTGGGGTATATAGATCACAGTCGATCTATGGTCGGGTCTCAAGAACATTGGGTGTGTGTTTATTTACCAAGTTTGTTGTGGAGAGTTCGCCAAGTGGTTTAAGCATTTGAGTCAGCACTCCATTCAAAACCCTTAAAGAACGGCTGGCTTGACAAGCGCTAGCTCTCGGCTTGGTAAATGAACATACCCCCAGCCCTTGTGGGTATAACCTAGATTACAGTAGATCTTCTCTGTTCTGCAAGTAAAACTTACCTCACGGATGTCGGGATTCTTCCAAATTTCTTTGTTTAATGTTTTATACACCATTAGTGACTGTTTAAAAAGCTAATCATATGTGTTTGTGGTTTATAATATTTTACAAGCCCGGCTACACCGCTGTTAGACTTTTGGTCTTGTTTTAAGGTGGCACCATCGGTTATCGAGTGAGATGACAACGTAACGCAACGTTAAGCGATTTAATGATGGGATGATTAATTTATGACAACAAACCAGAATGCCCATTTTGCAAAATAAATGCAAGCACACAAATGACACGAGGTGTAAATCTGACTAGTCTTCATGGTAAGACATGTATGGACATATAGTAGCCATATTCCCAGATATAGCCACAAATCCATACAAACAGAGGTTTGGGGATTGGCGCGAATCAAAATAAAATTGCAGGGGAAAGACGAGATAAATAAAAGAAAAATCTGTCCCAGTGGGAAAATGGCGGCCACCTTGTTCATTTGCCCAGGACTGGAAATGAGAGATCACATGTTGTGTGGAGGGCCAACCAGAGAGCTTTTGGGGGACGGTTCTTGACACACACCGTGCACAGCTACCAACTGCCTCGAGACATCAACGGTCTTGACATCCTTCCAGGGAGAGATACTGCAATCACTGCTCAGATGTTTCACTCATGTCTCCTCTCTTGTCTCCATCTCTTTCCTTCTCGATCGCCTCACCTGTTTTAGTGGTGGGCCAAAGCGTGCCTCTCAAGCCAAAGGTTCCTCCGTGGATTGTAGGACTTGTAATATCGGCTTGGTAAATTCGCTCCCAGAGCACCATGGAACTGTGCAGAATAATAAGAAAATGATGATAAACAGTTTTTTTTAATTTGTGTTAAAATGTTTTTCCTTCTCAGTTTAGTAGTGCATTTGCTTTGATACAAGTGATAGTATTATTTTGTTTTAACGGCAGTTATTTTTGTTCCCCCGACAACGTCGGCGACAGGGGGACATTAAAACGATGTACTTTTGTGTACGCGATATGTGAAAAACCATTGAACATTTTGGCTTTTATATTGCAGATATCTATTCCTCATGACATTGTCTCAACTTTATATCAGGGTTGTGATTGGCTGGATTATGTTGCCATGGCAACCATTTCGGTAACTTGGCTTGTTTACGAGATATTTCAAAAACTGTTCACGATTTAGTTTTCATATTACACAGATTTATTCCTCATACTACCCAAAAGGCAGGGGAGCTCCTTGTTAAGTCTTAAGTTCAGTCACAAAATATGAAGGAATGAAATACCCCGTGAAAACTAGAACGGCACGTGGTGCAATATGGTACTCGCTATTGCACTCCTGCACCGCTGGTCAGAGTAACTTGAAAACTGGATGTTATCACTAAAAAATATACTGTACTCCCGTAAGTTGCAGAAATAATTCTAAAATACACCAGTTCTCTGTGTTGCAGTATAACACAAATTAATAGCCCCGAGTGGGCTGACGGGCATCTCTTGAGGTTGCAGATCAGACCTGTGCTGAATTTGGGGGACCCCCTGGGAGCATCCATGATCCCCTTGGAGGCCGCCTGATATGAAATTGAAAAATCTAAGACCGAGTGATCCTGCGGACCATCGAGTAGAAGGGCTGCATCGGGTTTCAGAGAAAGCGGTTGGTAAATAAGGGATGAGTAGGGATCAGAAGTTTCAGGGGATAAACTCCCCCGGGAGCCCCCACAATCCAAAATCGAAAAATCGAAGCTTGCGCGGCCAACTATCTTGTATTCATCTATCAAGTTTAAGAACAATCAGTTGGGTGATAGAGGCGTAGCAATAATAGCAATAAGTTAATGGATGGACAGACAGGCGACCGGAAGGACAGACATCTGGATATCTCGACCCATTTTATAAGTTGTCTTCGAGAATCGAGATGGGATGACCTAAAAAAGAAAAAAAAGTCATCATAGATGTGGGAGGAATGCGTTGAAACTTACCTGTCCATTTGTTTGTATATGTTAAGAAAGGCGTTGAAACCTGGTGGTTGTACTTGGGGTGTGCATTCAAATATTCTGCGAAGTTGGGGTTGCCACCTCCAACTTCAAGCTCCCCCCATGCCATTCCCATGGGGAGCGGGTGTGTTTAGTTAAACGAATTTCCATCATCATTTAAATTAAATTATTCATGAAAGCGTGGGGTTGCCATCTCTGTCATTTGGCGGGAAGATCCGGCCAGGTTTAGTGATTGTTGGAAGTCACAGTCACTCTTCAGCAATTCTGGGGTTGTACCTGTGTGATTATTTAAAGGTTAAGTATATGTTCCATTCTCTCTTTTTTTCTGCTGCTCTGCCTGAAAGATGCCAAAACAGCCTCGTGGCAAGGATTACACTGGAATGTTTGCCGTTGCTCTGAGATACACCGAAGAATGATGGAGATGTTTAAGTAAATTCTGACAGGTGTGCACGCTGTAATGGAATACAGAATTTTTACCACCTTAAGTCTGAGAACCCATGTTGTCTGTTAGGCCATTAGAGGGTCCCGCCAGTACGTCGTTCATTAACCGAGACTGTGTATATCTGGGCTTAACGAACAGCACTGAAGCAATTGAAAGGCTTTTAAAGCATGATGTTGTCCCTGTTGTTTCCTGGATATTCAATACTCATACAGCATTTCACAACCACAAGCATTGCAATTTATTAAACTCGAATATTCCCTTGCTCTCGAATATATATCTATTGCAATGCAATTGTAAAGCCACAAAATGGTGCCTCAACTTTGAATGCAGTTTTGTAAGACGTTTTTTTTCATTATTACCTCCACCACCGAAGGTTGATGGAGGTTATTTATTCGCCCCTGGCTGTTTGTATGCCTGTT
The DNA here is from genome assembly GCF_964187855.1 of Myxine glutinosa. Taxonomy (NCBI): domain Eukaryota; kingdom Metazoa; phylum Chordata; class Myxini; order Myxiniformes; family Myxinidae; genus Myxine; species Myxine glutinosa. The sequence goes on along the minus strand of NC_136261.1, from coordinate 79,966,324 downwards.
CTTTTGTGAGCAGAATATCTCAAAGTTATGGATGGATTCGGACAAAACTTGGTGGAGAGGTTGGGGTGTGACAAGGACGAAATAATTAGATTTTGGTGAAGATCTGGATCCAGATACAACTATTTCTTAATTACCTTACCAAATTTCTTAATCTTAGTTACCTTAATTACCCACCAAATTTGGATGGAGGTTATGTTTTCACACCTGTCTGTCTGTCTGTTTGTGAACAGGATATCTCAAAAAGTTGCGGACGGATTCGGACGAAATTTAGCAGAGATGTAGCGTTTGTGACAAGGACGAAATGATTAGATTTTTGTGAAAATCCGGATTCAGACCTGGATAGTAGAATTATTTAAGTGATTCTTCACCATTGAGAGATAGGGCCAAAAACGATACACAGCAGGATATCTTGAAAAGTTGTTGATGTATGTTTTTGATTAAATGTGATTCTATATTGTGATTTTCTGGTCTACTCTGCGATACAAAACGTAAATTGTTCACCTGGTGGAGGTATGCTCTCTGCTGAGTGTCGTTCTTGTTTTTCAAGTGATTATTTTACCAATGTGCGCTGAGTGGGTTCATCAAAAATGTAGTGGTCTCAGAGGGTCATTAACCAGTGTGGCAGCTACATTCAAATGTAAGGTGTGCACAGAGGGAGCTGCAGATGGAGGAAATGATGAGTTGGATCTTGGAGACGGCGTGAAGCTGGAAGGTGTGAAAACATTTTGCTACCTCGGAGACATGCTGAATGGAGAAGGTGGATCAGACTCGGCAACGGTTGCTGGAGTGAGATGTGCATGGAAGAAGTTTCGGGAACTGAGTAGCGTGCTGATGAGGAGGGGAGTGTCGTTGAAGCTGAAGGGAAAGGTGTATGCTGCATGTGTGAGAAGTGTTATGATTTATGGGAGCGAGACATGGGTCATGAATGTAGAGCAGCAACGAAAGCTGGAAAGGGTGGAAATGCGAATGGTTCGGTGGATGTGCGGAGTGTCGCTGAGAGAGAGGAAGACAAATGATGAATTGCGAAAGATGATGGGAATAGAGCCTGTGATTGATGCTGTGAAGAGGAACAGGTTGAGATGGTTTGGTCATGTGTTGAGGAAGGATGAAAGTGACTGGTTGAGAAGAGTGATGGAAATAAATGTAGAAGGAAGTAGAGGATGGGGAAGACCGAGAAAGACTTGGCTAAAGACGGTGGAAGAAGACATGCGGGCAAAGGGGGTTAACAAGGAGAGATGCAGAAAATAGGGCAAAATGGAGAAGATTGTCATGGGGACCGCAAGGCTAACCCCCGCTCTTGCAGGGAAAATGGCCTTAAAATGCATGTTGTTGTGTTGTTGTATTTTACCATTGAGAAATGAGACTAAAAACGATATATAGCACAATATCTCAAACATTTATTTTACATATTCAGACAAAACGGACAAAACCTTTCGATCTTTGACCTTTAGAGCATTTAGACCTTCCACTTGCAATTAATGACCTTTCATTCAGTAAATAATGTGCAAACGCCATCCAACGAGAGGATAGGTAAATTGCTTATAACTTGTAAAATAAACTAAAGTCACCTGCTCTTCTTGCAGGGGCAATTTCGCTGATAAAACAAAACTTGAAATCAACGTTTCTCAATTGTATATGTTCTGATCTTTACACAAATAAACATTTTGATCACATAATCAGGAAAGTAACGACAATTTTTATAAATATAAACTTGGAGTGATAAAATGAATTCCTGTAAAGGACATGAAAGTCTGTTCGACAGATCGTTCCCCTCTGGGCGATGTGGCCCAACAAGCTACGGGCCGACAGAGAGAGGTCTGCGCTCCGCATAGGGCTTTTAATTTTTTTGTACAAACTCAAGGCTCGTGTAAGAGCTACCACATTGAACACAAAAAACACATAATAAAGGGAGCGGGAGACGAGAGGGGGGAGAGAGAGGGAAGCAAACAAGCACAACAACAGTAGAGAACAGGGACATCGGTAGATCTGTGGAAGGGAGAGGGCTGGTGGAGGGGGGAGGAGGGGTACATGGTATAAAACAATTTTTATTTTCATTTTTGTATGCAAGATCGAGGCTCGTGTAAGAGCTTACATTAATCACAAAAAAATATAACGGACATACAAAAAATATGACAAAGGGAGGTGGAGACAAGATCGGGAGAGAGAGGGAAGCACACAAGTACAACAGTAGAGAACAGGGACATCGGGAGATCTGTGGGAGGGGGAGGGCTTGGGGGGAGGAGGCATGGGAAGGGGTGGTTGAGGTATAAAACACATGGACACTGCTAGGACTTCCAGGTAAGAAGTTGGTATTTCAAAATAGTGGATCTGGGGTGAATTAATGGAATTAAAAATTAACGGTAAAAAAAAAATTAACACTACTAAGAATTTCAGGAATTAAGTCAGAGATTGAAAGAGGACGATTTGGGGTGGATTAACGGGGGTAGAAAAGATCAAGGTTTTGGATGGGGGGAGATACGAAATGGTGAACTGCTGTTTTAATGACCTGGAGGGAGGAGTGGGATTGAAGAGAGTGTGGGAGTTGTTCCAGAGGTGGGAGTTAAGAGGAATGAAAGAGTGAAGGTGAGCAGAGAGTCTTGATTTTGGCAGTTTCACCAGAAGGGGGTTGCTGGCAGATCTTGTGTGTCCTGCAGGAAATTTTGGGGGACAGATCGCAGACAGAGCTGGGGGAGCTCGGCTGGAGAGGAGTCGGTAGATGACAGAAAGACCACCAACCTACCTTGTGCACTTCAACCGAAAACTCCTTGACTTTCACCTGCACGTCCGGTGACAGACCAGGCCAACGTCAAAATGTCAACACTGCTTCTTCTTTTTAGAATCAAAAACTCATTTTTAGCTTCACCAGACCTTTACAGACATCGACTTTGTATTTCATCTGAGCCGAAGACCCTTATCTTCATTTTAAGCTACATGCTGTGTGTCATATGACTCTTTATTTCCTTGCATTTATTAGGGTACTATTTCAGCAAGACTTGAAAGGAATTACATTACAATTCAAAGTTTGAAACTTTTATCTGCATACGAATTGATGTCTTACTGATGCCTTATTTATATACCCTTGTATATTTTTTACAGACAGAGGAAAAAGAGAGGTTTTGTCAAATCTTCAACAGTCTGCACCCTGTGCATGGATTTCTCTCGGGTGACAAGGTTAAGCCTGTTTTGCTGAACTCCAAGCTTCCTGTCGACGTCCTGGGCAGGGTAAGTTATACCTGTGAACTGCTACAGGTCTTCATTCTGATGATCTGCTGATGTTAAACCTATGCCGGTGATTTGGACGTGTTGTTGCAGGTTTGGGATCTAAGTGACGTTGACAGAGATGGTTTTCTCGACCAGGATGAGTTTTCAGTGGTAAGTTCGGCTTCTTTTATTTCACATATTAATAAGTGTAGGGGTACAACAATGAGTTATCTATCTATAATTCCAGTAATCTCTGTGTGTATGTCCGTGTGTCTGTCTGTGACCGCTGTTTCTCGACAACCACGGGTCCGATATACTTGAAACTTGCCAGGTATATTGCTGGGGACCCGAGGATGTGCCTTTTCAAGGTTTCATATTAATCGGACAAGTAGTTAGCGAGCTATGTCCAAAAAACGATTCAACCAATCAGAGAGCAGCGAGCTATCACGTGTGCCGAACGTGGCGAACAGACTCTGCCTCGGACGGCACATTTGAGAGCGTATTCATTTATTTCACGTTGGCAAACTATGTTGGCGTTAAACTATGTTTTACAACTAATTAAAACTAATTTGCGATTCATTCGCTTTCCTGCGCGTTTGTGCACGCTATGGCGATTTCTTTACCAAACTCCGCAAGCCGTTCGCTTTGGACCAAACCATTTCATGTAAATAGAGGGGGGGGGGATTGTCACCGTACTCGCAAGCCGTTCGCTTTGGACCAAACCATTTCATGTAAATAGAGGGGGGGGATTGTCACCGTACTCGCAAGCCGTTCGCTTTGGACCAAACCATTTCATGTAAATAGAGGGGGGGGGATTGTCACCGTACTCGCAAGCCGTTCGCTTTGGCTTTGCGAATGGACCAAACCATTTCATGTAAATAGAGGGGGGGGGGATATAATTTTAGATATATATATAGTACGGGCATGCCCTAGTACTAGATAATAGTAATAATAGCTAGGTATCTACGATCACAGAATGATCGCCAAGGGTAAGCTTAAACCGGAGGAGGCTTACCCTTGGCCCTTGATCCAATGATGGCCATATTTTTTTCAGGCCACGATATGACCTTTTCCTGCAACTTTTAGGGAGAGACTGTAAATAAAGAAAATATGTACCATCTACAGTCTATCCAAAAAAAACTCAACATCATGAAAATCGGAGGAAAATTATTCAAGTTATGATCAAAAGGATGTTTTTTTGTTATTTCGGCCACAAAAAATGCTTCTTCTTTCTATTAATAACATGAAACATAATTTATTTTTTTTGAAACGGAAAATCACTGTCTCTATCTTCTTCTTCTTCTTCTTCAACAGCCACAATTATTCCCACATTATTGTGTGGTTGGCCAGGGAAAATTTGGCCCAATCATTTTACGAACCGGATGGCAGGTGTAATGTTCGGCTAAGATTAGGGCAGGAATTTGGTATTTGTTCATGGTGCCAGTGATAGCTCGCCTCCTCTTCACGAAGGACTTTGTGGGATGTTTAACGCCCACCAACTAAGGCTGGTGATGGGACGCTCGCTTAACAACCATCCGAAGGACGGCACACACATGGATGAATCACCCTGCCTGTGAAACACCAGGATGACAGTTTATAGCTGGGTCGGGATTCAAACCCAGGCTTAGATAGCTTAGAGGTGAATGTGAGTACTTCTAGGCCATCCTACTAGCCCACTGCCTCTATATACTGTGATTTTTTTTTTCCCAGTTTTAGTAACATAACTACAGTCACGTGAAAAAGTAAGTACACCCCATGTAAAGTTTGGACTTTTTCAACATATTTCAACATATAGCTATTTGATCTTCATTTCAACAATATTGATAGACAAAGGTGATATAATATAACAAATATCATGAAACATTTACATTTTGTAGTCCATTGTATAATTTAAATGAACATAAATGCAAATTTCACATGTGGAAAAAGTAAGTACACCCTTGGCTCTAATAGGTGGTATTGCCCCCTTGGGCAGAAACAACCTCAAGTAGGCGTTTCTTATAACTGTCTACCAATCTCTGACATCGACTGGGAGAAATTTTTGCCCACTCCTCCATGCACAATTCTTTCAGCTGTGCGATGTTTGAGGGGTTTCTTGCATGCACAGCTCGTTTCAAAGCCCCCCACAACATCTCAATGGGATTTAGATCTGGGCTTTGACTTGGCCATTCCAGAACCCTCCATTTCTTTCTTTTCAGCCATTCCTTGGTGGATTTGCTGGTATGTTTAGGGTCTTTGTCATGTTGCATGGTCCACCTTCGGTTGAGCTTCAACTTTCCAACAGATGGCCTCACATTATCCTCAAGCACCCTGTGGTACAATGAAGAATTCATAGTGGATTATATGATGGTGAGCTGCCCAGGCCCTGATGCAGCAAAGCTGCCCCAAACCATTAAATTTCCACCACCATGCTTTACAGTTTGTATCAGGTTCTTGTGGTCAAATGCTCTCTTTGGTTTTCGCCAAACATGTCTTCTGGTACTGTGGCCAAATAGCTCTACCTTTGACTCATCTGTCCAGAGCACATTATTCCAGAAGTGCTGGTCTTTGCCTCAGTGTTCATTGGCAAACTTTAGTCTTGCCCTGATGTTCTTTCTGGACAGCAAAGGTTTCCTCCTGGCACACCTCCCGTGTAGATCAAATTTGTGCAGCCTCTTTCTAATGGTAGACTCGTGCACTTTGACATCAACAGTGGCAAGAGCTACCTGTAGGTCCCGTGATGACATTCTGGGGTTCTTAGAGACTTCTTTCAGCATCTTGCGGTCTGCTCTCGGGCTGAACTTGCTGGGGCGGCCTGGCCTGAACAAGTTGGCAGTTGTTTGTAATCTTCTCCACTTGTAGATGATCTTCCGGACAGTCAAATGATTGATTTCAAATTGTTTGGAGATCTTTTTAAATCCCCTCCCAGACTCGTGGGCATCGATAACCTTCTTTCTGAATGCCTCGGAGAGCTCTTTTGATCTAGGCATGATGACGCCGCACACTTCAACAACAAAGAGCAAACCAATCTAAATGTCTGAGGTTTAAATAAGACACGTTCCTTCAAGATCCTCTTTAACGATGTTCTAATCATTTGCACCTGAGCTGGTGCACCTGATTCTAATTTTAGGTATTTGAAGTAGTGATAAATGTAGGGGTGTACTTCCTTTTTCCACATGCGAAATTTGCATTTATGTTTATTTAAATTATACAATGGACTACAAAATGTAAATGTTTCCTGATATTTGTTATATTATATCACCGTTATCTATCAATATTGTTGAAATGAAGATCAAATAGCTGTATGTTGAAATATGTTGAAAAAGTCAAAACTTTACATGGGGTGTACTGACTTTTTCACGTGACTGTACATCACCCCCAAACAATCTTTGGAGGACCTACCTAACAGAACGTCAGGTATATCCCAGGCAATTTTGTTTGTACAAAATTGATTGCATGCTTCAAAAATTGGTTTGCAGCTTCATTTTAAGAAGATTCGTGTCGACAAATATTTACAAAAGTTTTTTTGCATCATATGATACATCTTAAGATTTGTACAAACTTGTGCTGATGCCATGCAAAAATACTTGGAGTGCGAAGGTCAACAAAGTAACTTGTGTTCAGCAAATCAAAATGCTTTAGTCTCTTCAATCTCCTATATATTTCTTGCTGTTGAGAAAACGACCCACCTACTCGGTATTCCTGATTTCAACTTATTTTTTGGTTTGACCCCCTTACGCCAATTAGCTTTTTTTGTATATATCCTTGATATTATGCATGCTTTTTTTTTGCCCTGTCATCCTACCCCTCTGTAATATATTTGTATAGCCCTGAATGATTAATTTAGTGTTCTAACGTCTGCAATTGACTTTTTATCAACTGTTTTCATAATTGCTTGATCCTCATTATTATTGTTTTTTCTCCTGCCTATCCTCATTTCCTCTACCCTCCTCTTTATTTTGTTTTCTTGCTGTCCATCATTCTACTTTGTCATTCAGGCAATGTACCTTGTGTACCGTGCCCTGGAGAAGGAGCCTGTACCGCTGGCCCTGCCGATCAAACTTGTACCTCCAAAAAAACGCAAACATTCCATCCCAATGGTTCTACCTCCTACTTTGCCTCCACCCTCACTGCCTCCACCCTCACTGCCTCCACCATCTTTGCCTCCACCTTCTCTACCTCCACCTTCTCTGCCTCCACCTTCTCTGCCTCCACCTTCTTTGCCTCCACCCTCTCTATCTCCACTCGTAAAAGAAAGTATCAAAGTGTCTCTCACTCCACATCAGCCAACCAAGCTCCAGGTAGGCACATGTCTATGTGAAACCACATTGCTGTGGGTATGAGTGCAGAGAATAGGTGTGCTGAGATGATTACTAAATTCTGTTTTTTTCCCCTTTTTCAGTCCACAGGTTGGGTTGTTCAACCTGTGGAGAAAGCAAAATATGACAAAATATTTACGAGGCTTGATGAGGATAAGGACAACCTGGTGTCTGGACACGAGGTGAAGCCGATATTCATGCAGTCCGGTCTCGAACCTGCCCTTTTGGCTCGAATCTGGTGCGTGTACTCCAAATATATAAAAAAAATTTTGCTTGAAAAATTTATATGCACACGATCCTAACAGGAATGATTCCTTATTGAAGAATGTAATTCACAGATCAAGTAAAGATCAATGGCGATTGAGCAATCCAATCCATGGATATTTGGCCAAAAATAAATAAATCTTTTTTCATGGGAAATATCAATTTGGGAAATCTGTATATAATGGAGCAAGTATTTGTATGTATGTATGTATGTATGTATGTATGTATGCATGTATTGTCACATAAGACAGACAACATCTGTTAACATGGGCCATCTGCGCTGGTAATGACCGAACGGTTTCTAACTACGTTCACTTTAATTAGTCTTCTGCTTTACCGTTCCCCAAGGTCAGATGGATGGAACATGTGTCTTAACTTCTTAAGGGTTTTATTTATCTATATATATATATATAAAAGAAAGTTTTTGTTTGTTTGTTTGTTTGTCTGCATGCTCTAATCTCCTGAACGGTGAAAGATAGGAGGAAACTTATGAAACAAAAAATGTCGGGACGGGCCCCGGGAAGGTTATCGGCTGGGCCAATTTTTTATTTTTTATTTTTTTTTGTATACAAGATCGAGGCTCGTGAAAGAGCGAACATTAATCGCACAGAAAGACAAACCGACACATAAAACATATAACATGGGGAGCAGTAGACGAGATGGGGAGAGAGGGGGAGGAACACAAACAACATCTGAGAGCAGGGACATTGAGAGATCTGTGGGAGGGAGAGGGCTTTGGGGGGGGGGGGCATGGGAAGGGGGGTGGGAGAGGTATAAAACATATAGACACTGCCAGGACTTCCAGGAAAGACGTTGGAATTTCAAACAAGGTGGATCTGGGGTGAATTAGCGGGGGTAGAAAAGATCAAGGTTTTGGATGGGGGAAGATATGAGATGGTGGTGAACAGCTGTTTTAAAGACATGGAGGGAGGAGTGGGATTGAAGGGAGTGTGGGAGTTTGTTCCAGAGGCGGGAGAAAAGAGGAATGAAAGAGTGAAGGTGAGCAGAGAGCTGAGATTTCGGCAGTTTAACCATCAGAGGGTTGCTGGCACATCTTGTGCGACCTGTAGGAATATTTGGGGGACAAAGCACAGAGAGAGGTGGGGGAGCAAGGCCAGAGAGGAGTCTGTAGAAGACAGAAAGACCACCTACCTGTCTGCGGTGAGTGAGTGAAAGGCCCTCGGAGATAGCTTCATCACGGGAGATTCCAATGATTCTGAAAGCTTTGGTTTCAACAGCGTGAAGCCGAGCTAGGTGTGAGGCAGGAACACCAGCCCATAGGGGAGAACAGTATTCCATTGAGTTGCAGATGAAAGCCTTGTATGTGGTGAGGAGCTCAGGTGTGCCGAGGAAGGACTTTGCACGACGGAGGATGCCCAGTCGGCGACTGGCTTTGGAGGCCAGCTTGGAAGTGTGGTTTTCCCAAGAAAGATCATGGCAGATAGTGAGACCCAAAAGCTTGAGCGACAGAACTTCTTGGAGAGGATTGTTGAGAAAGTAGATGGGAGGGTTGTCCAGTCGATGTTTTCGAATTTCGCAATAAAGTTTCTTCTTCTTTCAAAATTATCTTGAAGTACAACTTATGCACTTAATAGGAATATCTGACTGATTGCAACACATGCTTTCAAAATTCTCTCTCGCGGGGCCCTACATAAGAAAGAACAAGGAATCGTTGAGCACTAACTGATACTGGGCTTGCGTCAGACCTATGTACAGAAGTTGAAATTCATTGAAAAAGAACCTGGGCAATGCCGGGTGCATTCAGCTAGTAATTAATAAATATTTGGAGAAATGTGGATGGGACGTGCAGTTTGGAACTGTCCAGGAGAGGCACAATATACAAACAAGTATATGAGGACACGCAAACGTATACACAATGATGAATAAGAACAATTCCTAACCCACTAAGCACCACAGATCACACTTTTACATACAATGGAAATGCAGGCGAGGACATCCCTTCAGTGATGCATGGAGTGCAGGGTGATGGTGCAGCTCGGGAGCAGCATCCCATTTTAGAGAGCCATCCTCCCTGAGCAACGACGAAACAGCACCAGTGATGAAGAGACAAAGACAAAGAGAGCCAGAGATGAGGAGCAAGCGAAACAGAGCACATTGTTATGTGTAAAAAGTCCCATGTCAACTCTGTTCATGCGTGTCCAGTCCCAGCCATCGTGACTCTCTGTGCTTTTCCATCGATTCTTCCACGAACTGCTCTCGCCCGCCCTCCGTACCCTGGGACCGACTTGGCCTGCCGTGGGCCCAGTGATTGGCTTCCCGCCATTTTGGGAAGTGCCATTCTCTGGGCCATCCCTTCCACAGAGTGGCCCCAATAAAAATATGTCTCTACCCTCTTCTGGTGCTCCACAGGATATATCGCCACCATTTCTTGCACAAACTGGCCAGACAGATCGTGATGGTCCTTTTGGGCCAAGTAGCGCTTTCCTACTGCCGTTTTGTGACCGGAAGACATCACCTGGCCCCAACCCGCAAACGAGAGTTGTTTAAACATACAATATTACCCTGACTACACTGTCTATAAATTACATATGCTGCCTCCTTAGCATCACATTTCACAAGATAACATTGTTTGACATGTCTGTTTTGGGTCCAGCGCCAGACCTGTTTTGTCTGGCTCTGGACGCACTGAGTAACCTCATCAATGAACAAGGACACAGATACAATCTAACTTCCAAAAGAAAAATGACTAAAGAGCCTAGAAATGTGACATCTCTACTGTACATGGATGCTCTAAAACTCTTTGCACAGAATGATAACAAATTGGCAGATCATTTCAAACTTGTAAAGCGCTACTTAGACGTGCAGTTCGGAACTGTCCAGGACATTCAAATAAAATTTGGTCTTGACAAATGCACATTTCTATCTGGTAAAACAAAAAGAACACACAATATCTCAATCGATGAAAGTACAACAACACAGGAACTATAAAAAGAAGCATCCTACAAATACCTCGGAATAGAAGAAGGTCCCCAGGTACAACACAAAAATGTGCAAATTAATCAGCAAAGAGTACCTATGCAGAATAAGACTAATTCTGAAGTCATCCCTCTCTCCAGTGAATGACATCAAAGCTATAAACCAACTTGTAGTACTGGTATTCCAGAAGAGCTGGCAATTATAAACTGGCCACAATCGGAGATCAACAACTTAGACACCAAAACAAGGAAACTTCTAACTATTCATAAGCTATTCCACGAAAACCAATGCATTCCGAGGTTTTACTTGCTGAAACGAGAAGAAGGAGGCGGTCTGATGGAGCTTAACCCCGCACAGAACAGGGTGTGTAGGACTAGTAAGTGATTCTCATATCCGAATCCATATTCAGATCTTCACCAAAATCGAATCGATTCTTCCTTGTCCACACACACAACCTGTCCAACAAGTTTCGTCCAAATCCATCCATAACTTTTTGAGGTATCCTGCTATGTATCGTTTTTGGCCCTATCTCCCAATGGTGAAGAATCACTTGAATAATTAAATAATTCTCATATCCGAATCCATATTCAGATCTTCACCAAAATCGAATCTATTTGTCCTTGTCAGACACCCAACCGGTCCACCAAGTTTCGTCCAAATCCGTCCATAACTTTTTGAGATATCCTGCTACGTATAGTTTTTGGTCCTATCTCCCAATGGTGAAGAATCACTTAAAAATTTCTAGTAGCTGAATCCGGATCTTCACCAAAATCAAATAATTTCGTGCTTGTCACATACGCTACATCTCTGCCAAATTTCGTCCGAATCCGTCCGCAACTTTTTGAGATATTTTGTTCACAAACAAACAAACAGACAGGGGTGAAAACATAACCTCCATCCACCTTTGGTGGCGGAAGTAACAAATACAGCCCTAATGATCACAAATAAGAAAAAGGAAAACTACAAAAATATATATCAGCAGATATACTCTGACAAATGGGAGAATGACAAAAGAGCAGGAAGATTTTAAAAAAAGAGCTTGATAGGCCATTGATAAAAAAAACCCATTGGAATGGCTAATAAGAGGTCAAATTAATTGGGATGAAGAGCGAGTCATCATAAATGCCCAAGCCCAAAGACACTACACTATATATAAAATGAATGATCGTTTAAAGGCCATTTTCCCCGCTAGAGCGGGGGTTAGCCTTGCGGGCCCCATGACAATCATGGTTCCCTGTTTGAGGCAATGTTTTTATGGCCGGATGCCATTCCTGACGCCAACCCTTGGTCACGCTCTTACGATGCGCAGGGATACGGTGTACCTATTCTAAACAGGGGTACACACCAGGATCATTCATCCCAGCAAGCTGGTACTCAATTTGCCGACCTCGGAAGGATGACAGGCTGAGTCAACCCCCCTGGCGTTAATTCAGCGATCGACCGGGATTCGAACCGAGGATCCTCGGATCCCAAGCCGGCACCCTGACCGCTAAGCCAACACCAGGCATTACACACTACACTAATGACTGAAAATGGCTGGATTGAGCCAATCGGACAAATGCGTGTTTTGTGGAGTAGAAATAGAGTACCAGCCACCTCCTTTTGTAAAAAAAACAAACAAACTCATGTCAGAACAGTTGTACACAGAAAGACATGGCAGCGTCTGTGGAGTAATCCACTGGTACATCTGTAAACATTTCAACATTCCGGTTCCAGAACAATTTCCAGAACAATGGTGGTGGTGGTTGGTGAGGAAGGTAGTATAGAGGGGAAAGAAACTTGCATCCTCACAATCATTTTGGTTCAGCTGTGCGACATACCTTTTCAGTACATCATCATGCTGTTATGTGTTGAGGCAATCCACACATGCGGTATCAAACATTTGACCAGTTGCTAATGATTATTGCTCCTTCCCCTTAGTGTCAGTGACAGAGAAACTGCATTTTGGAAGCTAGAGGCAGGTGAAAGAAACCATATTGCACAAGACAGATCATTTAATAACAATGCAGACAGAGCCTTTCTGAGATCTACAGATTTGTTCTTTTCGTTGTGACCTCTGAGGATCATTTCATGCGAATCCTATCTATTGTGCTCCAGTTTTATCCTTTGGATGTGTGCAATCCAATCTGCCTTCCTGTCTTGGCCAGGGTCCTTTGGATCATGTGTCAGTCCATGTCATTTCTATCGTCTTTCTGTACACATACAGTGTATGTATATATATATATATATATATATATATATATATATATATATATATATATATATATATATATATATATATATATATATATAATATATATATATATATATATATATATATATATATATATATATATATATGTATGTACAAGCTTACACCCCCTTTCATAAATTTCGCCTTTTGTAAGCATTGTAGCCTGGAATTAAATTGCATTAAATCAGACTTTTTTCACCTTCGTTCCACATTGTAACCCACAACTTGCAAGTGCAAAACAAATTCTACAGATTTCAGAAAATTAATTAAAAATACAAAACTAGAATATCTTGGTTGTATAAGTGTCCACCCTAAAATTAACTTTGGTGTAACCATGGGTGGGGGGCGGGGGGGGTCATAACCCCCCCCCCCCCACTTTCTACTTGAATACAACATAAAGTGCGTAGATCTGTACAATGCACACAGGCCCGGATGCAGGATGTTCTCCAAATACATCTTCTAATTATGTGTAAATCAATATTAACTTCCCCAAATAAGTTATCTCTTAAATCGACACTGCGCTTGTGGGCATTATTTAATAACACAGAGAGCGGTATCGACTTGTGCATGTCGTGCTGGATTTCATTGGTCGAAGCACGTATGTGCACGGTGCACGTATGTGCTAAAAATGTATCACGTGATTGGTGAATACTGAAAGTGTGAAACGGGTAGACATTCCCGCTGCAGTGCTGTGTAACGATGTTCCTTCACGTTTTCTTCCGAAGGAGCCTCTTTGCTTGCCCATAGTAAAATTTTTAAGCAAGAACATTTATTTAGTTCTTGTTACATTGGAGAAAGTGCTAAGTGAGCCAGAATTGATTCCATTTTGGTGAATATTCGAATCCAGATCCGGATACAAGAGTTTTTAAGATTCTTAAGTGAAAAGCGCTATATAAAATAAATGCATTATTATTATTATTGAGCGAAAAGGCCAAAAACGATATATAGGATGATATTTCAAAAATTTGGGGATTACTTATGACAAAACTTGTTGGATGAGTTGGTTCGGCAACAAGAACAAGCCAATTAGATTTTGGGTCAGGTCCGGATCCAGATCTGACCTATCAGAGGGATACAAAACGTAAACTGAACACCCTGGCCGAGGTATGCTCTCTTGTTTATAAATGTTGTAGTCCAAACTTTATGGACGTACTCACATTGTAATGGTACAGCACTGTACATACTTTATAGATGTACTCACATTGTAATGGTACAGCACTGTACATACTTTATAGACGTACTCACATTGTAATGGTACAGCACTGTATATACTTTATAGATGTACTCACATTGTAATGGTACAGCACTGTACATACTTTATAGACGTACTCACATTGTAATGGTACAGCACTGTACATACTTTATAGACGTACTCACATTGTAATGGTACAGCACTGTACATACTTTATAGACGTACTCACATTGTAATGGTACAGCACTGTACATACTTTATAGATGTACTCACATTGTAATGGTACAGCACTGTACATACTTTATAGACGTACTCACATTGTAATGGTACAGCACTGTACATACTGTTGCGGATATGGGACTTGGCCTCCATATCCGCTTGTAAATATTCCCCTATTTCCCCAATACTCCCCAACTATCCCCAATCCCCCATTCCCTAGTCCCATTGTCTGTAAACAACACTCTGTAGAACCGACCTTCCCCTTTTTCCCCCATTAAATGTCGTACCCAGGTCCACCGCATCTCACGTAGACAACTTTCGGACATCTTGCTAGTTATTCTTAGTCTATGTCAGTTAAGGACTCGTTTCCATTAATTCTGACTCTTCGTTGCACCAGAATGTGATTGTATGGCACCAGTAGTGAGTTTAGGACCTCCCCATACCTCCTCCCATCTTCCCCTACAACAACAACTACAACAACAGAGGGGGGCGGCGCGGCGCGGCGCGGGGAGTGTGCGTCCTCACTCCGGCTTGGTTAGCCGCCATTGCCCATGCGCTCCACGGGGTTACCACGAAGGGGCTGGCTGTCAGCTCCTCGTCAGGGGCGGAGCCCGGTAACCCCCCGCAGCCAGTGAGAAGCGGCGGGCCGATTCCATCTGGGGCGGAGCTAACGAGCCGAGGGCGTGTCACTCCCCGCCGGATATACGCAGCCTACCGGACGTGACGTCAGATGCGCCCCCAGCTTGGAAAGACAAGTCGCGACCTCCGAGCGCTGAGCGACCTCCCCGCATCTTTGGACCGGACCGGGTCGATTCTGTCCCTGAGCCAAGAGTGCACCTTGAGCCATGGACTACCCGCCTTTCCTTGCCATCAATCCCCGTGTGAGTCAGTCTTGTCCCGTTTATCTGTCGTCTGTCGGGGCTAAGATAAGACCGTGTTTAAGTGCCCACCTTTCTATGTTGTCTCTCTCATCCCTGTAATCTAACCTTCCGCAATATTATAACCTCCTCCGGAGGTCTTGAGAACCGTACCCCTGGTGTCGTGTCATTTTAATCCAGCCGTTGTGTCCTTTCCTTCATTGATTTAGCATAACGCGACTTAGTCAACGTTCGAGTGTAATCGGGTAACTTGTGCGAACACGGCGGCCATTCCACTCGGCCCAGCATAACATCTTAATAAGTCGTGTCCGTAACAATTGGTGTCAGGAGTGTCGGATTCGGACCTGGGACTAAATTTATTAGGCCCAAATTTTGGAACACCAATTGTACCATTAGGGTAACATTTTGGTGTTGGGAAGTAGAATTCGATCCGGAGCGCGTTTCCCGCGCTCGAAATTATAACGGCGAAATTTGATTTTGTTTTACGAAAATAAAAACCCGAATTTTGAAAGTCGCGCTATGGCAGACCAAGTCGGCTGGGTTCCGGTAGAGGAGAGTGAGGCAGGGTCGGTCCAGGACCAAATTGAGGGACATAAGGAGAGCGAAGCAGTGAGGGTAGCAGACGCACAAAATAGCGTCGTTGCGCCCGACGTTGCGGGCGCGCAAAATGGCGCCTCGCTGGTCACGGCGACCGCGACCGTGGCAGCGCCCCTGGTGGATTCGAACCTTTTTATGTTGCAAATGAGGGCCCTTATGGAACGAATGGGAGACCAAATTGTGGGAATGAGGGCTGATAGTGAGCGGTTGGGGAACCGGATGGATGCTCAGGGTGAGCGATTGGAGGGCCAAATGGGGGTAATGAGGGACGAAGCGAGGGGTACCGGTGAGGAGTTAGACAAGAAATTTGGGAAGTTCGACAATAATTTTGAGGGGTTAGACAACGGGATAAAAGAAGTAAAGAATGGGTTAACGGGGGTAGAAAACAGAATGGCCGCTCAAGAGAATCAGTTAGAGGGAGTGAAAAATGGGTTAATGGGGTTAGAAAATAGGATGGAGGACAAATTGCGGGAAATAGGGGAACAATCTGCCAGGGAAATCAAACAAATGGGAGAGCAAATAGAGGAGGTGAAAATCGGGGTAGAAACCAAACTGGATGCTCACAGGGAGGAAATGGAGCAGATGAGGGTGGCATCTGGGCAGGAGATGCAAGTGATGGGAGAGGAGATCAGAAGAGGGGTGAGTGAGGAGGTCGGAGGAGTGCGCGAGGAGGTGAGGCACTGTAAGGAGCACATGGAGAAGGAGGTGAGAAAGGGGACTGTAAAGTTACAAGGGGGCATGGAGGACCTGACGCAGGAGGTGGAGCAGCTGACGGTGGGACAGACGGAGTTAACGGAGCAGGTTCAAAGGAACACAGCGGTAATAGGAGGATTAAAAGCGACACAAAATGACCTAAAAAATGACTTGGTAGCGACGAAGAGGGAATGTCAGATGGTACGTGAGGGACTGACAACGAGGTTGGAGGAGGTGATAGAGGTAATGGAGACGACGGACCGGCAGGTGAGGAGGCACATGGAAACGGTCAAGGTAGCCTTAGAGGACGAACTTGAGGAGACGTACCGGGAAATAAAAGAGGTGAAGCAGAAATTAGAAGAAGTGGAAGAAGGGGTGAGCGAAATTAAGAAGCGACGGAGAGGGGGTAAGAAAGAGATAAAAGAGGAGATAAAAGAATTGGTCCAAAGTCTGTGTTTGGATCGTGATGATGTGCTCATTAACCGGATGAGGGATTCGCAGGTGAGGGAGGAGAAGCGAAGAGGAAGAGGACCCGGTGTAAGTGGTGACCAATATGGTCGTGCGTATGATGCGCCAGGGGATTTAAGAAGCTTGGGGGTCGAGATGGACCCGGGTGTTCGTGAGAGGCCGTGGGTGAAGTGTGCGACAGGTCTGGTGTGCGAAAAAGGAGGTGTGCGAGAAAGTCCGACTCTGGGGTGTGTGAGGAAAAAGTGCGTGCCAAGGAGTGAGGGTGCTGGCGAGAATGAGTCGGTCGTAGCGCGTGTGCGAGGGAGCACATGGAAGCGCGGTGTGGTAAGTGTTACAGAGGGTGTGACGGGAGAGTGTGCGCAAGAGTGTGCGCGAGAAAGGTGTGTGACGGACGGGTGCATGGGGAAAGAGTGCGCTGTCAAAGGCAAGGAAGAATGCACACCTGTGGTGAGTGTTACAGAGGGTGTAACGGGAGGGTGTGCGCGAGAAAGGTGTGTGACGGACAGGTGCATGAGGAAAGAGTGCGCTGTCAAGAGTAAGGGTGAGTGCGCTGTCAAGAATGGAGGTGAGAGTAGTGAGAGTGACAAGGAGAGTGAGTTGGTTGTGACAGGTGAGCGAGGATGTACACCTGGGATGGAAGGATGCACACCTGGAATGGTAGAGCGTGAGTGGGAATGCACGCTGGAGTTGGTGGTGAGGCACGTGGTTGGGTGTGCGAATGAGAGCACACCTGTGATTGTCACAGAGGAGGTGACAGAGGAGGGGGCGCGAAGAGGTGTGTTGGTGAGGTGTGCGACCAACGAATGTGTGCCAAAGTGTTCGGTGGTCAGGTGTGTGACCAAGGCTGTGAGTGGAATGAGGGTACCTGGGTGTGTAAGGAAAGGTACGAGGAGCATGGGAACGGCTGGATGTGTGAGCAAGGAACGGGCTGCGGGGTGTAAGCATGCAGGTGAGGCATCGAAGGTAACCGGGTTAGAGGTTAGGTCGACTTTTAGCCGAATCGGGCCCTCGGTGCGTGCCGGGCCTCGCTGGGAACGGCCGCGTCCGTGCTCCACTAGGCGGAGCGGGCGGCTGGATAGGAAGGGTCGTCATGGCGACCACTTTTTGTTGAGGCAGTCCGGCAGGTCGAGATCGGGACATTGGATGGCTCCACGCCAAGGTGGTGCGTGGGGTCTCGGGCCGGGTAAGCCCCCGTCCCTGCCACGAATGCGGGACGTATCCAGCCGCTGGCACAGAACAACCCGCATTCATGGCTTGGCTGTACGCAGCCGAGCTTTAGAAGTAATTAGTAAGTAGACTGTAATGACGAGGATAGTGTTTTGGCCCCGAAATTAGAGAAAAACAAAATTTGATGATTGGCAAAGGATTGGCAGTAATGATTGGCAGATGATGAGTAGTGATTGGCAAAATTTTAATTTGTTGCAATTTGATGTGCAAAATTGGTAGTGAGCGATGGGCCCGGTGGGTAAGGGGGGCATCCCTGCCACCCTTCCCATGTGGGGCAAATGCGCAATAGCTTATGGGGTGTATGGCAGTGATAACTAGCCCGGGTGGGTTAGGATATTGGTAGGGATCTAGCGAAGATGCCATTAGGTAACGTTAAGTTTAGTTAGTGACTGATACCTGTAGTGGGGACGCAGGTAGATTAGTATGGATGATAATGACGAGGGAGCGCAATAGTTTAAAGGGACGACTGGGAAGCGCAAGTTTCAGAGGGGAGTAGTTAGATGAGATGATGCTGTGTGAGAGCTGGACAGGTGTGTGGAGCAGTGTATGAGTAGTGAGTGTTGTGGATCAGCGCGAATGCGCTTGGGGAGAGAAGGGTGCAGGTGGCACCAGGTGTGAGAGCACAGGTGTGCAAGTGCAGGTGTGTGGAATATATGGAGTATTGGAATGAGTGGTGTGGAGAGAGTTGGAGTAAGTGGTACGGAGTGGTGTGCATGGTGCGAAGGTGTGGATGGGGGAAGAGTGGACCCCTTTCACGAGTACCCGGGGCGGGTAGTGTAAGTGTTAGGTAGAGGGTATAGGTAAATTGTGGTTGGATATTGGCATTTGTGGTGCGGTTGCAGAATGGTATTGTGGATGGGTGCATTAGTGTTGTGGAAATGGCTGGGCGTGTAGCCTGTTAGTGTGTGTAGTTGGTTGGGCACTCCACCACTGTGAGGATGTCGGCCAGGTGAGGCCGCAGGTGGGCTCTGGGAGCCGGTAGTTGTGAGTGGGTGCCTGAGGATCCCGGGTGTGGATCGGGCAGCCCAGTGCCAGAGAGGGCACCGAGTGGGGAGAGCGCCAGAGGGCCTTCCCCAGGTAGTTAGGTTAGGGTAAGGAGCAGGTAAGCTCGGAGGCAACTGCAGTGGTGGGGGTGTGCAGGTGGGTAGACCCGCTGGGAGAGGTACACGTCGCAGCCCAGAAATTGTGCGAGGGCACCGGGAGATGAATCGGGGGAGTGAGACCCCAAATTGAAAAGCACCACAATTTGGTCAATGGGAATTGGTTTTTAGAACCCATAGTGTAAGAGGGCCAATGGTTTGGCAGGAGAAAGACCCCGGGTAATGTAAAGTTGTTAAAGTCATTTAGGAAATAGTTAGGATTGATGAACCTGTCGCACCATACGCAGCCACTTACCTGTGGTGATGATGATGACTCCACACCTGTGTTTTCTTTGTTCTGTGTGCAGGAAATGAGAATTGCTGTGAGGATTTGTGAGACGCATCATGACGTGGATGAGACATTGGGGTGATTCCATCTCTCCCTCCTTAGGAGGGACTGATGATGAATTGGTAATGGCAAATTTTGATGTTCAGTTGGAGATGGCAAATTTTGATGAGAGTTGAAAATGGCAAATTTGATTGGTTAGGAGGGAGAGAAGACGAATTTGGTTTATGGGAGGAACGGGGAAGACAGTAGGGACGTTTGTTGATTTGTAAAGTAGATGTTTATGGGTAGTGTTGTGTTTTGTGGATACAGTAAGGGGTAAGGGAGGGGCCATGTAGGTTACCTGGTGGGGGGGGGGGGGCGTACGGTAGGAACGTACCTGTCTCACCTGGTTCCCATGTGCCCCCAGTGTGCATTACCTTACATTGCGTGCACTTTTGCGCCCTTACCACCTTACTCACTTGTCTTTTCTTTTGTCTCCCACCTCCGAGGATCTGGCTTTGGGGCAGAGAGAGAGGAGAGAGAGGTGCTGGCTCCGCAGTTGTGGGCCTGCACTTTCGCTGCTTGCTGCCTGGATCGATACACCATATGGACCGCAATGTTGTGGCCACCCACAATGGACCGCAGTTCTTTTGCGGCCAAGCACCACCCGTGGATGGACCTATGGGTCAACGTGGCACCTATGCCATACAGGTGAACCACTTATAGTTGGCCCCCTGACGGCCACAATAAAGAAATGGACGCGGTTGGCGCCTTTCTTTATTTTTGAAAGAAGTACGAAGGCCAAGTGCACCACACGAAGGCAAGACCAGCGGCAGAACATCGGCCGGCTGCGACACCACACCATGATCATTAAACATTTTATTGGTGCACCGGATGGTGCTGACTGTGTGATGGGGTGGTGCTTTTGGTGCTTGGAAGGGGTGCTCTGCACATTATTAAAGGCCGTAAGGCCACAGAGCACTCGTGGGTTGGTGTATCGATGCTGGCATGCGTGCTCTCTCTATGCATAACATCTGCATGTGTTCCTCCAAAAACAGGTCTTGGATCGTAGTGTAAATATCAGCGTAGTCTTGTAAATAATGCTCCCTACCGGCTGTATGTTTAGTTTGGGAATTCTTTCCGTGATTCGGTTATCCTGTGGGTGTGTTTCTGTGAGGAGAAGGGTGCAACGTCGCAGGGGGACATATTTACTCATTTGTGAATATCTGTAAAACTGTCGCACCCAGGGTAGAGTTAATAGTAGAGGGAACTACATCTGAGTGCCACACTAAAATAGGTAAAAATTTATCGGGTTGGGACGCCCCGAGGGTAGAGAAGGGTGCAATGTTGCGGATATGGGACTTGGCCTCCATATCCGCTTGTAAATATTCCCCTATTTCCCCAATACTCCCCAACTATCCCCAATCCCCCATTCCCTAGTCCCATTGTCTGTAAACAACACTCTGTAGAACCGACCTTCCCCTTTTTCCCCCATTAAATGTCGTACCCAGGTCCACCGCATCTCACGTAGACAACTTTCGGACATCTTGCTAGTTATTCTTAGTCTATGTCAGTTAAGGACTCGTTTCCATTAATTCTGACTCTTCGTTGCACCAGAATGTGATTGTATGGCACCAGTAGTGAGTTTAGGACCTCCCCATACCTCCTCCCATCTTCCCCAACAACAACAACAACAACAACAACTACAACAACAACTACAACAACAGAGGGGGGCGGCGCGGCGCGGCGCGGGGAGTGTGCGTCCTCACTCCGGCTTGGTTAGCCGCCATTGCCCATGCGCTCCACGGGGTTACCACGAAGGGGCTGGCTGTCAGCTCCTCATCAGGGGTGGAGCCCGGTAACCCCCCGCAGCCAGTGAGAAGCGGCGGGCCGATTCCATCTGGGGCGGAGCTAACGAGCCGAGGGCGTGTCACTCCCCGCTGGATATACGCAGCCTACCGGACGTGACGTCAGATGCGCCCCCAGCTTGGAAAGACAAGTCGCGACCTCCGAGCGCTGAGCGACCTCCCCGCATCTTTGGACCGGACCGGGTCGATTCTGTCCCTGAGCCAAGAGTGCACCTTGAGCCATCGACTACCCGCCTTTCCTTGCCATCAATCCCCGTGTGAGTCAGTCTTGTCCCGTTTATCTGTCGTCTGTCGGGGCTAAGATAAGACCGTGTTTAAGTGCCCACCTTTCTATGCTGTCTCTCTCATCCCTGTAATCTAACCTTCCGTAATATTATAACCTCCTCCGGAGGTCTTGAGAACCGTACCCCTGGTGTCGTGTCATTTTAATCCAGCCGTTGTGTCCTTTCCTTCATTGATTTAGCATAACGCGACTTAGTCAACGTTCGAGTGTAATCGGGTAACTTGTGCGAACACGGCGGCCATTCCGCTCGGCCCAGCATAACATCTTAATAAGTCGTGTCCGTAACAATACTTTATAGACGTACTCACATTGTAATGGTACAGCACTGTACATACTTTATAGATGTACTCACATTGTAATGGTACAGCACTGTACATACTTTATAGATGTACTCACATTGTAATGGTACAGCACTGTACATACTTTATAGACGTACTCACATTGTAATGGTACAGCACTGTACATACTTTATAGACGTACTCACATTGTAATGGTGCAGCATTGTACAAACTTTATAGACTTACTCACATTGTAATGGTGCAGCACTGTACAAACTTTATAGACGTACTCACATTGTAATGGTACAGCACTGTACATACTTTATAGACGTACTCACATTGTAATGGTACAGCACTGTACATACTTTATAGACGTACTCACATTGTAATGGTACAGCACTGTACATACTTTATAGATGTACTCACATTGTAATGGTACAGCACTGTACATACTTTATAGATGTACTCACATTGTAATGGTACAGCACTGTACATACTTTATAGATGTACTCACATTGTAATGGTACAGCACTGTACATACTTTATAGATGTACTCACATTGTAATGGTACAACACTGTACATACTTTATAGATGTACTCACATTGTAATGGTACAACACTGTACATACTTTATAGATGTACTCACATTGTAATGGTACAGCACTGTACATACTTTATAGATGTACTCACATTGTAATGGTACAGCACTGTACATACTTTATAGATGTACTCACATTGTAATGGTACAACACTGTACATACTTTTTTTTTTTTTTTTTTTTTTTTTTTTTTTTTGTATACAATATCGAGGCTCGTGAAAGAGCGAACATTAATCACACAGAAAGACAAACCGACACATAAAACATATAACATAGGGAGCGGTAGACAAGATGGGGAGAGAGGGGGAAGGACACAAACACAACATTTGAGAGCAGGGACCGAGAGACATGGAGACATCGAGAGATCTGAGAGAGGGCGAGGGCTTTGGGGGGGGGGGGGGGCGTGGGAAGGGGGCAGTGGGAGAGGTATAAAACATATGGACACTGCCAGGACTTCCAGGAAAGAAGTTGGAATTTCAAACAAGGTGGATCTGGGGTGAATTAGCGGGGGTAGAAAAGATCAAGGTTTTGGATGGGGGAAGATAAGAGATGGTGGTGAACAGCTGTTTTAAAGACCTGGAGGGAGGAGTGGGATTGAAGGGAGTGAGGGAGTTTGTTCCAGAGGCGGGAGAAAAGAGGAATGAAAGAGTGAAGGTGAGCGGAGAGCCGAGATTTCGGCAGTTTAACCATCAGAGGGTTGCTGGCAGATCTTGTGCGACCTGTAGGAATATTTGGGGGACAGAGCACAGAGAGAGCTGGGGGTGCAAGGCCGGAGAGGAGTCGGTAGAAGACAGAAAGACCACCTACCTGCCTGCGGTGAGTGAGTGAAAGGCCCTCAGAGATAGCTTCATCGCGGGAGATTCCAATAATTCTGAAAGCTTTGGTTTCAACAGCGTGAAGCCGAGCTAGGTGTGAGGCAGGAGCACCGGCCCATAGGGGAGAACAGTATTCCATTGAGCTGCGGATGAAAGCCTTGTATGTGGTGAGGAGCTCAGGTGTGCCGAGGAAGGACTTCGCACGACGGAGGATGCCCAGTCGGCGACTGGCTTTGGAGGCCAGCTTGGAAATGTGGTTTTCCCAAGAAAGATCATGGCAGATAGTGAGACCCAAAATCTTGAGCGACAGAACTTCTTGGAGAGGATTGTTGAGAAAGTAGATGGGAGGGTTGTCCAGTCGATCTTTTCGGAGAGACATAGTAAGAGTGTGAGATTTGTCAGGATTGAAAGACATGTTCCACTTGTTTGACCAGTCTGTGATTTTGTCCAGGTCTTCAGAGAGTGAGGAGGCAGCAGACTGCCGATCTGAGGGAAGAGGAATGGAGCGGCAGAGAGTGGAGTCATCAGCAAAGAGATAGAGAGGATTTTCGAGAGAGTCAGAGAGATCATTGATGAAGACCAGAAAAAGCACGGGGCCCAGAACACTGCCTTGGGGAACTCCAGCCTGAACAGGAAGAGGAGATGAGAGAAACC
Source organism: Myxine glutinosa (assembly GCF_964187855.1). Lineage (NCBI taxonomy): Eukaryota > Metazoa > Chordata > Myxini > Myxiniformes > Myxinidae > Myxine > Myxine glutinosa. Next base: position 79,942,214 of record NC_136261.1, on the reverse strand, counting down.
CATTCAGGGCCACACGTTGACGACGACTAGAGAGGAAGTCCGCCAGCCATGCGTGGAGATTTCCATGGATACCAAAGGAGGAGAGTTTGGTGAGCAGAGCGGGGTGCCAGACCGTGTCGAAGGCACGTGATATGTCGAGGGAGACAGCTCTAATTTCCTGTTTGGCATTGAGGACCCCATCCATTGTTGAGACAGCAGAAGCAGCATGTCCAGAGTAGAGTGACCTGGTCTGAAACCAAATTGATGATCAGAGATCAAGCCATTGGAGAAGAGGAAAGATTTCATATCAGAAGCAATGATGGATTCCATGACCTTGCTGATAATTGGGAGAAGGCTGATTGGTCTGTAGTTGCTAGGATCTGTTTTTGCACCTTTTTTGTGCAAAGCGGTGATGTTGGCTGATTTCCAAGCAGATGGCAGTTGACCTTGAGCAAAAGAGAGGGTGAAGAGAACAGAGAGAGGGTGAGATAGAGCAGCAGAGCAGGATTTTAGGACCCGTGGGCTGATGCCGTCGGGTCCAGTTGCAGAATCAGAGTCGAGGGTTGACAGAAACTTTTCCACCTTGTCAGGAGGAAAGGACACGGAGTCCAGGAGCAGCAGGGTACGACTGGGTATGGTGGGTACAGAGAGGGATGGGTTTGGGACACAAGATTTAGAGGCAAACACAGAGTTGAGGCATTCAGCTTTTTCACGTGCGGAGTCAGCTGTGTAGCCGTTTGAGGTAAGGGAGGGGATGGAGGGGGAACAAACACCAGAAACGGATTTGACCAGACGCCACCAGGATTTGGAAGAGGGAGACAGATAAGAGAGTTCGGTCTTGAGAACGGAGAGATATTGTTTCCTGGCTCTCCTGAGGGTGGACACACACTTGTTTCGGGCTTTGTGAAAGGAAATGAGATTTCCTTCCGTTGGATTTGCTTTCCAGGAGACGAAGGCAAGTTGTTTCTGGGCAACAGCCTCACCACAAGATTCCGTGTACCATGGACGGGAGGAAGGGTATGACAACTGAAGACGAGATGGGATAAATCTGTGCATGAGAGAGAGCAATTTACTTTGGAAGAATTCCCAGGATGAGTTGATGTCAGAGGTGGTAGAGATGGGAGACCAGTCCAGATGATTGATGGCTGCTTGAAGACCGTGCCAGTTGGCCTGAGTGAAATGCCAGACTCGTCGACGCTGAGCAGGCTCCCTGAGGATGGTCAGAGAGATGTCCACTTTAACAAGGACATGATCAGATGTTCCGATCGGAGCAGAAGAAGAGCAGCAGACATTTTCAGGGAAGTTAGTCATAACCAAGTCCAGAAGAGAAGATGTTCCGTTGACTGAGATCCGGGTCGGGAAATTGACAGATTGTGTCAGTCCCAGTGAGTCGCAGAAGTCCTTTGCTGAGGAGCCATGGCTGGTGAGAGAGGTACCCACACCCAGCCAACTGGCATGATGACAGTTGAAATCACCACATATGAGGAAGAGAGAGTTGGGATGAGTAGATAGAAGTTGGTCCATATCATCAGACAGCGAGATGTAGATGGAGTCATCACTGTTTGGTGGACGGTACAACACACATATGAACAAGAGGTGGGAGCGAAGGGGAAGCCGTAGCCAGAGGTATTCCTGGGGGTGAGGTGGAGAGAGTGCAGTGCAGGGCGAGTGAGGAAGAGAGTTTTTGATAAAGATAGCAACCCCGCCTCCAGGACGAGGCTCAGGTCTATCATACCGGAGGAGGGAGTAGCCCGGGAGAGATACTATGGAATCAGAGACATCATAAAGGAGGAAAGTTTCTGTTAAGCAGATCACGTCTGGTTTGACAGAAGCAACCTGTATGGAGAGATCGGTTAAGTTTGAACGAAGGCCCCGGATGTTTGAGGTCCATACCGTTAATGAAGAGGAAGGGGGAGCATCAGATACAGAACAGGGGGGAGGAGGGGTAGGGTAAGATGTGGAAGAGGTGGAAGAGGTAGGGAGAGCTGTTGAAGGTGTGTCAGAGATTTCAGAATAGCTCGGAGAAAGGGAAGGATGGGGCGGACAAAAGGTTTGATGGTGATTGGGTGAGCCACAATGAGGTGTTATTTGAGGAGGGGGAAGAGCGAGGCAGAAGGTTGGGGGAGATGGAGGTGAGAGTTTGAAGGGGGAAGAAGCGGGGAGGACGCTTTGAGGAGGGGGAGTGAGCGGGGGGAAATTGAGAAGCAATGAGGGTGGGGAGATTTGAAGGGGAGGGGTGAGGGGGGAGTTTGGGAGGGAAGGGACAAGGGGAGGGATTTGAAAGGGATGGGATATGGGGGAGATTTGGAGGGGAGGGGTGAGGCAGGAGTTTAGGAGGGGAGGGGCGAGGGGGCGTCTTGGCGGGGAGGGGTGAGGGGGTAGTTTAGGAGGGAGGGGGCAAGGGGGGAGATTTGAAAGGGATGGGTGATGGGGAAGATTTGGAGGGGAGGGGTGATGGGGAAGATTTGGAGGGGAGGGGTTATGGGGAAGATTTGGAGGGGAGGGGTGAGATTGGATTTTTGAAAGTGTACGATTTATGGGAAACGAACATTTATTGCAAAATGAGTTTCTTGTGACCTTCGAGTTAAAAATACGTTTAAGGACGCTGGATGGAGGATGGAGTGCAGGAGAGTTTAGGGAATGTAGAACAAAGGCACTATAGGAGATGGATATTTTTTTTGGGATGAATTGATTTGGTGAGCAAGTCGAAAGCAGCCTTTTAAAGAAGAAGAAGAAAAAGGTGTTATAAAATATGACGGAATACATAACTTGAGGGGAAAGTGTAAACATTGAAGGTTAATGAGTGAAAACTATCTGGGGAAATGGGGGAGAAACACGTGGTCGAAGAACGAACGAACGAATAAGAATGAATAAACGAATGAGAACAGAGAAGGAAATGTTTTTTTTTTTTTTTTTTTGAGTTGAGATTTACACAAGGAAGTAGGCTATGGGTAAAAAGACTGGGAATACAGAGAACGAAAGTTATTGGATCACAAACGACGGACCACTGAGAAAAACAAAGCCTCAAGGTTGTACAGTGCACACTGTACAAGGCCTTGCTCGCGACACGGCAAACAGACGATCAATTTATGAAAGATAAACACCGAGAAACAACCAAAGTTGCACACAATAACTTCACACACCGAAAGATAAATACAGTTTCGACAAAATACAATTGTGAACAGACTTAACTTCGAAAAACGTGGAGACCGTGTGGAGCTTCGAAAATCCCTGCCGCCGTCTCCAAGATCTCGCGAGATCTTTATACTTTATAGTTTATACATCTTTATACATCTACTTTATAGATGTACTCACATTGTAATGGTACAACACTGTACATACTTTAAAGATGTACTCACATTGTAATGGTACAGCACTGTACATACTTTATAGATGTACTCACATTGTAATGGTACAGCACTGTACATACTTTATAGACGTACTCACATTGTAATGGTACAGCACTGTACATACTTTAAAGATGTACTCACATTGTAATGGTACAGCACTGTACATACTTTATAGATGTACTCACATTGTAATGGTACAGCACTGTACATACTTTATAGACGTACTCACATTGTAATGGTACAGCACTGTACATACTTTAAAGATGTACTCACATTGTAATGGTACAGCACTGTACATACTTTAAAGATGTACTCACATTGTAATGGTACAACACTGTACATACTTTATAGATGTACTCACATTGTAATGGTACAGCACTGTACATACTTTATAGACGTACTCACATTGTAATGGTACAGCACTGTACATACTTTATAGACGTACTCACATTGTAATGGTACAGCACTGTACATACTTTATAGACGTACTCGCATTGTAATGGTACAGCACTGTACATACTTTATAGACGTACTCACATTGTAATGGTACAGCACTGTACATACTTTATAGACGTACTCACATTGTAATGGTACAGCACTGTACATTAGAGACGTACTCACATTGTAATGGTACAGCACTGTACATACTTTATAGATGTATTCACATTGTAATGGTACAGCACTGTACATTAGAGACGTACGCACATTGTAATGGTACAGCACTGTACATACTTTATAGACGTACTCACATTGTAGTGGTACAGCACTGTACATACTTTATAGACGTATTCACATTGTAATGGTACAGCACTGTACATACTTTATAGACGATCTAACATTCTAATTCGTATATAAGGTCAAATGTGTTTTGTGGCTCCTCCCCCATCAGGCTGATTGACGGCCGTTGTCCCTCCCACCCCTCTTGACACTTCATTGCCCAATGTGTAAATATTCAGTTACACCTACTTTTTGTGGAATCCTTTCAAGTTATGAAAAATTTGACGTGTCCTGGACCTTCCCACTGTAAAATGCACTACATTGGCGTTTGAACAAAGTGCTGACCTTAACCCAATGTTGAGTTACTGTCTGAAAAGAAGAATTACAAACGGGCTATTTTTGTTCTGTCAATTTTGTAGTTCAGCCATGCTGTCCAAATGTTTAACCCTTTGTGTGCGGCTGTGGCAGATTTGTCACGAGATGAAAATTGTTTTTTTCTTTTTTTTTGGAAAAGGACAAAAAAAAACATGTTATTTTTTAATGAAAATTTTGATGAAAAAAAACAAAACAAGATGCAACACACAAAGAGTTAATGAGTGTTATTTGATGTGAAATCCTCCATTGCAGACTGATTGGTTGGTACCTTTATAGGTTTACTAGTTTGTATCCTGATAGATTGTCTTTTTTGAGGAATTGTTTGCCATCCCTACATAGGAAGTCTTCGAACTTCCTGATATATCATCAATCACCTTCAAAATCACACACAAAGTTAATTGGCCTCCAATTGTGTTAAATTGTATTGATTCTAATAATTTCAGAATAAAATCAGTTGTTCCTGTAGGTTTCCTATGCTGGGTAGTGTATTTCACAGCAAAGACCTAACCATGAGTACCAAGGAGCTTTCAAAATACCTCTGGGATTAAGTTGTGGAAAGGCACAGATCAGGGGATGGGTATAAAATATTTAAAATGGTTTGAATATCCCTTGGAGCACAGTCAAGACAATCATTAAGAAGTGAAGGCGTATGGTACCACCAAGACCCTGCCTAGATCAGGCCGTCCCTCTAAACAGGATGACCAAGCAAGGAGGAAGCTGAACAGAGAGGCCACCAAGAGTCCAATGGCAATTTTGAAAGAGCAACAGGCCTTTATAGTAAGGGAAACATATGAAAGTCTGTTAACTAAATTGTTACCAAAAAATTTCTTCACCAATATGTTTGTAAAGGTGTGTAATAGTATTGGTCTGGAGTATTGCCACACCAAATGGGGCTTGCCATACAACTTGATCATAGATTTGGGTCAAAATGGATGCTCAACAAGTTCCACCGGCTGGGATACACTGAGTCTTACACGGAGACACAAAACTACAAATACTGCTTCCTTAATAGTAGGAGTGGAGATGATGTTCCAGATACTTCTGGCACTCTTGACACCATTGTGGAGGAAACCGATGAACAGATCAATGATGAGGTTGCGGTTGATGCTGCGCTTGAGGATCAATCAGTGATGACAGCCAAAGTGCCAGCCAGTGAAAGTGAATTGTCAAGTAATGATCAGGTGGTCTTTATGGAGGTTGGGGAAACAAACAATGCAGTCACTCAGTTTGTTGGAGACAATATAGATTTAAACATTGTCTCTATTCACGGAAACACTCCCTTTCACTCAATGGGTTGGATCGAAGTCACCTCTCCGGCACCACCTTTGCCAGATCCACAGACAACAGCAGCTTTCCCCCGGGTGAAGTTGAAGGCACTCGACAAAGCTAAGATCCTGAGAGGAACTGAAGTGAAAGGAGTACATCGACATCTTCCTTGACACAGAAGCCACCAAGGAAACAGTGATTCAGGCTGGTACTGCGATTTTCAAGTACATTTACCATGGACGAGATACTACATTGGGTGAAATTCGGTACAACATGTTCTCAAGGAAGGCAGCGGCAGGAGTGATCAAACCAGAGACTCTACCTCCAACAGAGGGTGCAGCTGCACAACATTCACTCCGTGCCTACCTGCAGACCCGGGACTGGATCCTTCTACAGAGCATGTCTCTGAACCCCAGTGACTATGGATGGACAATAGGTGTGCATGGGTATGAGCCAGTTCCAACACTGGACCCCACGGCTCCTGAGGAGCTATTGCAGTTCACGAGCTGTAATTGTCATGGAGATTGCAGCAACCGGCGATGCAGCTGCAAGAAGAATGGGGTCACGTGCATCTCGGCCTGTGGAGTCTGTAATGGCATTACATGCAGAAACTGCAGTCATGATGTTGTTGAGTCTGAAGAAGACATAGACAATGACTGTTGAAACTTCTGACATTGTGAATGAGAAATAACTCTTGAGTATTATATATGTATGTGAAATAAAAGCTACTTTGTGTGTAAATGTAAAAGTGAAAATATAAATGTTAACAATCAACTCAGAATCATGAAAAACCCTTATTTGACCCCTCATAAGTTACTTAAGGGCCGATTAAAAAAAAAAAAAATTCTCGAAAATAATTTTTCGGTACCCGAATTCAACAGCTTTTTTTCTGGGTTTCCTACGGGAGTTGACCTTCAACATTTTAACACATGTTATTACACACCTTTACAAACATATTGGTGAAGAAATGTTTTGGTAACAATTTAGTTAACAGATTTGTGAAATATCTCATAAAATGCCCTTACTATTATGGCAAAGACTGGTGTGCATGTGACAACAATATGCCAAGCACTCCACAAGTCTGGCCTGTACTTTAGGGTGGGAAGAAGGAAGCCATTACTCAAAAATCCCACCTTGAGTCCTGTTTGAGGTATGCAAAAAACATTCTGGAAATTCTGAAGCCACGTGGCAAAAAGTTTTGTGGTCTGACGAAATCGAGATGGAACTTTTTGGCCTAAATGGAAAATGTTACGTTTAGCGCAAACCCAACACAGCACATCACCCAAAGAACACCATCCCTACTGTGAAGCAAGTATGGTGGGGGATGTTTCTCTATGTTATGGGGATGTTTGTCATCAGCATGAACTGGGTCACTTGTCAGGATAGAAGGGAAAATGGATGGAGATGGATACAGAAAAATCCCAGAGGAAAACCTTTTGCCCTCTGCAACAAAGCTGAAATTGGGACGAAGTTCACCTTTCAGCATGACAACGATCCGAAGCACACAGCCAAAGCTACACTGGAGTAGCAAAGAGACAAAAAGATAAATGTCCTTGAGTGGCCCAGTCAGTGCCCTGACCTAAATCCAAATCAAGACTCTCTGCTCACCTTCACTCTTTCATTCCTCTTTACTCCCGTCTCTGGAACAATCTCCCACACTCTCTTCAATCCCTCTCCTCCCTCCAGGTCTTTAAAACAGCTGTTCACTATCTCTTATCTTCCCCCATCCAAAACCTTGATCTTTTCTACCCCCGTTAAAACACCCCAAATCCGCCTCTTTCAACCCCCAACCTTTTTCCTAAAACTCCTAGAAGTGTTCATTTGCTTTATACCACGTACCCTTCCCTCCTCCCCCAGCCCTCCCCTTCCACAGATCTACCGACGTCCCTGTTCCCTACTGTTGTTGTGCTTGTGTGCTTCCCTCTCTCTCCCCCTCTTGTCTCCAGCTCCCTTCATTGTATGTTTTATATGTATGTGCATGGTTTCATGTTCAATGTGTTAGCTCTTACACGAGCCTCGATTCTGTATCCAAAAAAAAAAAAAAATCGAAAATCTTTGGCATAACTTGAAGATTGCTGCCCAGCAACGCTCCCCACGCAACTTTACTGAGCTTGAATAGTTTTGTACAGAAGAATGGGCAAATATTGCCCAATCAAGGTGTGAAAAGTTGGTAGAGACCTATCCCGACAGACTCACAGCTGTAATTGATGACAAAGGTGCTTCCACCAAGTATTAACTCAGGGGTTGGGAAACGTATCCAACCAAAATATTCAAATTTTGTATTGGTTCACGAGTTATCAAACAGTGACCACTATTCGGCAGGGGTGTGTGTCTGTGTGTCTGTCTGTCTGTCCGCAGCATAACTACCCCATGATATCATCCGGTCTTGATGAAACTTGGGTGGGAGGTTGATATTACGATATAGTTTGTCCTGCCTAGAGTGGGCGTATTGCGCCCATTGTGGGCGGAGCCACGCCCGAAAATATGTCTTTTTAGGGGGTAGTCGATTTCAAGCTACATCTTCTCCGAGGGGTTTGGTGGAATCTGACAAGGGTTTCGGTATTTGGTTAGGCCAATGTCATGTGTCTAGCCCCACGGAGCTCGATTTTTCATTTTCGCCCCAAGGTCAAGGTCACAAGGTCATTAAATTTAGAAAAGCCGATTTTTGATGGTTTTATTACATTGTTCGCTTCCTGATAGGGTGAAATGTCGTACATATTTTTATATTATCACGTACATCATGAAATACAAGTTTTCCAACAAATTTCAGAATCTTCGACCGTTGACCTTTGAAGGTCACAAAGGTCAAATTTTCAAAGTTGTTGGAATCGAACCGAATTTTCGGTATTGTGTAGCTAACTAACCTCATAACTGATTATACATTATTTTCTATCTCATTTCAAGGTCAGTAACCTTCGTTTTGACATTTCAAGGTCACAAAGGTCAAATTTTCAAACTTGTCGGAATCGAACCGAATTTTCGGTATTGTGTAGCTAACTACACGAGGCACGAGGAAGCTGGAAGGTGTGAAAACATTTTGCTACCTTGGAGACATGCTGAATGGAGAAGGTGGATCAGACTCGGCAACGGTTGCTCGAGTGAGATGTGCATGGAAGAAGTTTCGGGAACTGGGTGGCGTGCTGATGATGAGGGGAGTGTCGTTGAAGCTGAAGGGAAAGGTGTATGCTGCATGTGTGAGAAGTGTTATGATTTATGGGAGCGAGACATGGGTAATAAACGTAGAGCAGCAACGAAGGTTGGAAAGGGTGGAAATGCGAATGGTTCGGTGGATGTGTGGAGTATCGTTGAGAGAGAGGAAGACAAATGATGAATTGCGAAAGATGATGGGAATAGAGCCTGTGATTGATGCTGTGAAGAGGAACAGGTTGAGATGGTTTGGTCATGTGTTGAGGAAGGATGAAAGTGACTGGTTGAGAAGAGTGATGGAAATGAATGTAGAAGGAAGCAGAGGACGGGGAAGACCGAAAAGACTTGGCTAAAGATGGTGGAAGAAGAAATGCGGGCAAGGGGGTTAACAAGGAGAGATGCAGAAAATAGGGCAAAATGGAGAAGATTGTCATGGGGACCGCAAGGCTAACCCCCGCTCTAGCAGGGAAAATGGCCTTTAAAATGCATGTTGTTGTTGTTGTTGTTGTTGTGTAGCTAACTAGTCTCATAACAGATAATACATTCCTATTTATATATTTTCAATGTCGGTTTTGACCTTTGTCATTGAATACCGCTCGCTCGTGAACCATCGTCGTCTCCAGACTAGTTTTTCATAAATTTTCTGAAATTTGTAGAATTTTGTGTTTCACTTGGAAGTTGTGGGTTACAATGTGTAAATAAAGGTGAAAAGTATGATTTGATGCAATTTGATTCCAGGTTATAAAGCATCAAAAGGTGAAATCTTTGAAAGGGGGTTTGGACTTTCTGTCGGCACTGTACATCTGCACTGTTGCTGATGACTCGCCAATAAGTGATGAAACTGGTCCGGTGGCAGAGGGGGTGGTGTGTAGCATTGGGATTCTCATGTATGTAATACTTGTGAATGTTTTGCAGCTGCAGAGGAATTTGTGGAGTGGAGCCAGACAAACAAGTTTCTTATAGCTTAAGCTCATTTGGATTTAAAACATCACACCAAGCGTTCTACCTTTGCCACACATTTTGCTGTTGTTCTTGATATCCGACTATTGCTTCCCTCAGGGCATTGTGCGACACCCAGCTATCTGGGAAACTGACGCAAGAGCAATTTTCTCTTGCAATGCACCTCATCCAGGAAAGTATGGCACGAGGAATTGATGTTCCGCCAAAACTTAGTCTGGAAATGGTGCCCCCTTCTGAAAGGAATCCTCCTTTACCTAGCACCGTTGTGCCAAGACCTGTACCGGTGAGCAGTGGCTGTAGGGGAATGCTAGGCAAAAGCTTTTGCTTTTATTTTTGGCTGTTAAATTGTTTATGTTTAAACTATGAAATCCACCTTTGGTGACGCACAAAGAAATGTTAGAAGTCGTTTAGATTATATAATAATGGCTTGACATTGCAATAATATCAGTGTTATTTGTAGAGAAATGTTGCGCAAAATGACTTGTAATTGAGAGTCGTCATTATTCTTAATGTTTTTTTTTCTGTGGAAAATGTCCTTTATTTGGTCTTGCATCTGAGCTGCTGATTTTCAACACCTTTTTGCACTGCTGTCTTCTTCCTCTCATTTTCCTCCTCCTCCTGCCTCTCCACACCTGCCCTGCCTCGGTCTCTGCCAGATGGCACTGCCTTTCACTGTGCGGCGCGAGGTCCTGGTCACTCCTTGTGCTCTCCCTCTCTTCTCCCCCCTGCCCACAACGCTTTGGCAAGTCCCTGCGAGCCGACCTCCAGCGCCGTGCGTAAGGCTGTGTGCCGCGGCCATGCGCTTGGCTTCCTCTGTCTCCTTGTATTGAGAAGTAGAGTTGGTTGGGGAGGGGAAAATTGATTCCACTGTTTTTATTTCTATTTTCCTTGAAAATTGATTCTCAATTGGCCACCATGGCAAGTATGTAGAGGCAAACCAAAACCACATAATCAGAATTTTTAAAACGTTTTCACCCTTCAAGTACACTTTCAAATACAGCCATGCATATTTTTAATGGTTTAGACAAATCATGCATGAAACTGTACTTTTTTTCACTCATTCATATTGAAATTGCCACATATGGGGAAGAGAGAGTTGGGATGAGTGCATAATATTTGGGCCATGTTGTGTGAAAGAGAGATGTAAATGCAGTCATCACTGTTGGAGGGTAGTACAACACACAGAACAAACATGAGGTGGGAGCGGAGGGGAAGGTGCAGCTACAGATACTCCTGGTGTTTTGGAGGTGTAAGGGCAGTACACAGAGTCTGAAATGGAGTTTTTCATGTACAGTGCCACTCCCACACCAGGATAGCATTCAGTTTGATCAAACCAGAGGAGACAATAGTCGGGGAGAGACACTAAAGTGTCAGGGATGTCCTGTGGGAGGAAGGATTCTGTTAAACAAATGATGTGCAGTTTATAGGCAGCGGTCTGGGTAGAGAGATCTGTCAGGTTGCAGTGGACGCCCCAGCTATTTGAGATAGACAGAGTTTGGGACAAGGGAGATGAGCTGCTTGTTTGGTGCAGGAATGTGGAAGGGAGCAATGAGAGGTCGCAGGTCAGCTTGAAGCAGGGAGGGTGCGGTCCTGGGGCGAAGCTGGGAGGGTGTGTGTGGTGGGGGTGAGGGGTCGGTCCGGGATGGGCGGGGGGTTGGTTGGCGGCAATCCAGAGGTGGGAGTGGTGGGGGGAAAACTGTGTGAAGAGGATGGGTGGGAGGGGGTGCGTGAAACTGAGAGGGGCAGGACAAGGGGATGCTGAGAGCGGATGGGATGATGGGGAAGCAGATGGAGAGCGGGATGAGAGGGAGGTGGAAAGGGTGTGGGGCAAGGGGTAAGCAAATGGAGACTGGGATATTGGGTCGAGGTGAGGCAGATACTGACATTGAGGGTTTGACATCATGAATGGATGTGTAAAGGAATTTATTATCGTGTGCACGCAACCATGAATGATGGAGTCATCACTGTTAGGAGAGACAGTACAACACACAGATTAAGATGGGAGTGACAGGGGAAGTCGCAGCCTCAGGTACTCCTGGGGATTGGGAGGCGTAAGATCAGTACAAAGGCTGTGAGAAATTGAGTTATTGATGTAAAGTGCAACTCTTCTGCTGGGGCATGGTTCAGGCCTATCAAATCGGAGGAGATAATGTATGATTAATTTATGACATTAAGAGCTTTTAAAGGAAGAAACGTTTTATTCTGTGAAGATTCAATTTGCAGATATTGAAAAGGAAAAGAGATAGGTAATGAAGGAGTACCTGTGCATGGCAGATTGAGTTTGGTGTTCTCTGTTGTTTCTGTTGAGTATTTTGTTGGATTTTTTGTTGTTGTTGTTGTTAGATGAAGAAGAGATTTTTGGTTATTTGTATTTTTTGGAGGGAGGAGCAGAAAAGGGTTAAGCTGAGGGATCAAAACTAACAATACCTGGGATAAAAGGAGTAAAATGAAGCATGTGCGATCAAAAACTGAGGCAGAAGCTACAACCCGCCTATCCCAGCCCTACACGAGCAGGCCAGTCTTTACCAGGGACACAAATCCGACAACTAAATACAACAAGGTATGGTCTGGCACAGAAATTTGGATGAAAACTTGACTAGCAACACAGGAATGAAAACTGGAACGGCACTCAAGAGAGCGCATACCTCCTCCAGGATGAACAATTTACGTTTACAGTGATAGGCTGGATCTGCATGCGGACCTGAATCAAAAGCTAATCGGCTTATTCTTGTCACTTACTCAACTCATCCACTTCATTTTGGCATAATCTGTCCACAACTTTTTAAAATATTAATATATCTTGCTATGTATCGTTTTTGGCCCCAACTCTCAATGATGAAGAATCACTTTAAAACTTCTTGTATCTGGATCTTCACAAACATCTAATCAATTTGTCCTTGTCACTCACACACACAACTGGTCCACTAAGTCTCGTCCAAATCTGTCCATAACTTTTTTGAGATATCCTGCTCACTGACAAACGGACAGGTGTGAAAACATAACCTCTGTCCACCTTCGGTGATGGAGGTAATAAAACAGTAAACCGCAATGTATCTGGTCCAGGAAGCTTAGCTTTGTTGAGCTGGACAGGAATTGAGTCCCATGAACCAGCAACACGTGTGGAGCAACACCCGAAAGTTGCCCAAGTTCCGGGTTGCTCCATGTGCGTTGCTGCTTTGTGGGCGACCGTGCAGGTGCAATTGGAGGTATAATAAAAGGCGGAAAGAGGAATGTGTGAGACATGCAGGGAGTGAAGGTATCAAAAATGTGCCGTTTTGCATACTTAATATGTCTATCATCCTCCTGTTTGACGATTCAAGCTGCAGATAAATGTTAAATCGATGCAGGAACGAACTGTAGACTTGATGCTGAGTACCACAATATATATTTTTATTGGTTATTTTCAGTTGGTTTGAAAAACATCTTTTCATACTGACAAATTATACGAGGTTATAATTTTTGTGCGGACCGAGTCGTATAATATGCAGTCAACTTTATTTGGTGTGGGCAGAGAATTAGTTATTACAAAGCTGCCGGCTCGAGCAAGAGAGCACGGCCACAGGAAGTTGGACTTTGATCCTAGGGCTGATGAGACCCACAATAGGCAGCATAGTATAAAATGCTCAACTTGTGACCCAAGGCGAGAGAGCTGTCCTGAGACTTTCTGGGTTGATCATCTCATCATACAAGGAAATAGCGAGAACTTGGACGCAGGATGATACTACTTGGCCGATAATGCCTGAAAGAGAAATTGTTATAACAATAGCAAAATCATATTTTAATTTCCCAACAATGTCAGGAAAAATTCTAAATAGCATGAAGTGTTGTTGCATCGGTCGAACACCACCTGACATGGCACGCCATTCCGCCACTGTGGTTAAAATCTCCACCCCACAATTGTGGCCTAATCTGCTAAACTGGCAAGGTGCTTGCACAATCCGTTCTTTTTATCATGGCTGCACCACTGCAGGCCTTCACAATTTCATTATTATCCAAACCTGTGCAGCAATTGCTATGAATCGTCGTTTTTTTTTGGTTTCATGCATGTCATGCTTTGGACTTTTTCTCCGATTAATCTTTTCCATTCATTTTCTTTCATCCCTTCATCTCTCCCTAAACGGTTTCCTGCAGTTAACCTGTTACTTGCATGCCTGCATTTTATATATTCTGTTTTCTTATCATCCGCTTGGTGTGTTGTTCCATTATTTCTTTGCGTTCGATGTTCTTGACCTGACACTTGTGTATGTGGCAAGTACAAGTGTTGCTAACATGAGCCGTGAGGTTGTAGTTTCCGTAACAATTCAGTGTGCTTCCTGTGTTTCATCTCCCACAGGAAGCTGCTCTTCCTGACTCTTCCTCCATGGATTTCTCGGCTATCAAAGAACTTGATGCCATCACCAATGAGATAGTGGATGTCCAGTGGTAAGGGATTGTTTGATGCTAGAAATGCAGGAAAAAAATCTCATCGATTCAAACACCTCTACGAGGAAAATTCATTATGTTGTTTTTGCCTCCACCATTTATTCACCTTTGTTTTGCACATTTCATTATCTTTTATTTTATTTAAGCTTTGCTTCAATATTTAACATATACTTGACTTCCTTTCCGCTGCCAACTCTTGACTTGACTGTCTGGGTGTTTTTCTCTCCTCCAAACAGTGATGACTCCACTTACCCCTCTATCTCTCTCTCTCTCTCTCTCTCTCCCTCTCTGTCTCTGTCTCTGTCTCTCTGTCTCTCTGTCTCTATCTCTCTGTCTCTGTCTCTCTGTCTCTCTGTCTCTCTGTCTCTCTGTCTCTATCCAACAACGTGGACCAACTTTTAACCACTCATCCCAACTCTCTCTTCCTCAAATACGGTGATTTCAATTGTCACCATGCCATTTATCTGGGTGTCCATACATGTCTCACCAGCCATGACACTTCAGCAAAGGACTTCTGTGTTTCCATGGGACTGACTCGATCTGTGAAGCTTCTGACCTGGATTTCTGTCAACGGCAAATGCTCCCTTCTGGATTTTGGTTATGATCAACTTCACCGCTAATGTCTCTTCCTCTTCCTCTGCTCCAATTGGTTCATCTGATCACATGCCTGTGAGGGTCGACATCTCTCTAGCTATTCCCAGAGAACAGCCTCAGTGCCCGTGAGTCTGCCAGTTCACTCGGGCAGATTGGCAGGGACTGCAAGCAGCCATTACACTTCAGGACTGGTCTCCTATATCTACCGCCCTTGATGTGAATTCAGCCTGGGAATTCTTCCACAGAAACCTACTATCCCTTATGCACAGATTAATCCCATCTTATATTCATTAATCGTACCCACCCCTCCCGCCAATGGTACACTGACTCCTGTGGGGAGGCAGTTGCCGAGAAAAAACTTGCTAATTCTCCTCCTGGAAGACAAATTATTAATCTGACCGCAGGCAACCTCAGAGAATTCCACAAAGTCCCAACAAGTGTATGTTCACTCCCAGGAGAGCCAGAAAACAACATATGTCCAACCTCAAGATTTAACTTTCAAAATTGTCTCGCTCCTCTAGAATCTGGTATTGCCTTGTTAAGTCGGTCCCTGGTGTATGCTCCCTGCTTCCATCCCTTCCTTCACTTCAAATGGCACCACAGCCAACTCAGCTCGTGAGAAGGACGAATGCCTCGATTTTCTGTTTGCTTCAAAATCTTGTGTTCACATCACCTCACTCTCTGTACCCACCCTTCCGAATTGTTCCAAACTGATCCTGACCTCTGTATTTTGCACCTGGGAAGGTGGAGACGTTCTTGGCAACCCTTGACTCTGATTCTGCAACTAGACCGGACGGCATCAGCCCACGTGTCCTACAAACTTGCTCTGCTGCATTTGCACACAGTCATTTTCCTCTTTTCACCCTGTCATTTGCCATATGTCATCTTCCATCTCCTTGGAGGTCAACCAACATCACTGCATTACACTAAACAAGGTAGAAAAACAGATCCCCTTTACAACAGATCTATCAGCTTACTTCCAATCATCAGCAAGGTCATGGAATCCATCATCGCAGTTGATATAAAATCCTTCCTGAACCCCAAAGGCCTGATCTCGAAACCATCAGTTCAGATTCAGACGAGGTCATTCTACTTTGGTGCATGCTGATTCTGCTCTCCCAACAATGGATGAAGGCCCTTAAACTGTCAGACAAGAGATCAGGACTGTCTCTTGGATATACCGAGCATTCTTTACAGTCTGTCACTCTGCCTCACTCCTCAAACTCTGTCTCTGGCATCCAAGGCCAACTCAACACATGGCCTACTGACTTTGTCCATTCTCTTAGTCAACATGTGACTCAACCTTTCATCTCCTCTCCCTATCAAGGCTGGAGTGCCATGAGGCAGTGTTCTAGGCCCTGTCCTATTACTAATCTTCATTAGCAATCTCTCTAACTCTGGAAAGTCCTCTTTGTCTCTTTGCTGATGACTCCACCCTTTGCCGTAACATCCATCATCCTTCAGACAGGCATGCAGCAGCCTCCTCATTATTATCCACCTTCAAGCCTTCATCCACAGCTCGATGGAGTACTGCTCTCTTCTTTGGGCTGTCACCCCTGCCTCACATATTGCCCTGTTTGATGCCGTAGAAACCAAGGCCTTCAAGATAATTGGAATCTCCCTGAAGAAGCTGAGTCAATGGACCTATGACTTTCACACTGGAGACAGGTCGGTGGTCTCTCTGACTTGTACCACCTCCTTTCTGGTCTTGCACCCTATGTTCTTTCCGTGCACTGTCATTCCGAGCTTTCTGAAGGATGCACAAGGTCTGCCAACAACCCCTTCTCCCTAAATCCAGGATCACTGTTCAACCTCCACGGATTCGTTCCTAATTTTTTTTCACTTGTGGAATCAACTTCCACATTCTCTTCAATCTTATTGTTCCCTCCAGGTTTTCAGGACATCTGTTCATAACCATCTCAGATCACCCCCACCCAAAACCATGAACTTTTCTACCCCCGTTAACTCTCTCCAAGCCAACGTCTTTCCAACTTTCATGTTTTCCTTCCTGAGAGTTTTCTTTTATATCCATCTTGTCCACCCCCTGTGTCTTTCTCTAGTCCTCATTCTTCCCTTATTTTCGAAGTCTTTCTCTATTTGTCCCTCAATCCTGCTGCTGTTGTGCGTTTCCCCCTCTCCTTCAGGGAAAGTTTTGTTGCATCTATTTGTTTAGTTCTGTTGCGTCCTGATCCATTATATGTTCTAGCTCGTCCAAGAGCCTTGACTCTATGTTTAAAACCGTTTTTGTTTTTTTTTCCTTTTTTTTGTATACAGGATCGAGGCTTGTGTAAGAGCTAACATTAATCACAAAAAAAACGGACTCACAAAACATACAATAAGGGGAGCGGGAGACAAGATAGGGAGAGAGAGGGAAGCATACAAGTACAACAGCAGAGAACAGGGACATTGGGAGATCTGTGGGACGGAGAGGGATTTTGGGGGGAGGAGGCATGGGAAGGGGGTGGGGAAGGGAGGGGGTGGGAGAGGTATAAAACACATGGACACTGCTGGGATTTCCAGGAAAGAAGTTGGTATTTCAAAAACGTGGATCTGGGGTGAATTAACAGGGGTAGAAAAGATCAAGGTTTTGGATGGGGGAAGATAAGAGATGGTGGTGAACAGCTGTTTTAAAGACCTGGAGGGAGGAGTGGGATTGATGAGAGTGAGGGAGTTTGTTCCAGAGGTGGGAGTTAAGAGGAATGAAACAGTGAAGGTGAGCAGAGAGTCTTGATTTTGGCAGTTTCCCCAGAAGAGGGTTGCTGGCAGATCTTGTGCGACCTGTAGGAATATTTCGGGGACAGAGCACAGAGAGAGCTGGGGCAGCTAGGCCGGAGAGGAGCTGGTAGAAGACAGAAAGACCACCAACCTGCCTGCGGTGAGTGAGTGGAAGGCCCTCACAATCAGCTTCATCGCAGAAGATTCCAATGATTCTGAAAGCTTTGGTTTCAACAGCATTAAGCCGAGCTAGGTGTGAGGCAGGAGCACCGGCCCATAGGGGAGAGCAGACGACAAAACTAAAGACCTTTTTTTAAACGACAAAAACTTTATTTACCATATGTTTTGTTTGTCTATCTCGCTTCTTGTCCATCACGTTTTTGACAGGCCCTGTCTCCTTATTCACGTCTTACTAAATATTACCCCTCCTTAAACTCGTCCTTTTCTACCCTGCTGCAAAACCATTCCCTTTATTCCTTTCTTTCTTCCAAAAACAACTTCAAATAACATGAAATAAATGTCATTCATTTTAAACCTATTTCGTCATTCAGTCACGAACATCTCTTTTTCATCTCCGCCATTCTTCTTCATTTCTTATTCTTCATTTCTCCGCGCTCTTCTTCATCTCCCACATCCCCCCCAACCCCCACCCTTCTCCATTCATTTAAGCCTTTTTAAGTGACAATTTTGAAATGTTCAAACTTCCTACATACTTGCTTTCAAATATCTTTCTCCGATTCTGCTTTCCTTTCTCCATTCCCTTTTAAATCCAATCCTCGACCACTCACAAACTCATTCCTCATCCAGCATCATATTCATATAGCAATTTCTTTCTTCATGGCTTTAGTAATCATCCCCATCCTAATGTTGATGTCTGTCTTTGCTCTTCGAATCCTTAAATCCAACCCTTTTTGTAACGTCTGCAGTACTACGGTGGTAAACTCCATCGCAACAGTACCCTCCTCCATGTCATCTCCCCCGGGTTCACCTCCACCCCCCCCCCCCCCTCCCAGGCTTCCTCGCCCCAACCCCTGCTCAGTGTCCCCCAATTTCATGTCCCTCCACCTCATTCCCCTCTCCCTCACTGTTTTCCCCATGCCCTACCCCCTCTTTGCTTCCTCCTCCCCCCACCTTTCTTTGCTTCCTTCACACCCCAACCCTTCTCTTCTCCCACTGCATCCCACCCCCTCTCTGCTTCCCCATCATCCCGCTCACTCTATACTTCCCCAGCTCCCGCTCTCTGCTTTCCCAGCATCCTGCCCCCTCTCTGCTCAATCCCCAGCGTCCCACCCATCTCTGCTTCCCCATCATCCCGCTCCCTCTATATGTCCCCAGCGCCCCGCTCTCTGCTTTCCTAGCATCCTGCCCCCTCTTTGCTCAATCCCCAGCGTCCCATCCCTCTCTGCTTCCCCAGCGTCCCGCCCCTCTCTGCTTCCCTAGCGTTCCACCTGCTCTTTGCTTCCTCAGCTTACCCCCTTCTCTACTTCCCCAGTGTCTCACCTCTGCTTTCCCAGTGTCCTGCCCTCTCACTTCCTTCCCAGCATCCCGCACCGTCTCTGCTCCCCCAGATTTTTGCCCCCTCTGCTCCCTCAGAATCCCACCACCTCTCCCCTTCCACAGAATTCAGGCGCCACTCTGCTTCCCCAGCGTGTCCTGCTTCCTCAACATTCCGCTCCCTCCATGCTTCCCAAGCCTCCCGCCACTTTTATTGATGACAAATCCGACCGAAGGCAACCTCAGACCATTAAACAAAGCCTGCAATAAGCCTGTATCCACTCTCAGGAGGGCCAGAAAATAACATCTGGCCAACCTCAAGAATGAACTTTCAAACTTGTCTCCTTCCTCAAAAACCCGGTGTCACCTTGTCAAGTCTTAACAACAAAACAACAACAGGCATTTTAAGGCCATTTTCCCTGCTAGAGCGGGGGTTAGTCTTGCGGTCCCCATGACAATCTTCTCCATTTTGCCCTATTTTCTGCATCTCCCCTTGTTAACCCCCTTGCCCGCATTTCTTCTTCGACCATCTTTAGCCAAGTCTTTCTCGGTCTTCCCCATCCTCTACTTCCTTCTACATTCATTTCGATCACTCTTCTCAACCAGTCACTTTCATCCTTCCTCAACACATGACCAAACCATCTCAAACTGTTTCTCTTCACAGCATCCATCACAGGCTCCATTCCCATCATCTTTTGCAATTCATCATTTGTCTTCCTCTCTCTCAACGATACTCCGCACAGCCACCGAACCATTCGCATTTCCACCCTTTCCAGCCTTCGTTGCTGCTTTGCGTTCATTACCCATGTCTCGCTCCCATAAATCATAACACTTCTCACACATGCAGCATACACCTTTCCCTTCAGCTTCAACGACACTCCCCTCCTCGTCAGCACGCCACTCTGTTCCCGAAACTTCTTCCATGCACATCTCACTCGAGCAACCGTTGCCGAGTCTGATCCACCTTCTCCATTCAGCATGTCTCCTTGTCAAGTCTTTCTCTGGTGTATACCCCTCCATCCCTTCCCTCAATTCAAATGGTATCACAGCTGACTCTGTTCATGAGAAGGCCAAATTCCTCAATTCTGTGCATGCTTCCAGATCTTGTGTCCCCAACTCCACCCACCCTACACGTCATGCCCAATTGCTCCTGGATGCTGTCTTTTTCACCTGATAAGGTGGATAATTTTCTGGCAACTCTCGAATCGACTCTGCTCCTGGACCGGATGGCGTCAGCTTTGCTGCTTAAAAACTAAAAAAAAGTGTCCTTGCAAACCTGCTCTGCTGCTCTTACACATCCTCTCTCTGCACTTTTCACCCTGTAATTTACCCTCGGTATCTTCCATCTGCTTGGAAATCAGCCAACATCACTGCATTACATAAACATGGTATAAAATAGATCTTCCTAACAACAGACTGTTCACCACAACCTCATGTCATCCACCATCCACACTCAATTACTCATGATCTTTCTACCCCAAATTACCCCATTCCCAAGCTCTCTCCTTTTCCATTTTATTGGGATTTTCCCCCTCACCTCATTCATTTTCGTTTATTATTTGTTGGATAGTTCCTTTTCTTTTTCATCCCTGATTTCAGCCTCACGTCTAGACTACTGTTGGTTTTTCCCCCTTTTCATTTTGTTCCATTCCATTCTGCTCGAGCTCTTCCATTAGCCTCGACCATGAATACAAAAAGAAAACCCACGCTCCTCCACAACTTTTTCCTCGTCATTCCGATTGCCACGAGCCTTCATTCCTCTTGTTCTTTCGTTCCTTTTGAGGTCCCTTTAACCTCACAAATAAGTTGCCTTTCGAGTCTATCTAAGCGCTTTCCAAAGTCAGAAAATGTAGATTCAAAGTTGTGCCATGTATTTGCCTTGCGTAGTATAGTTCTGCCAGAACAGGCAGGAATTTTCGATAATGCAAAAATACAAGCCTCACCTTCCTCTTTCCCCATAATGACAGGTTGGCTCGATCTGTATCCCTTAACAATGAGTGCGACAACAGTTCCCCTCCTTTCCTCCTGCATTCTTGGATTACAGCTGCTTCCTGCTCCATATTTTAAAGGATTCCTGTTCCATATATATCATAAAATATTGGAAGATCTGAGGAAAGCTGCACAAGAGAGCACCTTCAGATATTCCCAGTGAAATATGTGGAGCATTGGGAACGAGTAATTTGCACTCAGGTGTATATCTTCACTGACCTGTTCCTGTGTCTCTGTAACAAACAAACAATATGAATGAGCCATTGAACAGGTTTGATTAATTGTACAAGGAAATGTAAGCACAGGAAAATGTTATTTGGCCCATCATGCCTGTGCCATATTGACACCCTTGCACTCCCACACACTTTAAGTAGTGTTCGTTATACACCTCTTGGTGTGTTGGCCCAACCCAGCCCTTTGCAGCAGCCTATACCATTTATCTTTCCCAAATCCAGACATACTGGTGACTCCTGCCATTTTTCATTTCCTCTATTCGATGGAACCACATTTCTGAGTCTGTGCAGTCATGTCCTTCCCTGAAGGTCTTTAAAAGGTGCCCCATTGCAATGTTATGCTGTTAAACACATACCCGGTCTTGACCTGTTTTATTCCAGATGACTTTTTATTTTCCCGCTCCCTCACTCCCGCTTCTCTACATGGCTTTCTCACTGCTTTTCTGCTATTACCTGTCCATATCTGCTTATGTGACCCATGTCCACTTGCTACCTCCGCCATTGAAGGTGGACGGGGGTTTTGTTTTCACCCATGTTTGTCTGTCTGTCTGTGAGCAGGATGTCTCAAAATGTTACAGACCGAATTGGTCAAAACTTGGTGGACATGTTGGGTTGTGATAAGGACTAATTGATTAAATGTTGGTGACGATCTGGATGCTAGAAATTTATAAGTGATTCTTCACGATAGTTCAATAAAAAATATTGGCATTGGCAAAACATAAACATTGGCCAAAAACGATATATAGCAGGATATCTCAAAAATATACAGGAAAACAAACACGACATAATGAAAATAACACCAAAGCTTTTCGTGCTGTACTCTTCACGGCAAAGAGTCCGGAAGAGATGAGAACTAGTGCATTTCTAAGCATGTCTAAGTAACCGCGACACTGAATGGTTCTTCAGTCATGACGTCATTGGTGTTCATTGCCCATTGGTAGACTCAATCACCACTGTCCCGGACTCTGATTGGCTGGAGCGGAATTGTCAGCGATGACACACCATTTCATTTGCATCATTACCTTGGACAACGGTCGGGGAAATACCTTTAATCTTTCCGTGTTGAAAGAGAATGAGATGTAGGGTCCGTGGAATGGATGAAGGTTGCTTCTAACATACTGTTACGGATCGCGGATTTGATGTTATTTACCGAGCGGTGGTATTGCCGCGACCTAACAATTCCCCCGATTCTTCCCCAACTCACCCGATTCCACCCGACGTTGACCAAGTCGCGCTATGCTAAATCAATGATTTGGAAAGGACACAACGGCTGGGATAAATGAAACGACACAAGGGGTACAGTTCTCAAGACCTCCGGAGGAGGATATAATTGGTGGTGGAGAAAAGGGGTAGATTACAAGGTATGAGGTAAAGCACAGAAGAGATAGGCACTTAGACACAATCTTATCTATCCCAGACAGACCACAGACAAACGGAACAAGACTGACTTACACAGGGATTGATGGCAGGGAAGGACAGGCAGTCGATAGCACAAGGTGCACCTTGGCTCAGGGGCAGAATCAAGCACGGTCCAGTCCAGAGATGCGGGGAGGTATTGCAGCGCTCGGAGGTGGCGTCTCTCTTCCTTCAAGTCCAGTGCGCATCTGACGTCACCTCCCTCTTCCTGCGCATGCTCAGCGGGGAGTGACACGCCCTCGGCTCATTAGCTCCGCCCCAGATGGGATCGGTCCGCCGCTTCTATTGGGTGCGGGGGGTTACCGGGCTCCGCCCTTGACGAGGAGCTGACAGCGAGCCCCTACGTGGTAACCCCGTCGAGCACATGCTCGATGGCGGCTAACCAAGCCGGAGTGAGGACGCGCACTCCCCGCGCCGCCGCCGTTGTTGTTGTTGCTGTTGTTGTTGTTGTTGCTGAACCGTGAGGAAGAGCTGCGGGGAGGTATTGGGAGGTCCTAAACTTCCTAACGGTGCCATACAATCACATTCTGGTGCAACGAAGGGTCAGAATTAATGGAAACGAGTCCTTAACTGACATAGACTAAGAATAACTAGCAAGATGTCCTATAGTTGTCTACGTGAGATGCGGTGGACCTGGATGCGACATTTAATGGGGGAAATAGGGGAAGGTCGGGTCTACAGAGTGTTGTTTACAGAAAATGGGACTAGGGAATGGGGGATTGGGGATAGTTGGGAAGTATGGAGGAAATAGGGGAATATTTACAAGCGGATATGGATGGAGGCCAATCTCATATCCGCAACATTGCACCCTTCTCTACCTCGGGGCGTCCCGACCCGATAAATTTTTACCTACTTTAGTGTGGCACTCAGATGTAGTTCCCTCTACTATTAACTCAACCCTGAGTGCGACAGTTTTACAGATGTTCACAAATGAGTAAATATGTCCCCCTGCGACGTTGCACCCTTCTCCTCACAGAAACACACCCACAGGATAACCGAATCGCGGAAAGCATTCTCAAACTAAACATACAGCCGGTAGGGAGCATTATTTACACAAGACTGATATTTACACTACGATCCAGGACCTGTTCTTTGAGGTACACATGCAGATGTTATGCATAGAGAGAGCACGCATGCCAGCATCGATACACCAACCCACGAGTGCCCTGTGGGCCCTACGGCCTTTAATAATGTGCAGAGCACCCCATCCAAGCACCAAAAGCACCACCCCATACACAGTCAGCACCATCCGGTGCACCAATAAAGTGTTCATAAAAATGCACAATCAAGTGTCCATGGTCACCGGTGGTGTCGCAGCCGGCCGATGTTCTGCCGCTGGTCTTGCCTTCTTGAAGTGCACTTGGCCTTCTGGCTTTCTTAGAAATAAAGAAAGGCGCCAACCGCGTCCATTTCTAAATTGTGGCCGTCAGGGGGGCCAACTATAAGTGGTTCACCTGTATGGCATAGGTGCCACGTTGACCCAGAGGTCCATCAACGGGTGGTGCTTGCCCGCAAAAGAACTGCGGTCCATGGTGGGCGGCCACAAAAATTGCGGTCCATATGGTGTATTGATCCAGGCAGCAAGCAGCGAAAGTACAGGCCCACAACTGCAGAGCCAGCACCTCTCTCTCCTCTCTCTCTGCCCCAAAGCCAGATCCTCGGAGGTGGGAGACAAAATAAAACAAGTGAGTAAGGTGGTAAGGGCGCAAAAGTGCACGCAACACTAGGTAATGCACACTAGGGGCACATGGGAACCAGGTGAGACAGGTACGTTCCTACCGTACGCCCTCCCCCCACCAGGTAACCTACATTGCCCCTCCCTTACCCCTTACTGTATCCACAAAACACCACACTACCCATAAACATCTACTTTACACATCAACAAACGTCCCTACTGTCTTCCCCGTTCCTTCCATAAACCAAATTCGTCTTCTCTCCCTTCTAACCAATCAAATTTGCCATTTCCAACTCTCATCAAAATTTGCCATCTCCAATTCAACATCAAAATTTGCCATCACCAATTCATCATCAGTCCCTCCTAAGGAGGGAGAGATGGAATCACCCCAATGTCTCATCCACGTCGTGATGCGTCTCACAAATCCACACAGCAATTCTCCTTTCCTGCAACACAGAACAAAGGAACACAGGTGTGGAGTCATCATCATCACCTCAGGTAAGTGGCTGCGTATGGTGCGACAGGTTCATCAATCCTAACTATTTCCTAAATGACTTTAACAACTTTACATTACCCGGGGTCTTTCCCTGCCAATCCATTGGCCAACTTACACTATGGGTTCTAAAAACCAATTCCCATTGACCAAACTGTGGTGCTTCTCAATTTGGGGTCTCACTCCCCCGATTCATCTCCCGGTGCCCTCGCACAATTTCTGGGCTGTGACGTGTAGCTCTCCCAGCAGGTCTACCCACCTGCACACCTCCACCACTGTAGTTGCCACCCGAGCTTACCTGCTCCTCACCCTAACCTAACTAACTGGGAAAGGCCCTCTCGCACTCTCACCCCCTCAGTGCCCTCTCTGGCACGGGCTGCCCGATCCACACCCGGGATCCTCAGGCACCCACTGACACTAACGGCTCCCAGAGCCCACCTGCGGCCTCACCTGGCCGACATCCTCACAGTGGTGGAGCGCCCAACCAACTACACACACTAACAGGCTACACGCCCAGCCATTTCCACAACACTAATGCACCCATCCAAAGACCATTCTTTCACCCGCACCACAGATGCCAATATCCAACCACAATTTACCTATACCTTCTAACTATTCTTTAAACTACCCTCCCCGGGTACTCGTGAAAAGGGGTCCACTCTTCCCCCATCCACACCTTCGCACCATGCACACCACTCCGTACCACTTACTCCAACTCTCTCCACACCACTCATTCCAATACTCCATGTATTCCACACTCCATGTATTTCACACAACCATTTATTCCATTCACCTGTTGGTGCACACCTGTGCACTCACACCTGGTGCCACCTGCACCCTTCTCTCCCCCAAGCGCATTCGCGCTGATCCACAACACTCACTACTCCCTCACTGCTCCACACACCTGTCCAGTTCTCACACAGCATCATCTCATCTAACTACTCCCCTCTGAAACTTACGCTTCCCAGTCGTCCCTTTAAACTATTGCGCTCCCTCGTCATTATCATCCATACTAATCTACCTGCGTCCCCTCTACAGGTATCAGTCACTATCTAACCTTAACGTTACCTAATGTCATCTTCGCTAGATCCCTACACACAATATCCTAACCCACCCGGGCTAGTTTTCACTGCCATACACCCCATAAACTATAGCGCATTTGCCCCATGCATGGGAAGGGTGGCAGGGATGCCACCCTTACCCACCGGGCCCATCGCTCATCAATCCCCCAGTCCTCTGGCACTAATAAGCCCCCCTTATTCAGAGGTACTGGGTCCCGCCTCGGCATATAAAGCCGAGGCAATCCACGGGGGCGCCTGCTCGCCGGTGTAAGGCCTTCTAGTTTCCCGGGGTCTGGCGGGGGGTGTCTGGGGTCGGCTAACCCGCTCCCCCCTGGGCGGAGTTGAGGGCCTCAACCGCCGGGGATCATCCCGGCGCGTGGCTCGACAGTGCCGCGCCAGGTGACCCAGACGGTTGCAAGTATAGCACCTCACCTGATAAGGTGCTTGTCTCCGGAATTCCAAATTTCCCCCCCTGAAGGTCCGAATTGGATTACCCGCTCGTGGTCCACCGCGGGCCACCTCCGGGGCCGCCTGCCATGGTCCAGGTTCCGCCAGGCGCTGGTCCACCAGCCTCCGGACCATGCCCGCCAGGTCAGGACTCATGTCGGGGGCGGGCCCCCTAAGGGGTCCGCCCTCCATCGGGGGTCCCACCTGGCGGACCGCCATTGCGTGACGCTCGCTCCCCCGGGCCTGGGGCCTCGCTGCTTCCCAACGGGCCGCAGCGTCAGCCGCCTGGCTCAGAGTCTGCGGGCGCCACATGGCGAGCTGTTGCCGGAGCTCAATATCCGGGAGGGCCTGGATAAAATGGTCCAGCGCCAGGCTTTCCCGGGAATCCGTTGCCATGCTAGCATGTGCGATCCCCACTGCGCGGCGAATGTCGTGGGCAAGTTCCCCGATGGCTTCCTGGGGCTTGCGTTTTCGCAGCGCGAGCTGAGCTTTAACAAGCTCGCTCTGCTGTTCAATGCCGAATCGATTAATTAGGGCGTCGCGGAGGGCTGGCAGGGTGAGAGCACCCGGTGGTAATGCCGTCAGCACCTCCGCCGCCGCGCTGCGCAATGCGGCCACCAGGTGTACTCCACCTTCGTCCTCACCCCAACCGTTGCCCTTACACACACAGTCAAACTGCGCCAGGTACGCTCGTAGATCACTCTTGCCGTCATACGGCGCGAGTGGGACCTTGTGGGACCACCTCGTATGCGAGTCGTTGCCCGCCTGCCGGACCCCGTGCGTCGCCCCTTGCGGGGTCAGCGCGGGGCCGAACCGGCCGGGCCCCCACAGTACATTACCCCAAAGGGGCTCTCGTGCCTCCCCTGTCCCTCTAAAAACTACCCCTGTTGGTGTCGATGCATGGGTCACACTTCCGCAACCCGCTACCCATTCCACACCACCACAACCTTGCTCACTCACACCTCGCACCTCTCCCATCACCGGACCCTCTCGCTCGCACCCTCGTTCCATACCCTCCGGACCAGCCATACACCTCACTCTTGGCATCTCTCGAACATCCGGGTCTATCTCGACCCCCAAGCTTATTAAATCACCTGGCGCATCATACGCACGACCATATTGGTCACCACTTACACCGGGTCCTCTTTCTCTTCGCTTCTCCTCCATCACCTGCGAATCCCTCATCCGGTTAATGAGCACATCATCACGATCCGAACACAGACTTTGGACCAATTCTTTTACTTCCTCCTTTATCTCTTTCTTATCCTCTCTCCGTCGCTTCTTAATTTCGCTCACCCCTTCTTCCACTTCTTCTAATTTCTGCTTCACCTCCTTCATCTCCTCGTGCGCCCCCTTAAGTTCTTCCTCTAACTCCACCTTATTTTTTTCTATGTGCTCCCGCACCTCCCGCTCTTTAACTTCCATCACCTCTACCACCTTGTTCATTTTCCTCGTCAGGTCCTCATGTACCGTCTGACACTCTTTTTTAATTACCCCTACGTCCTTTTTCATCTCCTTCTGTGTCGATTTTAAACCCTCTATTACCGCTGTGTTCTTCTTTACCTGGTCCCCCAACTCCTTTTGTCGCACTGTCGGTTGTTCTACTCCCAGCGTCAACTCCTCTATACCACCTTGCAATTTTACAGTCCCCTTTCTCACCTCCTTCTCCATGCGCTCCTTACAGTGCCTCACCTCCTCGCGCACTCCTCCGACCTCCTCACTCACACCTCTTCTGATCTCTTCTCCCATCACTTGCATCTCCTGCCCAGATGCCACCCTCATCTGCTCCATTTCCTCCCTGTGAGCATCCAATTTAGTTTCTACCCCCATTCTGACCCCCTCTATCTGCTGCCCCATTTTTTTAACTTCCCTTTCCGCTTGGTCCCTCATGTCCCTCAATTTGCCTTCCATACTGTTTTCTAACCCCTCTAACCCCTTTTTCATCCCTTCCATTTGATTCTCTTGAGCGGCCATTCTGTTTTCTACCCCCGTTAACCCATTCTTTACCTCTTTTATCCCATTGTCTAACCCCTCACCGGTACCCCTCGCTTCGTCCCTCATTACCCCCATTTGGCCCTCCAATCGCTCACCCTGAGCTACCATCCGGTTCCCCATTACCCCCATTTGGCCCTCCAATCGCTCACTCTGAGCATCCATCCGGTTCCCCATTACCCCCATCATTCTGCTTTCCATTTCTTCGCTATTCTTGTCCATAAGGGCCTTCATTTGTATAAAAAAAAGGTTCAAATCCACCAACGGCGCTGCTACGGTCGCGGGCGCGGTCGCCGTAGCCATGTGCGAGGCGCCATTTTGTGAACCTGCCGCCCTCACTGCTCCCTCTCCTCATGTCCCTCAATTTGGTCCTGGATCGACCCTGCCTCACTCTCCTCTACCGGAACCCAGCCGTCTTGATCCGCCATAGCGCGACTTTCAAAATTCGGGTTTTTATTTAAAAACAAAACAAATTTCGGTTACTTGTAATTTTGAGTGCGTTAAGCGCGCTTCGGGTCCGATCCCACTCCTGACACCAGTTGTTACGGATCGCGGATTTGATGTTATTTACCAAGCGGTGGTATTGCCGCGACCTAACAATTCCCCCGATTCTTCCCCAACTCACCCGATTCCACCCGACGTTGACCAAGTCGCGCTATG
The DNA here is from genome assembly GCF_964187855.1 of Myxine glutinosa. Taxonomy (NCBI): domain Eukaryota; kingdom Metazoa; phylum Chordata; class Myxini; order Myxiniformes; family Myxinidae; genus Myxine; species Myxine glutinosa. The sequence continues at coordinate 79,913,229 of NC_136261.1, read as the reverse complement.
CTAAATCAATGATTTGGAAAGGACACAACGGCTGGGATAAATGAAACGACACAAGGGGTACAGTTCTCAAGACCTCCGGAGGAGGATATAATTGGTGGTGGAGAAAAGGGGTAGATTACAAGGTATGAGGTAAAGCACAGAAGAGATAGGCACTTAGACACAATCTTATCTATCCCAGACAGACCACAGACAAACGGAACAAGACTGACTTACACAGGGATTGATGGCAGGGAAGGACAGGCAGTCGATAGCACAAGGTGCACCTTGGCTCAGGGGCAGAATCAAGCACGGTCCAGTCCAGAGATGCGGGGAGGTATTGCAGCGCTCGGAGGTGGCGTCTCTCTTCCTTCAAGTCCAGCGCGCATCTGACGTCACCTCCCTCTTCCTGCGCATGCTCAGCGGGGAGTGACACGCCCTCGGCTCGTTAGCTCCGCCCCAGATGGGATCGGTCCGCCGCTTCTATTGGGTGCGGGGGGTTACCGGGCTCCGCCCTTGACGAGGAGCTGACAGCGAGCCCCTACGTGGTAACCCCGTCGAGCACATGCTCGATGGCGGCTAACCAAGCCGGAGTGAGGACGTGCACTCCCCGTGCCGCCGCCGTTGTTGTTGCTGTTGTTGTTGTTGTTGCTGAACCGTGAGGAAGAGCTGCGGGGAGGTATTGGGAGGTCCTAAACTTCCTAACGGTGCCATACAATCACATTCTGGTGCAACGAAGAGTCAGAATTAATGGAAACGAGTCCTTAACTGACATAGACTAAGAATAACTAGCAAGATGTCCTATAGTTGTCTACGTGAGATGCGGTGGACCTGGATGCGACATTTAATGGGGGAAATAGGGGAAGGTCGGGTCTACAGAGTGTTGTTTACAGAAAATGGGACTAGGGAATGGGGGATTGGGGATAGTTGGGAAGTATGGAGGAAATAGGGGAATATTTACAAGCGGATATGGATGGAGGCCAATCTCATATCCGCAACAATACGTAGATGTAACGTACTCCGACTGCGGCTCAATATCTTAAACATATCTGCATTGTACTGGTCTGCACAATCGGGGTTGGCATCCAAGTGCCGTTCAAAGGCAGAAGAAGAAATGGTCGATGGTCATTGAACGTTCTTGCTTGCTCTTACCGGTTGAGTCGTCACTCCCAAGTTCTTTCCTCGAATCGCCAGGGGGACATGCTGCTTGATACGATCAGCCAACCTTTGGGTTGTACGGCCCACGTACCGAGCTTCACATCGGCACTTTTGTGTGAAGTGGGCAGCACATCCTTGTTGACTGACGTGAGCAGATGGCGAGAGGTGAAGATTACCCTTAGGTTGCACAGTCAGGAACATGTTTCATACCGTATGTTTGATTTGTTCTTCAAACCTTCGTGATGATTGTCCTTTCCATGACATCCTGATATATACCTGACACTTGTCAGGACGGATATTGTGTTCCTTTGTCGTGTCGAACAAATACGTTTCTCAACATGACAAAGGAACACAAGATCGGTCCTGACACGTGTCCGGTATATATCAGGATGCCATGGAAAGGACATATACAGGGGGCTGCAAAAGTAGGTATACAGTAATGAAAAAGAAAACGTGTGCACAAAACGTATTTTATTGATTATACAAGCATATCAATAATAACATATCAATAATAAACATATCAATAATAAACATATTAATCCCTCAAATGTTCAAACTGTTTGCCCCCGGCATTCACACACTCCACTAGTCGAGTGTGGACACCCATGCACACTCTGGCACAAAGGTCTTTATCAGCATCAATTTCCTGGCAAGCCTCCCGTATGAACTGAATCATGGCATCAACAGAACGTGGCTTGCATGCGAAAACCCTGTCTTTTACACATCCCCAGAAAAAGAAGTCCATAGGGGTGAGATCCGGCGAACGTGGTGGCCAGTCAACGGCTCCCCGACGTCCAATCCACCTGTTGGGAAATTCTTTGTCAAGTAGCGCACGCGCAGTGGGTGCGAAGTGCGGTGGCGCCCCATCCTGCTGAAAGTAGAAGTCGTCCTGCTGCTGTTGTTTGCGTACCTGTGGTATGATTGTATCTGTCAGCATGTTCAGATACACGTGTTGATCGACAGTCCTGTGCAGAATGACAGGTCCAACGACACCTTTGCAGGACAGGCCAGCCCACACTGTCACCCCAGGTTGATTGAGCTGTTGCTCAATCGTGACTTTAGGGTTTTCAGTTGCGTAGTACACACAATTGTGCCGATTAACGGCACCCGATAGCTTAAAGTTTGCTTCATCGGACCACACGATTTTGCGCAGAATGCTGTCACCCTCTCGTTCCTCGTTCAGGATGGCTTCGCAAAATTGTAAACGCCGATCCGAGTCATCCTCCAATAAACCATGTATCAATCGTGGCACGTACATTTTCAGTCCTGCACGGTGCATCAAACGACCCAACGATCTGCGTTCAATACCCAATTCAGATGATGCCCTGTTTTTCGATTTCTGAGGGCTCTGGGTAAATGCCAGGGCGACTTGCATTGCATTCTCTGGCGTTGTCACGGTGACTGGTCGACCACTCTTCGGCGAGTTGTGGATAGACCCCGTCCTCTCAAATTTGTCACGTATCCGGTAAATGATGAGCCTCTGGTGGAGGCGATGCAAATGCAAATGTTTCTGCGATGCAAATATTTCTCGCCACTGCTCTCGCACATGTTCACTATTCTCTGTCTTCCAGTACTGTTTCAAAATCCATTTGCGCTCCTCGTCCGATGAATTACCAGCCATCGTTAAATTTCCACTTCACCTGCAAATAATAGATGTATTATAGAAAAAATTACGAAAATAAAAATATAAAAAATGGTAATAATGATTTTAATGAATGAAATGAATTCTAGTATTAAATGAATCCTAGCACCACTATTATAATACTGGTAATACTGGTATAATCCTTACTGTATACCTACTTTTGCAGCCCCCTGTATATATATATATTGCCGTGTCCCCTGGGTGAAGACCCTAAGAGGACGAATGACCGAAACGATCTTTACTCCGAGGCGTATATCCAACTTGGCGGTAGTGACACATGCGGAAAGGTTTGAAGTCTTACCTGATCGGGAACACACACAGGGGTTAATCCGAACCCACAAAGGCAAAGACGGGACAGCAAAATCTACAATACAAGAAAAGTAAAATTCGACAAATAATGATTTAATGAAAATAAATGCAAATAAAAATGAAAGGTGAGGTGAAAATTAAAATTCCTAATGGAGACGTCTCCACTCAGACTCGTATACAAACAAGCGGAAAAGATGATGAAAGAAAATAAATAATGTTTTGGTAATCGGCCGGCACTCAGCTTTGCATCCCCCCCCAAATGGCTGCTAAGGCTTGCTGTTCGTTGCCTCGAACAACCGCGCGGGAAACGCACAAAATAGCAGAGTCACACCCGTAGCCAGGCGCGAGGCAAGCAGGCAGGATCCCTCTTTTTTTCGCTCGCGACCCCCTCCTTCTTCGCAGAGCACCGACGTCAACCAACACCTCCTCATTCCACATTGCAAAAGTCCCAAAGCCCCGACACGTCTCCTCACCAGCGCACCTGGGGCAACAACATACACTCAAGACAAGAGCCAGAGAGAGCCAGAGAGAGCCAGAGAGAGAGAGAGAGAGAGAGAGAGACAGACAGAGACAGACAGACAGAGATGGCGAGACACGTCTTTTTTCCTTCAGCTCTCGAATCTTCCACGCTGACGTCACATTCTGTCCAATCACCGAGCTCTACTCAATCATCCCATCATGCCTCCACCAATCACAATGGCTGGGGCGTGGCCTCCACTTTACGAGTCGTCGGCGGGGGGAATCCAATCTCTTTCAGGAATGTTCGGATGACGTCGTGAGGGGGAATTTACGTGCCGTTTGGCAAATGTTCTGTGTGTTGGTTAGCCCTGGCGGCGTGGTGAGCGAATGAGTCCATTGCCTGGCCGGCTGAGTTTTGTAAGAACATTAGGAAAAACTACAAGAGGCATTTACACGCAGGGATTTAACCTTACAGACCCAACCTAGATAGCACAACTCCACTCCTCTGTGTGGAGACACCTAAACACTTACCCGGGCATTCGACACTATTTAGATACATCGAGATGGCTTCTTCTTTTTTGCGACACTCAGAGCATGCTAATTTATACGATTCTATCTCGGCTAAGGTATATTTCATTGTCCCCCCGCCCTAGTCACCAAAGGACCCACCCCCACCACTCTTCCCCCCCCCCCCCCCCCCCCCCCACAAAAGTAACAATATTGTCGTGTTCCCGGGGATTAAGATCCTCCAAGGTAATGGGTAGCCGATCAAGCTTAAACTCCGAGGCGTTCAGTCAACAATGGCGGACCTTCTTTATACGCTCGAGGAGTTGCGGGAGGGGGGGGGGGGGCGGGGTGGAGGGCAGCGAGGCTCTTTCATGCACGGATTACTCTGGACGTCCTCGAACCACGATAATCAATTCAACAGATACGGAAGTGTTTGTGAGGTGTGTTTGCCTGCACTCTGCCTGACGTCCACGTCGAAGGTCCCGCTTCCCTGCACGGGAAACACGCCCTGGCACGAAGTCCGTTCGCCCGCCAACCGTAAACGTGAAACGAGCAGGGCCTTGTTTCGCCCTCGTCCCATGTTCCACAACGCTCCGAAGCCTCTCAGCCGCCCCCAGCCATCGCGAAGTCAGCACCAACAAACCAAGGACAGGATGCGTCCGCTCGCCATCACATCCACAAAGTAAGGAACAGAGTGTGGTGTGCGAATGCCACTGCCAAGAGTGAGCCCAAACTCCAAGGGCGACAGGGAAGTGCGACCATTCACAATCAAACCCAGTGCAAGAGGTATAACTTTGACTGCTCGTGACGACGGCCCCAACGCAAGAGCGAAAATGTCTGGGACACCGTTCTTTTGTTCCCCAGGCTCTTACGTCATCTGATGACGTCCGCGCACGCTCCGATCAGCGAGTCTCATCTCATCGCTCTATGGCCGTCCTGACCAATCGTTCTTCGGGGCGTGGCCTCACGCCCTCTTGTGCCTTGGTGATGGCTCGGCTGGTGGAACCCGCGGTAGTTTTTAATGTCTTGGTTCCAGTTACTTATTTAATGTTTATTTTCGGTGTAGCGTGCATGGCTGGTGTGGTGTGTGTTATAACAAACAAAGCATAAATCACAGAGGCAACTTACATACAAGAGATTTACCCTTAACGCCTAACTAAATAACATAACCCCACCCCTCGCCAAAGATACGCTCTTCCACGACTTCCGGTCTAACGGATCCCTACTTAGTTACAGGTTTCTTCTTTTTCACGACAGTCGGAGCACACTACCTATACAATCCTACCTGGCCCTAAGGTATTCCATTGCCTACCCCCCATAAACATAACAATATATATCACAATATCGTGGCAAACCGGGTTCAGCTGATAAAGAACACCTCCAGGCCAGATCAGTAGTATCACGTGAATACTAGTGTCAACCCAGCTGATATCCTATCTCAAATAATGTCATAGCTGTCACATCATGGCTATGTGGTCTGGACCATCTCACTGATACAAACCTTGCGAATTGTCTGCAACACGTTGTCCAGTCTCCATTGCTGGTGTTTGACAATCCAGAACAGAAATCTGAACCCAAGTCTGAATAGAGGCCTGCTTTCTTGTTTAAAGTCAAGTCATATGCCGATAAGGAAATCAAGTTGCAAGTCCAGTCCGGAGTCGGTCCTGAAGTCTTTGTGAAGGTCACTAGGCTAGATCCTCAAAGCTTGGGAACTGATCACTTCACTGGGTATTCCAAATGGTATTCAGCTAGAAGGCCCTTAGCTATACTCATTAGTTATACGAGGAGGTTCAAAGGTTGTATGTGACAATGGAGAGGTCCGTCAATCAAATAACCTGAAACAACGACTACTCTCCTGGTTCCTGCTTCACAACATAGCATGTTCTCTGAAGACATTGTGATGCTTCTGCCATTCATAAACAAATTGGATCCCTTTGCTGACTGTGAGAGATTAACACTCGTCTGTGGATGCCTGTGCCATGGGAACTTTGACATTTCAACAACGCATCCCACCTGCTCCCTCAAGGCCACCTGTCAGTACTGCTGGCCAGAGATCACCACAAAAAGGTTCATCATCGCGGTAGGGGGACAACTCTTGCTGCCATACAACAAACGAGTTATTGGATTGCAAATGGACGGTCCCTCTTCAGTAGGCTCATCAAAAGTTGCATAACTTCTCAGAAGCTTCAAAGCTGTCTAAAAGTCCAAAGGAGGATGGCTTACCTGCAGGCAGACCTACTGAAAGAAGTTCCCCCCTTTACCAAATGTTATATTGACATCTTCAGCCTGTGGCAACTCAATGTGAGGAGAACTACAGATAGAGCTACTAAAACCAAATGTTGTATCGCGATATTCTTTTGTCTTTCTATTTGGGCCTTTCATCTTGGTGATCAAATCCATGGACACGTACTATTTTATCTGCAGGCTGTGCAGATTCCGCGCTATACACGGCCCCATCAAACGCCTTCGCTGCGATCACGGCGCAATCCTTGTCAGAGCTTACAATGAATTTACCGAGCTTTGCTGTGCTACTGATAACTACCTGAAGGAAAACCTGCGCATCTGGGAAGTGAACCTTCCCCTCACTTCACACTTTTCTGGTGTTTGGGAGAGGGAAATCGCCACGGGCCGTAAAGTGTTTCGTGAGCTCAGTCCATATCAGCTCACCCACAATTTTCTGGCTAGGTTTGTTTCAGGAGCCTGTGGTATCATTAACTCAAGGCATATCACGACAATATCGCTGGATGTGAATGACCTTCAACCCTAGTCACCAACCATGTTATTGACGAGAAAGACCATGCCTCTAGGGCCTCCTCCCGGGGACTTTGTCATACCTGACTTGTATAGATCATAGCACTTGAAACATGTCCAGTATCTGGTAGACTACTTTGGGCAAGATGGAGAAGAGAATACCTGTCAGCCCAATAGGAAAGGACAAAATGGACAGATTTGAAGCCCAACATCTCTGCTGGTGATGTTCATGTCAGGGATGAACAACTGCCTCCTTGGTCGTGTTATCCAATCCATGACTCGTGCTCGGTTAGTAAGGATTGTCGAAGTCCCTGTGGCAGTCGAATGTGTGAAAAGAAACCTGGCCAGGCCATTTGCTAAGCTGGTTAGAATCTTATCCAAGGACAGAATTGCATTTTTTCCATTTGTTGCTTGACAATTTTGCATTTTCCATCCGTTTGATTCTCATGTGTTGTGCCTAGGTTATACAGTTATCTTAACAATATGATTTTGTTCAAGCGTCTTTAGAGTTCCAAAATCGTTCCAAGTTCATGTCTTCGTTTACTGTCTCAAATCTTTCTAAGTTTGTCTTTGTACTCTAGAAGCATATAATAGTCAGGTTCACTATGTCAATAAATTATATTTCGTTCAAAATCATGGTAGATTAGCAAACCTATACATTTTTGGAAAGGTTATAGCATAAGGAAACTAAAAATCAATGTTTACATTTGGAGAGATACCTGTATGGCGGCCATTTTGGATTTTCAAAATGGCCACTGTAAAATACATATTTTGTTCTATTTCTGCCTCTAATTAATCCTAAAAACTTTTTAAAATATACTAAACCTATATTTTCAGGGACAAGGAATCCAATGAAAGTATCAAATTAGTGCTATGGGGAATGGTAAGACACGAATCAAAGGTTTTGAATTGCAAAATACTGTCTTTATATTCGCGATAAGTTGCATAATCAAATACATGTTATCATTTTGTACAGGCAGTTAATACCATCAAAATGTGTCACAATAATTCATATCACCAAACATACACAGGCAGTCAGCAAAATCATATATACACATGCAGTCAGTATAACTTCACATCTACACAGGCAGTCAATGACAAAATTTCCACAGGCAGTCAATGGCATCAAACATACACGATTACAGAATATGCCATTTAGAGTTCGTCATCACCGTCCTGTGTGTCGTATCCGACAATATAGTCCGCATCGTTTTCACAGTCCGTTCCACACAAGCAAAGGTCGGTCAAATTGATTGGCAAATCGAATTGGTCGAATGGTCGATCGAATCGAATTCAATGAATTGAATCGAATCGAATCGGTCGAATTGGTCGAATTGTCGAATGGTCGATCGAAGCGATTGGTCGAATGGTCGAATTGGTCGAATGGAATTGGTCGATTGGTCGAATTGGTCGAATCGAATTGGTCGGAATTGGCAAATGTAAACATTGATTTTCAGATTTTCCATGTAATAACGTTTCCAAAAATGTATAGGTTTGCTAATCTACCATGATTTTGAACGAAAAAACATAGTGAACCTGACTATAATTCCGCAGAGCGGGGTGGGAGTACACCCACTTTTCTTTAAGTCAGTGGAACCCAAGTCATTCTCTTTAACTTTAGGTCTTAAGTCGTGTTTCCATGCTGTAAAAGGTACCCATTACTTTGGTAAGGTCATGGCACCATAACGTATTGGTGGGGAGTGTCGTCGCATGCATTTTTTTTTTTTTTTTTTCGTATACAGAATCGAGGCTCGTGAAAGAGCTAACATTTATCACAAAAACAAATCAAAGAGACAAACAAACAAAGTATATAAAAAGGGGAGCGGTAGACAAGATGGGGAGAGAAGGGGAAGCACATAAACACAACATTTGAGAGCAGGGACATCGGGAATGTGTGGGAGGGAGAGGGATTGGGGGAAGGCGGCACGGGAAGGGGTGGGGGGGGGGGGGGGGGGTGGGAGAAGTATAAACACAAGTACACCAAGGACTTCCAAGAAGGAAGTTGGTCTTTCAAAAAAGTGGATTTGGGGTGGAATTAGCGGGGGTAGAAAAGATCAAGGTTTTGGATGGGGGAAGATAAGAGATGGTGGTGAACAGCTGTTTTAAAGGCCTGGAGGGAGGAGTGGGATTGAAGAGAGTGAGGGAGTTTGTTCCAGAGGTGGGAGAAAAGAGGAATGAAGGAGTGAAGGTGAGCAGAGAGTCTTGATTTTGGCAGTTGAACCATAAGAGGGTTGCAGGCAGATCTTGTGTGACCTGTAGGAATATTTGGGGGACAGAGCCCAGAGAGAGCTGGAGGAGCAAGGCCGGAGAGGCCGGAGAGCTTTGGTCCTGTAGGTCCTGTAGGTCCTATCTTTTGTGTTTATCCCTTTGCATTTGCGGAAGGTCACTTCCAGTTTATGTATTTCCAGCTCTGGATGCATATGCCGTGGTAAGACACCGCTCTTCCAACTCTGTATGCCTCCACGACAGTCACCAAAGGTTTTATGTTTTTTGTATGCGGAGTCAAGGCTTGTGGAAGAGCTAGAACAATGAACAGATCAGGACGTAGCCCAATAAAAGGAACAGTCGAGTGGGGGGTGGGGGGAGACACCAACAACAGAGTTGAAGGAAAAGATAGATGGAGACATGGCCAAAAATTGAGGCGTGGGTAGGAAAGGACGTATGGGTGGACAGGATGGATACTGTAGGAAATCTGAGGAAGGAAAGACTGGAAATTTAGAAGAGGTGGGGTTAATGAGGGTAGAAAATATTATGGTTCTGGATGGGGACCTGGTTGGAAGGAGGAGATTGAAGCAAATGTGGAAGTTGGTTCCACTCGTGGGAAAAAAGAGGAACGAAGAAGTGGAGGCGAGCAGTGTTTCTGGATTTGGGGAGTTTCACCAGAAGCTGGTTGATGGTGGACCGTGTGCACCCTGCAGAAACCTGGGGGAGGGAGAGTGAGGTACAAAATACGGAAAGAGCAGAGGGTGGTAGAAGACAGAGAAACCACTGACCTGTTTGAAATGCAAAGTGATGTGGTGGGGAGAGGGGTTAGGAAAAAGCGTGGAAAGAGGGGAATGTGGAAGACCAATAATTAAGACCATAAGACTTCCTGAATAAAGTAATCGTTTATCTAAAATCAAGCATTTATTTGATGCAACTTTGAACATTAAGTGGCCGCGAAACCTTTGGAAAAGACTCGGCCATTTTGAGTCACCTTGACCAAATTGCTGTCGTGATTAGTCCTGGGAAGAGCAATGGCAAACCACCCAATGTATTCTCTACCTCGTTACTGGTTTGGCAGCACGATTTGGAAAGATCAAGGTAATGAATAATAAAACATATAACCACCTTTAGAGGCCATTTTTCCCCGCAAAGCGGGGGTTGGCCTTTTTCGGGAACCGTGGTTGTTGTTGTTTTTCGGTCCCCTTTGTGAAGCAATGTTTTACGGCCGGATGCCCTTCCTGACGCCAACCATTTTTGCCGCCTTTTAACGACAAACGGGGAATTACCAGTGAACTGGTACTCAATTAGCCGACCTCGGAAGGATGACAGGCTGAGTCAACCCCCATGGCGTTAATTCAGCGATCGACCGGGATTCGAACCCAGGATCCTAGGATCCTAAGCTGGCACCCTAGCCGCTAGCCCAACACCAGGGCATCAAGGTAATGAATGGAACTGATTAATTTGAAACGAATTGGAATTCCCCCAGTGGTAAAGACTAAAAAAAATCTTCCTCCAGAGGTGGATTTTCTTCCTTGCAGAAAGAATAGAGATAGAATAGAATAGCTTATTGTGCGTCCTACAACTGTGAGCAGACACAGAAAACCTGCCCCCTCTGAAAGTAACAAAATCGGTTTCTGCAAGTGTGAAAGAGACCAATTGTTCTGCTGTGGAGCTGTTGAACTCCAAACACTCTGAATCGATTTCTGCCATTTTTCTGGTGCTATATTTACTCAAAAGGTAATCAATGATACGGGGCAAGCAAGATAGCCTAGCGGCATGCGCACTCACTCGCCCAGAGCTGTCTATCCTGGGTTCGCATCTCAACCCAGCTATAAACTGTCCTTTTTTTTTTTGTATACTGAATCGAGGCTCGTCCTGGTGTTTGGCAACCAAGGGGAAGCATCAATACAATACGCAAGTCGTCCATGGGAATGAAGTTAAGCCGGATGACCCGTCCGTCAGCACTGGCCGTTGATGGACGTTAAAGATTCCACGGTGTCTCTCAAAGAGGAGGTGAGTTATCACCGGCACCCTGAACAACTTAGAAATTCCTGCACCTTCAGCCGAGTATCCTTCATTGGAGTGCTGACCTGTTCGTGCCCAGAAACGTTTCTCAACTAGTCATGATCCGTTTCATAGGAGAATCGCTCGCAAAGTCACACGGACTCAACCTCGAGTGGCTATGCATGCATTTGATATTTTCTCCTCCGCAGGCAGACATGGCTCGGGAATGACATCACTTTATGGAATTCCTGAAACGTGGTCACGTCCTTATTCTGTAAAGCAAATGCATGCTTGTTTTCCTGCTGACCACCAGAATTTTCTGTTTTTGAACAAACCTTTATACAAAGGACAATATTTACCTCCGCCACCAAAGGTAGGATATGTTTTCACCCCTGTCTGTTTGTCAGTGAACAGGACATCTCAAAGTTGTGGACGGATTCGGATGAAATTTGTTGGAAAAGTTGGGTGTGTGACAAGGATGAAATGATTCGATGTTTTGATGAAGATCCGGGTGCTTGAATTTTTAGTGATTCTTCACCATTGAGAGAACAGGCCAAAACGGTATATAGCACGATATCTCAAAATATTGTGGACGAGTTATGACAAAACTTGGTGGATGAGTTGGGTAAGTGACAACAACAAGCCGATTAGATTTCGTTTCAGGTCCGAATCAAGGTCTGGCCTATAAGTAGGATACAAAGTGTAAACTGTTCAGCCTGGCTGAGGTATGTGCTCTACCGAGTGCCGTTCTAGTTCTCCATCTGAAACTCCTGATTGTTCCTAGATACATCTCCTTGCAGGTATTCTTACTATTCTCTGCTACCTATATTATACCATTTTTCCTTGCAAAATCGAAGATTTTTCAAGTATATTGCTCGTTTGCGTTTGTGGTTCTCTGTTTGTCTATTTGTCACCGGCCTACAGGTCACAATTCTAAACCGATCGTCACAAAACTTTACCAAGTTGTATAGGTCGTCCCAATTGAGAAGCCTATTGATTTTGAGGTCAAAGGTCATCTGGAGGTCAAATTTCTAAACTCGCCATTTTAAATCCGATTGACTTGAAAATTGAATAGCATTTGTATATTGTCACTAAATAGTGAAACATACAATTTTCGAGGTCAAAAGGTCAAAGGTCAACTCAAGGTCAAATTTTAAAAATCGTCAATTTTCATCGAAAAAGCCATCAATTTTCAACCGATTGACTTGAAGATTGAACAGCATTTGCATATCGAGTCACTAAATTGGGAAACATACTATTTTTGAGGTCAAAAGGTCAAAGGTCAACTCAAGGTCAAACTTCCAAAATCATCACTTTTCATCTGAAAAACCGTCAATTTTAATTCGATTGACTTGAAAATTAAACAGCATTTGCACATTGAGTCACTAAATAGGGAAACCAACTATTTTTGAGGTCAAAGGTCAACTCAAGGTCAACCTTCCAAAATCATCATTTTTCATATGAAAAATCATCACTTTTCATCCTATTGACCCGAACTTTGATCAAGATTGTCAATTTTAATCTTCATGAAATGGACAATTTGCTGTATCAATGGAATTTTTTTTCTTGGGGAGGGGGGGAAACTTGGTTTCCTTGGGAGGAAACTTTTTCTTTCGCGAAACCCCCACGGTTCTATAGTTTGACGTGTGTCTTACGTTATGTTTGATACTTACCTTCAGGGCCATGCATTTATTTATGTATGCAAACTTGGTAGACATTTTAAACCTTTTTCCCTTTTTCCTGTTATAGTTTGTACCCTTTTTCTTCCCTTGCTCTTACTTCAATCAACTTCAACTTTTCTTTTATTTCTCTTTATCTCCTCTCCCTCCGCACCCCAACTCTGTGTGTAGGTAGTGGCCAAAAAATGGAAACACCAATGTAAAGTCACTTAATAGGATGTTGGACAACCACGTGCGGACAGTATGGCCTGTATGCGTCGTAGCATAGAGTACACCAGTGTCTGGAATTCTGCAGGAGGGATGCGGCACCATTCCACCACGAGAAAGTCAATCAACTCGCACCTGTTTGATGGATGTGGAAAACGCTGTTGTAGCCGTTGTTCCAGAATATCCCATAAATGCTCGATTGGGTTCCGATCTGATGACTGAGAAGGCCATGACATATAGATAACATCAGTGTCATGCTCATCAAACCATTGGGCGACAACATGTGCTCTGTGGATGAGGGTATTGGGGGGTTTTAATGACCCAAGCATTTTTTATTATAAAAAAGTTTAAAAAACATCAAACCGGAAATCAAACTATAATCAAAAACAAGTAAATGACAATAAATCAAAAACAATAATCAAACAAATAAATAACAATAAAAGTAAACAAAAATCTGGCCATATATCAATTCCATCCAACAAATAATAAAGCTTCATGAAAGCTTCATCCTCTCCTCTAGGATGACACCCCCAGTGGTGTTAATAATAGAGGACATGGATTTGTCCCCCATTGGAGGAAGACCCTCTCGTGTTCAAGCCGTTGGTGCTCCTATGGTTGACAGCGAGTGCCCCGGAAGCATTGACGGAAAGAGAGTGGCCATTATATGTGTGGGAAAGTTGCATGCTCAGTCAGGTCGCCCAGATAGCTCAGATGGCAGAGGACTGGTACGGTTTTCCAGAGGACCTGGGTTCGATTCCTGGTCTGGGCATGTAATTTTCCCCACATATATCAATTTCATAATAAAGTTCACCCATTCCCATGTTTAGCTGCTTCTGCCATCCCTAGGAGGTGAGGATGGGCGAGGGGGGGGGGGGGGGGCTCCTCACGGGAAGCAAGAGCGGGAGTGGGCAGGGGAAAGGGGCTCTGAAGGGATCTGGTCAGGAGTACACCACCACCTCATCCTCAGTCATCCTAGAGGCCGTGCAGCCAATTGTCGCCTCCTTAATGCTCTTCCACTTTATAGCCATTCGTCTTTTACAAATAGGCCCAGGATCTGGTTCAGGGGGGCTTTCCCTTTATTCCGGCGTTTCATCGTGGTCCATTCACTTGTGTCATGTGTTACGGATTCGTCACTTCCGTTGTTGTGGTTTTCATCCACTGTAAACATTTTTGATTCCATGTACTATTATTGTTGTCGTTTAAGGGAGATATAGATTACTATTTTCAAAAGGTAAAAAAGTTAATGTTTTAAATGAAACCGGAACTGGACGACGACGAAGAGGAAGAGGAGGAAGAGAAGGCGGAGCGAGTGAGTCAGACAAGAAGCCTAGTTGCTTCGAGGTCTTGAGCGAACGATTGGCGAACGAGGGTCACGAGTGAACTTTGGGTTTCCCGGGAAAGGGATTCCTGCGACAGAGTTGTTATCGCTGTGACAGATCAACCTGCGTGTCAGGTTTTGCGGTCGATTCCGAAGAGAATCGTTGGAGTGCCGTTACGCCACGAGAACGGGCCGTCGGCCATTTTGACTCGCGCGCTTTGCGCATCGCTCAAGGTTTTTCACTTCGTTTCATTCATTTTCACCGCATTCAGACGTTAATCTGGTGTGCGTGTGTCACGTGACTTTTGCGTGGGACATCTGTGGTTCGCCGATTTGGAGCCGTGGAACATCCATACCCGAGGGTGTGATTTCCCAGTCGCCTTGAGGGCACCTTTGCGCAGCTTTGGCAGCGGGACTGTGACTGTCATCCGAACGAGATTCTGGTCTCGATTGGACATCGTTCTGACGATCACTGGAGTGGATCGACTTTGGCTTGAAGCCGGGAAAGAGACATTGGGAATGTTCTTCTTTTTGCTCACTTGGAGCACAGTGAGTTATATTGTACGAACCTGATGATACCATCATAGGAAATATATATTGGTTGTACAATTGATTACTATTGTTGTTGTACTGTTATTCTTGTGTGATTTTAATACAATACTTGTTTGTTGGTAACAATTGGTGTGGTTTCACCATTGATCTTTGACATACAGAATAACACAGCTTTCTGCCGTGACTCCTCTCGGGGCTCGGAGGTACACCGTGACCGGGGTTTGGGGAGGAGCACGTAACACCTGGTCAGTAACGTCAGCAGCCGTTACCCTCCTCCCCTCCCCATTTAGTGGGCTCAGTAGGCAACGCAACTGCGTCAACGCCCCGCACCATGGTCCCCTCCTCTCTTCCTTTCTTCTCCTTCTCATCCCCCTCCTCCTTCTCCTTTCGCTCTCTGTGGAGAGGGCAAGGAGACCTCAGCCTCAACTCTGCTCGCCTCACCTTTTCTTCTTTTTCTTCCCTCCCTCCATCCTCTTATTCTCCTTTACTGTGGGGGGAGGGGGTGGGGCAGAGGTGAACGAACACATAGGACTAACAGGACAAAAGGAATAAGACAAACAGATGAGATGGAGAAATGAAAAGCGTGCAGAATGAACACAACAGGCTAACAAGCTTCTCAAGATGAAAACCAAGGCCCCACTCCTCTTGCAGCCATGCTAGCCATAACTATAGGCAACCAGGCCTGTGCAGCATTTTTATACATGACCCTAAGCATGCTGGGATGTTATTTGCTTAATTAACACATGGGCCATGCCTGTGTGGAAGCAATTGCTTGGTTCCCTCATTTACCAGGTGTGTCCATTGTTTGTTTGTTTTTTGTCCACTACTTGTACCTCATTTTTGATGCTTCCTTGTCTTTTTTTCTTGTTTTTTATTTTGCACCAATTATCTAAATTACAAAATTTAGCACTTTATCAACCCCCATTCCCTCGCTTCCCAATGCGTATGTAAAAAAAAAAGAAAAATAGATGGGCCATTATATAAAACAGCTTATGGATGCATCATATATTTGCTTGTGTGTTGCCATTTTTGTTTCCATGGTAGGGACAACTTTGTGGATAGGTAAAGGCATAATGCATGCTCAAATTGCACTCGCATAACTTTCACGTGTCCAAGCAGGTTCAGGATTTGTTGACCGTCCTTTAGGTTACCATCATACGTTAACACAATGCAGGTTTGTCGCAGCTCAGCATTTGGTTTTAATCTAGCCTGGACGAGCATGATGGAGGCAGGGGTAAATTGTGCAGGTGTTTTTATCCCAATCTTTATGGACGGTTCAGGTGATTCTCCGGTGTTCATAGACTCATGATGCAATCTGTATGTGCATGTGTGTAGGAGGGTTTGGGGGGGTACTAAAGCTGAGAGTGGGCTATTTTGTATCGATTTAGATGTGCTTATTAATAAGTGTCCGTTTCCATTGACGTCCAGCATGTAAGGGGCTGTGTAAGGGTTAATGGCAGAAGACAACACACCCACCTCTCCTCTCCCTCCCACGCACGCGCACACACACACACACACGTATACTCACACACAAACACACATACTACAGTATGGTAAAACAATCATATTGGGAAAGGTAGTCCTTCCTTTGTGCTATGTGAAAGAAGCCGTGCTAATCTCTCTGTGTAACCTATACCGTTTGTCCTGCCATGAGAATGTGCGTCTGTGCTGTGTGCTCTCTCCTCTCACCCTATGGCCGTGCCGTGTGCCCCTCCCTCTCTTTAATTGTTTTTTTCCCCCTCTGTGCCGTGTCACCTGCTTTTTCTCCCCCCGGCGTGTGACCGTGTTTGCGTCAGGATGCTCCGCGTGGTACGTGACTGCCTGAAGTCCCCCAGACACAGGTCCGTGGGTTCCGAGCGGTGAATGCCATAGTTGCTCACCTGGTCCTTCCCTTCGGCCCATGGGTTCATTAGGCTGTGGTAGGGCCGTGCTGTCACCTCATTCGCCCCGCGGTTTTCTTTATCGGCTTCAACGCTATCTCCATTATCCCTTCCGACGAATGACCCGTTATAACACAGATATTTTACTCCTACGTGTCTCGTTCATTCCCGTTCGGCCACCCTTCCCCTAACGGCTCCAACCGTCCGGTTGGTTTTTACCTCACGGACTCGGGTGACATTGTGATTGTGGGAATAATTCTGACATTCCAACACGTTTCGTACCGCCCCTGCTCGGCTCGCGTGCGCACGTCCACATCCTCTGCAGCTCCTTGTGGTGTATTTGTGCCGCCGATTTTCATGCCGAATGCAGGAGCTATCGCCGCAGCCGAAGGGGGATGTGGTGATGACGCAGCAACGCCCAGGAGGGTTTTGGATTAATGGGGAGGTGGGGAAGAAGCCGGGTAAAATAGATATTGAGAGGGAGGGACTAGAGTGGGTGGAGGCTTGTGTCAGACCTGTCAGGTTAAGGTAGTTAACAGAAGTCTGTTATTAAGATCACGGATAGAGAGACGTATCGTCATTAGAGATCTGCTTGTGTCCTATGCGGTGGTTGAGGCTTTGATGGTGTTCAGGTGGTTAATATCTGGGAGATTATCGCCTCCCTTCGGAGAGACTGCAGTGGCGGCACTAACTTGCGGTTATGCTGAACCACCTGTCTCGTGTACTGTGCTGGGGTGTTAGGGAGAAGAACACGGCAGAGCAAGACATTCGGGAGAAGGAGGAAGCGGTGAAGCAGAGGAAAAATGAAGCACAGGTGAGCTGCATCATCCTCGCCCCCATTTTGTCTGCCGTGCTCCTCGTCATCAATATCGCGCTGCTCAGGTTACTGGATCACAAACCGAGAAACCCCTTGGGTTCATCCTTGGAAACGACCATTTTGCCTTTGCTTTGCCATAATCTTTCATGCTCCGGCCTGCGACCTGACACGTTCTAGCTCGTCATTCGTTGTGATCTTGAAATGATCTGCGTAGCACCATGTATTATGATTCTGGGCATTGAGATCCAAGCTAGAGTACTTGATCTTCGTGACTCTGTCTTGATATTGAACTTATAACTGCTTATGTGACTCAGGTTACACATTGGAATGTTGTAGTCTGTTGCTCATAGAGATGTAACTGCTCCAACTTGATGTGATTCCTGACACTTTATTTGATTTGGTTATGTTCAAAACCGTCTTGTCATTCCAAATTCTGTGGCAATTATTTTTGGCTTGGATATCCCAATTATGGCTTGTCACCCTCTTCTTTGCTTTCATATGATAAGCTGGTAACATTCCTTAATTGTGTGCATTGTTCTGTGGAACAATTCCAATTTGATATGGTGCAAACAAGACTTTCAAATTGGCATTGCTGATTCTGCTCTTGTTAAGTGTGATTATTTTTTTATTTTTTTTTATTATTATTATTATTATTATTATTATTATTATTATTTTGGTCTACAAGATCGAGGCTCGTGTAAGAGCTAACATTCATCACAAAAAGACAAACTGACACATAAAACATATGATAAGGGAGCGGGAGACAAGATGGAGAGAGAGAGAGGGAAGCACACAAGTACAACATTTGAGAACAGGGACATCGGGAGATCTGTGGGAGGGAGAGGGCTTGGGGGGAGGGGGAACGGGAAAGGGGGGAGGGAGTGGTAGAGCTATAAAACACTGATATTGCTAGGACTTCCAGGACAGAAGTCGGAATTTCAAAAAAGTGGATCTGGGGTGAATTAATGGGGGTAGAAAATATCAAGGTTTTGAATGGGGGAAGAGAAGAGATGGCGGTGAACAGCTAGTTCATCGTAATGTGAGGCCCACACTTTTCATAGAGCTAGTCGAGACTAATCGAGAAACATTTGTATGCTAGGACCAATCCCGGATGGGTCACCACTCTGCTGCAGGATACTCGGCTGAAGGTTGAGGGATTTGTAGTTTGTTCAGAGTGCCGGGGTTAACTCGACTCCTCTTCGCGAAAGACACCATATGATCTTTAATAATCACTGCCTCCTCGCCATCACATTTAACAAGGGGCAGGGCAGGATAGCTTAGATATATACACATTCACATTTGGCCTGTCTAGTCAGGGTTCGTTAATATCGACTGGACTATAAACCGTTACCCTGGTGCTTCACATGCAGGGTGATGCATCAATGTGTGTGCTGTCTATTATTAAAAGGACGTCATGCTGGAGGATCCATATACCAGCACTGGTTGATGGTGGACGTTAAGAAATTCGAGTTTAAAATATTTCTGCCTTTTAGCTCACCTGGAACGAAGTTCAGGGGAGCTCATGCGATGGCGCGTCATCAGTCCGTCAGTCCGTCCATCCGTTAACACTTGCAATTTCTTCTCCGAAACCGCTAAAGGGATTTAGACCAAACTTGGCACAAATGATATTTGTTATGTTGTGATTAAAGTTTGTTCGCGGCATTTAAAAAAAATCGGGGTCTAAGGGGGTTTACCAGGGATCAAAGTGGATCCAGGTTTGACCTCCAAAATAGGTATTTGCTTTCTTCTCTGAAACTACACACACAATTTCGATGAAACTTGACCACAACCTTCATCACTCGTGATGTACCAATGTTTGTTCAAGGTATTAGAAAAATTGGGGTCTGAGGGTTGCCCCCAAAAATAGGTATTTTTTTGTTTGTTTGTTTAAAGTCTTATGATTATATTAGTATGATTCCCTGTCTCCCTGCCATGCCTCCCTGTCTTATATAAACTATTGATGTCGGTTAAAAATACCTTCAGTCAGTGCAGTATACTGTTTATTCTACCAGGTGAGTGCTGGGGGTATTGCCCCTATGTTTTTCAGTTGGAGTTAGATATGTGCTCAAGCGGTTGAATACTTGTTTCTTTCTCCATCTACAGTCGTGGCCAAAAATATTGGCACCCTTGCACTTTTTTTCAAATGATGCACATTTCTTCTAGAAAATTGTTGAAATAAAAAAATATTTTGATATCCACAAATGTATTTCTTTGGTTTGCAATGGAGCAAAACAAAAAAAGCTGAAAAAAGTACTAAATCTTAGCTTATTCCACACAGAAATCTTGAAATGACCTGGACAATATTATTGGCACCTTTTGGAAGTTGTTAAAAACAATTATATTTCCAAGCAGGTGATTCTCCTTTACTTTGGAATTGAACTCACCTATGGTGAGTTGCAGGTGCCTGCAATATAAAAATCACTCATTCAACTGGTTTGAATGGAGAAAAGGAGTCATTCTTCTGTTTTGTGTCACTGTGTGTACCGCATTGAGCATGGAGAAAAGAAAGAAAACCAGAGAATTGTCTGAGGAGGTCAGACTCAAGATTGTAGCCAAGCATGGACAATCACAAGGCTACAAGTCCATCTCCAGAGACCTTGATGTTTCTGTGTCCACCGTACACAATGTTATCAGGAAGTTTAAGGCCCATGGCACAGCAGCCAACCTCCCTGGACGTGGCTGCAAGAGAAAACCTGATGGAAGATTGCAGCGAAGGATTGTTCGAATGGTGGAAAAAGCACCTCGATCAACTGCCAAACAGATTCACGCTGACCTTCAGACACAAGGTATGACAGTTTCAACTCGCACCATCCATCGCCAACTCAATGAAAGGGGGTTCTATGGTAGGAGACCCAGGAGGACCCCACTGTTGAGAGAGACATAAGCAAGCCCGACTGGAGTTTTCCAAAACGCACCTGAACAAGCCAAAATCCTTCTGGGGGAATGTCCTGTGGACAGATGAGACCAAATTAGAGCTTCTTGGTAAAGCACATCATCTCTATGTTTACATAATACAAAATGAAGCCTTCAAAGAAAAGAACACCTTCCCTACAGTCAAACATGGATGCGGTTCAGTGATGTTTTGGGGTTTTTTTGCTGGCACTGGGTGTCTTGAATTTATGATGCCATGCACCTTTGCACCTTGTCCAAAGGTGCATGGCATCATAAATTCAGGAGATTACCAAGGCATTTTGGAGCGCAATGTTCTACCCAATGTCAGAAAGCTGGGTCTCCGTTGAAGGTCATGGGTCTTGCAGCATGACAATGATCCTAAACACACTTCAAAAAGCACCCAGGAATGGTTCAGGACAAAACGCTGCACTGTTCTGAACTGCCCAGCAATTACTCCAGATCGAAATCCCATTGAACACATGTGGAGAGATCTGAAAACAGCAGTTGGGAGAAGGCACCCTTCAAATCTGGGAGAACTGGAGCAGTTTGCACAAGAAGAGTGGGCCAAACTGCCAGTATTGAGGTGTAGGAAGCTCATTCATGGCTATTGGAAGCGTTTGACTACAGTTGTTTTGTCCAAAGGCTGTGCTACCAAATATTATGTTAAGGGTGTCAATAATTGCGTCAATGCCTTTTTTTCTGATTTAAAAGGATGTATTAAGTTCTGAATCAAAAACAAAGGTTCTGTAATATTAACAGTGAAATAAACAATTGTGGAGACCAAATACGTTTGTCAATTTCAGATTATTTTTAGAGAAAATTGTGAGTTATTTGAAAAAGTGCAAGGGTGCCAATATTTTTGGCCACCACTGTATTTGTGTGGCTTTTGTTTTTTATTGCTCCTTGCTTAAATAAAAGAGCTGCATTGATAGAAAAGTGAAGAAAGATAGAATCGTTTTTGAGGAAGTAAAAAATGTGCTTTTTGAAAATGGGAAGGTCATAGGTGTTTGGAAATACATGAGAAGGTAAAGAGTTCCATAGTTTGACAGTGGAGGGGAAGAAACAAACATCATAACGGCCTACCCTTGAGTTGCCATTTGCCACCCAATAATCATGTGATGAATAATTATGATAATAAACTTTAAAATTTTAATAGTAATGAACAATAATTTGCTCCCTTTCCAATACAATGATATATTGAGAAGTTAAATAATGTTTGATTCAGATTTAGCCATTTGTCCGTACTTCTTCGTCCATTGTCAATTTTTTTTGCATTTCCATGAGCCTACATTTTGTATGGAAAAATGATGAAGTATGCCATCCCTCAATTATTTGGACTGTTCCAGGTGGAATTTTTATTTTGGATTTCTTCGAAAAATATATATATAAATATTCCTAGAATTTGAGCATTTGTGGGACTCATGGACAGCCTTGGCAGTGTCATGGACAGCCTTGGCAGTGTCCTGCACGTCCTAGATAACTTCTAAATGGGATGTGGGTTTCTTTGAGTGGTACTTCCTTTTCGGTTTTCTTTTTGTGTTATCTTTGAGAAGGGAGCTTATGTTTAATTTATAGGCTTGGTTGAGATTTATCACACGCATATCTAAGCATGTGCTAACACATGCTCCCCATGTCTGCGTCTACCTCTGCATGAGTAGGCATATCGCTGATCTAGTATGTTGGTCTCCTTTCTGCTACTCACCGTGTAACATTACATGATGGCCAAATCAAGCTTTCTCAGCTAATACTCCCACTTTAGCATTGCACATCACTTACTTTATTATCCCCACATATTAAGAAAAACAAACGTAGGGGCAATACCCCTGACACTCACCTGGTAGAATAAACAGTATACTGCACTGACTAAAGGTATTTTAAACCAATTTCAGTGGTTGCTCAAAGACAGGGCAACATGTAGAATCATACTAACATAATCATAAGACTTTAAACAAACAAACAAAAAATACGTATTTTGGGGGGCAACCTCCCCCCCCCTACCCCACCCACCCCCGTGTACCTCCTCCGACCCAAATTTTTCCAATGCCTTGAACAAACTTTGGTACATCATGGATGATGAAGGTTGTGGTGAAGTTTCATCAAAATTGCATGTGTAGGTTCTGAGAAAAAAGCAAATACTATTTTGGGGGGCAAGCCCCCAATAGACCATCTTAGACCCCGATTTTTTAAATGCCAGGAACAAACTTTGGTGTACAACGCGGGTGATTAAGGTTGTGGTCAAGTTTTATCAGAATTGCATATGTAGTTTCTGAGAAGAAAGCAAATACCTATTTTGGGGAGCAGCCTCCCCTCCCCCCCACCGTATATCGCCAAAGGGGCAGATTTTTTTTAATGCCGTGAACAAACTTTGGTAAATCACTGGTTATGAAGGTTGTGGTCAAGTGTCATCGAAATTGTGTGTAGTTTCAGAGAAGAAAACAAATATCTATTTTGGGGGGGGGGGGGGGGGGGTTGTGGGGTCAAACCTGGACTCACTTTGACCTCGATAGACACCCTTAGACCCCGATTTTTTAAAATGCCGTGAACAAACTTTAGTCACGACACAACGAATATAATTTGTGCCAAATTTGGTCGCAATCCCATCAGCGGTTTCGGAGAAGTTTCAAGTGTTTATGGACGGACGGATTGATGGACGGATGACTCGCCATCGCATAAGCTCCCCTGAACTTCGTTCCAGGTGTGCTAAAAATGTGGAGATATTGTAAGTGGCTCTGTCTGTCCATCCGTACATCATGCTTTCACCTCCTAAAAAGGTGTGCAGAAATTCACTAAACTTGGTAGTTCTGATCACCACATGGCAAGAAGGTGCGAGAGCAGTATTCTTTTGGCCTCGCCCCCTGTGGCGGGGTCAAAAGGTCAAATACTAAAAAATGAAATTTATGGCCACACTTTTAAACATTTTAATGATACTTTGTATATGCAATCAACATTGGGGGAAACATGAAATATGTAATGATGTTTGGATGAAATATGTAACGTTCATGCCACAGTGGACGGGGACCTAGGGTCACAGAGGTCAAAACAGGAATATTTTTCAACTCAAAACTTAATATAGGGTCACTCCTGGTGGAAATTTTGTCAGCCATCTTTCAACTTTGTTTTAGGTGGGAAGCTTGAGGATTTGCAATGGCGCACCATCGACTTAGCTCTATTTCAGAAATTGGTTCATTTATGCATCATGACCGACCGTATGCGATTCCTATGATGTTTTGACTTTCATTTTAGCTTCAGGATTCTGTTTTTATCTTTGAAAATTGTATCAAAATTTCAGGCCCTAGAAGAGGAGTTGGAGAGGGAGAGTGGGGGTTTGCGGGAGTTGGAGATCCAGCGTCAGGCTGCGCAACAGGCTCTGGAGCTCATTGAGAAGCACAAGTACGACCTGCAGCAATCTCTCTCTGACGTGCTTCGACGCTGCCAAGAGGAAAAAGAGCTGGTAAAACCGGGTCGCTGTTTACTCGAGTTTCTGGAATTGGCAATTGCTTTTTCTGCAACCTGCTTTAATACTTTAACAAGTTCTTTCCCTCACATGCCTCAGTTTTAATCAATCGGTCCCTATTTCTTAATTTTGCTTTATTTTGGCCAAATTGATTCAGGCGATTAATATTGGACTTTAACCTGCAACAGTACGCCTGGTGTTGGCTTTACGCTTAAGGTAAACGGCTTAATATCTTAGTGTCTTGAGTTTGAGCCCCTGTCATGCCGTTGAATTAACAGTCGGTGGGTTGACTCAGCCTGTCATCCTTCCGAGGTCGGAAAAATGAGTACCAGCTTGCTGGTAACAGAGGGCACTGTCTTCGCGGCACAGCTGTGTTTCCACCAAAAAAATGATGCAACCAGCAGCTACAGGCTACATATGAAACTAGAACAACCTGCAACAGTTATCCCCAAATTTTAAATGAAATTCACATGAACCCACCTCTAACCCCATTCCTTCTTACATAAACCATGTCTTCTGCCTTTTTGTGCTTTTTTGGTCGTCTCATTTCCCTTCTGAGATGATTTTGTCTCTGCTACATTGACTCATCTTTAATTGGCATATGTCACCAATGCCTCCGGGCATTAGTAGCATTGTCCAGATATGTAATTCAGGCCTTTACATGTGCCTTTTCCTCATCTTGATGATCATCACTGCTTTTTTCCACATTTGTGCGATAAATCTCTGTATCGGATCAGTTGCATGATAATTTTAGACCTATTGCAATCTTGGAAGCTATATGTTTTACTTATTTAGGAATGACTTGCTTTTGAGTACTTGGCAAATGCAAGGCATTTCTCTCTATCAGACAAACTCTAATGTAAGAATTCCCTCGGTGCATTTTGGCATAAAAGGACCCTATTTATCTGGTTATCTTGCTGTGCTGTTTTAAGGTTCCCATTGCGCTGCTTGAAGTGTTTGGATGAATTGATAAAGACAACATCATGGCTTTTTCAGGCCCTGTGGCTCTCCCTCTGCTCGGAAGAGCGAGGGCAATGGGATTCATTCTTATTGGCATTGGCATATGCTTTCCAAAGGAATTACAGAAGCAGCCATAAATCCTGCAAAAAGAAAATGATTTGCCTAGTGCTCTGTGATATTTAAAGGCTGGATTAGTTTTGAGGTTCTGGCTGACCTCTTTTGACCCCTCATAACCAAGATAAAACTTAAAGTTAAAACCTGGCTAATTGCCATCGCAGTGTTGTAAGAATTGGATGCCAATATCCAGCAAAATGTCTTCAAAAGAGGCATTAAAGTGATGGCCATATCATTTATTTCATCTCAAATGACGGCCATCTACATACTATCTATGCAAAAATGGTATAATATTTGACACTCTCCTTCATTTTTCCATTTTCCATCATATTCTCCATACATTTCCTTTCCTCCTCTTTTTATCGTCTGCTGTTCTTCTTTTCCCTTCTCCTTCCATCCGCCTCCCCCTTCCTCTCACCATATCCTCCCCATCTACTCTAAACCTTGCTTTGGCCACGTTATAGGTAGATGGACCTACATCTCCCCAAAATTCTCTATTGCAACAATAACAGGCCTACCTATGTCTCGATACATTCCGTATTTTGTACTTCAAACTTTGCTCGTATATCATTCCTTAAAATTGGATACTGAGAAATTGTATTAACAACATATCGTGTAAAATCAAATACGTTTGCAAATTTACAAATCTGGCATTTACATGAACTCGCCTCGCTTCCTGTCATTGGCATCCTCGCTGCACCTGCCAAACTCCAAATCGGTGGGACAGAGTTTCCTAAAATGGTGTCGAAGTGAAAGGATTGTGACTTGGTATGCAACTCAACAAAATTCAATATTTGTTATAATACTTGTGTACAATAGCTACAATGAATGAGTGAGTAGTTTTCAAAGAAACTGCAAAAGGTGTTATAAAGCAAGAGTTGGACTTCACACAGGTCTGAGATTGATCGAAGATTGCTATAAAGGTTGGACATGGTGTTTATATAGTCACTTGTCTTTGTATTCACTTAAAGTATATGTTCAATTGTACATACTTACCATTGATCATCATAACTATTTCTTCTTTTACTATTTTTTTGCACAAAAATGTTGCACAAAAAGACATTTTGCACAAAAATAGTGAATCTTACACAAATGGAAATTATAAATAAATTATTCATTGGTGTAGGCAGGTCTATTGCAATAAGCATTGTATGCCAATTTCCGGCTGATTAAACTCCCTTCACATGCCAGTTCCACAAGCATGCACAAGGAATTTGGATGCAATAGGTGGCCATTTGGACCATCAAGCCTACACTACAACAACAGCACATTCATTCACTCTAATAGTCTCAAATTCATAGGAGGTGGGGGATTAGAGTGTGCACATTCATGGGGGGGTCCCACCTAGCTCTGAGATACAGCATGGACATTGGGAGAAAAAAAAAGGGAAGAAGAAAGGAAAACCTAAATGGTGGTAATACTCCGAGGGGTCTAAGGAACTCTTTTGAGGTACCATTAAGAATTGGGGGTACTAACTGTAGAAACAAACCTGACAACAGGTATAAACCTCTCTCTATCACATATGGGGAGAGTTTTAAAAAAAAACGATGTGGATTGTCCATTCGTGCTCTTATCCTCTAAGTGCTGAACATTAAGCAAGGAAGCAGTACGTACCATTTTAAAGCCTTTGGTATGACTCCGCCGGGGTTCGATCAGAATCAGAATGCGAAGGACTCCACCAGAATCAGAATGGAACTCCACCTCTCCCCCCCCCCCCCCCCCCCTCCAACGTCCTTAAACATATCTCTGACTCGAAGGTCACAAGAAACTCATTTTGCAATAAATGTTCGTTTCCCATTAATCGTACAACACTTTCTAGAATCCAAACTCACCCCTCCCCTCCAAATGTTCCCCATCACCCATCCCTTTCAAATCTTCCCCCTTGCCCCCTTCCCTCCCCTCCAAGACTCCCCCTCGCCCCTCCCCTCCTAAACTCCCCCCTCACTCTTCCCCTCCTAAACTCCCCCCTCACCCCTCCCCTTCAAATCTACCCACCCTCATTTTTTTCTCCATTTCCCCCTCTCACCTTCCTCCTCAAAGCATCCTCCCCGCTTTTTCCCGCTTCCAAATCTCACCTCCATCTCCCCCAACCTTCTGCCTCGCTCTGCCCCACCCCCCCCCCCCCCCCTCAAATAACACCTCACTGTTCCTCACCCAATCACCATCAAACCTTTTGTCCACCCCATCCTTCCCTTTCTCCTAGCTATTCTGAAATCTCTGACACACTGTCAACAGCTCCCTCCACCTCTTCCTCCTCTTCCACATCTTACCCCCCCTCCCCATCCTCTCCCCCCTCCCCCTCCCCCTCTCCCCCCCCCCCCGTTCTGTATCCGATGCTCCCCCTTCCTCTTCATTAACGGTATGGACCTCGAACATCCGGGGCCTTCGTTCAAACTTAACTGATCTCTCCATACAGGTTGCTTCTGACAAACCAGACGTGATCTGCTTAACAGAAACTTTCCTCCTTCATGATGTATCTGATTCCTTAATATGTCTCCCGGGTTACTCCCTCCTCCGGTATGATAGACCTGAGCCTCGTCCTGGAGGTGGGGTTGCTATCTTTATCAAAAACTCTCTTCCTCACTCGCCCTGCACTGCCCTCTCTCCACCTCACCCCCAGGAATACCTCTGGCTACGGCTTCCCCTTCACTCCCACCTTTTGTTCATACTAGGACGTGCCCGTACGTGGGTGCCCGTTCCTTGCCCAAAAAAAAAAAAAAAAAAGTCTTCGCCCATGCATGCATGGGCGTGCCCATGGGCCCATGGGCGTGCCCGTAAGTGCGTGATGTGACCGTACAATGAATGTATCGTCCCGACGCCGCAGCTCGGATGGCGCTGCAGTTAATCGGGCCTGTATCGGCAGAGTTATTATCAACGTGTACTACAATCGATCGTACCTTACAGCGTCTGCTCGCCACGTTCAGCATCAGTACGTCGTCACTATGACTATCCGTAAGTCCGGAAGTGACGTCCTCATTTGACTGTCTGGAAGGTCGCATATCGCAGTTACGATGAATCGCAAATTAGTTTTAATTAGTTTTAAAACATAGTTTAACGCCAACATAGCGCCAACATAGTTTGCCAACGTGAAATAAATGAATACGCTCTCAAATGTGCCGTCCGAGGCAGAGTCTGTTCGCCACGTTCGGCACACGTGATAGCTCACTGCTCTCTGATTGGTTGAATCGTTTTTTGGACATAGCTCGGTAACTACTTCTCCGATTAATATGAAACCTTGAAAAGGCACATCCTCAGGTCCCCAGCAATATATCTGGCAAGTTTCAAGTATATCGGACCCGTGGTTGTCGAGAAACAGCGGTCACAGACAAACACACAGACAAACACACAGACAAACACACAGACAAACACACACACAGACACACACACACACAGAGATTACTGGAATTATAGATAGATGTGTGTTGTACCGTCCACCAAACAGTGATGACTCCATCTACATCTCACTGTCTGATAATATGGACCAACTTCTATCTACTCATCCCAACTCTCTCTTCCTCATATGTGGTGATTTCAATTGTCACCATGCCAGTTGGCTGGGTGTGGGTACCTCTCTCACCAGCCAAGGCTCCTCAGCGAAGGACTTCTGCGACTCACTGGGACTGACACAATCTGTCAATTTCCCGACCCAGATCTCAGTCAACGGAGCATCTTCTCTTCTAGACTTGGTTATGACTAACTTCCCTGCAAATGCCTGCTGCTCTTCTTCTGCTCCAATCGGCTCATCTGATCATGTGCTTGTTAAAGTGGACATCTCTCTGACCATTCTCAGAGAGCCTCCGCGGCATCGACGAGTCTGGCATTTCACTCAGGCAAACTGGCATGGTCTTCAAGCAGCCATAAATCATCTGCACTGGTCTCCCATCTCTACCGCCTCTGACATCAACTCATCCTGGGAAGTAAATTGCTCATCCTGGGAACTTCCAAAGTAAATTGCTCTCTCTCATGCACAGATTTATCCCATCTCGTCTTCAGTTGTCATACCCTTCCTCCCGTCTATGGTACATGGAATCTTGTGGTGAGGCTGTTGCCCAGAAACAACTTGCCTTCGCCTCCTGGAAAGCAAATCCAACGGAAGGAAATCTCTGTTCCTTTCACAAAGCCCGAAACAAGTGTGTGTCCACCCTCAGGAGAGCCAGGAAACAATATGTCTCCACTCTCAAGACTGAACTCTCTTATTTGTCTCCCTCTTCCAAATCCTGGTGGCATCTGGTCAAATCTGTTTCTGGTGTTTGTTCCCCCTTCATCCCCTCCCTTACCTCAAACGGCTACACAGCTGACTCCGCACGTGAAAAATCTGAATGCCTCAACTCTGTGTTTGCCTCTAAATCTTGTGTCCCAAACCCATCCCTCTCTGTACCCACCGTACCCAGTCATACCCAGCTGCTCCTGGACTCTGTGTCCTTTCCTCCTGACAAGGTGGAAAAGTTTCTGCCAATCCTCGAATCTGATTCTGCAACTGGACCTGACGGCATCAGCCCAAGGGTCCTAAAATCCTGTTCTGCCGCTCTTTCACTCCCTCTCTCTGTTCTCTTCACCCTCTCTTTTGCTCAAGGTCATCTGCCATCAGCTTAGAAATCAGCCAACATCACCGCTTTACACAAAAAAGGTGCAAAAACAGATCCTTGCAACTACAGACCAATCAGCCTTCTCCCAATTATCAGCAAAGTCATGGAATCCATCATTGCTTCGGATATGAAATCTTTCCCCTTCTCCAATGGCTTGATCTCTGATCATCAATTTGGTTTCAGACCAGGTCACTCTACTCTGGACATGCTGCTTCTGCTGTCTCAACAATGGATGGAGGATTGGAGGTCCTCAATGCCAAACAGGAAATTAGAGCTGTCTCCCTTGACATATCACGTGCCTTCGATATGGTCTGGCACCCCGCTCTGCTCACCAAACTCTCCTCCTATGGTATCCATGGAAATCTCCACGCTTGGCTTGCGGACTTCCTCTCCACGTGTGGCCCTGAATGGGTTTATCATCATCTCATCTCCCCTTCCTGTTCAGGCTGGAGTTCCCCAAGCCAGTGTTCTGGGCCCTGTGCTTTTTCTGGTCTTCATCAATGATCTCTCAGACTCTCTTGAAAATCCTCTCTATCTCTTTGCTGATGACTCCACTCTCTGACGCTCCATTCCTCATCCCTCAGATCGGCAGTCTGCAGCCTCCTCACTCTCTGCAGACCTGGACAAAATCACAGACTGGTCAAACAAGTGGAACATGTCTTTCAATCCTGACAAATCTCACTGTCTTACTATGTCTCTCCAAAAAGACCGACTGGACAACCCTCCCACCCACTTTCTGAATAATCCTCTCCAAGAAGTTATGTCACTCAAGCTTTTGGGTCTCACTATCTGCCATGATCCTTCCTGGGAAAAACCCATTTCCAAACTGGCCTCCAAAGCCAGTCGCCAACTGGGCATCCTCCGTCGTGCGAAGTCCTTCCTTGGCACACCTGAGCTCCTCATCACATACAAGGCTTTCATCCGTAGCTCAATGGAATACTGTTCTCCCCTCTGGTCCGGTGCTCCTGCCTCACACCTAGCTCGGCTTCACGCTGTTGAAACCAAAGCTTTCAGAATCATTGGAATCTCCCGCGATGAATCTAACTCCGAGGGCCTTTCACTTACTCACCGCAGGCAGGTTGGTGGTCTTTCTGTCTTCTACCGACTCCTCTCCGGCCTTGCTCCCCCAACTCTCACTGGGCTCTGTCCTGCAAATATTCCTACATGTCGCACAAGATCTGCCTGCAACCCTCTTATGGTTAAACTGCCAAAATCACGACTCTCTGCTTACCTTCACTCCTTCATTCCTCTTTTCTCCCACCTCTGGAACAAACTCCCTCACTCTCTTCAATCCCACTCCTCCCTCCAGGTCTTTAAAACAGCTGTTCACCACCATCTCTTATCTTCCCCCATCCAAAACCTTGATCTTTTCTTCCCCCACTAATTTCACCCCAGATCCAATTTTTTTAAATACCAACTTCTTTCCTGGATTTCTTGCAGTGTTCTTGTGTTTTATACTTCTCCCACCCCCTCCCCCTTCCCACGCCTCCTCTCCCCAAGCCCTCTCCCTCCCACAGATCTCCCGATGTCTCTGCTCTCAAATGTTGTGTTTGTGTGCTTCCCCTTCTCTCCCCATCTTGTCTACCGCTCCCCTCATTATATACTTTGTGTGTGTGTTTGATTTTTTTTGTGCGATAGATATTAGCTCTTTCACGAGCCTCGATTCTGTATACAGAAAAAATAAAAATAATGGACGATCGAACCATTACACCACCAAGTCTGGTTAATATCTGAAAATTGCCTTTCCTGAATTAATTTTGCCCAATCTATGAAAATATCTAGAATGCTCTGCATCTTCCTCTCCCTCTTATTTGTGTACCTTACCTCCCAGCTTGTGTCATCTCTAAAATTGAAAAGCCGATTCTTAACCACACTATGCAAATAGTTGATGTGAATTGCAAATAACTAACTGGTACCCGCTGAACATCCACGCAATGTGACTTCAAGTCCTCAACCTCCACCTCCCAACACGAAGACTTCAATCCTTTCCCCACTCCAAGCCTTAAAACCCCCGCCCTATCCCACCACAACTCCTCAACCACCTCCCCCACTCCATAAAAAAGCCCTCATCAACCCCTACACCCCCGTCAGACCTCCAAATTCTGTGCCATCTTTGCTCCACTCCCCCTCCCTAAATCTGAACCCCAATCATCTGTCCTGCCCACCTCCCACTCATAAAAATGAAAGGGCATTCTTACATCGATCATTACATATTTAATATTGTGTCACCACAATCGCCGAGGTTTAAGTTATCTTACTTGGAACCTCTATCATTACCCGTCAATAAACGGCTATCTCAGTTTTCTGGTGTATTTTGTGTCACTGCAGCCTCGTCTCCAACAAACAACGCTTCCCTCTTCTTCTTCCTCACTCCCCCACTCCCATTTCCTTCCGGTCGATTGTTGCATCACGTTTTCCAGCAACATCAACATTTCATATAAGTTTAAAGATCACAGCAATGATCGATGAGCAAAACTGTGATAGGGTCCGAAAGCATCGCACCCGACCAGAAACATTCAAAACGGCTATAAAAATGCATTTTTCCTTTTAAAACATCGATTTTGCTCCGATTTTCTCCCCGTTTGCTGCAACCGAGTCTTGAACCATCTTGGCCACTGTGAAAAAATGAAATCAGGTGTCAACTTAGAGTTAACGTCCTTCTTTGTGGTACCGTATCAAATGTCTTTTAAAAGACTAGATATAATGCATCCACTGCACTTTTCTCATCCGCCCAATCAGATACTGCTTCATCTAATTCATGATCTCACGTTGGTAAATCTGTGCTGAATGAATGAATGAATGATCGTTTTTAAGGCCATTTTCCCCGCTAGAGTGGGGGTTAGCCTTGCGGCCCCATGACAATCATGGTTCCCTGTTTGAGGCAATGTTTTTATGGCCGAATGCCCTTCCTGACGCCAACCCTTGGTCGCCTCTTACGATGCGCAGGGATACGGTGTACCTATTCTAAACCGGGGTACACACCTGGAATGTGCTGAATGTATTTAATTACATAAAATGTATTTAAATGTTTCCTCATTCGATTCCATTCTTTTTTTATTGTGCATGTGAAACATGGAAAATTTTCATCCACTGGTAATTCATTTTTAAAAGGGTATGTCACATCCTTTTTGCATTAGCATTGAACATATGATTTGGATTTGGCACAAATGATAATCTAAAACGACAGCGCAAGTGGAGCACGAAGGCAAATGCCCGAAAGATTCAAACAAAAACAAACATTAAGTTGGTGTGATGGATCCCAGATTATCTGTGAACCTTCAATACATCACACGTCTCATGCAAGGTACAAGTCGAGGGAAAGTTTGGCCATATTACACCCTGAGCTGTCTATCATCGTAATTCTTTCGAATTTCTTAACATTCTCTTTTGACAAATTACCAAATGTAATAACAAATTGAAACTCGGAATACTTTGAATCATAGAAAATAAGCAAAATGCTTATTATCGGCATGAAACTCTTTCAATTTCCTTAAAAAGTACAATCTTTGGTTTGCCTTAACGGACAACTCTTGGGAATTCTTGCTCCACTTCAATTTGCTATCGATCACTGTGTCAAAATATTTATACTCAGAAACTTCTTCATTACTATGATCAAGAATTTTCAGAGTTGTGGCCACCTGCTAAGCGGCAAAAAGAAAAAAATCATTTCCTTTGTCTTGTCATTAAGAACTAAATAATGACGTCACACCAGTCTCCAAACTTCTGAACTTCGTTCACTTATTTATGCTTATCGTTCAGTGGCAATTTGTTCATTACCTAGTTTCAACACCGTATTAGAAATACCACCTGGGCCAAGGGCCTTGCTTACCTTAGTCGTAGCACATACATAACAAACATTGTGCACATTCACTACAAGACTCTCGTCCGAGTCAGGAATCTTATCGTTAAAAATTTCCACAATGAAATCTTTCTCAGGTTTGAAATCATGAACATCAAATCTACAGTAACAGTCATTCAGATTATCAGCAAAGTCTTTAGTTGAGTCTGCTAACCTTATTGATTTGTCCTTGTATCTAATGACCATAGTCTGCATTTTCTGCCAAGCAGCACGCAATTGATTTCCTTTAGTGTAAAATCTGCTTTATGTTTTGTAACTTCCAAATCGATTTCTTTCTTTAATAGCTCTCAATTGCGATCCATCTCCATCTAAAAAGCATTCCCTCTTTTGCTTATGTAAGTCTTTTGATTCCTTGGCAATCCACGGCTTATTATTACCTCCGCCACCAAAGGTGGATGGAGGTTATGTTTTCAGCCCTATCTGTCTGTCCGTTGTGAACAAAATATCTCAGAGTTGTAGACAGGTTCGACCGAAATTTGGCAGAGATGTAGCGTATGTGACAAGGACGAAATGATTAGATTTTGGTGAAGATCCGGATTCGGATCCGGCTACTAGAGTTTTAAAGTGATTCTTCACCATTGGGAGATAGGGCCAAAAACTATACATAGCAGGATACCTCAAAAAATTGTGTACAGATTTGGACGAAACTTGGTGGACAGGTTGGGTGTCTGACAAGGACGATTCGGTTCGATTTTGGTGAAGATCTGAATATGGATTCGGATATGATGATTATTTAATTTTAAAGTGCTGGCGGACTTCCTCTCTAGTCGTAGTCAACGTGTGGCCCTGAATGGGTTTCTCTCATCTCCTCTTCCTGTTCAGGCTGGAGTTCCCCAAGGCAGTGTTCTGGGCCCTGTGCTTTTTCTGGTCTTCATCAAGGATCTCTCTGACTCTCTTGAAAATCCTCTCTATATCTTTGCTGATGACTCTACTCTCTGTCGCTCCATTCTTCATCCCTCAGATCGGCAGTCTGCAGCCTCCTCACTCTCTGCGGACCTGGACAAAATCACAGACTGGGCAAACAAGTGGAACATGTCTTTCAATCCTGACAAATCTCACACTCTTACGATGTCTCTCCGAAAAGACTGACTGGACAACCCTCCCATCCACTTTCTGAATAATCCTCTCCAAGAAGTTCTGTCACTCAAGCTTTTGGGTCTCACTATCTGCCATGATCTTTCCTGGGAAAACCACATTTCAAATCTGGCCTCCAAAGCCAGTCGCCGACTGGGCATCCTCCGTCGTGCAAAGTCCTTCCTTGGCACACCTGAGCTCCTCACCACATACAAGGCTTTCATCTGCAGCTCAATGGAATACTGCTCTCCCCTCTGGGCTGGTGCTCCTGCCTCACACCTAGCTCGTCTTCACGCTGTTGAAACCAAAGCGTTCAGAATCATTGGAATCTCCCGCGATGAAGCTAACTCCAAGGGCCTC
Source organism: Myxine glutinosa (assembly GCF_964187855.1). Lineage (NCBI taxonomy): Eukaryota > Metazoa > Chordata > Myxini > Myxiniformes > Myxinidae > Myxine > Myxine glutinosa. The sequence continues at coordinate 79,878,466 of NC_136261.1, read as the reverse complement.
TCACTCACTCACCGCAGGCAGGTTGGTGGTCTTTCTGTCTTCTACCGACTCCTCTCTGGCCTTGCCCCCCCATCTCTCTCTGGGCTCTGTCCCGCAAATATTCCTACAGGTCGCACAAGATCTGCCTGCAACCCTCTTATGGTTAAACTGCCAAAATCAAGACTCTCTGCTCACCTTCACTCCTTCATCCTCTTTTCTCCCGCCTCTGGAACAAACTCCCTCACTCTCTTCAATCCCACTCCACCCTCCAGGTCTTTAAAACAGCTGTTCACCACCATCTCTTATCTTCCCCCATCCAAAACCTTGATCTTTTCTACCCCCGCTAATTTCACCCCAATTACACTTTTTTGAAATACCAACTTCTGTCCTGGAAGTCCTTGGTGTCCTTGTGTTTTATACCTCTCCCCCCCCCCCCCCCCCTTCCCACGCCTCCTCCCCCCAAGCCCTCACCCTTCCACACATCTCCCTGCTCTCAAATGTTGTGTTTGTGTGCTTCCCCTTCTCTCCCCATCTTGTCTTCCGCTCCCTCTTTTTATATATTTTGTTTGTCTGGTTGATTTGTTTGTGAAGTAAATGTTAGCTCTTTCACGAGCCTCGATTCAGTATACAAAAAAAGAAAAAAAAAAGTGGTTCTTCACCATTGGGAGATCGGGCCAAAACGATACATAGCAGGATATCTCAAAAAGTTATGGATGGATTTGGACGAAACTTGTTGGACAGGTTGTGTGTGTGACAAGGAATAATCGATTCAATTTTCGTGAAGATCCGGATCCGGATCCAGCTAGTATAATTTTTTAAGTGATTCTTCACCATTGAGTGACACGGCCAACCAGGTGGAGGTGTGCTCTCTACTGAGTGCCGTTCTAGTTCAGATGTTTTTTTTACAACTATAATGGACTAGCGAGGTACCTGTTCTATGCACGGGTGGGAGCACGACGTCTCAAAAAAAAGAAGAGTGTTTTGAGACATTTTATGAAAACTTCCAACCACTTTTGGACACGTGCAGGAACCCCAAAAGCTGCACAGAAAATTTGGTGGGGTTGGCCCCAAAACTGTGGGAGTAGTGCCTGTGTAAAATCAATGTACCTTTAATGATGAGGATGATGCTGATAATAATGACGATGGTGTTGGCTGGACAGAGGGGATTGGCTCTCATGTGCCATGATAAAGGAAATGGATTATCATACTGAAATACACAATTTGGTGTCTGTCGGTTTGTCTATCTAACTGATACATTCGGTTGTCACTTATCCAATCTCAGCCAAACTTGGCAGTGGAGATTAAGGGTACCATGATGGAGGTTGGTGCGAGTAATATCCCCCCGTCACCCTCTCCAGTGGGTTTGTCCACCTTGGGTGAAGTCTGTGGTAAGGTGCATATACCTGTTAAGATAGCTTATCTTGAGATTTTTCCAGAGCGGCTTCTGTTATTTTCCCAAAATAACAACACTTTTGATGATAGCATAATATTAATGTTATTACCAAACAATATTAATACCAATAATAGCCCCCTCCACAAAGGCTTTTTTCTCCTTAGACAAATGCTGTGGTAACGTTTATAAATAGTGTTACGGAACCGGGGTTCAGGGTTTACCATGATGGGGACTTCTCAAACTCCTCCTGGGCTCCGGCCATTCAGGCAACTGCACCACGGATAAGTCCGTGGCCCGTCGGGTTGGCAAGCAACTACGGATGCCCATTGATACCGCCAAAGCTGGCAGGGTCCTCACTCTTTTACAAATGTGTTGCCTTTCCGGTGGGTTGGCGATGCCATTTGGGGCATGTACTCTAGGTGAGCACTCGTTTATTTATTATGTACAACCGAGTGGAACCGTTAAGTATGCACTGGCTAATTTATGGAGTCAATCGGTGGGGCAGAACTTCCTGTCTATCTGCACTTGCGTGCTAAATCCTGAGCCAATATATAAAATGAGACAAAATGAGCAGGATGGAAACAAGCCATTTTCCAAATTAAGCAACACATATTTACAAGTACAATAATCAGTCATGAAAAGCACATATGTATAGAAAACAATTAAGAAAAGGCATAAAAGAACAGATTCTAATCCTGAGCGCTTACTCACCTTCTACAATCTTACATTAATTAGCTACACACAGGACATGGAGTCAGCAAAATCATACTGAGGAAACAAATGTAGGAAGAAAAAAGATTGGGGTACAACAAGGCGTTGGTTCGGCCCTTGACTCACCGTAGCACATGTCACCGGACGTGTGTCAATCCCAAAATGGGGAAAAAATAGGAGTAAGGAATGGTAAGGAAAGCAGAAGGATGTGTGAATGCAAGTGAGACAATGTGGGTGATGTATGCTTAGAGGAAAATGTGAGGTGCATATGTAAAGCCCAGAAGGGTGAAAAGTCACCGACACCTCCTTATAATTAATTGCTGGTGCTCTTTCTGAGTCGAGGGAGACTTATTCGAATGTTTAGCAGGATAGCAAGAGAAAGAAATGCACATCAGTATGGAGCTATCTATCTGTGCTCGGGACCTCATGGTGCGTTTGCCCTCACGCCTCTGCAGACTCCAACCGTAGTTGCTTGCCAACCCGACGGGCCACGGACTGGTTGCGCCGTTCTCACAGCACCATCCGGCACAGCTCGTCCTGGCTTCAGCACAACTGATCCTGGCTCCAGGGCAGACTCCAACCATGGTCTCTTTCCTTCCTCAGCTCAAACAGGCGGGCTGGTTGTCTTCAGGTCCTCAGTGCATGACAACAACGACGATCCGTCTGACATTCCACCTTTTAAGAAGCTTGAGCGGGCGAGACTTGGGGTATCAGAGTTCATGGGAGGTGGAGTTTCCAGGAGTAAAGGTCACAGCTTGCCTTTTGATGCGTTGTAGCACGTTTTCCTTGGTGCGCTCATCAGCCAACGCCTCCTTTTGCTGTCATTTTTTTCGATTGCCTCCTCCTCTTTCTTGTTGGAAGCTGCCTCTGCTTCTTCATTAACGAGTACCTTTCCCTCCCAGCCGTTTGAAGAGGCAAGTGGTTGTTGCCTCCTCATTGTCTGAATTGTGGTTTGTCTGTGGTGCTGTGTTTCAGAATTTGTTTGTGTGTGGTGCTGTACGAGGGGGTTTATTAAAGAAAGAAATGGAATTTACGAATAGCGGGTTGTACCCGATATGTACTTGAAGAAAGTTAAATGGTAATTTGAGAAAGAGAACCGAATTATACTGTATGGTGCATGAAATGGCAACCACTGTATGTGGGCCATGAATAAAAGAGGATTTAAAGAAGGAATAAAGGAAGAACAGGGGGGGTATAGAGGAGGAGGAAGAAGACCTACTATAGCCCACACTACGCATATACCCTGTTTACCTTAGACAACGGGTGGAGGCCTAACTGGGCACGTATACTAATGATATAACTGGTGAGGGACCTCCTCCGTGTCATGGATGCTCGTTCACACAGAAGCCAGTTCCACAACCGTCACAATAGCTTATCATGGTGTCCTGTGGGTTTTTTTTTTTGTGCCCCTCCACGAACCTTGACATTTTATACAAAATAAAAAGGCCTTGACTACATGCTTCAAAATCGATCATACAATTACCTCCTAATCTGCTACCTACACTACTGCAATCTCAGGTGATATCAAATTCACCACACCTTACATAAAGTCAGGACAACAGCAACAAGAAAACAATAGCACCTGTAGTTTTTGCATTGTGTCGTTAGGAGCACTGACTTGATCATATTCCCAACATCAGCAACCAGAAACCTGAGTTATGGGAAGGATGCACACGTTTCTTCCTTGAGCCATATGCTTGACATCGACTCAAACTTGAGGTCGCTCTGCAAAGTTCACAAGGGAAAAACGAAACATCAATACCGGCCTGACCTGAAATCGGAACTTTCTGATGTTATCTTAACCTTCCACATATGGTGGTGGCAGGTCATGTCGTTTTCTTGTTTTGTGGGAGGGAAGGTTGGTTAGGGAGGGGGATGTATGTGTGGCGCTCTTCTACAGAGCAACGAAATAGTTTTCAATTATAAATGAAGTAACGGAATCGATAATCGATTTCGAATCGATAATCACTTTTACTGTTTAATTGCGTCCAACCAGTTTGACTTTCGTCTTGGTTGCTCGATACTAGAATTTCCCTACCCCGACAATTGCAGTCATGACTCTTTGAGCTCTCTCTCCCACTCTCACTCTCTCTCTCTCCCCCTCTCTGTCCCTCTCCCTCCCTCTCCCTCCCTCTCCCTCTGTCCCTCTCTCTGTCCCTCTCTCTGTCCCCCTCTCTGTCCCTCTCTGCCCCTCTCTCTCCCTCTCTCTCCCTCTCTCCCCCTCTCTCTCTCTCTCCCTCTCTCTCTCTCTCCCTCTCGCTCCCTCTCCCTCTCCCTCTCTCTCTCCCTCTCTCTGTCCCCCTCTCTCTCTCCCTCTCTCTCCCTCTCCCTCTCCCTCTCTCCCTCTCCCTCTCTCCCTCTCTCTCCCTCTGTCCCTTTCTGTCCCTCTCTCCCTCTCTGTCCCCCTCTGTCCCCCTCTGTCCCTCTCTGTCCCTCTCTCCAAATGTTCTTTGCTTTTTATACAGTCTGGCACTAGGCCCTACTTATTAAACGCTACGCCTCTGCTATCGAAAGGTGCCTTCACACTTCACTGGAGATATTCTTCATCCCTGCAAACAGGCTGACATTTTCGATGGCCTCCTCTTCTTTCTTGTTGGAAGCTGCCTCTTCTCCAGGGCAGTGTTTTGCACCTGCTGTTATTCTTTACATAACTTACCTTTGTGCTGACTTCCTGGAAAATCTTAACTGTACCATTTCACAATTGTCATTTTATTCTGTACCAAATAAACTCTTTAATTATACCCCCCGACAGACAGGCAGCAAAAATAAATTTTGTTGTTTGACCTAGAAATTATCAAAAGCTGTTTTTACAATACAACATTGAACTACATTTGAAATGAACTACAACAAAAGCTACATTTGTAACTAGATGGTATTCATAGAATACTTACCCTGCACAGTCAACTTGGTGCGAGCCAACTCTTCTGTTTTTTAAGGGTTTTGTCTTTGATCCAATATGGCTGCCAGACCACATGACCGACGACATCATACATTTACATTCTCTAATATAATTGTTGCGTAGATCACGCTCAAGATATTTCAAACTGATCGGACTAAGAATTGTACTTTTCAAATTATGATGTCATAATGGAGCCACCGATGACATCATCATTACCATATCTTATTCCCCATGGGGAGTACTTGACAATGAGCTATGTTTCAATTTTTTCCATTTAGTGGGGTTGGAGCTATATAGGGGCAAAGTTTTTTGGTTTTTGCAAGATAGCACCTTTACCGCTGAACTATGACGTCATAATTATCATTAAAATATTCTACAGGAGGAGGCGCTCCTATGGTGAAAATATGTCAATCGGTCCAAGAATTGCAGAGAAAAAAATTAATGCTGATCGAATAAAGCGTTGTACTTGCCGAATTATGACATCATTATTACAGTACTGATGACGTCATCATAAACATATTGTTGCGGATCTCCGACGTCGGCTCTCCCCTTATCAAGGGGGGGTTAATCCCCTTGTCTTTTTATCTGGCCGACCCGAGTCCTGGAAGTTTTTCGCTCCTTCCGGTCGGTATTAGGTAGGGTTATTGGTCAATTTTGTCCTAATACCTAATTACTAACACCGTCCGTGAAGCAGGGAAATAACTCCCGCCCGAACCACGGCGTTAGTGGACACGCCGAGCGAAGCGAGCCGCGATTCGGGCTGTTAATAGGGACTAAACCCGATTATGGCGGTTCCAATCGTGCCACGTTTACCCAATGAGAGAAAAGACGGATGCGATTGAATAAGAGGAAACCCAGAAAATAGGAAGAACAGATTGGTTTATTAATTATGTACAAAGAAAGAAGAAGAGGAAACGAAAGAAATGTACAGGATAGGAAGAGGAAGAAGAAGAACACAGGGCAGCCTTAGACAGTCTTATTCTTAATACCCCAGGACAAACGGGCCCGTCTCAGACACACACGGGGATTGTAGATGGTTGATGGTCACCAACGCGTCCAGGCTCCAGCCCGGCTCCGGTCCAGGCTCCGATCCAGGCTCCGGTCCAACGGACGAAATCCGGCAGGCAGCTTCGTGTATAGTGGAACGCGAACGGACAATTTATATAGCGGGGGGGGGGGAGGCTGGTGTCCTGCGTAAGTAATATGCGTACTATTCACGCCAAACGCACCCTCTCCAATGTCCTCTTAATCGGCGCGCTTCCTTGCAGTCCTCACAGTCCTCCCTTATGAGCGCTCTCTCAACCAGTTCTCTTGCAATCACGACAGTTCTCTATGCGCAGTCCTGTCACAACCAATCAAGCGCATTAGTCCTGTAAGTCCTCTTTCATACGCGCTGTTGCATCAGTCCTGTAAAAAGGGCTTTGCGCTCGCTTTTATAACTCAACCAAGCGATCGCTCCGCGAGCCCCAAAGCCACGCCTATCGGCGATCCTACCTCAGCCCTGGTTGGCTGGGCATCGCTTACCGGCCATGCCCTGATGGTGGGTTGACGTGGCCACACCTTCTTCTTGGCGCTCCGCCCCCTTTCTTGGGCCCCACCTCGTGGCTTATGGCGGCGTTTGGGCGGAAGCTCAGCGAGGCTGCGAACGCTGCTGGCAAGGCGCGTAACAATTTGGGAGGGGCCATGGGGCACAGACTGGAGGGCGCGCTTAATGGCGTCGCTTGGAGAGGGAGGCTGCAAAAATGAATGGAATGGGCCTACTTCTTATTTGATTGACACAACGCAGATTCAACTATTGGAAACATGGCCTTACCTATACACATACTAATGAAATAACTGAAGTCCTATGGTGACCTACGTGGTGCTTGTGGCTTAACTATGGGGTGCAACCTTTAACCCTTTTAATGATGTCATATTTACAAGTGTGGGTTCCCAAAACCGCAACAATATCTTATTCCCCAATGGGAGTGCTTGCCATTGAGCCATATTTCAATTTTTTCTTTGGAGTGGTTTCGGAGATATAGACGTGCAACTTTTTTCGATTTTTCTAAGATGGCGCCTGTACCACGTGACCAATGACGTCATAATTATCATTAGAACAATTCTACAGGAGGAGCCGCTCATATTCTGAAAATTTAGCGTTCATTGGACTAACAGTTGCAGAGGAATTTTTTTTTCATCCTGATCAGATCAAGCGTTGTACTTGTCGAATTATGATGTCATAATGGAGGCACCTATGACGTCATCATCAACATACTTATTGCCCATGGGGTATACTTGACAATGAGCCATGTTTCAATTTTTGCCATTAAGCGGATTGGGAGATATAGAGGTGTCACGTTTTTCCAATATGGCGTCCGTACCACGTGACCTATGACGTCATAATTATCAGCAAAAAAATCTACAGGCAGAAGCACTCCTACGGGTAATTTTTTTTTTTTTTTTTTGTTTTTGTTTTTGTATACTGAATCGAGGCTTGTGAAAGAGCTAACATTTACTTCACAAACAAATCGACCAGACAAACAAAATACACAAAAAGAGGGAGCGGAAGACAAGATGGGGAGAAAAGGGGAAGCACACAAACACAACATCCGAGAGCAGGGAGATGTGTGGAAGGGAGAGGGCCCGGGGGGAGGAGGCATGGGAAGGGGGGGGGGGGAGGGAGAAGTATAAAGCACAAGGACACCAAGGACTTCCAGGACAGAAGTTGGTATTTCAAAAAGTGGAATTGGGGTGAAATTAGCGGGGGTAGAAAAGATCAAGGTTTTGGATGGGGGAAGATAAGAGATGGTGGTGAACAGCTGTTTTAAAGACTTGGAGGGTGGAGTGGGATTGAAGAGAGTGAGGGAGTTTGTTCCAGAGGTTGGAGAAAAGAGGAATAAAGGAGTGAAGGTGAGCAGAGAGTCTTGATTTTGGCAGTTTAACCAAAAGAGGGTTGCAGGCAGATCTTGTGCGACCTGTAGGAATATTTGCGGGACAGAGGCCAGAGAGAGCTGGGGGGGGCAAGGCCAGAGAGGAGTCGGTAGAAGACGGAAAGACCACCAACCTGCCTGCGGTGAGTGAGTGAGAGGCCCTTGGAGTTAGCTTCATCGCGGGAGATTCCAATGATTCTTAATGCTTTGGTTTCAACAGCGTGAAGGCGAGCTAGGTGTGAGGCAGGAGCACCAGCCCAGAGGGGAGAGCAGTATTCCATTGAGCTGCGGATGAAAGCCTTGTATGTGGTGAGGAGCTCAGGTGTGCCAAGGAAGGACTTCACACGACGGAGGATGCCCAGTCGGCGACTGGCTTTGGAGGCCAGATTTGAAATGTGGTTTTTCCAGGAAAGATCATGGCAGATAGTGAGACCCAAAAGCTTGAGTGACAGAACTTCTTGGAGAGGATTATTCAGAAAGTGGATGGGAGGGTTGTCCAGTCGGTCTTTTCGGAGAGACATCGTAAGAGTGTGAGATTTGTCAGGATTGAAAGACATGTTCCACTTGTTTGCCCAGTCTGTGATTTTGTCAAGGTCTGCAGAGAGTGAGGAGGCTGCAGACTGCCGATCTGAGGGATGAAGAATGGAGCGACAGAGAGTAGAGTCGTCAGCAAAGAGATAGAGAGGATTTTCAAGAGAGTCAGAGAGATCATTGATGAAGACCAGAAAAAGCACAGGCCCCAGAACACTGCCTTGGGGAACTCCAGCCTGAACAGGAAGAGGACATGAGAGAAACCCATTCAGGGCCACACGTTGACTACGACTAGAGAGGAAGTCCGCCAGCCATGCGTGGAGATTTCCATGGATACCAAAAGAGGAGAGTTTGGTTAGCAGAGCGGGGTGCCAGACTGTATCGAAGGCACGTGATATGTCAAGGGAGACTGCTCTAATTTCCTGTTTGGCATTGAGGACCTCCATCCATTGTTGAGAAAGCAGAAGCAGCATGTCCAGAGTGGAGTGTCCAGGTCTGAAACCAAATTGATGATCAGAGATCAAGCCATTGGAGAAGAGGAAAGATTTCATATCTGAAGCAATGATGGATTCCATGACCTTGCTGATAATTGGGAGAAGGCTGATTGGTCTGTAGTTGCTGGGATCTGTTTTTGCACCTTTTTTGTGCAAAGCAGTGATGTTGGCAGATTTCCAAGCAGATGGAAGATGACCTTGAGCAAAAGAGAGGGTGAAGAGAACAGAGAGAGGGAGTGAAAGAGCGGAAGAACATGATTTTAGGACCCGTGGGCTGATGCCGTCAGGTCCAGTTGCAGAATCAGAGTCGAGGGTTGACAGACACTTTTCCACCTTGTCAGGAGGAAAGGACACGGAGTCCAGGAGCAGCTGGGTACGGTGGGTACAGAGAGGGATGGGTTTGGGACACAAGATTTAGAGGCAAACACAGAGTTGAGGCATTCGGCTTTTTCACGTGCGGAGTCAGCCGTGTGGCCATTTAAGGTGAGGGAGGGGATGGAGGGGGAACAAACACCAGAAACAGATTTTACCAGATGCCACCAGGATTTGGAAGAGGGAGACAGATAAGATAGTTCGGTCCTGAGGACGGAGAGATATTGTTTCCTGGCTCTCCTGAGGGTGGACACACACTTGTTTCGGGCTTTGTGAAAGGAAATGAGATTTCCTTCCGTTGGATTTGCTTTCCAGGAGACGAAAGCAAGTTGTTTCTGGGCAATAGCCTCACCACAAGATTCCGTGTACCATGGACGGGAGGAAGGGTATGACAACTGAAGACGAGAAGGGATAAATCTGTGCATGAGAGAGAGCAATTTACTTTGGAAGAATTCCCAGGATGAGTTGATGTCAGAGGCAGTAGAGATGGGAGACCAGTCCAGATGATTGATGGCTGCTTGAAGACCGTGCCAGTTGGCCTGAGTGAAATGCCAGACTCGTCGACGAGTTTCATGTTAATCATGTTAATCGTACCAACGGTTGCCGAGAAAATGATTTTTTTAAATGCAGACACGGCACACGTACGGCACACATACGGCACATGTACGCAACCAATTGCTTAACCCCGCTTTTCGCTTCGCGAGTGCAGGGTAAAGAATATCGATGAAACGAGTAAACTTGCCGAAAATCACATTGTGTATGGCATGATGCATTCTGTAGTGATAATAATGTGATTGGTTTTTTTTTTTAATGAAGTAATTATTTGTAATGAAGCGATAATGAGGAGTTTCTTTATGAGGTAGGCCGCAATGTTCTTTTGGCAATCAGTAGCTGATTGTTGATACATAGCTGATTCTTTTTTTTCTGCAGCATATGCAAGTAAAAATTCAAAGGAAGAAACAGAAGGGCAAAGATGTGCAAAAAACTTCGCCACGGCTATATTCATTTTATTTCTTCCTCACGTCATAAATGCACGTATGACTTTCCCTGGGGACATGCAGAAATGCCTTCATGTGTCTGTGGAAACGTCCAGACTGCTAACCATCTCGTGCAGGACTGCCCAACTCACTACCTGGAAGGGCGAGGGGACCATTAGCTGTAAAGTTTGACGCCATTCACCTGTGACTGCCAGAGGACAGCAACCTTTATTTTGTAGATCTTACACCTGATTCATCCATAACATAAATTGTCGTGGACTTGTTGGAAGCTTCTTGATGCCAGATTGCACTGCTTGATGCCTGGGTGTTGTTGCTTTCTGGGCAGCAGCTTCTGCATTAGGAAAAAAACTCGTAAAAAGCTCATCAAATATAATGGGTTGGAACAGTTTATTCAACAGTGCAGCCTCGTGAGCGTGCCAAAGTCTGAAGCCTTGGCCTATTGTCAGGTGTGCTCCTATCTACTTTATTAGACATCTTACGGATGTAAATGAACACTCGTTTTACTCTGAGCACGTTGCACATCACATGCTGCGAATTTCACCTCCCTGCACCTTGTATTTATTGTTATTTAAAAAAAGACCAAAAGTTTAACAGCAGCGTCGCTGGGCTTGTAAAATATTATAAACCACAAATGCATATAATTACCTTTTCAAACAATCGCTAATGCTGTTTATAACACTAGGGCATGCCCGTACGTGGGTGCCCGTTCCTTGCCAAAAAAAAAAAAAAACGCTACCCGTACGCTCTACCCCGCCCGTACGCCCGTAAACAAAAAAAACAACGCTCTTCGCTTCCGCCCTTCGCTCTGACTGAATTGGGAGAAATAATGCGCATAAGAAATCGAGAAATTATAGAATTCTCCGGAAGAAATCGAATTACGAACCGTAATGGCGCACGCGCTGGGCTCGGCTCGCTCTCACAACCGCAACAACGCGTTCTGTGATTGGCTGCCGGAAGTGCAGTCTTCACTGTCCGGAAGGTCGCAAATCGCAGTTACGATGAATCGCAAATTAGTTTTAATTAGTTTTAAAACATAGTTTAACGGCAACATAGTTTTCCAACGTGAAATAAATGAATACGCTCTCAAATGTGCCGTCCGAGGCAGAGTCTGTTCGCCACGTTCGGCACACGTGATAGCTCACTGCTCTCTGATTGGTTGAATCGTTTTTTGGACATAGCTCGGTAACTACTTCTCCGATTAATATGAAACCTTGAAAAGGCACATCCTCGGGTCCCCAGCAATATACCTGGCAAGTTTCAAGTATATCGGACCGGTAGTTGTCGAGAAACAGCGGTCACAGACAAACATACATACATACATACATACATACATACATACAAACATACAAACATACAAACATACAAACATACACACAGAGATTACTGGAATTATAGATAGATTAAACAGAAAAATTTGGAGGAATCCAGACATCCGTGAGGTAGGTTTTACTTACCAGAACTGAGCGAAGATCTACTGTAATCTATATACCCCACAAGGTTTGGAGGTGTGCTCATTTACCAAGCAGCTAGCTAGCGCTTGCCAAGCCAGCCGTTCCTTAAGGGTTTTGAATGGAGTGCTTGCTCGAATGCTTAAACCACTTGGCGATCTCTCCACAAGAAACTTGGTAAATGAACACACACCCAATGTTATTGAGACCCGACCATAGATCGACTGTAATCTATATACCCCAAAGAGGAATGACCCTTCCTGCAGCTCCCGTAGTGAGCGGGTGTACTAGCATCTTAAAATGTCGGTCGGTGGAGTTAGCCGTCGTAATGACATCATAAACGTATTACGTAACGGACACAAAACTGCCGCTACTTCAATATGTTGAAGATAATATATTTTAACTTCTAGTAAGTTTGCAGTCACCACAAAGGGATTAGTGTTATGATTAGATTTACTTAATATTAATTAATATTAATGTTACGTTCAAAAATGATATTACCATTAAAAAACCGTGGCTAATTCCTTACTTTTATTCTCCGTTAATACTGCAGTTATTAATATTAGTGCCGAACACCGCTCATCATTGATTCATGAACCATACACCGCTTCAATCCATTATCTTTGTATTCACGACATTGGGATTAAAGTATTATGGTTATATTTATGATATTATTATTATTATTATTATTATTATTATTATTACGAAAACGAAACCACTGAAACTATACACCACTGACTACTGTATTAAGAAACCTGGGTTTAATTTGTCCGAAGCGGTCCAAAGATGAGGCATGCGGCCTAAGGCGTATACGTACTGTATTGATGGAAGAGCCGTAACGCCTACGCTTTCAATATTTGATGGTCATTTCAACAATCAGTTTGTTTGTGTTTCACACTGAATGAAAAATGTAAAGGTTGAGCATGGCGATTGTGCTATATGACAGGTTTGACGATATGTTCGGCATGAACGGCATATAAATCAAAATGGCAGTGTGGGAGTCGGCCACCGCACCGCCGTAATGACATCAGACGTAATCACATCACCCTGTCATGTGACCAGGTCCTCAGCTCTGATTGGTATACGTTTGAGGGGACATACATACATACATACATACATACATACATACATACGGACAGACAAACACTGCTCTAGACGGTTTTGCCCGATGGGCTACGCCGTAAAAACTCTTCTGTACCCTGCCCTTGAGGCTCAGGTTGCAACACACCATCTACAATTCCAATAGAAGAGACATAATTACTCTTTTATGGAAAATGTTTTTCGAGTTTGTTTTATCCTCAAAGATGGACCGTAGTGAACACGCATTCGTGTTAAAAGATTTGCCTTTCAATCCTACCCTTATGAAGGGCGACAGACATCTTTTCAAACACCCAAACTGACATTGTGTTTAATACGGTAGATTTACCAGGTGGGTCATGTGGTCATTTGTGCCCCAAACACCCAAAAGGACCAAAAGACCCTTAAAGACCCAGAGGACCCAAAAATACCAAAATGATACCTAAAGACCACGAAGACCCAAATGATCCAAAAGACCCAAATGATCAAAAAAGACCCCAAAGATCCTGAAGACCCTTAAAGACCCCATAGACCCGTGAGACCCATTAGACCAGCTTGGACCCTTGACTCTTTAGAGTTTTAAGCCACTTGCACCTTTTCAGATTACAAATAAATAATATCACCGATATTAAAAACAAATTTGTACAAAATAAATATTTGTAATATGATTGGTGTAAATCATGACAATACAGCAACTAAAATAACCATTCTTCCCTGTCAGATTTATGATTATAACTAACCAGTCTTCCCTGTCGGATTTATGATTATAACTAACCATTCTTTCCAGTCGGATTTATGATTATAACTAACCATTCTTTTCTGTCAGATTCATGATTATAACTATCCGTTCTTTCCTGTCGGATTCATGATTACAACTAACCATTCTTTCCTGTCGGATTTATGATTATAACTAACCATTCTTTCCTGTCGGATTCATGATTATAACTAACCATTCTTTCCTGTCGGATTTATGATTATAACTAACCATTCTTTCCTGCCGGATTTATGTTTATAACTAACCATTCTTTCCTGTCGGATTTACGTTTATAACTAACCATTCTTTCCTGTCGGATTCATGATTATAACTATCCGTTCTTTCCTGCCGGATTTATGATTATAACTATCCGTTCTTTCCTGTCGGATTTATGATTATAACTAACCATTCTTTCCTGCCGGATTTATGATTATAACTATCCGTTCTTTCCTGTCGGATTTATGATTATAACTAACCATTCTTTCCTGCCGGATTTATGTTTATAACGAACCATTCTTTCCTGTCGGATTTATGTTTATAACTAACCATTCTTTCCTGTCGGATTCATGATTATAACTATCCGTTCTTTCCTGCCGGATTTATGATTATAACTATCCGTTCTTTCCTGTCGGATTTATGATTATAACTAACCATTCTTTCCTGTCGGATTTATGATTATAACTAACCATTCTTTCCTGTCGGATTTATGATTATAACTATCCGTTCTTTCCTGCCGGATTTATGATTATAACTATCCGTTCTTTCCTGCCGGATTTATGATTATAACTATCCGTTCTTTCCTGCCGGATTTATGATTATAACTATCCGTTCTTTCCTGCCGGATTTATGATTATAACTATCCGTTCTTTCCTGTCGGATTTATGATTATAACTATCCGTTCTTTCCTGCCGGATTTATGATTATAACTATCCGTTCTTTCCTGTCGGATTTATGATTATAACTATCCGTTCTTTCCTGTCGGATTTATGATTATAACTATCCGTTCTTTCCTGTCGGATTTATGATTATAACGAACCATTCTTTCCTGCCGGATTTATGATTATAACTAACCATTCTTTCCTGTCGGATTTATGTTTATAACGAACCATTCTTTCCTGTCGGATTTATGTTTATAACTAACCATTCTTTCCTGTCGGATTTATGTTTATAACTAACCATTCTTTCCTGCCGGATTTATGATTATAACTAACCATTCTTTCCTGTCGGATTTATGTTTATAACGAACCATTCTTTCCTGCCGGATTTATGATTATAACTAACCGTTCTTTCCTGTCGGATTTATGTTTATAACGAACCATTCTTTCCTGTCGGATTTATGATTATAACTAACCATTCTTTCCTGTCGGATTTATGTTTATAACTAACCATTCTTTCCTGTCGGATTTATGTTTATAACTAACCATTCTTTCCTGCCGGATTTATGATTATAACTAACCATTCTTTCCTGTCGGATTTATGATTATAACTAACCATTCTTTCCTGTCGGATTTATGATTATAACTAACCATTCTTTCCTGTCGGATTTATGATTATAACTAACCATTCTTTCCTGCCGGATTTATGATTATAACTAACCATTCTTTCCTGTCGGATTTATGATTATAACTAACCATTCTTTCCTGTCGGATTTATGTTTATAACTAACCGTTCTTTCCTGCCGGATTTATGTTTATAACTAACCGTTCTTTCCTGTCGGATTTATGTTTATAACGAACCATTCTTTCCTGCCGGATTTATGTTTATAACGAACCATTCTTTCCTGCCGGATTTATGTTTATAACGAACCATTCTTTACTGCCGGATTTATGTTTATAACGAACCATTCTTTCCTGCCGGATTTATGATTATAACTAACCGTTCTTTCCTGCCGGATTTATGTTTATAACTAACCGTTCTTTCCTGTCGGATTTATGATTATAACTAACCATTCTTTCCTGTCGGATTTATGTTTATAACTAACCATTCTTTCCTGCCGGATTTATGATTATAACTAACCATTCTTTCCTGTCGGATTTATGTTTATAACTAACCATTCTTTCCTGTCGGATTTATGTTTATAACGAACCATTCTTTCCTGCCGGATTTATGATTATAACTAACCGTTCTTTCCTGTCGGATTTATGATTATAACTAACCATTCTTTCCTGTCGGATTTATGATTATAACTAACCATTCTTTCCTGTCGGATTTATGTTTATAACTAACCATTCTTTCCTGTCGGATTTATGTTTATAACGAACCATTCTTTCCTGCCGGATTTATGATTATAACTAACCGTTCTTTCCTGCCGGATTTATGTTTATAACTAACCGTTCTTTCCTGTCGGATTTATGTTTATAACGAACCATTCTTTCCTGCCGGATTTATGATTATAACTAACCATTCTTTCCTGTCGGATTTATGTTTATAACTAACCATTCTTTCCTGCAGGATTTATGATTATAACTAACCATTCTTTCCTGTCGGATTTATGTTTATAACGAACCATTCTTTCCTGTCGGATTTGTGATTATAACTAACCATTCTTTCCGGTCAGATTTGTGATTATAACTAACCGTTCTTCCCTGTTACAATGAACAGATCGCCTCCCTAAAGGTGCAGCTCGAGGCACAGGAGCAGGATGTGCAAAAGGGCGAGGAGAAGCTGAACAAGGCCCAGGCTGATCTGAAAGAGCTGAGTGAACAAAAAGAACAGCTGAATACTGAGCTGAACGCATCCCGAAAAAAGAAGGAAGACACCTCACTGGTGTTTGAAGCCATTGTACCGAATCACGTGGCAGCGGTATGTGTGTAGGCCTGATTATTGAGTCCTGGTTATATATGGTTATAACAAGAGCAACAATGTCTGCTGCTCTACAACCATAAATCGTGTTGTCGAAACATTGCACAAAACATTGACTGAGCTTAAGGTTGATAAACGTCTTGATGCGATGGGTCTGACAAATAGGTATAAGAGGAGGGAAACTGAGCATATTTAAGTGGGGGTTTGGGGGTCCGACACTCCGACAACAACTCTGAGGGAGAGGGAAGGACATGATGTGCAAATAAAGGAAACGATGCTTGTAAGGATCGAGGGCAAATCTCCTTCCGTGGGTTATCAGGAATGTGTAACAATTCTCTTCCAGGGCCCAGATTTGAAGTCCTTGTATTTCACGATTACATTTTGAGGACCCAGCGGGTTTTTTTAGGACTGGGTTTCCAAGCTTGAGTGTATGTCGTAACATTTTCAGGTGTTCATCCATACAGCATTTTTATACTAGGGGTCTTTCATGAGTTTTCACTGAACCCCAAAACGCAGCTTCCAGCTCTAGCTTGTTTGTTGTGATATTTCCTGTTATCTTCAAATACTCAGAGAAGTTTTTTGGGCAGAGGTTATCGTCCACCACTGAATATGGACGGAGGTTATGTTTTCATTACTGTCTGTTTGTCTGCGAGGAGGATGTCTCAAAGATATTAAGACAAAATTTGGTGGACAGGTTTGGTGTGTGGCAAGGACAGCCCGATTCGATTTTGGTGAAGATCTAGATCCGGATCCGGAAAGTAAAATTTTTAATAGTGATTCCTTACCGTTGAGACGTGGAGCTAACAATTATATATAGCACGATATCTCAAAAAATTGTGGACGGATTCGGACAAAACTTTGTGTAGAGGTTTGGTGTGTGACGAGGCCAAATTGATTTGATGTTGGTGAAGATCTGAATTTGGATCCAGATACGAGGATTTTTTTAAGTTATTTGGTGGATGGCAAAACTTGGTGGATAAGTTGGATAAGCAACAACAACAAGCCAATTCGCTTTTGGTTCAGGTCCAGATCCAGATCTGGCCTGTCAGTGGGATACAAAACGTAAACTGTTCAGCCAGGTGGAGGTATGCTCTCTACCGAGTGCTGTTCGAGTTTGCACTTTGGTAGCGGGTCTGTCAACGATATTTGGAGCTTGTAGCTGTACTTATGCAAATGATGGCTCATCGTGATTGGCAGCTTTTGTGAGCTTTAACTTTATCTTCGGCCCTATCTGTAGGTGAAATCTCAGCCTATCCCGGATGCCGCTGCTGAGATTGAAACCAGCACAGCTTCTGTGGTTGCCAATGAAATGGAAGAAGGCAACAATGTCGATGCCAGTGACAACAGTGTCAATGCCAATGATAACTTAGAAAAGAATGAAGCAGTCCTGAGTAAAAGCACTGAAGATCTACATGTCAGTGAACCATCTGATATGGTAAATATCAAATTATTTTGGTTTGTTTTGACCAGAATATTCTTGGAAATAGATTCCGGTAGATGTCGCCTCTTATTGAATTTCTGATTCTTTCATGGGTGCTATTAATTAATTTATTAATTTTTTTGTTTTTATGACGTGAATAAGTTTGTCTCTGTTTTAACTGATGGTATACACTTCCGGGGTTGACAGGATGGCCTAGAGGTACGCACACTCGCCTCAAAGCTGTCTAGCCTGGGTTTGAATCTATACCCAGCTAAAAACTGTCATGCCAGTGTTTCATAGCAGGGTGATTAATCAATGTGTGTGCCGTCCCTCGGATGAACGTTAAACTGGGTGTCCAAAATGTCGACACCAGTTGGTGGACGATAAAGATCCCATGGTGTCCTTTGCGAAGAGTTGACAAGCTCTTGCTGGCACCGTGAACAAATTACAAATTCCTGCCCTGGCTACTTGTGAGTGAGGAACTGCTTCCGCAGAACCAACGCTCTGTAACACAGAGTATGGTACATCAGTCAGTCATACAGTGCCATGGCAATATTTGTTTTTCTGTTCGTTTTCAAATTTTTATCACTTAATTATTCTTCTTGATGTATTATCTTTGGTCCGATCTGTAGGTCAAATCTCAACCTAACCATAGAATAGAGACCAGCACAGCTTCTATGGATCCTTTTTTTACATAAAATTATATTGAGGAACCACCTGTAGAGGCCATTTTTCCCCGCAGAGCAGGGGTTGGCCTTTTTTGGGCACCGTGGTCCCCTTTTTGAAGCAATGTTTTCTGGCCGGATGCCCTTCCTGCCACCAACCCTGTTAGTCGCCTCTTGCGACACACAGGGAATTACCAGTGAACTGGTACTCAATTTGCCGACCTCAGAAGGACGACAGGCTGAGTCAACCCTCCTGGTGTTAATTCAGCGATCAACCGGGATTCGAACACAGGATCCTAGGATCCCAAGCCGGCACCCTAACCGCTAAGCCAACACCAGGAAATTGAAGATGAACTTAAATTTCATCTTTGACTCAAAATTGTTTTTCATATCTCCTCGTGCTATTGCTTTTCTTCCTCTTGTGATATTATCATCTTCCTATGCATCGGCTTATTCATAGGGACCATCTTTTATGGAGGCAGATTTGACACAATTTTTGACCTGAGCCAAATCGGATTGGTAGCACTCATTGCAACTTAATCTGTGCAATTTAATACCACATTGGCATTTAATTCCTTTCTCTGCTCTAGGTTCCTTCATCAACGTTTACTTGTCATGTCATACATTACAGGACAAATGGCTTAACAGTGTTTCACACCTTTATTTGTCTCATTGATAAGCACGAATTACATTGTGTCTGAGGTGGATCACACATTCTACAACGGATTCCAGACAGGTTGTGCTGTCAACTTTGTATACGTATGTGTGTAAATATATATATTTTCTCACTGATCTACACATAAAACCCCATAATGTCAAAGTGGAATTTTTGTTTTTAGAAATTTTTATAAAATAATTTAAAATGAAAAGCTGAAATGTCTTGAGTCATTAAGTATTCAACCCCTTGCTATGACACTCCAAATTGAGCTCAGGTGCATATAATTTCCTTTGATCATCCTTGAGATGTCTCCACTACTTAATTGGAGTCCACTTGTGGCCAATTCAATTGATTGGACATGATGTAGAAAGAAACACCTTTCTATATAAGGTCCCACAGTTTACAGTGCATGTCAAAGCAGAAACTCCACCATGAAGTCCAAGGAACTGTCTGTAGAACTTCAAGATAGAATTGTGAGGAGGCATAGATCTTTGGTGGGAAGGTATAAAACAATTGTTGAAAGTTCCCAAGAGCACAGTGAGCTCAATCATTAGGAAATGGAAAGGATATGGAACAATCTTCATCAATGATCTCTCCGACTCTCTGGAAAATCCTCTCTATCTCTTTGCTGATGACTCCACTCTCTGTCGCTCCATACCTCATCCCTCAGATTGGCATTCTGCGGCCTCCTCACTCTGCAGACCTGGACAAAATCACAGACTGGTTAAACAAGTGGAACATGTCTTTCAATCCTGACAAATCTCACACTCTTACGATGTCTCTCCGAAAAGACCGACTGGACAACCATCCCATCTACTTTCTCAACAATCCTCTCCAAGAAGTTCCGTCACTCAAGCTCTTGGGTCTCACTATCTGCCATGATCATTCCTGGGAAAACCACATATCCAAGCTGACCTCCAAAGCCAGTCGCCGACTGGGCATCCTCCGTCGTGCGAAGTCCTTCCTTGGCACACCTGAGCTCCTCACCACATACAAGGCTTTCATCCGCAGCTCAATGGAATACTGCTCTCTCCTCTGGGCTGGTGCTCCTGCCTCACACCTAGCTCGGCTCCACGCGTTAAAACCAAAGCTTTCAGAGTCATTGGAATCTCCCGCGATGAAGCTGATTGTGAGGGCTTTCACTCACTCACCACAAGCAGGTAGGTGGTCTTTCTGTCTTCTACCGATTCCTATCTGGCCTAGCTCCTCCAGCTCTCTCTGGGCTCTGTCCCCCAAATATTCCCAAAGGTCGCACAAGATCTGTCAGCAAGCCTCTTCTGGTGAAATTGCCAAAATCAAGATTCTCTCCTCACCTTCACTCTTTCATTCCTCTTTTCTTCTGCCTCTGGAACAAACTCCCTCACTCTCTTCAATCCCACACCTCCCTCCAGGTCTTTAAAACAACTGTTCACCACCATCTCTTATCTTCCCCCATCCAAAACCTTGATATTTTCTACCCCCGTTAATTCACCCCAGATCCACTTTTTTGAAATACCGACTTCTTTCCTGGAAGTCCGAGCAGTGTCCATGTGTTTTATACCTCTTCCACCCTTTCCCCCCACCCCCCTTCCCATGCCTCCTCCCCCAAAGCCCTCTCTCTCCCACAGATCTCCCGATGTCCCTGTTCTCTGATGTTGTACTTGTGTGCTTCCCTCTCTCTCCCATCTTGTCCCCCGCTTCCTTTATTGTATGTTTTGTGTTTCCCTTTTTTTTGTGATTAATGTTAGCTCTTACACGAGCCTCGATCTTGTACACAAAAAATAATAATAATAATAATAATAAACCCAGGTTCTTCCTAGAGCTGGCCGTCTGACCAAACTGAGCATCCGAGCAAGAAGGACCTTTTGCAGGGAGGTGATCAAGAACCCAATGACCACTCTGACAGAACTATAGAGTTTCTTGGCTGAAATGGGAGAAACTGCCAGAAGGACAACACTCTTTGCAGCACTTTACAAATCTAGGCTTCATGGGAGAGTGGCCAGATGGAAGCCACTCCTGAGAAAAAGGCACATGACAGCACGTCTGGAGTTTGCAGAAAGGCACTTGAAAGACTCTGAGAGCATGAGGTAAAATATTCTGTGATCTGATAAGATGAAAATTGAACTCTGGCCTGAATGCAAAGCACTATGTCTGGCGGAAACCGAGCACAATTCATCACTCATCTAACATCTTCCCGACTGTGAAGCATGGTGGTTAGGGTGGCCCAAAAATTGAAAGATTGGATCTGCATTTCTCCACAAGCCTGCCCCTATTCCTATTGAAGAAAGTAGTTTGTGGTGAAAACTTGAGCTTGATTGGACAATATTTAGAGGTTGCTCAAAATGTTGACAAATTTAAAAAAATAATAAGATACAGAATTTTTAGCATCATACATCAATTCATAGATAATTATCTATTTTCAATTACTCAAATTATTTATTATTGTTGGCTTGCACTTGTCTTCAATGGTATGACCAAGAGATTGTGCAAAAGCACTGGCCACAAACATAGCACGCCGATCTGAGCGATTTACTCTGTCCAGAGTTGCCACTATTGCTGGAGTGATCACCTCGATGGGAGCCTTTTTCGCCTGTTTGGCAGAAGATGGACTTTGGAGTTTGAATTCATTGTCCCCTGAATCGGAGCTTTCAATCTCAGACTCATCATCATCATCAACCACAGCCGATGTTGATGGAACAGATTGCATTGCTGTTAGAGTCTCAGCAGCATGTTTCTTCTTTCTTTTATCTTCATTCTCAAGCCTGATACGCTTTCTGTTCTCCTTCACTGCCAGAGTGTTGTCCACAGATCCCATACGAGAACTTGAGGGATCCTCACGCTGCATGATAAGGAATGCTTTGTCTTCTTCATTCGTCATTTTCTCAAGCGCATCATTTGGTGAGATATCGAAGAGGGATTGAAGATCATCTTTGAACATCTGCTCCTTCACCCTGTAGTTTTCGAATGTCTTGGTTCTATTTTTCTTTACCAGTTTGTAGGCATCATACAACTTCAAAAGTTGGCGCTCACAGGAATCTACTCTCTGCACTGGAATTCGTGCTTTCTCCCAGTATGCACAGTGCACACACAGCTTGTGCACTATGTTTGGCACTTTTACGAACTGTATGGTGTTCTTGTATGTGATGGTACACCATTTTCTGCAATGTGTGTCCTTTGGTTGGTTGTCCCCCACATATTATTTCCTTTTCAGACTTGCCCAGCAACCAAACTGTGGAAGAGCTGCGAGTTTCTGCCATCTGAAAAAAACAGGATAAATTAAAAATGTTATTTTTTGAGCAACCTCTAAATAAGTTCCAATTGACCTCATATTTGGTTCATATGATCTTTATAAACCTAGGAACAAGGGCAGCCTTGTGGAGCATGGATTTTAAATAGTATTAAATATTACATATATCTGTGGACCACCCTAATGGTGGTGGCAGAAGTATGCTCTGGGGATGCTTTTCAGCAGCAGGAACTGGGAGACTTGTCAGCATAGAGGGAACAATGAATGGAGTCAAATGCAGGTAAATCCTTGAGGAGAACCTGCTTCAGAGGGCAAAAGACGTTAGACTACGGTGAAGATGTGCATTCCAACAGGATGGTGACCCCAAGCATACAGCCAAAGCAACACTGGAATGGCTTCAGAAAAATAACGGGAAAGTTATTGAGTGGCCCAGCCAAAGCCCAGATTTGAATCCCATTGAGAATCTGTGGAAAGACTTGAAGATTACTGTTCACCGACACTCACCATCCTATTGACAGAGCTTAAGCAAATCTGCAAGGAAGGAACAATGGAAGAAACTCCCCAAATCCAGATGTGCAAAGATGATACAGACATACCCAAGAAGACTCGAAGCTGCAATCACTACCAAAGGTGCTTCTCCAAAGTATTGACTCAGAGGTTTGAATACTTATGCAAATTAGATATTTCTGTATTTCATTTTAATTATTTCAAAATTGAAAATTTTGAATTTTTTTTTATATAAACTTCAAAATAAAAAAAAATCTACTTTGACATTATGGGGTATTATGTGTGGATCAGTGGATCAGTGACAAAAAAAATCTCAATTTAATCCATTTTAAATTTCGGCTGTAACACAACAAAATGTGAAAAAACTTTGAGATGTGTGAATATTTTCTGAAGGCACTATATGTGTGTATTACCAGGATTACATATAACCAATCGGTATTAAAAAAATAAAAAAAAATAAAAAATCAATCGGTATATATACTCGGTAATCGGGATATATTAATCGGTATATATATCGATATATATATATCGGTATATATATATCGGTATATATTAATCGGTAATCGGTATAATCGGATATAACCAATCGGTATATGTGGGAAAATTACACGCCTAGAACAGGAATCGATTGCTACTGGTAACGTGTAACCCAGTGCTACCTGCCGCATGGTCGGGTTGCCAGTGACTGAACCGACACCGTTCAATGGCTTTGCTAGTGAGGAGGGTGACTGTGACACTCTGCCAGGACCAAAAACAACACCTGGCAAAGGGCGGATGATTTGCCATAGGGAGTCAACGACCATCCAGTAAGGAGATGGTGTCTCCTAAAAAACACCCATCCCATTTAGGCCGGTTCAAGTCATACCAAAGTCTTTAAAAATATAGTACGTGCTGCTTCCTTGCTTGAAAAGGATAGAGCACAGACAATCGCCATCGGTTGGCATCCATGGGGAGGAGGAAATAACTCTGAGTACGGTGAGAAAAGCGGTGTGCTCTTCTCCACTCAGCTTAATAGCTGAGTACGGTGAGAAAAGCGGCGCCATTGTTATGACGTCGCTGGTACTCGGAGTATCCCGGATAGTGACTGCAGTGTCTGCACTTCCCCAAGTTCAGTGTGTGTGTGTGTGTGTGTGTGTGTGTGTGTGTGTGTGTGTGTGTGTGTGTGTGTGTGTGTGTGTGTGTGTGTGTCAGCTATATTTCGAGCCGTAGCCTAAGTATTTAAAAAAACAAACATATTTATCATGTGTGTGATCTACGTCAATAAATATATAGTTATATACACACCAATACCTCATTTAGCACTATCCCATAGAGCACAAATTCGTTATAGAGCTCTTTGTCCTGGTGAAGATGGTAACTCGAAAAAAATATAAATTAAGAAAATCCATAACACGCAGCACTTCCCAAATAAATGCACTCATCACCAAGGTATGTATGCACCAGCTCTGAGCCAATCAGCACTCTTTACTCCACCTTGGTCACTCACTCTCTGCCTTATTGTCATGTGTTTTGTAACCATTTTAGTCCCATAAAAAAAACCACCGTTTAGAGGTCATTTTTCCCCGCAAAGCGGGGGTTGGCCTTTTCGGGGACCGTGGTAGTTGTTGTTTTTTTTTTTTGGTCCCCTTTTTGAAGCAATGTTTTACGGCCGGATGCCCTTCCTGACGCCAACCCTTTTTGCCGCCTTCAACGACAAACAGGGAATTACCAGTGAGCTGGTACTCAATTAGCCGACCTCGGAAGGATGACAGGCTGAGTCAACCCCCCTGGCATTAATTCGGCGATCGACCGAGATTCGAACCCAGGATCCTAGGATCCTAAGCCGGCACCCTAGCCGCTAGCCCAACACCAGGGATCACTGGTCCCATAATGTCAGGAAAATGGCCTGCAAGTGTTATTGCTGGAAATGTGATGAAAGTGTCAAGGAAAAGTATCACTTTGGATGTGAAAATGCAAGTGTTAAAGCAGATTGATGTGGGTGAGCGTCGGATGGAAGTGGGTCATGTTTTTGGTGTTACTTACTGTTGTTATTATAATTACAAAGTATTATTTCTATTTACAATATAATATGTTTACCATTGGTATTATTATTTGCACTATTGCTGATAACTCAATGAAGCCCTCATTTCATTTATCGCTCGTGCCTCAGAAATAACGCTCTCGCGAACGTGTCTCCATACAAACAATGGTATAAGACCCCTTTTAACACAGTGTGAGACCAAAAATGAGGCGATAGAATACCTAGATGCCACCAACCTGTCTGTGATGTGAACGTAACAGGCCTAGACAACCAGCTTTGTCGTGAGAAATCCCATTGATTTTGAGGGCCTTGCTTTCCTCGGCATCAAGAAGGGCAAAGTGTCAAGAATGCCAAAGGGGAGAGCAGTGTTCCATCAGCTGCAAATTAAGGCCTTGTAGTTTGTCAAAAGTTAAGATTTGCCAAGGAAAGACCTTGCGTGAAGAACGATGCTCAGTGGGCGGCTGGCTTTTGGAGGCCATTTTGATATGATCTACCCCAGAAAGTGAATGGCTCATTTTGATGCCCAAAGGTTTGAGTGACTAAACATCATCATGTGGTTTGCTGAGGAAGTCGTTGGGAGGATTTTCCAGACAGACCTTTCGGACAGGATGAGTGTGTGGGATTTGTCAGGAGTGAACCACATATTCCAAGTGTTGGACCAGCTCTTGAATTTATTAAGGTCTGCGGAGAAGGAAGAGTCTGCTGCCTGCCCATGTGGTATTTGTCCTAGTTGCAACTGCTTCCCATGTACAGAAAGAGTAGGCAAATTATCAGGCAAAAGTATGCATGTACACAAAGAGTAGGTAAGTTATCACAACCCCCTGAACTCATTGCAAATTACTGCCACCTTCAAATGAACTTCTGGCCTGGCCAGGTGATTTGTGAAAGATTTTGGCCAAAATATTCCCCTGGCTGAACCCCACAAGAGGGTGGGAATAATTAGGGCTATTACATTCATCTTTGTAGGAGAAAGTATATATTTAATTATTTTTTACTGTCCGTGCAAAATAGGTATTCATACATTGTAGCAACAATGTATTGCTGGTGTTGGGCTAGCGGTGTTGGGCTAGCGGCTAGGGTGCCAGCTCAGGATCCTAGGATCCTGGGTCGAATCCCGGTCGATCGCTGAATTAACGCCAGGGGGGTTGACTCAGCCTGTCATCCTTCCGAGGTCGGCAAATTGAGTACCAGTTCACTGGTAATTCCCTGTTTGTCGTAAAAAGGCGACAAAAAGGGTTGGCGGCAGGAAGGGCATCCGGCCGTAAAACATTGCTTCAAAAAGGGGACCAAAAAACAACAACAACCACGGTCCCCGAAAAAGGCCAACCCCCGCTTGCGGGGAAAAATGACCTCTAAAGGTGGGTTTTTTTTTTTAATACATTGTAGCAACACCAGCCAGTTTGTGTTATCTATTTGTGAAATTAAATTGTCTCCTCCTCCTCAGCACCAGTCAAGTGGGTTCCCCCCACGTGTGTTGGAGATCAAGGTGGAGGAGATGAACGGTGAAACGGTGGGAGATTACAAAGCACAATCTCTTCATCTATCTGCCTGTGCACTTGCATGTGAAGTTCTTTCACTCTTCCTTTGTTGGCCAAACTTTTTTTTTGTTGAATACAGAGTTATTGGTTAATGGAGAGGCTAAACGACTGAAGGTGACAGGTTCACAGGCTTTCAGATATGCAAAGGGGAATAGAGAAACAAAGTCATTGTACATGAGTTAATTCATGCCAGAAAGGAAAAATGAGCTGGATATAGCAGA
Organism: Myxine glutinosa; assembly: GCF_964187855.1. Lineage (NCBI taxonomy): Eukaryota > Metazoa > Chordata > Myxini > Myxiniformes > Myxinidae > Myxine > Myxine glutinosa. The sequence goes on along the minus strand of NC_136261.1, from coordinate 79,851,841 downwards.
AAGCACGAGGCGGTGATGATTGGAAGCACTCTTGAAGGACTGGAGTGAGTGACACACAACCAATTACACAGGGAATTTGTTCCACAGTCAAGAAAATAGAGCGATGAAGGAATGTAGGTGAGTGTTACACTTAGAATTAGGGAGGTTAACCAGGTGTAGCATTCTGGAGACCTGGGCATGCTGGGCAAGAAAGGAGGGAGGATGAAAGTGTGGGTGGAGATGCAGAATCCATCTCTGCAGAGTGATTCCAGGAGTGAGGGCAATATAAAACTGAGAATCCATCAAACTGCCAGGCATGGGTGCTTCCAGCTGAGATATTCCAATAACAGTGAGAGCTTTGGACTTCATTGCCTCCATGGAAGCAAAATGGGAGGAAGCTGCACCAGCCCAGACTGGGGATCCATACTCCATCATAATTCAGATGAAGGCCTTGTACGGTACACTGGAAGAATCTCTGAGCAGCTAAAAATTAGCTTGGCTGTCCTAAGGGTACCAAGGTGCTTGTCTGCCTTGGAACCAATTGGGCGACGTCATCTGCCTTGGAACAAGTCACAGCTGACCAATGGCTTGTTTTTCTTCCTGCTCTGCAGAGATGGATTCTGTAGTATTTTGCCTCTCAGAGGTGTGGTGTGCTATTCAGCACATTGTGGATTAATTCTCCAAATTGTACAGAGGATTATCCAAGAAAGTGAAAAGTTATTTGATGCAGATGAAGAATAATGTTGGTGTTGAGAACATGGTCAGTACTTAAAATGCTGCCTTGCAGGACACCAAGCTCAATAAGTAGATCTTGAGACGCACGGCAATCAAGAGCAACCCATTGTTTCTGCTCATGAAGAAAATCTGGAACTGTTAAAGGGGAACTTCGCATATTGCTTACTAAGGCTGCTGGGTGCCAGATAGTGTTGAAAGCTCAAGAGATTTCCAGAAAGGGAGCTCTGATCTCTCGTCTTTATTTATTGCATCATTCTGCATCATCAGAAAAAGCAACATGTCCCTGGTATGGACTCGTTTGGCTGGAAGCCAATCTTATGATCAGAGATTGGAGAGCTGGAGAAGAGATGATGATTGAGGTCTGAACTATAACTTTGCATACAATTAGAAAAGTGTGAAAGGTCTTTAGTCGAGTGCGTCAGACTTGGAACAGCCCGTCTTGTGAATAGGGGTGACATGTGCAAGTTTCCAAGATCAATGCATGAGACCACCTGAGAAAGTCATTCAGGAAGTAAAGAGGAGAGGTTACGGCCAAAGAACATTTCGTGAGAATTGCTGTGTGAATGCTGTCATTACTTGTTGCAGAAGAGATATAATCAGAAGAGAGGTAAGATTGACTTGAAACTCTCCTCAACATGAGTTGGAGAGAAGTACACATGCAGCAGAGAGCATTCTGTTATGGGGGAATGATGGTATTGTGAAGGGATTTGAGTACCTTTCCAATTTCAGTAAAGACTTTGCTAAGATTTTCCAAGGCAGTGTCCAAACATGACTCCATCCTTTAGGAGTGGAGGTGCAAGAGGGAGATTTATATTGGAGGCAGGGTTAGGTTTGCCTTTCAGGTGGAGGTCACAAGCTGATTTATCGCTATCGCCTTGCCACATGCACGAGCTCGAACCCGACAGGAAATAGTTGGCTTTGCTGAGTCATTTCGCTTGTTTTCACTGCTCCACAAGCACTTTGAAAGACACCACAAGGCGTTCTGTTGTTCTTATAAACACATTCTCATCCTAAATGCTGCCTCAAAGCGGTGTGGTTTAGCATTGCAGCATTCATTATTCACTGTACATTATCATAGTATTGTCGTATGGATGCCCCGATAACCACAACCTCAATCAAAGTCGTTAGCGACCTCACCGGAGCCAACGCTCTGGGGATTGATCCAAATGGTCACTTTTACTCGATCGTCTACCGATGGCAAGCAGTGAAAGCACATGTTTCAGCATAATCTTGCACCATGCCACTTATTAATCACTTAAATAGAAACAAAAGGGATGATACACCTTGTCGTGCCACCCTCCATGGCAGTACTAAGGACACCTTACCCCAACCACATGTGCTGCTTAACATAAGTTCAAAATGTGCTGAGAATATACGTGAACACAAACGGTTGTTAAGGCCTTATGTAACTACGGCCATCTACCCCACAATCGCAAGAGTATTAATGTTTACTTGAGCAGGTTTGATTACCTGGATTTAAAAACTTGCTTAATTCAGTTACTGGCCTTCCCAGGGCAAAGCCACCATACAAGATAATTTTCTTCTGCTTTTCACCTGCACCACTTTCACTTTTCCCTTGGAAACAATGGTTAAGGTGGCGGTGCAAACTGAATGAAAAAGCAGTTTACATCCACAGTGCCAGTGCAAACTTCCATTTCATTTATTTATTTACAAATTCGGATCAAAAGCAGTTCTCTTTAGTGGCGGAGGCTGAAAGAGAAACAAAAGACACACTATCAACTGCTCTCCCTACCTCCTCCTCTCATCCTTCATCTGACCCTACCCCTCCCCTCCCCTGTCCTGCACCCGATGCTCCCCCTCTCTCCTCATTAACGGTATGGACCTCAAACATCCGGGGCCTTCGCTCAAACCTGATTGATCTCTCCATTCAGGTTGCTTCTGACAATCCAGACTTGATCTGCTTAACAGAAACTTTCCTCCTTCAAGATGTCTCTGATTCCTTAATATCTCTTCCTGGTTACTCCCTCCTCCGGTATGATAGACCTGAGCCTCGTCCTGGTGGTGGGGTGGCTATATTTATCAAAAAATCTCTTCCTCACTCTCCTTGCACTGCCCTCTCTCCACCCCACCCCCAGGAATACCTCTGGCTACGGCTTCCTCTCCGCTCCCACCTTTTGTTCATATGTGTTCTGTTCCGTCCTCCAAACAGTGATGACTCCATTTACATTTCGCTGTCGGACAACATGGACCAACTTCTATCAACTCATCCAAATTCTCTCTTCCTCATATGTGGTGACTTCAACTGTCATCATGCCAGCTGGCTGGGTGTGGGTTCCTCTCTCACCAGCCATGGCACCTTAGCAAAGGACTTCTGCGACTCATTGGGACTGACACAATCTGTCAATTTCCCGACCCGGATCGCAGTCAATGGAGTATCTTCTCTTCTGGACTTGGTTATGACAAACTTCCCTGCAAATGTCTGCTGCTCTTCTTCTGCTCCAATCGGTTCTTCTGATCATTTCCTTGTTAAAGTGGACATCTCTCTGGCCATTCTCAGAGAGCCTCCTCAACGCCGACGAGTCTGGCATTTCACTCAGGCTGACTGGCACGGTCTGCAAGCAGCCATCAATCAACTGGACTGGTTTCCCATCTACTGCCTCTGACATCAATTCTTCCTGGGATTTCTTCCAAAGCAAACTGCTCTCTCTCACGCACAGATTTATCCCAACTCGTCTTCAGTTGTCTTACCCTTCCTCCCGTCCATGGTACACTGAATCTTGTGGTGAGGCAGTTGCCCTGAAACAACTTGCCTTTGCCTCTTGGAAGGCAAATCCAACTGAAGGCAATCTCAGTTCCTTCCACCAAGCTCGGAACAAGTGTGTGTCTACCCTCAGGAGTGCCAGGAAGCTCTATCTCTCCACACTCAAGATTGAACTCTCAAACCTGTCTCCTTCCTCCAAATCCTGGGGGCATCTGGTCAAATCCGTTTCTGGTGTTTGTTCCCCCTCCTTACCTCAAATGGCTCCACAGTTGACACCGCACGTGACAAAGCCGAATGCCTCAACTCTGTGTTTGCCTTAAAATCTTGTGTCCCAAACCCATCTCTCTCTGTTCCCACCTTTCCCAGTCGAACCCAACTGCTCCTGGACTCTGTGTCCTTCTCTCCTGAGAAGGTGGAGAAGTTTTTGTCAAACCTCGACTCTGATTCTGCAACTGGACCAGACGGCATCAGCCTACGGGTCCTAAAATCCTGCTCTGCCGCTCTATCTCACCCTCTCTCTGTTCTTTTTACCCTCTCTTTTGCTCAAGGTCATCTGCCAGTCTCTTGGAAATCAGTAAACATTACCGCTTTACACAAAAAATGTGCAAAAACAGATCCTTGCAACTACAGACCAATCAACCTGCTTCCAATTATCAGCAAAGTCATGGAATCCATCATTGCTTCAGATATCAAATCCTTCCTCTTCTCCAATGGCTTGATCTCTGATCATCAATTTGGATTCAGACCAGGTCATTCTTCTCTGGACATGTTGCTTCTGCTGTCTCAACAATGGATGGAGGTCCTCAATGCCAAACAGGAAATCAGAGCTGTGTCACTTGACATATCACGTGCCTTCGATACGGTCTGGCACCCAGCTCTGCTCACCAAACTCTCCTCCTATGGTATCCATGGAAATCTCCACTCATGGCTTGCAGACTTCCTCTCTGGTCATAGGTAACGTGTGGCCCTGAATGGATTTCTCTCATCTCCCCTTCCTGTTCTGGCTGGAGTTCCCCAAGGTAGTGTTCTGGGCCCTGTGCTATTTCTGGTCTTCATCAATGATCTCTCCGACTCTCTGGAAAATCCTCTCTATCTCTTTGCCGATGACTCCACTATCTGCCGCTCCATTCCTCATCCCTCAGATCGGCAGTCTGCAGCCTCCTCACTCTCTGCAGACCTGGACAAAATCACAGACTGGTCAAACAAGTGGAACATGTCTTTCAATCCTGACAAATCTCACACTCTCACTTTGTCTCTCCCAAAAGACCGACTGGAAAACCCTCCCATCTACTTTCTCAACAATCCTCCAAGAAGTTCTGTCGCTCAAGCTTTTGGGTCTCACTATCTGCCATGATCTTTCTTGGGAAAACCACATTTCCAAGCTGGCCTCCAAAGCCAGTTGCCGACTGGGCATCCTCCGTCGTGCGAAGTCCTTCCTTGGCACACCTGAGCTCCTCACCACATACAAGGCTTTCATCCGCAGCTCAATTGGAATACTGTTCCCCCCTCTGGGCCGGTGCTCCTGCCTCACAACTAGCTCGGCTTCACGCTGTTGAAATCAAAGCGTTCAGAATCATTGGAATCTCCTGCGATGAAGCTAACTCCGAGGGCCTTTCACTCACTCACCGCAGGCTGGTTGGTGGTCCTTCTGTCTTCTACCGACTCCTCTCCGGCCTTGCTCCCCCAGCTCTCTCTGTGCTCTGTCCCCCCAATATTCCTTCAGGTCGCACAAGATCTGCCTGCAACCGTCTTATGGTTAAACTGCCAAAATCAAGGCTCTCTGCTCACCTTCACTCTTCCATTCCCCTTTTCTCCCACCTCTGGAACAAAGTCCCCCACTCCCTTCAATCCCACTCCTCCCTCCAGGTCTTTAAAACAGCTGTTCACCACCATCTCTTATCTTCCCCCATCCAAAACCTTGATCTTTTCTACCCCCGCTAATTCACCCCAGATACACTTGTTTTGAAATTCCAACTTCTTTCCTGGAAGTCCTTGCAGTGTTCATATGTTTTATACCTCTCCCACCTCCCCCCAAGCTCTTCCCCTCCCACATTTCTACCGATGTCCCTGCTCTCAAATGTTGTGTTTTTGTCCTTCCCCCTCTCTCCCCATCTTGTCTGCCACTCCCCTTATTTTTGTGTTTTATGTGTCGGTTTGACTTTTTGTGTGATTAATGTTAGGTCTTTCACGAGCCTCGATCTTGTATACAAAAAAAAAAAAAAAAAGGCAAATGTCAAAAACTCCCAATTACTCCATCTGACCTTTTTTCACTTTACATGTGGAAAGACGTTCTTTCATGTAATTGGCCAAGACCTAAAGTAACGCTGTTTGTTTCTAACCCAATCATGATGTCGCAAGTGTTTCACGGCCTGCAGTTGATTCGATTTGGTTGTTTCCAAATAAATTATACTTGGAAATTTGATGAACTTTTGAAATCAATAATTGCAGTTATCTTTCTCGTCTTTTTTTTTCAGCAGAAGTAATTGTTAGCTTTATTTACACTTGAATATTCAAATTATATTGTAAGATATTAATTATATATGATTAGTAATTATTATATTATATAATAATTAATTTTAATGTTGGACCCCATTTCTCGTATTCAAGAAAACGACCAAATTGTGTGCTGGGTGCAGAGAAGTACAGTAAGAATCATCTGTTCCAACCACTGTCTGTCAGAACTTTGTGCGCAATATATTGGTGTGAGTTTGGGCTGTATGAGTGACCACGTACACGTAGGGCATGGCCCCAAGAAAACCGAACGCTCTAATTCGCCAAATGGACCGTGAGACATGAGAGGTCCCAAATAAGTGTCCCACAATTTTCCCACCAAACCTAACACTCTTCCTTCTAATCCGGCTTACCTTCCTGTATGAATGTCAAACAAGATGGACGTCGTCACACCAGCACAATTTAATCACAAGCATGGCTGTGCAAAGTAACAGAAATGATGGTATAAGCACAATTATTTGAAGTAAATATTATAAAACGACACATTCAGATATGATGCGCCATGACGAAAGATAAGCATAAAACGCGCCGAACAATTAAAGGTCATGATAAAAACTACCTACTCCCTTTTTTCCAAGGATTTGTATGAGATGGAGGAAGGTCTGAGAATGGCAAGGAAATAGTAAAATAAGAAAGACAGTGAATGGAACAAAATAAAAAGATATGGAATTGCAGGAATGTCCCTGGATGAGTGATGATGACGGTGCCAGTGAATGCAAGGTTCGCACTTTGGGGCTTCGGGGCAGATAGGACAAGCTCTTTGGTGGTGCAGTGACGTGTACGCTCTCGCAGGTGGTGCCATGCCATGACTGGGATGCTCATCTTCACGTTTCCTTCAGCCATGCCTCAGTCCCGTATAATGTGCTGGCTGAGCTGCTATTCATGATGCGGACAGAGAGATAAAGCAAGAGCGTGCTTTCTTGCCCTGGATGCTCTCACTCACTCTGCCTTCTAAAATCAGCAGATCGAATGAACCCCACCAACCCCACAATACTCAGGTGCCTTCGCGTACTCATAATGGGCCCTTCCTGATGCCAGACCGATGGTTTAAGCCCCCTGCATTGTGTGGATCCTTTGGAAGAATAATTAAAGGGAGAGGGTTCAGTCATAACAAGGAGGTGCGTGAATTAGAATTCCAGTTTCTGTGGACAAAGTGGCTGTTTTTGCTGAAGGATCTCCTATGATGTTGAACACGCAAATATGCAAATGAACTCAAGATGACCTTTGACCTCAAAATCAATAGGCTTCTTCCTTATGACCAACTCCACCATCTGGTGAAGTTTCGTGAAGATCGGTTAAAATTTTGACCTAGAGGCGATTGACAGACAGACAAACGGACAGAATAACGCACAAGAGCAACCAATATACATACTTGAAAAATGTTCGATCTTGCAAGTAATAAAACTTGATTATTATTCTAAAAGTTTAAAAACAATAATACGAGACGCTCTCACAGACATCACCATTACAGCACAGGTATGCAATCACGGGTGCACACCTCAGCTACCATTCTTGCCCATATCCCTATCATTCCAGACTTATTTTGTCCATATCTTAAACATCTCAATAAAATCTCCTCACAATCGCCTCCTTTCTAATATAAAGTCCTGTCTCCTTCCGCCGCTCCTCATGGCTTAGTCTAGCCTGAGTTACTCAGAGGTTCGATGAAACGCTCAAAATTGCTCCTTTTGATGAAATAAATATTTATTATGGCGAATTTCCAAACACAGGTTATTAAGATGTAACATCTCCCTGTTGGATATTTTTACTCATTCATGTCCCTCCTTAAAATGCAATGTTTCCTTTTCAGATTAACGTATTCAAGTTGGCCGAACCTTCAATTCCAAATCCTGTGGATGCAGATGACATGGGTCTTTTTGATTCCAGAGACCCTTTCAAGACGGAGGAACTCTTTAAAGATCCATTTGAAGGAAGTGAGTGTTTGTTTTTATTTCGTTTCCAAATATCGCACGTGCCAGCTCACATGCAATTTATGTTACAATTGGTTTTGATGAAAGTAAAATTGCAAATCCATTAACACATCATCTGATATTGTTAATCTTCCCAGATGATCCATTCAAAGTTGATCCTTTTTCAAATGAGGATACTTCATCAGGTGAGCCTTTTGATAATCTTTTTTAATTTCTTTTTTTACTGTGATTTGTTAAATATATATATATTACATTTTAAATGTTACATTTATTTCTGATCATCTGCACATGACATACTCACCTGGTGCAGGTGTGGGGGAATATGTTTGGAGAAAATGTAGGAAGTGAGGAAAGTAAATGGAGCTTCGGGGAGTTGTGGAGGAAATGGAAAGAAGGTTATGTGGTTGTTTGGTTGATGCTAAGAATGCCATTCATTCACATGAAACGTTTTGACTATCTGGTTAACTTGTTTGCAGTACAGTCGTTTCTGCGCAGACAGCAACCACAATCTAAGATAGAAAGCGGTGTAATCTGTTGTCAAGGAACCTCCAAGAAGTCCAGACCACTTGCTACTCTCAGTCCAAGCAGGAATTTGTAATTTGTTCAGGGTGCTGACAATTGCTCGCCTACTCTTTGCCGAGAACACCGTGGGATCTTTAACGTCCATTAACTAGCACACTGTACACCCAGTTTAACTCCATCTATGGGATGGTGCACACATTGATCCCCCAGAGTATGAAACACCAGGATGACAGTTTATAGATGGACAGAGATTCAAACCCAGGTGAGACGGCTCAGATACGAGTGCACATACCTCTTGGCTATTGTGCAGCCCTGATGTGATGTGGGAGGGATGTGGAGGATTGCATAAAATGTTTTCCTTTATTATTTTCTACCATCATGATGTATTACATGTTTACAATTGTTGCAACAAGCTTCTAGCATTCCAGAAAGTTAAGGAGGTCATTGCTCTTGATTATGTGGGATTCTTCGTGAGTATGGAAAGGAAAATGTTCCTGAGTTCCTCAATAGTCTAGAAAGAAAAATGTTATTCTTGAGCAGAGCAAAGAATGTTTTTCTCACTAGTTTTAAGTTTTCTTTGGTATGAAACCTGAAATGTAAACGATGTATGTAAACAACTGCTCTGGGGAGATTACGCTCATTAGCCTATAGGCCTGGTGTTGGCTTAGCGGTCAGGGTGCCGGCTTGGGATCCTAGGATCCTGGGTTTGAATCCCGGTTGATCGCTGAATTAACGCCAGGGGACTCAGCTTGTCATCCTTCCGAGGTCGGCAAATTGAGTACCAGCTTGCTGGGATGAATGATCACGGTGTGTACCCCGATTTAGAATAGGTACACCGTATGCCTGCGCATCGTAAGAGCGTGACCAAGGGCTGGCGTCAGGAAGGGCATCCGACCATAAAAACATTGCCTCAAACAGGGAACCATGATTGTCATGGGGCCCGCAAGGCTAATCCCCGCTCTAGCGGGGAAAATTGCCTTAAAACGATCATTCATTCATTCAGCCTTGGCAGGCAACTCATCGAGAAGAAGGAAATTCTGAATCCAAATTCGCTGCTGCATTGTGGTTCGGGTTTTTAAACCAAAGGCTATGGGTTTCATGGGATAAAGACAGCAATCATTTTTGAAGGACTTTGCCTTTGCATTCGGTAACCCATGGGCCACCCTTGGGCAAGATTTACTATATTCTGATCAGGGTTACTTGAAGCTAGAGGAGAAGGTTGTGGATTTCCATGCAGGCAGCTGACAAATATTGCCAGTAATCTTAATGGCGTACATGATGCTAGGCAGATGATTCTCTTTTGAAGAACAATGGGTAGGATCAGCCGTCTAGTATAGACATTGCCCGGAAGAAGGTAATGGCAAACGACTTGTATACAGGCCAAGAAGACAATCTTGATCAGAAATCTTAGAGATAAAGCTACCATGCCGAATGATGAGGGCAATGCAAAGTGTTTTGATGAGTAAGACTAGCTGTTATGGCGGGACTGGATCAAACCCGCAAAAAAATCCATTCACTGAGGTCGCCAGAAATGAAAGTCAAACTCTGAGGTTCTCAAAGGTTCACAAAATCGAACATGGAATGTAAGGTCAATGAATAAGGGGAAGTTTGATGTCATAAAGAAAGAGATGGAGAGGAGAAGTACTGAAGATTTGTGGTGCATTCACTCCCCTGACTGATTCAATCCATATTGTGAGCACATCATGAGGAAATCAAACATAGATTCTGGAGTCCGGATTGAAGGAAGATGTATAACAATCTAAGGTATGCTGATGGTACCACTCTGTTGGCAGAAAGTAAAGACGACTTGATGAAGCTGCTGCAGACTATGAAGAGAGGAAAGAGAAAATGCTGGTCTTTATTTAAACCTAAAACAGATCATGTGCCTAAAGTGGAAAGTTTCATCTTCCTTGGTTCTGAGATTGAAGTGAGTGGAGAATGTGAAAGAGAAATTGATAAACGGTTAGCATTGGGGAGAACAACAATGTCAGGGTTGACGAAGATCTGGAAATGCAAAGAGGTGACGATACAAACCAAGAGGAGGTTGGTGAATGATCTGATATTTCCAGTTGCAATGTATGGATGTGAGTTGTGGATAGTGAAAAAGAAAGAAAGGAAGAAGATTGACATTCTTGGATTGTGGTGTTCGAGACGAATGTTAAAAAATTCCATAGACTGCAAGAAGAACAAATAAATCAGTGCTTGAATAAACTGGACCATCATGTACATAAGTTGTGCTGATGCTGAAATAGAAACTGTCATACTTTGGAAACATCATACGTGCAGAAAACGAAAGTCTGGAGAAATCAACCATGCTGGGTATGGTTGAGGGAAGAAGAGGAAGATGCGGACCTTATATGTGCTGGATGGATGGGGTAAAGGCTGCAACCAAGTTGTCTCTGCCAGAACTTTGGGAAGCAGTGCAGGATGGGGATGTTTGGAGAAATCTGATCATGAATGTCACCAGAAATCAGAAACGACTAGACATAACTAGATAATTAAATAACTAGTAACAGCTTCTTCAAACACAGAGTGAAAGAGTAGATACGAGATCATAGATAATAATAATAATAATAATAATTCATTTATTTTGTATAGCGCTTTTCCAGAAGCCCAAAGGCGCTTTGACAGAGTGGAAAACATAATGCATAACAATACATGAAAACAACAATTGCAAAAAGACAAGAATCAAGAAAAGCATCAGGGATAGATAGAAAAGCATAGATAGCATCAGGGAGAGATGCGTAGCCATAGAGATGATGGAACAAAGTCAAGAAAGCAGATATAACCATCAACTAGGTTCTGTGGGTTATTGGTAGTTTGTCTGGCCTGGATTATGTCTTAGCTTCCCACTTTGACCAGCACACAACTAACTCTTTGATCCCAGCACAGAAGGTTTCCTATCCTTAACCCTGGATGTAGCTGTGTTAACGTCTTTGGCAGATGCAAGACGTCTTACCCTATGCTCATTATTGATTTTGACGAATTTTGACATCGGTTGCATCGAGTTGGATCTGGTAAATATGTTGGTTAAGGCAAAACTTCCCCCTCCCAGGTCTCTCAAAGGTCACAGACATTGCATTCGGCATGCCGAGCAGCATAGTCATGGAGGATGAGGATGGTGGGTTTTTTTTGAAGACCGAGATGCTTTCTGTGCACTGCAAGTCTCAGATCATTGCACAGAACCATATAATAGTAGTCTCCATATGTTGCTGCAACTTGTGGAACTACCTACTTTGGCCAAATTCAGAAAAGATTGTAAAAGAAATAGACCAGTGGCAGGGAGCAGAAAAGTGCTCTAAAAATGGACATACCCCTACCGGAGGTATAACAAGTTGAAAGTGGTGTCAAATTGAAGCTTGGGCTCTCGAGTTTCCAGAAATGATGTACTTTGCAAAATAGCTGCACAACATGTTCCTTTTATCACTTTTCTGCCCTAAACTCACCGGAAAATAGTACCTCCACGAACCTTCAAATTGTTTGATTCTAGTGAGAAGAAATCACAATTTAGCCACATATACTGCTGCTTTCCTGTCGAAAATACTATGTAGAAGTATTCTGTGACTGTTTTGGGGCTGCATTTATTATCAGGGAATCGGCTATCCCCCAAAAATTGCATTTTGGCCCTTTTTTCAGATTTTTTTGTCAGAGTTTCCTTGCTGATTAGCTGTTAAAGGGTATAACAATGTGGATGTTGACTTCAAATTGTGTCGCTGTTGTCTACTTCCTAGAAAAAATAAGGCTTGGAACAAAGTTGTAACAATTACCATGCCTGTAACCTTTTCTTTCCGAAATAACAAAACACCACGATTGCACACATTTCATCATTTTTTGACTTATTAAAATCGATTGTCTCATTTCACAATTTTGGCTTGCGTTTCTGTGTTTTATGTACTTTGATGATGCATTTCTCCTATTATGTAGTTGTGCTGGGTCTATGGGGGTCTCTGTGGGTGTTTTCAGAGCTGCGGGGAGATAGCATCATCCCCTGAATGTGGCGAGCTCGATTACCAAAACGTAATTTTAGTCTTCATCCTCATCCTCATCATCTTGCAATATGACAGTGTTTCGGCAGTTGTTTCAGTTGCATATTTCTATGCATTTCAGGCCAGCCAAGACACAAGGGCATTTTCTAGCAACAGTGCAGTCTGTATCCTTACAGTATAGGTGGGTCAAGTCAGGTAGTTCCCCTGGGGCTGACTCCTTCAGACTTCTCACACACTGCAAGTCTTCATCATACTTGACCCAACCATACTCAGTGGGATCCCTTGTCCTGGGTGTTGCAATGTGACTACTGCACCAGATCATAGTCTGGAACTAGGCTCTCAGAGCATGTTTCATGAAGCATCATCAGTGGGTGAAAGGGATGACATGCGTTTGTCAGTCGAGGTTGCCATCCTAAAGCGCAGTTCATCCAGGGTATCACATGATTTACCTTTGATACCTTTCCCATACATCAAGAGGAGGAACTCTCTAGCAGCAGCAAACCCAGCCTCCTTATCTGGACAGTGAAATTCTGTCAATCTCATCAGAGTATCCTGGTGTTTTTGGAGGATGATGTAGATAGTGCACTTCCCGAGTTTGAAGAAACCACTGGTTTAGTCACAGCCTGTAATGGGATGTGCAGCTGGTAGGATGTAACACTGCTGCTTCCCAATTGCCTCAGCAATTTTTGACACTGGAATGACCGCTCCCGGGTGACAAACTTTTCTGAGTGACCAGAGTGCATGTATACGTACATCATTGCTTAATTCCCCTCTACCTTGGTAGTACAGCAAAATAACTAGGACATCAGTATCATCGCATCTGACAATGGTACAGGGAAAGGATGACAAATGTGTGGCATGCAAGATCATCCTGGTATCTGCCTCATCATGGGTTGAGAAAAGCTCCTCCAAATCTCTGGTTCCCTGATCAGTTATCTCTCTCACAACTTCTCGATTGAGATTACCTCCAGCAATGACAAGTTTCCTTTCTTGAGGAATTCTCTCTGGGGCTTTTTCCTCTATGTACTTGCTCTAAAGGTGAATGAGGGCTGCTTTGTTCTGTCCTGACTTGAGAACCCACCTGTAGTTGGGAACTTGTCTGTTTCCCATGATACTGTGAGAGGGACCATCAGCACCTATGTCTCCACGTCGCTGACGTTCTTTGCCTTTGATACTTCAACTCACGTCATAACGGTCAAACACCAACACTAGTATCTCAATATCAAGGTCAGGATTTCTGTACAGTGTGGTCAACGTTTTGACTACTATTTCTCCCAGGTCATCAAAGGTTTTTAATTGTGATTCATTCACTCCTTGGACAAAGCTCATGCCATCAATGATGTATGATGTTGGGGTGTGACCCTTGGATTTCAGTTCAGCTTCTTGGGGAACGTTTTCCTCCAGCTTGTGTGCTAGATCTGATTGTGTGGCTTTTCTCATGGTTCCATCATCATGGAGCAGTGCAGATGGAAATGGGGTCAACTCAAATGACAAACCCATCCTCATATCAATGTCTCGATGTTATGCAACTGATAGTAAGTGACGGAATAGTTCCTCCGGATCAAGGACTATTTTCCTCTCCTTGTCAAAAGTCAATACCTTCTTCATGCTCGCAAAGGTCACCGTAGCTTTGGGAATAGTATCCCAAAAGCTCTTGGCTTCTCCATCCATTAGCCGTTCAGTGATGACGTTGTCGACGATGGTCTTTCCTCTTTCTGGAATGGATGTCTTTGATTCCTCATCAGCTTTGGTCGCAATCTGCCCATTGGTAATGTTGATTAGCTCCTTAGGGATGCTGTCAAAATCGAAGGGGTTCTGGTGCAGTGGATCATGATGTAAGCTTTTATGGTGGTCACATCTGACTTGTTCCTTGAGATCCTTGATAGGCTAAGCTCCTCATGTACATTCCCTTCTGACGTGTTTTCAAAGAGTTGCCGGAAGGTCTCTACGTACTCTCCGGACACATGACGTGTTTGTGGCCAACTCAACAGAGCAGCCTTCCTCAGGGTGAAGCCGATTACACCACCAGTACCCTTTGCCTCACTGTTGATGGTCTTCTCCAGGGCTTGGTCAGTTGGGACACAATTGAACTTTGTCTTGTTGGATCGGCGCACAACGAAACCTCCTCTCACTAAAAACTGGTGCATCTCAGGTTGCTTGGTCTCCATTTGTCTCATCTCTGAAACATACACTGGTGTGTATCTGGCATTGTTTGTTTGCCCAGCCAAATGGAAGTAAGGAACTGTCTCCATCACTGAATCAAGGTGAGGTTGGAAGTCTGCTTCTTTGTCTGCCCTGAGAAGCCCAAGTAGCAAGTCCCCTGCCTCCAGAAAACTGGTTCAATACTTGAAAGTTCCAGAATGTCCCTTTCCAAATGACTAAAACTGTCTGAGTGTATGTATCAAATGTGAGATCTTGCTCTCCAGTAGCTGACAAATTGCAGAACATCGAGATTGGTTGTTCGCTTGGATACTGGTTTGGAGGTTATTGGCAAGCATGTGGACTTCATCATCAATCCAAGGCAGACCATTTTTGTTGGCATGGGATTCTGCTGCAGATAAAAGTAGGTGCATCATTGCTTCATGGGCCACCTTCACCCCATGAATGCCTCTTGCATAATGCTTACTTTGCAACATCAGCTGAGCTGTAGCAGTGGCATAGACACCGGATGAAGTTTGGATATCAACGAAGCCACCATCCCCATAAAGCTTTCCAATGCTACCGAGGAAGCTCTTTATGAGATGCATTCCCCCCAGCCTCATTGTTACACTGTCGTGTAATTCAGGCTTCGTCCAGATTATCTGCTGTGCCTTACTGTAGATGGCAAGGTCGGCAGTCACCAGAATATGAGGCTGGCCCAGGGATTTAGCAATATAAATCAATTGTAATATGACAGTGTACACAGTTGAGAAGTCCGATGGTGGAGCGCTGATGAAAGGAAGGTATCTCACAATGGCAAAAGGGATTTCTGACTGCGATACCATTGCATTGAACCCTGACCATGCTGGTAGTGAGGTCACACCATCAATATTGCTGCAGATTTTCCATACCAAATCACGCACCTCTGCCTGCCTGTGGGAATTAACTTCCTATACAGTGAAGATGGAGTCTTCTGCACCACACTTAGGTTCAGGTCGTTTATGCGGTTTGTTGAAGATTGAGAACGAGTCCTCCAAATACTGACAAGTATCCAGTGCCTTTTTCTGTGACCTAGGGAAGCCAGGCATTATGTCACTGGGCAAAGTTATTTGGTACTAGCAGAAGTACCCGGCATTGCCGGGCGGGGAGGGGAGGGGAGGGGGGAGGGGAGGGGAGGGGAGAAGAGGGGAGGAGGGGAGAAGAGGGGGAGGTGGAGAAGAGGGGGAGGGGGAGAGGGGAGAAGAGGGGGGATGGGGAGGGGGAGGGTGAGGGTGAGGGATGGTAGGGGGAGGGATGGGAGGGGGAGGGGCGAGGGGGAGGGTGAGGGATGGGAGGGGTGAGGGTGAGGGATGGGAGGGGGAGGGGGGCAGGGGGGGAGGTGGAGGGAGGGGGATGGGGGAGGGGAGAAGGGGTAGGGTGGAGGGGAAGGGAGGGGGAGGACGGACGGGGGAGGGGCAGTCAACAATGACGTTGCAGTTCTCATGGTCGGAGAGCAGCACAACAATCGCGACATCGTCCTGCATCTTCGAAAGAGCACGAAGCGGATTTTGCCTTTTGGAGACTCACCGATCCTGTGACCCATGTCCTCCAGTACCGGCGTTGCCGGGCGGGGGAAGGGAGACCCGCACATTCCCAACCCGTACATTCACCCTCTCGACTCAAGCTCGTATTCGATTCGTATTCGAAATCGAAAGGGGAAATCCTTCGTATTCGAATTCGTAAACACGGAATATGAATTAAAATTTAATTCATATCGCACAAAACACGGTCGCATAAAGGTGAAAAAACGCAATGGCTTTTCGCCCTGAATTACGTGCAAACGTGTGACGTGTGACGGGATGGAACATCACGTGATCGCTCTGAGTGAATCAGCGAGCTGCTCGCACTGGCTGAGATTAGCGGGTACTTCGCTGAAATGCGCTGAGGTAAATATGAATAAAAATATGGATCTCGTCAAATATTGTTTCGGCCATGTTCGTCCCAGGCTCAATGGCCATGTCTATGCCAAATATCAAGCACGTGAGCCTCTCCGTTTCGGAGTCTATCGGTAACATTACACACACACACACAAACTGTGTTTTATATATATAGATAGCACAGCTGCCATGGAGTGGCTGGTAGATATTCTGTCAAGTGTTTCTTCGTTCTGGTCAAAATTATCGATTGCAACATCTACAATGGAGTTGATGTCATCTTTTTTCTACTTGACAATACATCGAAGAATGTACGTGCCCTCATGGTGTTGGTCTTCCTCTGCCACTGATGTCAGAAACGTCTAACCTCATCATAGGGAATGGAATAGCCCAGTTCATGGAGTGCCTCAATAAGTTGCCGACTTCAGAATTTGTGGTGTATTTGGATACCTAGACCAAAGCTGATGTGGGTGGCAATGTTATGACTCAGACCAATGATGTTGTGACAGATTGCTAATGCTTTTAAAAGATTATCTTTGGCACATCCATCAGTAAAGCACATGGCATTTCCAAATGCTGTCTGTGAGGTACACCAAGTAACGAACTCAATCAATGGCGCAGGGACAAATGGGACACATTTCTCCATTTGTATTTCCCCACTGGAGGGATAGAAATCTGAGATGAATGATACATTAGCTATATTCCTGCGCACCACACCTGCAGCTGGGTGTAGTTTCATTGAATCACTAAGATCACATTCATAACCAGCAAATTCAAGATTACTATCGTCAGACTTCTTGAGCTGCAGGTTATTTACTCTATTCAGGGCATCACCTAATGAAAGTTCCTTGGAATAATCCAGGTCAGATTTGCCAGACTGTGATATGAAAATCAACCTATCTCCAAACTGTCCCTTCAACTTGTCTTTCAGTTTCCATGATTTATATGAATCTGGGTCAGGAACACCTATAGTGTGCAAAATCTCAACAAACCTGGAGTTCAACTCGGATAGATATATTACCGGTTTCATACCAGAAAATATGGAAACCTCAAGTTCTTCACAGAATATCTTGAATCCTTTTTCCACTGGGTCCTCTGACTTTTCACGTTTAATGCTTGTCCTTGCTGCTTGAATGTTGCGTCTACTGATATACCCACCATAGCAGGAATGATGATATTTTGCATTAAATGCGAACAGATCAGGATGTGCTAACATCCTGAGTGCCATCTTTTCATCAAGTCTTTCTGCGGCTGCCCGAAGCAAATTTTCACGTGTTGACTTTCCTGTACCAGTTGAAATCGGCGTTAACTTTTCAATGTGTCTGTAGGACTTGCCGCAAACAAAACACTGACTCCTGATATTGAAGTTTGAAGTGTCAGCTCGAAGAAGTCTCTTGCGTGAATCTGGATCTTGATTCTGGCTTGTTGATGGTGAAGGCTCAGATTCTCGTCTACTGGAAGCAAATTACACATTGAGTTTCGCTGTGTACGATGATCTGCAGATTCTATGAAATGCTATTTTAACATTACCTGCGAAGATGTCATCTCGACTAGGGTCATCTCGTCTCACTCTCGACTAGTCTTTCATGAACGGCATATTGCCGGACTTGTGCAGCATCTAAGAGCGTGCGGATACCATTTTATTTTGGGTCCTTGGTGGCTTTTTTTCAGTAAGTGGATGGTTACATGTGACACAATTGCTTGCTTTAATTCTCTTCTTTGGAGATTCATATTCTTCTTCCATTATTGTTTCAGCACCTAAAAAGATGATGAAATACAATATAATACCCAGCACAACTACATAACAGGAGAAATGCATCATCAAAGTACATAAAAACAGAAATGCAAGCCAAAGTTGTATAATGAGACAATCGATTTTAATAAGTCACAAAATGATGAAATGTGTGTAACCGCAGTGTTTTGTTATTTTGGAAAGAAAAGGTTCAAGTCATGGTAATTGTTACAACTTTATTCCAAGTCTTATTTTTCTAGAAAGTAGACAACAGCGACACAATTTGAAGTCAACATCCACATTGGTATACCCTTTAACAGCTAATCAGCAAGGAAACTGACAAAAAAATCTGAAAAGGGCCAAAATGTAATTTTTGGGGTATGGCCAACCCCCTGATAAAAATGCAGCCCCTAAACAGCCACAGAATACTTCTACATAGATTTTTCGACAGGAAAACAGCAGTATATGTGGCTTAATTGTGATTTCTCCTCACTAGAATAAAACAATTTGAAGGTTCATGGAGGTACTATTTTCAGGTTAGTTTAGGGCAGAAAAGTGATAAAAGGAACATGCTGTGCAGCTATTTTGCAAAGTACATCATTTCTGGAAACTAGAGAGCCTAAGCTTCAATTTGATACCACTTTCCACTTGTTATACCACTTTCCACGTGCCACGGGTGCAGGTAATCAGTTGTAATGAAGACACTGATGACATCATCATGAACATATCTTATTCCCCATAGGCAGAGGTATGTCCATTTTTAGAGCTTCTTGCCGCTGGTCTAAAAATATTGTGAAGACTAAAAGGAAAACCGCTGAAATGATGCTCACTTTGTTGGCGGCTGTTTGGCCTGTCTTTATGGGATGCGGAGAATCCGACCCTTTTCACTCTGCTTAATAACACTGGTTCTGGCTCCAGCAATAATACAAGAAAGTCTCATTTTCCAGCGAAAACGCTGCAGATGCTTTTGATGCAGAGCAGGCCAATTCAGCTTCCACTTCTCCATGAGGATGTGAAACACAATTTTTTTCCGCCATCTTTCCTTTCTCCATATCTTCAGTGACAATGAGGATCCAGGTATTGCCTGCTGCCTGAACACGATCCATCATGCATATCTGTTTTCCTCCATGAAATCGCTGAGCTCTGCGCAAGTGCAGACCAGTGTTTGGAAGAATTGTTAACATGTCGTGTTCCATTCATGTGCATCCTTTTTTTCTGCATCACAAATTTTTTTTCTTGTATGTGAGGTCAAGGGTTGTGGATGAGCTCTATGCTGGAACAAAGAATGGATTGGGATGCAACAGAACAAAGAAACAGTAGAAAGAGGGGGTAAACACCAACAGCAGGGTAGGACAAAATAGAGGGAAATTTGGACTAATAGGGGAATTGGGGAGGAAAGAGGAGTATGGGAGCATGCATGGTGTGGACAGAATTACATGGATGGAGAAGAAAACTTTCAGGAAAGGTGGTCTTGGGAAGGTAGGTGGAGTGGGGGTGTGAGGGGAGTGGGAGGTTGACGACGGTATAAATATCATGGTTTTGGATGGTGGGGTGGGGGGGGGGGGTAATCTGAGGTGGTGGTGAGCAGCTGCCTTGAA
The DNA here is from genome assembly GCF_964187855.1 of Myxine glutinosa. Classification (NCBI taxonomy): domain Eukaryota; kingdom Metazoa; phylum Chordata; class Myxini; order Myxiniformes; family Myxinidae; genus Myxine; species Myxine glutinosa. Next base: position 79,832,073 of record NC_136261.1, on the reverse strand, counting down.
GACCTGGATGGAAGAATGAGATTGAAGGGAATGTGGAAGTGGCTGGCTGCAGAAAAGAGGAACGAATGAGTGGAGGAGAGCAGTGACCCCAGATTTTGGGAGTTTCAGCCGAAGTTGCTGGCGGACTGTGTGAGCCTTGCAGAAACCCAATGAGGACAAATCATGGAAAGAACAGAAGGTGAAAAACTAGATAGGAGGCGATAGAAGACAAAGAGACCACTGACCCGTCTCCAATGGGAAAGTGATAGGCCCATAGACTCAGCTTCATTGCGGGAGATTATAATGATCTTGAAGGCCTTGTTTTCCACGGCGTCAAGCTGAGCAAGGTGTGAGGCAGGGGTGCCAGATTAATAAGATTGAACAAGAATTTGGATGTCTTATTCACTGCACCTTTCTGGCACGACCGCATTCTTGTTAACATGCTGCCATTATTTCGGTTTAAGAAACGGAACAAAATAGTGAGAAACTTGATATTTACCAAACACATTGTTAAACTTGATGGTATTCACAGAATAATTACCCTGCACAGTCAACTTGGTGCGAGCCAACTCTTCTGTTTTTTAACGTTTTGTTTTTTTTCTTTGATTCAATATGGCTGCCAGTCCACGTGAGCGATGACATCATAAATTTATATTGTCTCATATAATTGTTGCATAGATAACGCTCAATAAATTTCAAACTGATCAGACTAAGCATTGCCCCTGTCGAATTATGACGTCATAATTACGGTACCAATGACGTCATCATTAACAACAGTGGTTTTGGAGATATAGAGGTGCAACTTTTTCGGTTTTTCCAAGATGGCACCTGTACCACATGACCTAAGACGTCATCATTATCATTAAAATATTATACAGGAGGAGGCGCTCCTATGGTGAAAATTTCGTGTCCATCAGACCAACAGTTGGTGAGAAAAAAAATTCATAATGATCGGATAGGTGTTGTACTTGTCGAATTATGACGTCATAACGAACGCACCGATGACATCATCATTAACATATCTGATTCCCCATGCGGAGTAGTCAACAATGAGCCAGGTCTCAATTTTTTCCATTGAGTGGCTTCAGAGATATAGAGATACGAAGTTTTTCCAAGATGGCACCTGTACTAAATGACCTATGATGTCATAATTATCATTGCAATATTCTACAGGAGGAGTCGCTCATATTCTGAAAATCTGGTGTCCATCAGACTAACAGTTGTAGAGGAATTTTTTTTTTTTTAATACTGATCATATCAAGTGTTGTACTTGTCCAATTATGATGTCATAATGAAGGCATCAATGACATCATCATCAACATGTGTTATTCCCCACGGGGAGTACTTGACAGTGAGCCATGTTTCAATTTTTTCCATGTAGCGGTTTCGGAGATATAGAGGTGCAACTTTTTTGGATTTTTTTCCAAGATGGCCCCTGTACCATGTGACCTATGATGTCATAATTGTCAATTTTAAAAATTCTACAAGAGGAGCCACTCATATTCTGAAATTTCGTGTCCATCGGACTAACTCTTGCAGAGGAATTTTTTTTCCGTACTGATCAGATCAAGCGTTGTACTTGTCGAATTATGACATCATAATGAAGACACTTATGACATCATCATGAACATATCTTATTCCCCATAGGGAGTACTTGACGATGAGCCATGTTTATTTTTTTTTCCATTGAGTGGTTTGGGAGATATAGAGGTGTAACTTTTTCCCAAGATGACGTCCGTACCATGTGACCTGTATATATGAATGATCGTTTTAAGGCCATTTTCGCCGCTAGAGCGGGGGTTAGCCTTGCGGGCCCCATGACAATCATGGTTCCCTGTTTGAGGCAATGTTTTTATGGCCCGATGCCCTTCCTGACGCCAACCCTTGGTCACGCTCTTACGATGCGCAGGGATATGGTGTACCTATTCTAAACCGGGGTACACACCGGGATCATTCATCCCAGCAAGCTGGTACTCAATTTGCCGACCTCGGAAGGATGACAGGCTGAGTCAACCCCCTGGCGTTAATTCAGCGATCGACCGGGATTCGAACCGAGGATCCTAGGATCCCAAGCCAGCACCCTGACCGCGAAGCCAACACCAATACCATGTGACCTATGACGTCATAATTATGAATAAAAAAAACTATACAGGCGGAGACACTCCTATGGTAAAATTTCGTGTCAATCGGACCAACAGTTGCCGAGAAAATGAATTTTTAAAATGCAGACATGTACGCCACACGTACGCACGTATGCAACCAAATGCCTAACCCTGCTTTTCGCTTCGCGAGCGCAGGGTAATAACGAGTATATGCGTACTTTTGCCTTCAGGTACACCTTTTACTTCAGTTGAAAGCAGAGTGGCACAATTTTTGGGTTGATCCTTGCGTATTCACTGGTTGTTGAATGAGAGTTGTATGTTGCCGCTGCTGCACATGGACATGGGATGTTATCCACCGATCCATGAGCAAGACTTTTTTTTCCTTTATATCAGCAGTCTTATGTTCTAAAAGCATGCAGTTCTCACAATGTGATTTGTTTGCTGAAGGATTTTCATCAGACCCATTTGGAGGCGATCCCTTCAAAGATTCTGATCCATTTTCCACTGCTGACCCGAGTGACGACATCTTCAAGACATTTGCTTCTGGTAGTGAAGACCCTTTTGCCACAGCTGTTGCAAATGCTGTCAGTCCACCTCAGGTTTGCATCTCTCTCTCTCTCTCTCTCTCTCTCCCTCTCTCTCTCTCTCTCTCTCTCTCTCTCTGTGTCTCTCGCTCTCTCTGTCTCTCGCTCTCTCGCTCTCTCGCTCTCTCGCTCTCTCTCACATTAGCTTCTAAGCTTATATGCTTCGATAATATCATTATTATTCTTTATTACATTACTGTACTTTGGTTTTTACGTGGGATATGTGGTTTTGCAATCGTCTGTGGTGTGTGGTGTGTGTGTGTTTGTGTGTGTGAAGAGGTGACCCCATTACAACAACAACATGCATTTTAAGGCCATTTTCCCTGCTAGAGCGGGGTTTAGACTTGCGGTCCCCATGACAATCTTCTCCATCTTGCCCTATTTTCTGCATCTCTCCTTGTTAACCCCCTTGCCCGCATTTCTTCTTCCACCATCTTTAGCCAAGTCTTTCTCGGTCTTCCCCGTCCTCTACTTCCTTCTACATTCATTTCCATCACTCTTCTCAACCAGTCACTTTCATCCTTCCTTCCTTTGTCCATCCACATACCTCACCAAAGGCTCCCAACAGACTATCTTTCATTGACATCCAACCACTTTCAAGCTCAACCACATCATCCTCTACCCTACTCAGCCTCTCTTTTATAGTGTAGCAGCATAGCAAACCTGTTGTGCATTTTGTGATACAAGCACCAAATTTGGCACAAATGTACATTAATATGTTGCGAACATTTTCAGATATTGGGCCACTTGAAATTCTCTCTTTATGTCCGTCATATTGGATTTCAAAATGGCCGCCACTTGAAATCTACATTTGCTATTATCTCTGGACGTAATGCAGCTATTGACTTGATTCTGGTATCTAAATGTATGTTTTTGGGGGCAAGGAATCCAATGGTACCAATTTCAACTTAATATTATCTATCACAGTCTGTTATATAATTTTATTTGGAAATTATCTAGGCAAATATTGGATTCAACACAATACTTTGAAAAGAATGTCTTAGTTCTGTAAATGTCTTAGGTATAATACTGACATGCTACATGGTCTAGTATTTGAGGCTAGGTGTACTGGTATCTGAGGCTAGGTATATACCGGTACGGTACTGAAGATACGTGTACATAAACAGTGTCATGTTAACAAGTTCAGCATTGCCACAAGTACATGTATGTTGTTGACTCATCGTCATGTGCAGTCCCCTTCACACACACAGAGGGCTGTGCACTGAAGGGCAGCCTTTTTGCACTTGCAGCGCCTCACACACCCTTTCTTGCACTTGCAAGAAACCAGCTCAATGCAGCTGTGAGCTGCCTCAGTTAGCCTGGTCCAGTAAGGTGTGTACTGTCCTTCTCCAGTCCTTGACCAACCCCAGTTGGTTGGTGGAGGGAGCTCTGGTGCTGGCAGCAGTATCTGACCCCACACATGTCCACCTTGATACACTGCCCTCTTGACATGTTCCTCCAGAGCTGCCTTCGTTGGAGGGATGAGCTGCACATTGTTCTTCCTTGCGAAGAGTTTCCTCCTGGCCTTGTCAATGTCTGTGCATTTGCTGGTTCGATCATACAACAGGATCACGAACCTCTCGATGATGCGCATTGCATCGTCTGGTATGTCACGAGGTGCAGAGGACAGCAGCAGCAGCGCCTCAGTGAGTTCTGGCAGTACCGTCCAGACTGCCCACGCAGTGTTCTTGCCATGTCTATGAAAACTAGACACAGTGTCGCATCCAGTTAGAGCGTGGAACATTGGCAGTGCACGAGCCTTCTCTCGTCCCAATCCAGCTGCTATTTCGTGTGCTGCTAGGTATCGGAAACTCTGGCCTGTTCCGAATGCCAGCCACAGTTTGTCTTCTGGTTGCAACTCCTGTGCCAGGGACACTGCCAGCACCACAACATCGGTGTCTACAGTCCGGATGAGTATTGCATGGTGTCCATGCTGGACTGCGTGAGATGCATGCAGCAACATCCGACTGTCAGCCTCTTCATGGTTACATGGGGCGAGTGAGGTCAGATCTGGCAGTAGTGGCTTGCTGAGCACTGCCTCTCCATCAGTAATGATGAGTTGCTTGTCCTCCTGGTCAAACCATTCCATGAGAGCTGCTGATAGGAACCTGAACAGCTCGGTCTTGTTGCTGTCCACTCGTAGGAAGTTCTGCCAGTTTCCTGGTATGGCTGCGGCAGCCACCACACGTCTCCGCACACCTTGTCCCCGCTTTGCACGTGTACTACCTTTCAGTGAATCAGCAAGGTAAGTATCCCAGACCAGATCCAGGCGTGACACTGTTTGCAGCTTCGTGGACATATATGGGATGAAGATCTGTTGTGCATACTCTTCAAAGGTCTTTGATGCAGCCGGCTTCAGCATCTGGACGATGGCTGCTCCATCAAGCACAATACAGGTCGTGACAGGAGTCTCTGTCTTTGCGTCGGAGACTTCTTCCAAGCATGTGAGGAAATCACTCTTGGTACCAGTGCAGAGGCTTCCACCATCAGACAATGCAGGAGGACATGCCTGATTCTCGTGACAAAAGAACTCCTCAAGGTTTCCATCCCTCGTCTGGCAGCCAATGTACAGGCGTGCGAAGAGTTCACGGTCATTCTTGATGGAGGCGAGCTGTTGCTGACCTTTGCTCTGGCTTCTTGGAGTGGAAGTGCTGAACACCTTCAGCTTGTTATGAGGAATGGGTGCGTCCACTGCCTTTGTTCTGGACTGATAGAGCTGGACAAGGTCAGCCAATCTGAATACTGGTGCCGTCTCCTCATCTTGTCTGGTTTCTTCAATGTAGAGGACGAGTTCAGCGAAGACAACTGCCGACATTGCTCGCTCTTGTTTTGTGTCCTGTGATCCTGTTGACTGGGCCTTTCTTGTGCGATTGTAAAGTCCTATCAAGCACCGTGGGTGATACTGGGCGTCCAACGCTATCATGTCCCCACCACTGAGACGGCCCAGCAGTTCTGTATCACCAAGAAGGGTTGTACAGGCACACACCCGTTTGTCCATTTGGAATGTTGCAGCTTTCCGAAGACTGTCAGCCCCAGCAGGTTGTTCACAGAAGAAACAATTTTCTGGGACCTTCTTCTCTGTACTCGATGAGCGTGAATGTAACCTGGTGCGTTTGCATGCAGCTTGTTCCTCATCGCTCTCACATTCTTTCTTGAGTGCTCTCTTTTGTGCTCTCTGCAGTTTGGTGTTGTTGTACTGGAGCCTGCATGTCTGATGATATTTTGCACCGTGTGCAACCATCGCAGCTTCAATGCCATGACCATCATCGAGTCTTTCCAGGTGAAATGATCCTGGAAGCTCTCCAAGTTCACTGAATTTGACCAAGTTCTCTGCGAGTGAACTGTACCCACTCCCAATGTCTTTTCTCTTTGATTGGTCAGGTTTGGTCAGTGTCTCCGTCTTGTCCTCTTGACATATAAGGCATAACTTCCAGTCAGTTGTGGTGAGGTGCTGTGATGTTGATGGTGAAGTTCGCTCAACATCAGCTAGTCTGAAGCTCTTGGACATGGTGGAACTGTCTTCTGAATCTGCAACGATACAATGATATAATGTTAACATTTGTTATATATAATAGAGGGGTTTCCTCCGCCATACTAATGGAGAGGAGGATAATTCCTCTATATCGTAGAGCATTTAGCTTGGCACACTTAGGGAATTAGTTTTGTGAGATTATGCCGGAATTAAATTTTCACCCATACCGGAGGCAAGAAGAGAAATAAAATCACATGAGATTCTTTAGTTAAAAAATATTCCCAAATTTATTGAATATTTACAAAACATTTGAATTCATAAATTCTTACAATATTTACACAGCCAAGATTTAAATATAAATCAGTCTAAACTCTTATTAGATTGGACAGTACATTTTCCAGACATACCCCGTTCTGTTAATTACAGCCTTCGTGTTAAATTCAGAACATGTCAAAACTGTCAGTGTGGAATACACACTTCACTCAAAATACTACTTTATATAAAACATTTCTAATTTAAAGCCTTATAGTAAGAATTTCAGATAAACCCCAAAAAAGTAAGACCAGGTTGGCTATTAGACAACCTGCCTCTGTCGTGCCCACCAGACAAGTGGTTTTAGCCAGCACACATGTGTATCAGGTAAGCTTGTGCTGAGTACATCATACCTGAACAACTCAGTGAGGCAGAACACAGCAGTGCACACCAGGGTGACCCCTTCAGTGCATAAACCAATTAACCTGTCCACTGCAGGGCATATAGAAATGAAGTTATTTTCTGCATATAATAATAATATAAGTTCAGTTCTATATAACAATTTCTGTTATCACCACTACCACTACAACTACCACTACTACAAGCTTTGTCTGGAATTTTGTGGACTAACAGACAAACAGACATACAGACAAGCTGGGATCAAAACATTACCTCCTTCCACCATTGAGTGTAGAGGTAAACATCATGGAAATTATATCATGCCCTAGATTTAATTCATGCTTACCCGTGTATTTGCTTCACTGGTTCACAAGGTCTTTTGCATACATGTAATTCAGACTCTCGTCTTCATTGCTGACCACACAATGTTGTCTAGCTGAGCCCAGATTGTATGTAATTAACTCATTTATGTGGAGTCACAAGGTGATTTAAACACAGCCACACACAAAGAACACAGTTGATGTGGGTCAACACATGCAGCCTGTCTACTCTTTTATTTGGGTCAGGGCTGTGATTAAAGACATGTAGTGGAGTCATGTTTGTAAACATTGTTAAAGACATGCTACAGTGCATTGTTAAGGAAACAAGACAGATGGAAGCCTATACAAGAAATTTCTGTACTCTAGAAACACAAAAGATGGCTTAAAGGGTCTAGGAAAAGGGGATTATGCATGTTTGGTATTTATTGACAATATGAATGTAATGTTACATAAAATATGCATATGAAAAACACAAATGAATGGGTCACTTTGTTTCCTAATGGGATATGAATTTATATTTTAGACTGCCAGTATATATGAGCTTGTCTGAGTTGTTACTAGTGATTTAGTATAGTTTATTTATTTATTTATATTTACAGAACTAAGACATTCTTTTCAAAGTATTGTGTTGAATCCAATATTTGCCTAGATAATTTCCAAATAAAATTATATAACAGACTGTGATAGATAATATTAAGTTGAAATTGGTACCATTGGATTCCTTGCCCCCAAAAACATACATTTAGATACCAGAATCAAGTCAATAGCTGCATTACGTCCAGAGATAATAGCAAATGTAGATTTCAAGTGGCGGCCAATTTGAAATCCAATATGGCGGACATAAAGAGAGAATTTCAAGTGGCCCAATATCTGAAAATGTTCGCAACATATTAATGTACATTTGTGCCAAATTTGGTGCTTGTATCACAAAATGCACAATTCTTTTGAATATTTGGGCTAAGCCGCCCCACTATTTAATGCCTCCCTTACTGTCACCTCTTTCAACCTCCACACCTTCATTCTCGGTTGGTACTTCACCCGCCGAGCTCTCCTCGCACCTTTCACCCTTATGTCGCAGACAACCAAGTGGTGCTGTGAAACAGCCTCCTCCCCCGGGATCACCTTTGTGTCCCGGAGGTGCCCCCTATCTCGCCTACGCACCATCAGGTAGTCAACGGTTGTCGTCGACCCACCTGACGTGTATGTAACAAGCTTATTATCCTCTTTCTGGAACTGAGTATTACAAATCAACAAATCAGCTCCATCAGCAAACTCCAAAATCCTTTCACCTTCTCCATTTCTCACACCATATCCGTAACCCCCATGAACTCCCTCAAAACCATCCATACTCCTTCCCACATGTCCATTTAGGTCGCCTCCTACCACAACAACTTCCTCATCTTTCACGTTTTCCATCAGCTTCTCTATCGCACACCAGAACTTGTCCTTCTCTTCATCGCTCCGACCGACCTGCGGAGCATATCCCGAGATGACGTTCACCAAGAGCTTTCCAATCATCATTTTCACCATCATCAACCGATCACTCACTCTAGTCACACTCACCACACTGTCTACAAACTCCTCAGAAAACAGGACACCAACACCATTCACGCCCTCCAGGCACCCTTGCCACACAAACTTGTATTTCTGTCCCTGCCTACCTTTCACCATTCTCACACCACTCCCCTTCCATCTCGTCTCTTGCACACAACATATGTCCACTCTTCTTCTGACCAATACTTCCACTACTTCTCCTGATCTCCCTATCATTGTCCCTACATTCCATGTCCCAAACCTCAGAAACCGATCTCCACTTCGGGCTGTACCCTGCCCATATGTAGTTGTAATTGTCATGGTTCTCTTTTTGAGGCAATGTTTTTATGGCCGGATGCCCTTCCTGACGCCAACCCTCTTAGTCGCCTCTTACGACACGCAGGGATACGGTGTACCTATTCTAATCCAGGGTAGACACTGGGAAACGTTTATAACATGGAAATTCTGGGGGGGGGGGGGGGGGGGGGAATCACGGCTGTGGGGGCCCATCAGCACCACGCCACGCCGGCCCGGTCAGCACCACGCCACGTCGGCCCAGACAGCACCATGCCACGTCGGCCCGGTCAGCACCACACCACACCACGTCGGCCCGGTGAGCACCACACCACGTCGGCCCGGTGAGCACCACACCACGTCGGCCCGGTGAACACCACACCACGTCGGCCCGGTCAGCACCACACCACAGCCCGGTCAGCACCACACCATGGCGGCCCGGTCAGCACCACACCACGGCGGTCCGGTCAGCACCACACCACGGCAGCTCGGTCAGCACCACACCACGTCGGCCCGGTCAGCACCACACTACGTCGGCCCGGGCAGCACCACACCACGTCGGCCCGGGCAGCACCACACCACGGCGGCCCGGTCAGCAACACACCACATCGGCCCGGTCAGCACCACACCACGTTTGCCCGGTCAGCACCACGGCGGCCCGGTCAGCACCACACCCTTGGAAAGGACTTCGATGCACGTCGGCCCGGTCGGCCCAGAGCCTGGCGCGAAGTCCAAGGACATCAGCACGTCATCCGAAAACATCTCCGGTTGGTGCGAACCACTCAGTCAATGGCGCGAACCAGGTCCCGACACGCCCTTGCTCGCTTCGCCCCAATGAAGGCCTCGCTGGGTGTTCTCCAAACAGGAGCAAAATCGCCCAAGCTGCGCTGGATTTCGGCAGCGGAAGCCTTGGTCGCTCGGCCCCGATGAAGGCCTCGCTGGGGGTTATCCAAACAGGGGCAAAATCGCCCAAGCTGCGCTGGATTTCGGCGGCGGAAAGCAGCCACGACGCGACGATATTCGGTCGGCTGTAATGCGAACACCACGGCGGCCTGGTCAGCACCACACCCTTGGAAAGGACTTCGATGCCTCAGCCAACACCTCTTCCACCGCGGCCTGATACCGGCCCACCACGTACACTCGCCCCATGAAAGCTGCTCCCGATGTTGTGCTCGCACTTGCAGTTTCTCGACGTCCTTCGAAAATTCTCTTCATGACCCGCTCGCTTTTATGAGGCCATTATCCGGCCAAGGATCTTGGCTCGGATGTCCGTGACTTCGCAAAACATCGATAGTGTAAGCAAATCGAGGTGGAGCCAGAAGAGCAAGCAGCCGGCTCAGGTGACCCCATTAACCATTAATTAATCAACCATTGATTAATTGTCGATGTTATGTCATCACAACTGAGGTTGTGGATCTACTGATGTACCATCTATTGATGTGGATCCATGATCGAGGTTGTGGATCCGCCGTTTGGAGAGGTCCTGGGCTGAAAGGATTGAAACCTCGAGGAAGAACGGTGCCCAGCTGATGATCCATGCAGTCGGGAAACTGGTTAATTGCTTACAGGTTAAGGTTCTTGCTTTAGGTAAGGGAAACTATGTTTTGAGGTTTACAATTTAAATAATGTTTAATATGGGATGTCATGAAATTAACATCATTTACAGCAATCCTTTAAATTATTTATATTTAAGTTTCGGAACAACCGGACAAATTTCGGAACATTGAGTACCAGTTCACTGGTAATTCCTTGTTTGTCGTAAAAGGCGACAAAAAGGGTTGGCGGCAGGAAGGGCATCCGGCCGTAAAACATTGCTTCAAAAAGGGGACCGAAAAACAACAACAACCACGGTGCCCGAAAAAGGCCAACCCCCGCTTGCGGGGAAAAATGGCCTCTAAAGGTGGTTTTTTTTTCGGTTTTCTTTTTTTGGAACAACCAATACTATACAATTAATTAAATGCATTTTAAAATAAGAATTGAATAAGAGAAATAAGAATTGAAAATCATAAGAGATAGAATTGTGAGGAACAGAAATAAAAAACAAGGTGTGTGTGTGTGTGTGTGTGTGTGTGTGTGTGTGTGTGTGTGTGTGTGTGTGTGTGTGTGTGTGTGTGTGTGTGTGTGTGTGTGTGTGTGTGTGTGTGTGTGTGTGTGTGTGTGTGTGTGTGTGTGTGTGTGTGTGTCTCTCGTTGGTTGGTATCTCCATATGCAGGTACCATAAGGTGGAACGTAGCCCTCCCACGTGTCAAAGTATCCACCTTCATGTGCGTGGTGTGTGTATGTGTCTGTCTGTCTGTCCAGGCCGTAACCATTTGAGCTCTTGTCATCAATTTTTCACCAAAGCTTTATTATGATAATACGTAAAAGGCAAATTAGTACTTTTTTCAAAAGGTCAAAATGGCAAAGGGTTCAGCATCACCTAAAATCATCAATTTTCATCCAATTGACCTGAAATTTAAATTTATCATTCGAGTTTTGTCATCAAATTTTCAACAAAGCTTTACTATGATAATAGGGAGAAGGCAAATGAATAATTTGGTCCAAAGGTCAGCGTCATATAAAATCGTCAATTTTCATCCGATTGACCTGAAATTATAAGAATTTGCATATTGGGTCACTGAATTGGTTCACTAATCAAAAGCTAGAAGCGGATTTTTTTTTAGATCTGAAGCTAAAATGTTAAGTCTGCATAAATCATCAATTTTCATTTTGTATTTTTTTTTTAAACTGGTTTCCTTATTTTGAGCATACGGAAGAAGAAGACGTCTGAATACAAACAGATGCGGACGGGCTTTGCATTTTCAGATGCTCTCTAGTTTTTTTTTGTTTTGTTTTTTTGCTGATAAGAATATTTTGCTGGCTCTTTACTTTGAAATGCTTAATTTATTGATCACGTGATTTGGCAATGTTTCCTGATTCGCTCTTTATGATGTTCTTCAGATTGATCCCTTCAAGAATGCTGATCCATTTTCTCCAGGAGGAACTGTAATCGCTACAAGCACCTTGAGTGAGTTGTGCTACATTAACTTTATTCCTGTCAAGCTGCACAAGACTGATGCTTGTTTCAATATTGTCAGTTTAAAAAAAATAATCAATAATTGTCAGTTTCAGCACAGGACCCTTTTGCAGAAGTGGATGGTTTTGGCACCAGTTCGTTTGGTGGAGGTTTTGCAGATTTCAGTCAAATGGACGAGAAGGAAAAGGCAAGTGCAGAAAATGCAGATAATTTACTGTGCCTTCAGCGAGTATTCACACCCCTTGACCGTTCCCCATTTTGTGGTGTTCCAGCCTGAATTTAAAATCTATTAGATTGCAGGTTTTTTGTCACTGATCTACACATAATACACCATAATGTTAAAGTGGAACCTTTTTTTTTTGGAATTTTTTACAAAATAATTAAAAATGAAACACAGAAATATCTAATTTACATAAGTATTCAGCCCTCTGAAGTCAATACTTTGTAGATGCGCCTTTGGCAGCGATTACAGCTTTGAGTCTTCTTGGGTATGTTTGTATCAGCTTTGGACGTCTGAATTTGGGGAGTTTCTCCCATTCTTCCTTGCAAATTTGCTCAAGCTTGATCAAGTTGGATGGGGAGCGTCGGTGAACAGCAATCTTCCAATCTTTCCACAGATTCTCAAGTCTGAACTTTAGCAGGGCCACTCAAGGACTTTCACATTCTTGTTGTGAAGCCATTCCAGTGTTGCTTCAAGTCTCCCTGTCCATGCTGTTGAAAAGCATTTCCATAGCATGATGCTGCCACCACCATGCTTCACGTTGGGGATGGTGTTAGACAGGTGATGAGGGTTGCTCGGTTTCTGTCAGATGCAGCGTTTGCATTCAGGCCAAATAATTCAATATTCACCCTGTCAGACCACACAATATTTTCCTCATGCTCCAAGTGTGCTGTCATGTGCCTTTTTCTGAGAAGTGGCTTCCGTCTGGCCATTCTCCCATAAAGCCTACATTTGTGAAGTGCTGCAGAGACTGTTGTCCTTCTGGCAAGTTCTCCCATCTCGGCCAGGGAACTGTAGTTCTGTCAGAATGGTCATTGTGTTCTTCGTCACCTCCTTGACCAAGGTCCTTATTGCCCAGTTGCTCAGTTTGGTTGGATGGCTAGCTCTAGGAAGTCTGGGTAGTTCCATATTCTTTCCATTTCCTAATGGTGGAACTCACTCTGCTCTTGGAAACTTTCAACACTCGAGAAATTATTTTATATCCTTCCCCAGATCTATGCCTCCTCACAATTCTATCTCTGAGTTCTACAGACAGTTCCTTGGAATTCATTGTAGAGTTTCTGCTCTGACATGCACTGTCTACTGTGGGACCTTGTATAGAAAGGTGTTTCTTTCGAAATCATGTCCCATCAATTGTCTGTGTGTGGGTGTGTGTATAAGGAATAAATGAGTGGAGATGAGCAGTGGTTCTGGATTAGGCTATTTTATTAGGAGGGGGTTCCTGGCGGACCACGTGCGTTCTGCAGATACCTTGGGGGACAGAGCACAGAGAGAGTAGAGGGTACAATACCAGCAATGAGGCGGAAGAAGACAGCGATGTCAAAGTGATTGGCCCATAAAATCAGCTTCATCGCGTGAGATTGTAAGGTTCTTGAAAGCCTTGGTTTCCACGGCGTCAAGGTGAGCAAGATCTGAGTCAGGAGAGCCAGCCCAGAAGCGAAGCAGTACTCCATAAAGCTGTCAATGAAAGCCTTGGTGGATAGGACCTGGGGTGTGCCAAAGAAGGACTTTGCACGTTGGAGGTTTCTCAGTCGGCATTTGGGTTTGGAAGTCAACTTTGAAATGTGTCTTGCCCAAGAGATATAATGGCTGACAGTGAGACCCAAGAGTTTGAGTGACTGAACTTCTTTGAGAAGGTTGTTGAGAAGTAGATGGGAGGGTTTGCCGTACAATCCTTTCGGAGAGAGGGATCGTAAGAGTGTGAGATTTGTATGGATTAAAAGACATATTCCAAGTGTTTGACCATATTGTGATTTTGTCAAGATCGGAAGAGAGGGAAAAGGCTGCTTTCCTGTCTGTGTCAGTAGGATGAGGGATGACACAGCTGAGTGTGGAATAATCAGCAAAGAGATAAAGAGGATTTTCCAGAGTCAGAGAGATAATTGATGAAGATTAGGAATAAGATGGGGCTGAGAACACTGCCTTGGGGTATTCCAGCCTTGACAGGGAGAGGGGAAGAAAGGGTTCTGTTGAGAGCTACACCTTGGCTACAAGAGTGGAGCAAGTGAGTAATCCATGAGTGGAAGTGCCCTTAGATTCCACAGGCGGACAGTTTGGAGAACAAGGCGGAATGCCAGACTGTTTCGAAAGCTCGAGATATGTCAAGACAGATGGCCCTGATCTCATGTATGACATTGAGGGCCTCCATCCATTCTCGGGAGAGTAGGAGCAGCATGTCCAAGGTAAAGTAACCAGGTCTGAATCTGAATTGATGATCGAAGATGAGGTTGTTGGAGAAAAGGAATGAGTTTATGTCAACTGTGATGATTGGTTCCATGACCTTGCTGATGATTGGAAGTGAGCCAGTTGGTCTGTAGTTGAGAGGAGCCGCTTTTGCACGTTTTATGTAATACTGTGAAGTTGGCTGATTTCCAAGCAGATGGAACATGAACTAGGGTAAATGACAGTGTGAAAAAGGCAGAGAGAGGAAGTGCAAGAGCAGCAGAGCATGATTTTAGGACACGTGAGCTAATGCCGTCCAGTCCATTTTTAGAGTCGGAGTCGAGAGTTGCCAGAAACTTTTCCACCTTCTCATGTGCAAAAGCCAATGGAAAAGGGTCATGCATAATAGTCACAATTTTGCTTGATCCTTTACTATTCTGTCTCTCCTCTCCTGTCCATCCACACCTTTCATCATGCGAACTCTTTTTCGATTGCTTACATGCTCTTTATCAATTCAGAGCTACTTGTTCCCTTTTCTTATCAATATGTCCGTCTTTCGTCGCTGTACTTATTTCTGCATCGTCCCCTTATATGCCAAACTCTTTCCACTCCATTGATGTGTCATCATCTCCCCTCTGTCTTTTTCCTCTTCAATGAGCTTAAAGCGTGACCATTCTTTGTTTGGCTTCTGAAATATACTCGTACAGCTGCAAACAGTCGTACGCATGCTGCACTGTTTCATCATGGGGTGTGCAATCCCTCAAATGGGGCATGAATCCGACTCCTCTGTCTGCTGTTATGTCAACAACTATTCAGGGAAACTTGTGCTTCACTTTCACACTGAGGTTGTGTATGAACCACAGGAATATTGAAGCTATTGTTTCACTGTCTCAATATGTATCGTGAAGTTTATCAGTTTATCTCTGTCTTGTTGTAGAGTTTGGAAAAGACTTCACTTGCAAGGAGCACAATCAAAGGCACTCTCGCTGAGCTAGCAGGCCAAGCTAGCTCAAAGGAGATCTCATCCTCACAATGGTCTGCCCAGCCGAGCACAAACAAGGTTCCCACATTACCACCACCTATCCAGAGTCCCACTTTGGACACACCAGCTCTGCCACCGCGAAGGCGCTGTTCTACCAGCCTCGTTTCCTCAACATCAGGTGTGTTAAAACTTTTAAATTGGTGTTACCCTTTTGATCCATGTCTCATTTTTATACAACAATGGTTTATTGCATTATTAGAAAATCTATTGCTATTAATTCTGCTTGAACTGGAAAAAGAGCAAAATGATTACTCCGGGGTGCATGTCAAACCTTTGGGAAACACTTAAAACCCAGAGCAAGGTACGGACGTGGCCCGTACTATCGGGGAACCTCCCTTTTTTGTTGTTGCTTTTATACCTGATCCATACACAAACATGTATGCACACACACACACACACACACACACACACACACCAACATATGTGATTCACACACACCGTTCTCATCAGTGTCATTGCTATGATTCTCCGAGGGTTTCAACTGCCGACCGCGTAGACTCGGAACAGAAGCTCTAACTATTACACCACCGAGGCTGGTCTGTTACCAATACACCACCGTGTCTTTTACCTCAAAAATCACCACATTGTGCATTCCATTGGATACCACAAAGAGCACTTGATAATGGAGAGCAATAGATCACAATGTTGGATAGCGCTAAATATGGCAATATTATTGTATGGTTCCTTTGATGGGCATTATGTACCAGTCTTAGGAAATACTGCTTTGTGTAGCTTTCTTTTGCTCGAAGAACATGGGAGTAGAAGAGAAAGAGCATGATAATCCTAGCCATCTGAGGTGATTGATTAAACGAGAGCTGATTGGATATTCCCTCCAATTACGGGTGAGAGACGTGATTGCGTCTTGTTATTTATATGCTAACTGAAACTGGCATTGCACATGGTACATTATTGGGAGCCAGAGCAGTGTGTGTTTCTGTCTACGCTGTCGCTGATGACTTGCCAACAAATGGTGAAACCAGTAAGGCGGCTGAGCGGGGTGTGTAGCATTGGGATTCTCATGCACGTACGACTTGTGAATGTCACATGCACCTGTAGAGGAACTCGGGCAGGGTTTGAAACAGCAAAGGGCTTACCTGTGCTCGCTGGTGTACCCATACCTGAGCGTATGACGCATGCAGAATTTTATGAATTCACAAGGTTGGACATAGTTATAGACATTGTTGGAGAGATGTCTAAATCGGAACTTTCGGAGGTAGCAAAGGAAAGTAAATCTAAGCAGATGAAAGGTTACGAGTCTGATCACTCAGATTCTGAATCAAATCAGCTTCCCAAGCTCATGAGCAAGCAAAAAATCCAAATGGGAGAACATCTATGCTTGGTTTATGCAAGAGATTGGCATGAACAATGCTCTTCCTTTGGTTAGGCAGGTTGAAAGTTTGGTCTGTTCACAGGTATCATGTGCCAAAAAACAATGAACCCTGAAATGTTGTTGTTGTTTTTTCAAAGGAAGTAAGCTAAACTCGAGATCTCCCTTTTATGACAACAACATTCCACAATATCCTCTGTGTGTTTGTGTTTATGAGTGCCAAATGTGAGTTTATTGGCCACATCGGTATAATGGGAACGCCGCTTATTCAGGGCATTTTACCAACTCCAGAGGCTTCGCAATTAAGCGGTTGCCACTGTATGCATGTGTATTGGTATGTACATTGTACAGTCACGTGAAAAAGTAAGTACACCCCATGTAAAGTTTTGACCTTTTCAACATATTTCAACATACAGCTATTTGATCTTCATTTCAACAATATTGATAGATAAAGGTGATATAATATAACAAATATCATGAAACTTTTACATTTTGTAGTCCATTGTATAATTTAAATAAACATAAATGCAAATTTCGCATGTGGAAAAAGTAAGTACACCCCTACATTTATCACTACTTCAAATACCTAAAATTAGAATCAGGTGCACCAGCTCAGGTGCAAATGATTAGAACATCATTAGAGAGGATCGTGGAGGAACCTGTCTTATTTAAACCTCAGACATTTCGTTTGGTTTGCTCTTTGTTGTTGAAGTCTGTGGCGTCACCATGCCTAGATCAAAAGAGCCCTCTGAGGCCTTCAGAAAGAAGGTTATAGATGCCTACGAGTCTGGGAAGGGATTTAAAAAGATCTCCAAACAATTTGAAATCAATCATTCGAATGTCCAGAAGATCAACTTCAAGTGGAGAAGATTCCAAACAACTGCCAACCTGTTCAGACCAGGCCGCCCCAGCAAGTTCAGCCCGAGAGCAGACCGCAAGATGCTGAAAGAAGTCTCTAAGAACCCCAGAATGTCATCACGGGACCTACAGGTTGCTCTTGCCACTGTTGATGTCAAAGTGCACGAGTCTACCATTAGAAAGAGG
Organism: Myxine glutinosa; assembly: GCF_964187855.1. Lineage (NCBI taxonomy): Eukaryota > Metazoa > Chordata > Myxini > Myxiniformes > Myxinidae > Myxine > Myxine glutinosa. The sequence goes on along the minus strand of NC_136261.1, from coordinate 79,814,326 downwards.
CTGCACAAATTTGATCAACCTGGGAGGTGTGCCAGGAGGAAACCTTTGCTGTCCAGAAAGAACATCAGGGCAAGACTAAAGTTTGCCAATGAACACCTAGGCAAAGACCAGCACTTCTGGAACAATGTGCTCTGGACAGATGAGTCAAAGGTAGTAGCAGAAGGCCAAACAGAGCTATTTGGCCACAGTAGCAGAAGACATGTTTGGCGAAAACCAAAGACAGCATTTGAACACAAGAACCTGATACCAACTGTAAAGCATGGTGGTGGAAATATTATGGTTTGGGGCAGCTTTGCTGCACCGGGGCCTGGACAGCTCACCATCATATAATCCACTATGAATTCTTCGTTGTACCAGAGGGTGCTTGAGGATAATGTGAGGCCATCTGTCAGAAAGTTGAAGCTCAACCGAAGGTGGACCTTGCAACATGACAATGACCGTAAACATACCAGTAAATCCACCAAGGAATGGCTGAAAAGAAAGAAATGGAGGGTTCTGGAATGGCCAAGTCAAAGCCCGGATCTAAATCCCATCGAGATGTTGTGGGGGGATTTGAAACGAGCTGTGCATGCAAGAAACCCCTCAAACATCGCACAGCTGCAAGAATTCTGCATGGAGGAGTGGGCAAAAATTTCTCCCAGTCGATGTCAGAGACTGGTAGACAGTTATAAGAAACGCCTACTTGAGGATGTTTCTGCCAAAGGGGGCAATACCACCTATTAGAGCCAAGGGTGTACTTACCTTTTCCACATGCGAAATTTGAATTTATGTTCATTTAAATTATACAATGGACTACAAAATGTCAATGTTTCATGATATTTGTTGTATTATTTCACCTTTATCTATCAATATTGTTGAAATGAAGATCAAATAGCTGTATGTTGAAATAGGTTGAAAAAGTCAAAACTTTACATGGGGTGTACTTACTTTTTCACGTGACTGTATGTGTTTGTATGTGTGTATGTACATTATTGAATCGTAAACAGCTTGGCCCAACTGATCTCCATCAAATTTTGCATGCATCATGTGAGCTCATCATGGGGACAATTAAAATTGGCTCCTTACCTCATGAGGTTGGTGGAGGTGACCCAGACAAAAGGAAGAGTAATGCACTGTACACATTTTCGTCCAGGTAAAATTTTAATACGGAGAGGGTGGGGGAGAGGTCCTACCGGGATATTAGGAAAGCGGGAGGGTGAGCGCAAACACAGTTTCTATAAAGAGCGGAATGGAATGCAACTATAATTTTTACAAAGGAGGGACGGGGTGGAAGCTGTTCACGTGACATTGTGGAAGATATTTCACTGACACTATAGTTTGATCCTGGGGAGAGCAGGTATTTGCTGGTACAGTATGTCTAATTTTATACAGCTGTGTTTGAAAACAAATGTACACTCTTTAGAAAAACATCTCTTTACACAGCCAACTTTCCAGGATATATTGTTTTTTTTATATAACTGTCTAAACTCACACATGGAAATAAAGCTTGGGTTGGCCTGTTTGGATTCTCAGTTCTCACAGATGACCCCTGCCTGACTATCATGAGGCAGGGAACCCTGAATCAAATACCATGTGTTTGTTCATTGTCCACTAATGTCCTTGTAATTCATACAAAAATACATTGCGATGTCTTGGAATGTCTTTGTCCAGTGTGTGATGTATGTACAAGCTCCTCCGTGAGCCTTAGATTGTAATAAAAATGTAAAAATACAACCTTCTTGTTTGCTTTTGTGATAGAAACAAAACACATGGAGGAATTATTCATTTGACTTTCTCGAATGAACAAGTATGATTTCTGCGCCAACAATTTGGATCTTATTTTCGGGTTTTATTGGTTGGTTTTCATCCATTTGATCTAAATCTTCGATCAAGGGACATACAATCACAAATCATGGCTACTCCTGCATGGAAATAAATTCAAGTTTTGTCATGAGTTATAAACTCGATTTAATTTCACTGTTTGATTTCAATATAAATGAGAACGGGGATAAAAGTCTCCACCGTCAAAGAAAATAATGAAATACAATCAAGAATGTTGGTGTTTTCAAATGTGCCTGTGACGTTGTTATTAACAGGTTTATTTTATGACCTGTTGGCTATTACACAACAATCGTAAATGATTCTTCACTGGCTGCTGAGTTCCTGCCTGATGTTGCACTTTGATATTTATTTCTAACTCTCGCTCTGTACATGCCAGGTGAACAAGGGATCCTACAGAAGATTCTTCAGCGCTCGGAATCCACTCATTCTCGCAGGTCAATAGGATCTGTCAAATCCCTCGGTGCGTTTTTTTTTTACCTATGTTGCTCTATGCTGAAACATGCTGGCGATTTATTTAATTATCATATGTGAAACTTTACCTTTCAACCAGAATATTTTATCTTCCTTTAGCTCACTTTCCCTGTTAATTGTTTGACCATCCACAGTAAAGGGAATTGGACATTGTTGGAATCTTAATATATGGGATGAGCAGGTTCCCATTCTCATCTGACTCAATTGCCCACGGTAATTGGAACCCAGGTTCAAGGCTGATTATATATACTACATGTATTTCTCCATTGTCTACTAATGGCATCGTAAACGTTGCATTGATGTCTCCCGCTGAATTTGTCCAGCATGTCATTTCTGTGTGCAAGTTCACTTACAAACAAGCCTTAGATCAATGTAAATTTATTATATATATATATATATATATATACATACACACACACACACACACACACACACACACACACACACACACACACACACACACACACACACTCACTAGCCGAAAGCACCCGGCGTTGCCCGAGTTCTTTTTGAATTAATTTACTACTATAATTCAGCTTTTACTCTCGGCCATAGAAGACTGACTACTATAATTCAGCTCAGCTTTTAATTGTGAAATGGGCCCAGCCCATTGGCCGAGGCAGCCTCGTCCGGCCTTGCCACCTAGCCTATAATCTTTCCGGGGCCCGTCCCGACATTTTTAGTTCTTTGTGAATGAATTTACTACTATAATTCAGCTTTTACTCGCGGCCGTAGAAGATTGACTACCATCATTCAGCTCAGCTTTTAATTGCGAAATGGACCCAGCCCAGCTGAGGTGGGCCTCGACCGGCCTCGCCACCGAGCCTAAAACCTTCCCGGGGTCCGTCCCGACATTTTTTGTATTAGAGGTTTCCTCCTATCTTTCACCATTCAGGAGATTAGCTTGCGCAGACAAACATACAAACAAACAAACATACAAACAAATATACAAACAAACAAACAAACAAAAACTTTTTTTTTCTTTTTTTTTTTTTAAACACCTTTAGAGGCCATTTTTCCCCGCAAAGCGGGGGTTGGCCTTTTTCGGGCACTGTGGTTGTTGTTGTTTTTGTTGGTCCCCTTTTTGAAGCAATGTTTTACGGCCGCATGCCTTTCCTGCCGCCAACCCTTTTTGTCACCTTTTACGACAAACAGGGATTTACCAGTGAACTGGTACTCAATTAGCCGACCTCGGAAGGATGACAGGCTGAGTCAACCCCCCTGGCGTTAATTCAGCGATCGACCGGGATTCGAACCCAGGATCCTAGGATCCTAAGCTGGCACCCTAACCGCTAGCCCAACACCAGGCTTTTATATATACTAGGGCATGCCCGTACTATATCTATATCTAAAATTATATCCCCCCCTCTATTTACATGAAATGGTTTGGTCCATGAAATGTTTTGGTTCATTCGCAACGCCAAAGCGAACGGCGAACGCTTTACATGAAATGGTTTGGTCCATGAAATGTGTTGGTCCATTCGCAACGCCAAAGCGAACGGCGAACGGCTTGCGAGTACAGTGACAATCCCCCCCCCCCCCCCCCCCCTCTATTTAGATGAAATGGTTTTTATTAGTTTTAAAACATAGTTTAACGCCAACATAGCGGCAACATAGTTTGCAAACGTGAAATAAATGAATACGCTCTCAAATGTGCCATCCGAGGCAGAGTGTGTCCGCCACGTTCGGCACACGCGATAGCTCGCTGCTCTCTGATTGGTTGAATCGTTTTTTGGACATAGCTCGGTAAGTAATTGTCCGATTAATATGAAACCTTGAAAAGGCACATCCTCGGGTCCCCAGCAATATACCTGGCAAGTTTAAAGTATATCGGACCCGTGGTTGTCGAGAAACAGCGGTCACAGACAAACAAACGTACAAACAAACACACAGAGATTACTGGAATTATAGATAGATAGATGTATGTATATATACAGTGCGTATCGAAAAAAAGGTAATCCGAATTCAAGGGGTTAATATGCAAAGGTTATTAATTTTGACAATTTACATGTGGTTTACTAATTAAGAGGAGATCCTCAGCTTTCCATTGATACCTTCCATGCATCATTGCTGTCACACATGACCGAGTTCATGTTCATTGAAAATGACAAGTTCAAATCGCATTTTTACAAGTTTGGCTAATTGATGCAAGTCAGGATAATTGGTGCAAAATGAACGTCAGATGTGAACTTTTCTCAGGAATGATTGGCCTTTATGCACCCACACCTTCAACATGTCCACCTCCCCTTTCAACACAAAGCTCACAACGGCGGAGCATGCCCTGAACTGCTCGTCTCACCAGAGCCGGGTCATTGCACAAAGCATCCACTTCATGTAGAATACGGCCCTGCAATTCGTCAAGATCACGGGGAGGAGTTACGAACACCTTGTTCTTTAAATGTCCCCAAAGGAAATAATCACATGGTGTGAGGTCAGGTGATCCTGGCGGCCATTCCACTGCATGGTTGAGGGCGATGACTCGGTCTCCAAAGAGTTCCCTCAGTCGATCTCGTACAGCGATAAGACGATGTGCTGGAGCGCCGTCTTGGGCCCACTCAAGATATCTGAAGACACCACGAACCTGTCGCTCAAAGTTCTCCTCCAGCTGCGGTAAAACTTCATCATTGATCATCTGCAGATACCTGTTACCATTGACATTCCTTTGAAAGAAAAATGGTCCGATCACCTGACCACTTCCACAAAGTCCCAACCAAACAGTCCACATTTGTTGATTCATGTTGGTGTCAAAATTAAATTCCGGGGGTTGTCCTGTCGGTGCATATTCAAGAACATTATGGTATTGACCATGCCGTCCATGGCGAAAGCAGCTTCGTCACCGATAACGAGATACCGTAGGAAATTGACATCTGCTTCGCAATGTGCTATCAACCATCCGGCAAGCACCAGCCTCCTGGCAAAATCCCCTGGCGTAAGTTGATGACGGATGTGAATCCGATATGGATGTTGGTGGAGGTCCAGTCTTATGATTCGGTTGAATGTTGCCGAAGGCAATCCCGTCCCATTTTGTCTTCCGCTGGTATCCCTAGGATGCTCCAAAACGTGCTGCCTTACTGCTGCAATGTTCATTTCCGATCGCCAGTGCGCCTCCTACCAGAATTCCCCTTCTTGCGGTTGAGGCTAGTGCCATGCTCTCGGTATTTTCTAACATTTGCCCAGATGGTTTTGGCTGCTGGAGGCTCCCGTTCTGGGAAGCGTTACCTGAACGCATCACGAGTTCGCTGCAAACTTCCAATTTGGTGAAAGGTTGTAACCACGAAGGTCCGCTGTTCAGTCGTAAGTTGAAACATCTTTTCAATGACTCAGACTGTCTGTAACCCATACACTGTATGCCCATCTTAAATGCCCATCTTAAACAAAGGATTACGCAACCGACGATTACCAGACCAGGTTAACAATTTTACATAATCAACTTGGCAGTCGACAAGTAATGCGTCCATTTCAAACTGTCTTGCACCGATTAGCCAAACTTGTAAAAATGCGATTTGAACTTGTCATTTTCAATGAACATGAACTCGGTCATGTGTGACAGCAATGATGCATGAAAGGCATCAATGGAAAGCTGAGGATCTCCTCATAATTGGTAAACCAAATGTAAATTGTCAAACTAAATAACCTTTGCATATTAACCCCTTGAATTCGGATTACCTTTTTTTTGATACGCAGTGTGTGTGTGTGTGTGTGTGTGTGTGTGTGTGTGTGTGTGTGTGTGTGTGTGTGTGTGTGTGTGTGTGTGTGTGTGTGTGTGTGTGTGTGTGTGTGTGTGTGTGTGTGTGTGTGTGTGTGTGTGTGTGTGTGTGTGTGTGTGTCACACTTTCTCCATTTGTGAAGGCACACAACAGATTTCTGCAAAACCTCCAAAACCTTATTATGGCAAAATCTTTAACACCCTCCGACTAATGACACCAAACAGGCACTCAACACTTGCTCCGCTACTTCTCTTTAACTTCACAGTGCATCTGGCTTCACGTCCGACAGGATAGCTCAGAAATACCGGATTTGCTTTTGAGCCATCTCGTGTGGCTTTGATTCTCAACTCAAATATAAACTGTCACCTTGTTGCTTTGCAGGCAGGATGTTGCGCATCAATGAGTGTGCCATCCCTCGGATGGACAGTAGGCTAGTGACCCATCCACCGGCATTAACCGGTGGATGTTAGAGATACAGTGTGTTTGAAAAATCGTTGACCCTTTTATGCCGGCACCCTGGCCGAATTCCAAATCCTTTCCAAATGTGTAAGGGCACTGCATCGGTTGTACATCTTTGCCTCAGAAATGATACAACCAGAGGTTTGAATTCGTTATTTATTTCGGCTGAATATACATTTGCAAGAAGAATTTAGCATCCTCAGTGGATTTGAGTTTCCACAAAGAGAGGTTTGTTCATGTCGGCAAAACATCATATGGGGAAGGCAATATGAAACTCATCTGTGCAGTCTCCATCTTCCAAATATCTGTCCACAATAACTTTCTCCCAGCCAGCGGCTCCCAGCGCACGTTAACACCCGGCTGCATCTCCTGCTTTGTATATATCATCTTTTTCTTCCCTTTCTTATTTTTTACGATCACACTGAGATTAATCTTAGATTAATCTTTTAAAATCTTCATTCTGCACTACTTCCATACCAAGCTGAAACCTTGCTTCCCAGACTGCACATTCCGCTCCATTCCAACTCAGACTGCCTGCATGACATTGTACTTGCCAGATCTTACTTTACAATCACTTAGAAGAGCCAGCAAGGTTTTGAAGCATGCAACTAAGTCTGACCTTAACAGCATTAAATTCAGCCGTTGACACCCTCGAAGGCAAACAACGTTGTAACCATCCAAGGCTATTTCCAAATCACGTGGCAAGACTCTCATAAACCCTCGCCATTAACCTGAAAAATGTGTGGCACATGTATGGCACGCAAAACCAATAAAACTGAGTGAAACTTACCGGGGAGCCAATGAATGCAAAAATCCTATTCACGCATCTTGAGATACTTTCTAGTTGCCGTTGTGATCAGGGATCTGATCAGGCCAGTGGGTGGTTTTGATCGCATTGCTCCGCAAAAGCATTGTTCAGCAATTTTTGTTTTGTTCTGTCTGATTATCCTTGCTTGTATACTCCAACATGATCTCAAACATGTTAATAAAAACTACGCATATTGCATTGTAAATCAAGTTTAAGTTGTATACAGACATATCATAGCTGCTATATGGTGTTAGTGCAATGTCATCCATAATAAAGGGCCAATGGTAAGAGCTTGCCTCGTATTGAAGCACAAAGGCATGAAGGATGTTTGTGTGAGGGTCATTCAAAATTGGCATGGGCATTTGCTCATAGGAGGTATAGTTATAGCTCAGCAGAGCTCACGATTCACATCATTATGATTTGCGTTGTAACCAGGAGTTATAACTCGACCGTACTCACGATTTGCTTGCACACCAACCACAAAACTTGGCAGAGTTATTGCATTAGGTCGTAGGACCATTATACTTGGTGTGTCTCAAAGTTTGCAAATGCACTTAACACACAAAAAATATTTTGACGGTGTGCAACTCTTGTCCAAGGGCCAGCAAGATAGCCGAGAGTTATGCATGCTCACCCTTGAGCTGTTTAGCCTGAGTTCTAATCTCGGCCTAGCTATAAACTGTCACCCTGGTGGTGTAATCAATGGGTGTGCCGTCTCTCGGTGTACGTTACACCGGGGGTCCCTTCTGCCGGCATTAGCTAGTAGTGGACATGAAAGATCAAATGGTGTTCTTCACCAAAAGTAATCAAGTTATCTCTGACACCCTGAACAAATTCCAAATTCCTGCCCGACTACCACTGAGAAGGCAAAGACAAACCACCCAGTGTAATCCTTGCCATGGTGCTGCTTTGGCAGCACTGAACTTGCTTTCAGGCAGAATACCAGAAAGAAAAGAACTGTTGTCCAGCTGTTTAGTTATTTTATTTTTCTCCTGCATGCAACTTTCTCTTTTATTTTAAATAAGTCTTTGTCTATATGCATGATAGTCACTGCTAACTGCACATCTGCATTCTTCACTCAGGTGACAAAGGATCTATCAAGAAGTCTTCGTCCTCAAGTTCTCCCAGCTCAGACAAGGCTGCAACTGCCGCGGATCCTTTTACAGGCAAGGATAGCCACGTTAACTGCTAATTCCAGCCAGGCACGCTCCCAACCAGCCATTTTGCTGCGACTCGTTTTCTCCATCGCTCAGGGATCAGGCAGCCATGCATGCTGTTTCTTTGGGTAAATAGTTAAGTCTCCATCTGGTGAATTGAAGCTACTGGAATAGCCTTGAGGGCAGTGAGGACACTGGGAATAGCCTTTAGTGCAGCAAACCAACAATGTAAATGAAGCACCGGTTTGTACAAAACACTGAAGTTTACAGTGCTCCTGCTGTTACTGTGTAGGTGTGACATGTGGCAGCCCAGAAGCGCTGAAAGCTTTTACAAGAAAAGTCAGCTTGGGCAACCACTCTACACATGCTTCTCAGGACGTCTCTCCAGAAAAAAGGGCCTTGGGCACGGTATATATCACAGAGCAAAACCTTCTCTTTGCTATTATGAAGATAACTTGTCGTTAGTCCTGACAAAACTTCGCTTGCGGTGGGTGGTGAAATGGAAGCTTCACATCAATTCTTCCCAATCTTTGTATAAACTTCATCACAAATTGTTCAGTAGTTTTCAATAACAGTTCAACTGGTTCTTGAACTTTATTTGGCGGACAAGCATATCGCCTTCCTGTTTGAATACTTCTACGGTACATCCTTTCAAGAATGAAGCATTATTGGATGAAAAAATATATATTGAAGAGTAATATTTAAGTGTAGTTCTTCATATTCACTACCCACTGATGCCGCTCAAATGTGTTTGCTGCCCATTTGTGTTTGCTGCCCATTTGTGGTTGCTGCCCATTTGTGTTTGCCACCCATCGTGATTCCGCCCATCTTGATCTTAGAAATAAGAAACATTCACATTCATGGTCCTTGTTACCAACAATGGCAAGCAAGCCAAGGAACTAACGTTCTGTTGGATGACTTTTCCCTCTTTTGTTTTTTTTTATCATCAGATTGCCACCGAGGCCGAGCAGCTGGCTTGGGCAAAGCGGGAAAGTGAGCATGTGGAGCAGGAACGGCAAGAACGACTCAGGAAAAAAGAGCAGGAAGAATTGGAACTCGCCATTGCTCTAAGTAGATCTGAGAGTTCAGATGCGTAGGATTGCTTGACGAGGAAAATGTAATTTTGACAAAAGGGGACTATAGGAATACAGTAAGACAGACTTGAGCAATGGTAAAGCATTTTGCAGTTTGCTTTTGTGGCCCATGGATGTTGTCAGATTTTCAAGAAATGTTGAAATGTGACAGTTGCCATCCTGAATTGATTGATTACCTTGGACTTTTAGACGTGTGAAGAGACCGAAAATAGTTGTTTTTGTGAGCAAACCACCATGAGCGCGTTTCCGCCGAGTCTTGGTATTCAAGCATCGTACTTTCCGTTTGGGTTGCCATGCCAAGTTATCTTAGTGCCGTCTTGGGACCTTGGGAACGGAAGAGTATTTGGTGTGGGGGGTCCCCACCTCGCCCTCTCCTTTTTTATGTTTAATTTTCTTCCCCTGGTTGAAACGTTTGTTTCTATCTTTGCTGTACCGTAGTAAAAAAGATAATGCTTCGGTTTTTCTTTCACAGTGCATGTGCTCAGAAATAACTTGTGTTGAATGTTAATATTCCGTTATTGTGCAGAGAATCTATATCGTGTAGATGTCTTTTTTAGGGATTTTAATTTTTCATGACGGGGGTATTACATCGAATGCTCGTTCAGAGAAGGCCCGCTGTTTGAACTTTGGATGCACAGATGGGATTTTTTCTTTTCTTTCATTAAGCTGGGGTGTTGCAATCTTCGATAAACAAAAGGTAATTGTGAATTGACAACCACGTCAAAGTGCAGACAGTCTGTCTATACATCAACCCCAACTTTTTCTCATGGTCCAATAGCTGAACAGAAGCACCAATTGCATTTTGGGAATCCTCACCAATTGCATTTGTATCACCAGTATAACACTAGCAGTGCAGCTCACTGCAGCACTCCGTTCTCACCAGGTAGGAAGCGTCTCACCTTTTCTGAATCATTTTAAACCGCTGTTAGAAAAGAGCGACGTGTGTTTGCCGATGAAAAATGCTCCTTTATCGGATTCCTCCGCTTTCCATGTTGCTGCATGCCAGGACTTTCTGCACGTATGGTCAGAGGGTGGTACAAAGATATTTTGGATTTGAATTTACCGTCACTCGAGCGAGGTGTAAATATTTTGACGTAACGCGCCAATGTCTGTTTTAGCTTGAAAGTGTATAATGTTTGTTGTTGTTTTTTAAATGCCAAATTTGTCCTCCAGCTGTGTTTTGAGACCATGTACAAGTTCTTACCATTGTGATGGCTTCGTCAGACTTGTCTGCTGTTCTCCCTGATTTACCAGGTTAGCTGTGTTTATTGTTTGGTGGAAAGATTGTCCTTTTTCTTTTTTTTCACTTTTTTATTGGTCCTGTGTGCCACACATTATTGCTTCTCAGAGCCACATTGAACTATAGAACCCCAGAAACATAGCTTTGTGTACGTAATTGGTTTGCATCAAATCCTAAGGCCCAGAATTTTTTCCTTTTTCAAGTTGCTTTATTCTCTGACTCATCTGCACACGGTTCCAACCCGTTATGCTGCTCAGGTTTTTGAACTGCGTTTAGTGTTGAACACGTTTCAGTGGCTGTTGCGTTTTACAGGCAGTGCTGCATTAGGGATTTGCTGTTGTTGCCACACTTTGGAATGTGTATTATCATCTGTAAAGATGCAGTTGTGTGAATATTTTAGTTATTGGAGGTGTTGTACATTAAACTGTGGAATGAATATATACATAAAGAATAAGTGAATATTTGAATGTATATTTTCAGTGTATAATAAAATTATCTCCTGCTGGTAAATGCTAGTTTGTTTTGATTCCTGACTTGATAAAACTTGGGTTACAAATTGGTGGTTATTCTAATTGGGGAATGTGAGCAGCACCACTTTAAAGGCTGCCCATACCAAGCTTCCTAAAAAGATAACGATAAAGTGTGCAATGATGCCACCTACAGGCCATACCTGGCATAGCAGACATATTGGTCACTGGTAATCCAGATGGGTTTCTATTACTGATAATCTGATACCGACATGTTCTTCCTGACTAGATTTGTCTTAGATTGTGGAAGTATTTGTACACATTACACCAATGGAAAAACCCGACAGTGACGTTTGTTGCGTGAATGTTATCAGTGACTGCTTAATTTCCAAGTCACACAAGCCCCAAGTGCAAGAAGTGCAGGAACAGTCGGTGGGATGGCTCGCACAGGATACGACCTCCCCTCACTGTGGTAACTGGATACAGCGACGTGGGTCCTGGTAAGTTTTCTTAAGCCAGATACACAAATTCTGGATGAGGATTGGCTGTGAAAGCTGGGTAGCGGAAGTACAGGAACACACACCCTGCGCTGATAAAACTTTTTTCCCTGAGAGCACTGCATCCCAACCTCGTCACCAACTTTTCCAGCATTCCCCACCGAAGGCAGACCAAGACGGGCACAGGATGTGGATGATGAGGATCAAAAATGTGGTGATGTGATGATGTGGTTTGATGAGGATGACAGCTTGGGTTCCAACCACTGACCTTCCAGACTCGGAGCGGATATTCTAACCATTACACCGCCGAGATTTATTTATTTAAATTAACAACAACATTACAGCACAAGTTGCTTGGCAACAGACTCAAATGCTGCCATCTTGGCTGGCATGAGTGGATCCAGAACCGCATGTTTAATGATCTTGTAGGATTTTGATGATGGCTCAGTGTAGTTTACCTCATCAGACCGCACCGTTTTCACATCAGCTACAGCATTTTTTCATATCTCCTGGACTCACATAACAACTGGTACATTCTCCTCCCACCTGTGCTTACAGTATTTAAGTGGGATGTTATCAATGCCAGTTATTTTTAGAAAATCTTCCCTCCTAGCTGGAGGATCAACAAATAACCAGTGCAGGGAAGACAGAACATCGGCTACATGCCATTATGAGGCTATACATCCAGCTTTTAAGGCATTGTGGACGGTATGAAGTCCACACGACCCAACACTTGTCAGTTTAACGGCATCTCCATCTGATCCAAATACTTCTTCTTCAAGAGGCTCATGGAGATTTATGTTTACGTTGGAACCATCCATGGTTAGCTGAAGAATCTTTGTGACTGGGCGGACTCCCTGCCACTCCTGAATTGCCCAATAAATCTGGCATTGTCCTGTTTTTGTTGCTGCAGGCTTCTGTAAAAATATAGAATTTCGAATAAGTAGAATCACTTATTATTCAAATCAAATAAGTAATTAGGAATTAAATCTTAATTCAAATGCTGATGAGATATTTTAAAATACATACTTGCAACTAGAGCGGCACTCGGTAGAGAGCATACCTCCACTAGGCTGAACAGTCTTGTCACTTAACCACCGCCTTCACCAAGTTTTGTCATAACTCGCCCACAACTTTTTCAAATATCGTGTTATATATCATTTTTGGCCATATCATCAATAGTGAAGAATCACTTCGGAATTTAAAAAATTATCGTGTCCAGATCACCAAATTTCGTATCCAGATCACCAGATTCTGATAATCACCAAATTATAATCAAGCTAGAACGGCACCTCAGTAGAGAGAATACCTCCCCCTGTTTGTCCATATCACTCGATCGTGAAGAATCACTTAAATTAAATAATTCTCATATCCGAATCTATATTCAGATCTTCATCAAAATCGAATCGATTCTTCCTTGTCACATACACAACCTGTCCACCAAGTTTCGTCCAAACCATCCATAACTTTTTCACATATCCCGCAATGTATAGTGTTTGGCCCAATCTCCCAATGGTGAAGAATCACTTTAAAAATTCTAGTAGCCGAATCCGAATCCGGATCTTCACCAAAATCTAATCATTTCGTCCTTGTCACATACGCTACATCTCTGTCAAATTGCGTCAGAATCGGTCCACAACTTTTTGAGATATTTTGTTCACAAACAAACAGACAGGGGTGAAAACATCACCTCCATCCACCTTTGGTGGCGGAGGTAATAAATGAACAGGATTATAACTAATTAATTAATATATGTGGGAAAATTACATGGCCAGACCAGGAATAGAACCTAAAAGTATCCTCCCCTCCCTTTATCTCCAGGCTCCCAAACTCTCCATTTTTTAAATTTACGACCGTTCCCGTGCGTGCGTAATAAATAGACAGTTACTAACTAGCCATTGGAAATCTTAAAAGTTCATTATCACGATGACGTTTGCCAATTAACCTTCAGCTTTGGGTTAAATGTTGCTTATTAATACAAACCATATTCCAAATCCCAACTGTATCGTATGAGGAATCCACACTCCTTGGAAGTCCGGTCCGGGTAATTCGGCGACACTCGTCCCAATGCTTCGACTCTCGAGGCGATGAGTCTGGAAGTGATTAAGTCCGCGTTTGCGGAATTTCCAAACAAGAGGATGTCCTGCTTGGGGGCTGAAGCGCGGAAGAGGGTGGATGCTGCCTGGAAGCCATTTCGGGCCCGGTGACTCTTTGGAAAGTAAGTTTGTCCCCACCTGGCCTCGTCTCATTGCACTTCGATAACCTCACAGGTTCAAGCAGCACTGTTCTTCATAATCCGATAACATCTGGAAATCTGGAATTGCCAGGAGACCTCGTCACGTGGGATCGATGATTGTCCTGTCTTTCTTACCGATTGTGATATTGTGGTCTTCCGTGGACATGAGCGAGTTATCGCTGGCACTCTGAACAAATTACAAATTTATGCTCGGATACCTTTACTCGGAACGCCGGGCCTCACCAGCCGGTCCGTGTAAGGCTTGAGCCATAAACTAGCAAAAAAATGCCCGGCCAAACACAAAGGTGGGAGTAGGAGTAGTAGTAGTAGCGTTCGGTAGTAGAAGAAGAGGTAGTAGAAGTAGTAGCGGAGGTAATAGAAGTAGTAGAATAAGAGGTAGTAGAAGGAGAAGTAGTAGTAGATAATTAGTAGTAGTAGAAGCAGGAGTAGTAGTAGAAGTATTAGTTGTAGTAGGAAAAGTAGTAATACTAATAGTAGCGGTGGTAGTCGTAGTAGTAGAGGTAGTAATACTAATAGTAGCAGGGGTAGTAGTAATAGTAGTAGAAGATGTAGTAGTAGAAAAAGTAGTAGTAGTAGAGAAGTAGTAATACAAATAATAGAAGAGGTAGTAGTAATTGTAGCAGTAGTAGTAGTAGTAGAGGAAGTAGCAATACGAATATTAGCAGAGGTAAGTAGTAGTAGTAGTTGTAGTAATACGAATAGTAGGAGACGTCGTCGTCGTCGTCGTCGTAGTAGTAGTAGTAGTAGTAAAAGATTAGTAATACGAATAGTCGGAGAGGTATTAGTTGTAGTAGTAAAAGAGTAGTAATGCGAATAGTCGAAGAGGTAGTAGTAGTGGTAGTAGTAGTATTAGTAGTAGTAGTAAAAGAGTAGTAATACGAATAGTAGCGAAGGTAGTAGTAGTAGTAGGAGAGGTAGTAGTAATACTAATATTAGGAGAGGTAGTAGTAGTAGTAGTAGTTGAAATAATACTTGTAGAACCTTTTGTTCATATGTGTTCTGTACCGTCCCCCAAACAGTGATGACTCCATCTACATTTCACTGTCTGACAACATGGACCAACTTCTATCCATTCATCCCAACTCTCTCTTCCTCATATGTGGTAACTTCAACTGTCATCATGCCACCTGGTTGGGTGTGGGTTCCTCTCTCACCAGCCATGGCACCTCAGCAAAGGACTTCTGTGACTCACTGGGATTGACACAATCTGTCAATTTCCCGACCCGGATCTCAGCCAATGGAGTATCTTCTCTTCTAGACTTGGTTATGACAAACTTCCCTGCTAATGTCTGCTGCTCTTCTTCTGCTCCAATCGGTTCTTCTGATCATGTGCTTGTCAAAGTGGACATCTCTCTGGCCATTCTCAGAGAGCCTCCTCAGCGTCGACGAGTCTGGCATTTCACTCAGGCCGACTGGCACGGTCTTCAAGCAGCCATCAATCGTCTGGATTGGTCTCCCATCTGCACTGCCTCTGACATCAATTCTTCCTGGGAATTCTTCCAAAGCAAACTGATCTCTCTCATGCACAGATTGATCCCATCTCGCCTTCAGTTGTCTTACCCTTCCTCCCGTCCATGGTACACTGAATCTTGTGGTGAGGCAGTTGCCCTGAAACAACTTGCCTTTGCCTCTTGGAAGGCTAATCCAACTGGAGGCAATCTCAGTTCCTTCCACCAAGCTCGGAACAAGTGTGTGTCTACCCTCAGGAGTGCCAGGAAGCACTATCTCTCCTCACTCAAGAATGAACTCTCAAACCTGTCTCCTTCCTCCAAATCCTGGTGGCGTCTGGTCAAATCCGTTTCTGGTGTTTGTTCCCCCTCCATCCCCTCCCTTACCTCAAATGGCCACACAGTTGACATCGCATGTGACAAAGCCGAATGCCTCAACTCTGTGTTTGCCTCAAAATCCTTAGTCCCAAACCCATCTCTCTCTGTTCCCACCTTTCCCAGTCGAACCAAACTGCTCCTGGACTCGGTGTCCTTCTCTCCTGACAAGGTGGAGGAGTTTTTGTCAAACCTCGACTCTGATTCTGCAACTGGACCAGACGGCATCAGCACACGGGTCCTAAAATCCTGCTCTGCCGCTCTGTCTCACCCTCTCTCTGTTCTTTTCACCCTATCTTTTGCTCAAGGTCATCTGCCAGCATCCTGGAAATCAGCTAACATTACCGCTTTACACAAAAAAGGTGCAAAAGCAGATCCTTGCAACTACAGACCAATCAGCCTGCTCCCAATTATCAGCAAAGTCATGGAATCCATCATTGCTTCGGATATGAAATCTTTCCTCTTCTCCAATGGCTTGATCTCTGATCATCAATTTGGTTTCAGACCAGGTCACTCTACTCTGGACATGCTGCTTCTGCTGTCTCAACAATGGATGGAGGTCCTCAATGCCAAACAGGAAATCACAGCTGTCTCCCTTGACATATCACGTGCCTTCGATACGGTCTGGCACCCAGCTCTGCTCACCAAACTCTCCTCCTATGGTATCCATGGAAATCTCCATGCATGGCTTGCGGACTTCCTCTCTGGTCGTAGTCAACGTGTGGCCCTGAATGGATTTCTCTCATCTCCCCTTCCTGTTCAGGCTGGAGTTCCCCAAGGCAGTGTTCTGGGCCCTGTGCTTTTTCTGGTCTTTATCAATGATCTCTCCGACTCTCTGGAAAATCCTCTCTATCTCTTTGCTGATGACTCCACTCTCTGCCGCTCCATTCCTCTTCCCTCAGATCGGCAGTCTGCAGCCTCCTCACTCTCTGAAGACCTGGACAAAATCACAGACTGGTCAAACAAGTGGAACATGTCTTTCAATCCTGACAAATCTCACTCTCTTACTATGTCTCTCCGAAAAGATCGACTGGACAACCCTCCCATCTACTTTCTCAACAATCCTCTCCAAGAAATTCTGTCGCTCAAGCTTTTGGGTCTCACTATCTGCCATGATCTTTCTTGGGAAAACCACATTTCCAAGCTGGCCTCCAAAGCCAGTCGCCGACTGGGCATCCTCCGTCGTGCGAAGTCCTTCCTCGGCACACCTGAGCTCCTCACCACATACAAGGCTTTCATCCGCAGCTCAATGGAATACTGTTCTCCCCTATGGGCCGGTGCTCCTGCCTCACACCTTGCTCGGCTTCACGCTGTTGAATCCAAAGCTTTCAAAATCATTGGAATCTCCCGCGATGAAGCTATCTCTGAGGGCCTTTCACTCACTCACCGCAGGCAGGTAGGTGGTCTTTCTGTCTTCTACCGACTCCTCTCCGGCCTTACTCCCCCAGCTCTCTCTGTGCTCTGTCCCCCAAATATTCCTACAGGTCGCACAAGATCTGCCAGCAACCCTCTGATGGTTAAACTGCCGAAATCTCGGCTCTCTGCTCACCTTCACTCTTTCATTCCTCTTTTCTCCCACCTCTGGAACAAACTCCCACACTCCCTTCAATCCCACTCCTCCCTCCAGGTCTTTAAAACAGCTGTTCACCACCATCTCTTATCTTCCCCCATCCAAAACCTTGATCTTTTCTACCCCCACTAATTCACCCCAGATCCACCTTGTATACAAGGTCGAGGCTCGTGAAAGAGCGAACATTAATCACACAGAAAGACAAACCGACACATAAAACATATAACATAGGGAGCGGTAGACAAGATGGGGAGAGAGGGGGAAGGACACAAACACAACATTTGAGAGCAGTGACCGAGAGACATGGAGACATCGAGAGATCTGAGAGAGGGCGAGGGCTTGGGGGGGGGGCGTGGGAAGGGGGCGGTGGGAGAGGTATAAAACATATGGACACTGCCAGGACTTCCAGGAAAGAAGTTGGAATTTCAAACGAGGTGGATCTGGGGTGAATTAACGGGGGTAGAAAGGATCAAGGTTTTCGATGGGGGAAGATAAGAGATGGTGGTGAACAGCTGTTTTAAAGACCTGGAGGGAGGAGTGGGATTGAAGGGAGTGAGGGAGTTTGTTCCAGAGGCGGGAGAAAAGAGGAATGAAAGAGTGAAGGTGAGCAGAGAGCCGAGATTTCGGCAGAAACCTTGTTTGAAATTCCAACTTCCTTCCTGGAAGTGCTGGCAGTGTCCATATGTTTATACCTCTCCCACTCCCCCCCCCCCCCCCTTCACATGCCTCCCCCCCAAAGCCCTCTCCCTCCCACAGATCTCTCGATGTCTCCATGTCTCTCGGTCCCTGCACTCAAATGTTTTGTTTGTGTCCTTCCCCCTCTCTCCCCATCTTGTCTACCGCTCCCGATGTTATTTGTTGTATGTGTCTGTTTGTCTTTCTGTGTGATTCATGTTCGCTCTTTCACGAGCCTCGATCTTGTATGCCAAAAAAAAAAAAATAATAAAAAAAAAAATACAAATAGTAGGAGACGTCGTAGTAGTAGTAAAAGAGTAGTAATACGAATAGTAGCAGTAGTAGTAGTAAAAGAGTAGTAATACGAATAGTAGCAGAGGTAGTAGTAGTAGAAGAAGAAGTAATGAAGGAGCCGGGGCTCCCACGTCGATCGGAAGAATGGACGCGACAAAAAGCTAGAATTCATCTGAGTTGCTTTAATGAAATCAAACACTCAGGCACTCTGAAAAACCGTTTATCAGTCAGCAATATATATCTATTCCGCCAGGGGGTTTGCCCAGGCCCGGCGCCAGGGGGCGTGGCCCAGCGTCCTGGCTGCGGCCTGGCAAGTTGAGCGCGGGCCTGGGCGTCCTGGACGAGCCCGGCATGGTGATCGCTCCGCGTCCTTGATAGGTGCAAGGCGATTGTGAAAACTCAGCGGCAGCCGCTACACACGTCCCCCCAGAATCGACTTGCACCGGCAGGGTCAATTTGAGGGGGGTCCTGATGACCCGGCCGAAGCGACCCCTGGCGGGTCGTGGGAGGGGGTCCGGTGAGGTGGTGGGCGGTCGAGTGGGGGGCACCGTGGACGGGGGACGGCCTCGCCGCGGCGGAAGGGCCACCCGTGGTGGGTGGTCGACGTCCACGTGCGCCGGCTTGAGGCGGTCCACAGCAATCCGGTCCGACCTGCCGCCGATGTCGATGACGAACGACTTGTCGTCCCGTCGCAGCACCCGGAAGGGCCCGTCGTACGGCGGCTGGAGTGGCCACCGATGTGCGTCGTGACGCACAAAAACATACTCCGCTGTGCGGAGTGCTGGGGGGACGTAGGACTGGGGGTCACCGTGGTGGGATGTTGGCACGGGGGCAAACCGTCGGGCGGCCTCCTGGAGGTCCGAGCGCTGGTGAGCTGCGGACCAGGGACTGGTAGCGTCGGGCACAAATTCGCCCGGGACGCGTAGCACCTGGCCATAGACAAGCTCGGCGGTGGATGCCTGGAGGTCCTCCTTGGGGGCCGTGCGAAGGCCCAAAAGGACCCACGGCAGCCGGTCGGCCCACCCGACGTCTTGAAGGCCGGCCATGAGCGCGGCCTTCATGGAGCGGTGGAATCGCTCGCACAACCCGTTTGCTTGGGGGTGGTAGGCCGTAGTACGGTGGAGCTTGATCCCCAGGTTGCGGGCGACCGCGCCCCACAGCTCGGAGGTGAACTGTGGACCGCGGTCTGACGAGATGTCCGCCGGTGCGCCGAAGCGGGCGACCCAGGTGGCGATGAAAGCCTGCGCCACGTCGGCGGTGGTGGTGGAGACGAGGGGAACGGCCTCCGGCCACCTGGTGGTCCTGTCCACCATGGTGAGCAGGTGTGTGAACCCCCGTGACGGGGGGAGGGGGCCCACCAGATCCACGTTGACGTGGTCGAAACGTCGTTCGGGCACGGTGAAAGGTGCCAGCGGGGCCTGGGTGTGTCGGTGGACCTTGGCCCGTTGGCAGGCCGTGCAGGCGCTGGTCCAATCGCGGACGTCCCGACGAAGGCCGTGCCAGACGAAACGCGCCGACACCAGCTTCTGGGAAGCTTTCCGGCCCGGGTGGGAAAGGCCGTGGAGGGAGGCGAAGATGCGGCGTTGCCAGGCGACGGGCACGATGGGGCGAGGCTGGCCTTGGGAGACGTCGCAGAGCAGGACAGTGTCCGCGCAGGGGATGTCGGCCAGGCGGAGGCCCGTGTCCGCCGCCCGGAGGGCTTGCACCGTGGTGTCGGTGGTTTGGTCCGCCGCCATAAGCGCAAAATCCACGCCCAGGTGGACCGCGTTCGCGCTGGCCCGGGAAAGACAGTCGGCCACGGCGTTGTTTTTGCCGGCGACGTGCCGGATGTCCGTGGTAAACTCCGACACGGCGGAGAGGTGGCGCTGTTGGCGGGCCGACCATGGCTCCGTGACCTTGGCCATGGCGTAAACCAACGGCTTGTGGTCGACGAACGCCGTGAAAGGTCGGCCCTCCAGGAGGTGGCGGAAATGGCGGACGGCCAGGTGTAGACCGAGGAGCTCCCGGTCAAACGTGCTGTATTTGAGCTCGTTCGGCCGGAGCTGCCGGCTGAAAAAAGCGAGTGGCTGCCAAACCCCGTTCACCCATTGCTCATGTACGGCGCCCACCGCGTAGTCGGAGGCATCCGTGGTGAGGGCGATGGGAGCGTTGAGCACCGGGTGAGCGAGCAGTGTTGCGTCGGCGAGGGCCCGCTTTGAGCCTTGGAAGGCCGCATCCATTGCTGCGGACCAGGCGATGTCGTGCTTGGCCGGCATGCCCCGGAGGGCTTCGTAGAGGGGCCGCATGAGCTGAGCAGCGCGGGGCACGAAGCGGTGATAAAAATTCACCATTCCCAGGAATTCCTGCAGGGCCTTTATGGTGCGGGGACGCGGGAACGTGGTGATGGCCTCGACCTTGGTTGGCAGCGGCACGGCCCCGTTCTTGGTGATGTGATGGCCCAAAAAATCAACGGCCGTCGTGCCGAAGTGGCATTTGGCCGGGTTGACGATGAGGCCGTACTCGCTGAGGCGCTCGAACAGCGTCCGGAGGTGGAGGAGGTGCTCGGCCCGGGACGTGCTGGCGACGAGGATGTCGTCCAGGTAAACGAAAAGGAACGGCAGGTCACGCAGCACGCCGTCCATC
The DNA here is from genome assembly GCF_964187855.1 of Myxine glutinosa. Taxonomy (NCBI): domain Eukaryota; kingdom Metazoa; phylum Chordata; class Myxini; order Myxiniformes; family Myxinidae; genus Myxine; species Myxine glutinosa. The sequence goes on along the minus strand of NC_136261.1, from coordinate 79,793,364 downwards.
AAGCGCTGGAACGCCTGAGCCGCGTTCTTGAGACCAAACGGCATCCGCAAGAATTCGAATAAGCCGAACGGCGTGATGACTGCCGTTTTAGGGACGTCGGCCGCCCTGACAGGTACCTGGTGATATCCCCGTATGAGGTCAATTTTCGAAAAAATGACCCGTCCCGCCAGACGGGCGGAGAAGTCTTGGATATGCGGGATCGGGTACCTGTCGGGGGTGGTAGCGTCATTGAGACGGCGGTAGTCGCCACACGGGCGCCATCCACCCCCCGGCTTTGGCACGATGTGCAGTGGCGAGGCCCACGCGCTATCGGAGCGCCGCACGATGCCGAGGTGCTCCAACGCGTCGAATTCGGCCTTCGCTACGGCGAGCTTGGCTGGGTCGAGGCGGCGGGCCCTGGCGTAGACCGGCGGGCCCGTGGTTGGTATGTGGTGCTCGATCCCATGCCGTACTGCGACGGCCGAAAACGTCGGCCGCGTGAGGGCCGGGAACTCCGTGAGCAGGCGAGCAAACTCGTTCGCCGCCGGGACGGCGCATGCCAGCTCGGTCGGCGCGGAGCTGCTAAATGTGCATACCAGGGAGCTGAAGGTTTCAGCGTTGATTAAACGACGCCGTTGGACGTCCACCAGCAGTCCGTGTGCGCAGAGGAAGTCGGCGCCTAGCAGAGCCACGGGCACGTTGGCGGTTACAAACGTCCAAGCAAAGCGTTGGCCGCCGAAGCAGAGGGTGACGTTGCGCGGGCCGAAGGTGCGGATAGTCGATCCGTTGGCCGCAACTAAGGAGGGGCCGCAAACCGCGGATTGCCTGTCCTGGTCAGAGGCGGGTATGACGCTCAGTTGGGCGCCGGTGTCGCACAGGAAGCGCCGTCCGGACGCTTTATCCGTGATGAACAGTAAGTTGCCCGTGTGGCCGGCGCTCATGGCTGGTAATGAACGCCGGCCCGGCCGTTTCCCGGCCTGCCAAAGGTGCACGGGGGTCGGCATGTCCGGGCCTTCTGTCCGAACCTGGCATGATAGTAACACCACGCTTGGTCAGGTGGAGGCCTCGGTCGTCGTGCCGGAGGTGGTCGGCTCGGTAGAGCGGCCGCCAATGGCGTCGGCAGTTCGGCCGTCGACCGTGCCGGGTGCTTGGGCGCCCTGGGTGTTGCGTCGGACGGCGGTGGGTCCCATGTCGCCGCTACGATGCGCTGTCCTGCGGCGGAGATCTTGTCGGCTTCTCTGGCAAGGGCCCGGGGATCTGTGATCGTCGTGCTTGCCAGGGCGAGGCGTACCGGGTTAGGCAGCTGACGGAAGAACAGCTCCCGGAACAGGAATGCCGGAGAGTGCTCGCCGAGCAGTGAAAGCATGTAGTCCATGCGCTCGGAAGGGCGCGTGTCGCCGAGCTCAGGCAGATCGAGCAGGCGCCGTGCGCGTTCTGCCGATGGGAGGGCGAAAGCATCGAGGAGCAGCTTCTTAATCGCGCCGTATTTGTCAGCGGCTGGCGGGCTTTCGAGGAGGCTCAGGGCGCGGGCCGCGGTAACCGACCCGAGCGCAGCTACCACATGGTGGAAGCGGGTGTCGTCGGCCGTGATGCCTCGCAGGGCGAACAGGGACTCTGCCTGTGCGAACCAAACCGCCGCGTGAGCCTCCCAGAAGGTAGGCAGTTTAAGGGCGACTGCCGTGTCCATGTCGATAGGTCACCAATGAAGGAGCCGGGGCTCCCACGTCGATCGGAAGAATGGACGCGACAAAAAGCTAGAATTCATCTGAGTTGCTTTAATGAAATCAAACACTCAGGCACTCTGAAAAACCGTTTATCAGTCAGCAATATATATCTATTCCGCCAGGGGGTTTGCCCAGGCCCGGCGCCAGGGGGCGTGGCCCAGCGTCCTGGCTGCGGCCTGGCAAGTTGAGCGCGGGCCTGGGCGTCCTGGACGAGCCCGGCATGGTGATCGCTCCGCGTCCTTGATAGGTGCAAGGCGATTGTGAAAACTCAGCGGCAGCCGCTACAGTAATGCTAATAGTAGCAGCGGTAGTAGTAGTAGTAGTAGTAGTAGTAGTAGTGGTACAGTAGTAATAGTTGTCGTTGTAGTAGTAGTAGTAGTAGTAGAAGAAGTAGTAGTAGTAGTAGTAGTAGAAGTAGTAATACTAGTAGTAGTAGAAGAGGTAGTAATAGTAGGGGAGGTAGCAGTTGTAGAAGAAGTAGTAGTAGTATTAGAAGAGGTAGTAGTAGTATAAGTACGGTAGTAATACTAGTGGTAGTAGTAGTAGTATAAGTATGGTAGTAGTAGTAGGGGAAGTAGTAGTATTAGAATAAGGTGTAATACTAATAGTAGTAGAGGTAGTAGTAGTAGTAGTTTTACGTATGGTGAATGAATGATGGTAATAAAGTTACTTTGCCCTATTATCAGGCCCAGGAAGGTGGTTGAGGATTTTCAAGGGACGTCATCTCCAGTCTGAGGATATGAATTCCATCCCGACCACACAAACAAAGTACAGGTCCACGTGCGGTGTGCTGCTGTTGTGTGCATCACTCGGTGTGTTTTGCGTACCCGCGAAGACTTCGTTTGTCCTACGTAACAGCGGCGTGTCTGTGCCTCGAGGCCAGGAGGTGTTCGTGGACCCCGACGGTCTCCGCATCTCAGCTCCTGCCGCACGTAACAACACCTGTCGTGTCGAGATCGTGAAGGTGGAGGCTCTTTCACAGCGCGTTGGGAAACTCACGCCAACAGTGAGTTTTCATCAAGGACAATCAATTCATGGCTTTGTACAATTATACTGGTAACCGGTCCATAAGGTCAACGTTGGTAGGGATGTTGGGTCTACTGCCACACTCACATTGAGCCAATTGACGGTTTGCCCAAAATATGGTTTAATTTATTTTAAGGCGTCTCCAGCTCATGAGAGATCTTCTTATCATATGCAGGACGAGGACAATAGTGTTTATCAGTGACACATCCCTGCAGTTCTCAAGGCTTTTACAGAAGAGTTGAGTGAAAGTTTATTTCTCATTTTTAAGGTGTTTGCCCAAATGCAGTTTATTTGGTGGGATCTACAAACAGAAGCAGGGAAGAATAAATTTCAAATGAGCGAATGTCTAATTTTATTAAGCACAGGGGAAGGCGTATTGCTGTTGTAGGGTTTGTTTTCTACAATTGGCACCCCCGATTTTAATTTCATCACTGAGTTTCTTTGTCCCTGAGAATACTTAACCAACGTTTTTGAAAAAAATTCCAAGACTCCAAATTTCCGAATTATATCAATTTCTGAGCCGCATCTTGGAGCCGGCTAGGACTTTTGGAAGGAAAGTTTTCATCGATAATGGGAATATAAAGTACGAGAGATTGACATCTTTTTTTGACCTTGACCTAATTTTAAGGTAGTGACCTAATTATAGACATTTAAACATTTTCACCATAACTCGACTAAAGTTTGTCTGATCAGAACAAAATTGCATTTCTCTCGATGGCCTCGTGCAAGGTGCATTTATGCTTCACTTAGGTCTTACACCCCTCGGAGTACGAAACCACCATCTTGGTTTTTCTCCCTTTTTGCCAATGTCCGAGCTGTATCTCTGAGCCTGCTGTGACTTTCGGAATGAAATTTTGCATCAATAATGGGAATATAAAAATACGGGGTTGACATAATTTTTGACTTTGACCTCATGTTAAGGTCATAACCTAATTATTGACAATTTAACATTTTTCACCAAAACTCGACTAAGGTTTGGTTGATCAGAACGAAATTGACCACCATAGATAATGTAGAGGAAGGTGCATTTACTCTTCATTTACATCATACTCCTCGCCTGGTGTTGGCTTTGCGGTTAGGGTGCCGGCTTGGGATCCTAGGATCCTGGGTTCGAATCCCGGTCGATTGCTGAATTAACGCCAGGGGGGTTGACTCAGCCTGTCATCCTTCCGAGGTCGGCAAATTGAGTACCAGCTCACTGGTAATTCCCTGTGTGTCGCAAGAGGCGACTAACAGGGTTGGCGGCAGGAAGGGCATCCGGCCATAAAACATTGCTTCAAAAAGGGGACCTCGGTGCCCGAAAAAGGCCAACCCCTGCTCTGGGTGGAAAAATGGCCTCTAAAGGTGGTCTCTTACATCATACTCCTCCTGTTTAAAGATCAAGGTCAAATGACGGTCTGAAAAAAATTAATACGTTTTTGTCATAGCTCAAATTTGCCAATGCAGAGTCTAAAACACCACTTGGCCTTTCAATATATTCTTGCATCATAATAGTGGATTTTCACTGAAGTTGTGTACCTAATATTCAATGTGTCCTTGAGCTACCTTTTTGGGATTGTGACTTAATTAGCAAAAACACCTTTTTGATCATAACTTGGATAATTTCCTCCGATTTTCATGATGTTGAATTTCATGGATACACTGTAGATAAGGGCACATCTTACTATAATTCACCAAATGTCCGTCTGTCTGTTCGAAGGTACCGCAAAAACTGCTGAACCGATCGCAAAGATATTTTGGGTGGGTAATCCTGGGAACCCTGGGAACCCTGGGAGTAAAATAGGCTATTTAGTTTTCCCAATTGCAGCTTTGGTCTCCAGCATTCTCAGGTTTGGACTCCGGCATAACATTCGCGTTCGCATAACGTTCATTGTGACGATATTCTCATTGTGACGATGTATGTGTTCACGGTAGTGTTTGACGTGACGGTGTGAACGTAATTTCGTAATGTTTTTCGTTTCGTAATCCTTTAATGAACGTTTAATGTTTAATGAACGTTTAATGCCCTTCGATGTCCGGAGCCGCACGCGCGCTACACTGGACTGGCCAGTGTATACCTTGCCCTTCGCCGTCAGGCTCAGGTAAACCGCTGAGCCCCATCCGTGATGGGGACTGGGGCATGAGACAGTGTCCCACGAACGAGGAATTCCCAGTAAGCGTGAGTCATCAGCTCGCGTTGATGAAGTCCCTGCCCTTTGTACACACCGCCCGTCGCTACTACCGATCGGACGGTTTGATGAGATCCTCGGATCAGCCCCTACACGGGCCGTTCTCGGCTCGTGCCGGTGCACCGAAAAGATGAGCGAACTTGACTGTCTAGAGGAAGTAAAAGTCGTAACAAGGTTTCCGTCGGTGAACCTGCGGAAGGATCTTTATCGGGACAACATGAGAGCGAGCGAGACGCGAGACGTACGTGCTACATGATCGTCCATGTACTGTTTAGCCATGTACTGTTTAGATTTTGATGATTTGCGTGTGATATGATTCAACGGATGTTTATATGAATCGTTTAAAATAAAAAGCCTTCAATTTCTGATATTTTACCTTTTCATTTGGGCTTCCCAATTGAAGCCCCGCCCATAGGGCGGGTACTGTTGCTAGTTTTCTTAATTTACACTCTATCCCTAAATGTTGAGGTCAAGGCCATATGGTGGTCTGAAAATGGTATTGCCATTATTGGATCACAGACGAAGGGTAAATCATGGGCGATCGCCAAGGCTAAGCCTCACCTGCTTGGGGGAGGCTTACCCTTGGTAATCGCTTTGTGATCGCAGATATTGGTTCACGAGTTATCAAGTGATCACTATATTCGTCATGTGTGTGTGTCTGTCTGTGTGTCTGTCTGTCTGTCTGTCCGCAGCATAACTACCCGATGATATCATCCGATCTTGATGAAACTTGGGTGGGAGGTTGATATCATGATCCAGTTGTGTCCTGCCTAGAGTGGGCGGATTGCGCCCATTGTGGGCAGAGCCATGCCCGAAAAAGATGTCTTTTTAGGGGGTAATCGATTTCAAGCTACATCTTCTCCGAGGGTTTTGGTGGAATCTTACAGGGGTTTCGATATTTGGGTAGGCCAATGGCATGTGTCTCGGCCCACTGAGCTCGATTTTTCATTTTCGCCCCAAGGTCAAGGTCACAAGGTCACGAAATTTAGAAAAGTCGATTTTTGATGGTTTTATTACATTGTTCGCTTCCTGATAGGGTGAAATGTCGTACATGATCTTATATTATCACATACATCATGAAATACAAGTTTTCCAACAAATTTCAGAATCTTCGACCTTTGACCTTTGAAGGTCACAAAGGTCAAATTTTCAAAGTTGTCTGAATCGAACCGAATCTTCGGTATTGTGTAGCTAACTAACCTCATAACTGATTATACATTATTTTCTATCTCATTTCAAGGTCAGTATCCTTCGTTTTGACATTTCAAGGTCACAAAGGTCAAATTTTCAAAGTTGTCGGAATCGAACCGAATTTTCGGTATTGTGTAGCTAACTAGTCTCATAACAGATAATACATTCCTATTTATATATTTCCAATGTCGGTTTTGACTTTTAAAGATCATAAAGGACGGCTATTTCAAAGTAGTCCGCCCTTTGTCATTGAATACCGCTCGCTCGCGAACCATCGTCGTCTCCTGACTTGTCTAGTTTATAATTACTCATGTGGCCTTCATAAGCATTTCATCAATATTTGTTGTGCACCGCTCCTTTCCTATGCCATCTCCAGGCGCTGTATAACGTCATTGCCCGGCACCGAAGGGGGCTCGGCAATGACGCACACTGAAAGGGAGTACTCAGTTTTCACTCTGGTTGTTTTCTTGCTTTCTTGTTTTCTTGGTTGTCCGGGCGATATCTCAGCCATCCTTTGAGCTAGGAAGCTGAAATTTCGGCACAATCGTGAGCAAGTACTTTGTCAAAAATGTTTTTTTTTTTTTGATTAATGAATTAATTGATGAGTTATTTAATTATTAGCGATTAATTAAGTACTTATTAATTTCCTTTCTCTACTGGACATCATCTCAGGCACCTTTTGAGTTAAGAAGATGATATTTGGACATGCCAATGACATAGTGATTTGGCTGTTAAAGATATTTTTGATTTATTGATTAATCAATTAATAGATTAATTATTTAATTATTCGATTAATGACTAAAAAATTTTTTTTTTTTAAGTTACAGATTCTGATGAAATGGTGGTGGTTTATGTGTTCTATTAGCGAATTGATTAATTATTTCTTTTTTTATGATTATTATTTATTTATTTTCATTATTAATTATTACTTTATTTTATTTCTCATCTGGGCAATATCTCAGGCACCTTTTGAGCTAGGGAGCTCATATTTGGACATGACAATGACCAAATGATTTGGCTGTAAAGGGTATTTTTTATTTATTGATTAATCATTTAATCGATTAATTATTTATTGATTAATCAATTAATTATTTACTTTTATTTTTAATGACTTACTTAATTAAATTTCTAAAAGATACATCTTCGGATGAAGCACGAGTGGTTTAGTTATGCTATTAGCCAATTGATTAAGAAAATATTTTATGATAATCTTTTATTGATTTTAATTATGCAATTAATCGATCAATTAGTGTGCACCTCTCCCTCCCAATGCAATCTCTATGAGCTGCACTGCGGTATTGCCGGGCGCCAGAGGCGCCCCGGCAATGCCGCGCTGTAGGATATTTAATTATTTGGCATGGGGGCGGTGTACTTTGAATGTATCTGTACTTGTTTATTTATTTATTAATAATGAATATCATTCACGAAATGATCTGTTGCCAAAACAGAACGCATGTGTATGTCCAGGTTTTTGACTGCCACTTCAGGGCCCAGGAAGTAAAGTACACACACAATGGCTCTCCTTTGTTGGATGAAGACAGGGTGCTTCTTCGACTATTCAGGTGACATTTTATTGGAAAGTGGTGTGGAACATGGTTCTCCTTCTCCCACATCTCTCTGCACACCAAAGGAACAGATGCTGCTTTGATGCAGGCTCTGCTGGACTATCTGATTGAGGGCCATGGCTTTTCTGCTCAGAGCAAATTCTCATTTATTTATTCATTCATTCATTTACGAATTTTAATACAGAGGTTTGGACTGGCAGGAGGGCTTAGATGTACGCACACTCGCCTCCATGGTGTCTAGCCTGTGTTTGAATCCTGACCTAGTTATAAACGGTCATCCTCGTGTTTGACATGCAGAGCGATTCATCTACGTGTGCTCTCCCTCGGATGGATGTTAAACGGGAATCCCATATGCTAGCTTCAGTTGGTAGACGTTAAAGATCCCACGGAGTCCTTCGCAAAGAATAGACAGGCTATTGCCGGCACGATTAACAAATTCCAAATTCCTTCCCTAACTACTGCTGGGAAGACAGTGGCAAACCACCCAATGTAACCCTCAACAAAGAAACTGCTTAAGCAGCACTGCTGCTTTGCAACAGCATATGGCACATTGGAAAATACAAAACTACATACAGTGGCCTACAAAAGTATTCCCCCGACCAATAATGCCACATTTCGTTGAATTACCAATTATGTAGAAACATTTTTTTTTTAATGAACTTTTTTATTCATAACTGAAGAGATCAAACTACACTGTTATAGTTTAAGGAAGTTACATGTCAGGAATACCTGCAAAAACATGTACAAATCAAAATTCACTGGTTGCAAAAGTATTCAGCCCCTTAAGTCTGTACTTGGTGGAAGCACCTTTTGCAGCAATGTCTGCGATGAGTCTTTTTGGGTAGTAGACTCAACCAGCTTTGCTTATTCTTCACGTAAAAATTGCTCTAGTTCTGCCAAGTTTGATGGAGATCGTCGATAGATTGCAATATTCAAGTCTCATCATAAATATTCAATTGGGTTCAAGTCAGGACTTTGACTGGGCCTCTCAAGAACATTTATTTTCTTCTTTTTCAGCCACTCCAGTGTGGCTTTAACTTTGTGCTTTGGATCATTGTCCTGCTGAAATATGAATCTCCTATCCAGTTTCAGATTAATGGGTGACTCAAGCAGGTTTTCTTCAAAGATAATCTTGTACTTTGCACCGTATATTGTTCTCTCTATCCTGACAAGCTTTCCATTCCCTGCTGATGAAAAGCATCCCCATAACATGATGCTGCCCCCGCCATGCTTGACAGTAGGTATGGTGTTGACTGTGTGGTGTGCTGTGTTAGGCTTGAGCCAAACATAACGCTTTGAATTTAGACCAAAAAGTTAAATTTTTGTCTCGTCTGATCACAACACCTTTCTCCACATGCCTGCAGGATCATCAAGTTGCTTTTCGCAAAGTCCATACGAGCTTTTAGATGCGTATTTTTCAGTAATGGCTCCTTTCTTGCCACCTGTCTATAGAGACCGCTTTGTGAAGGGAACATGATATTGTTGATTGATGAACACTGATCCCATCTCAGCCATAGAGCCTTGCAGATCTTTCAAAGTCATTGTTGGATTTACAGTGACAACCTGAACCAGTTTCCTGCTTGCCCGGCTGCTGAGTTTGTATGGGCGACCTGATCTGGGTAGAGTCTGAGTGGTGTGAAACATCTTCCACCTCTTATGATTTATTTCACCCTACTCAAAGGGATAATGAGTGACTTTGAAATATTCTTTTAACCCTCTCCTGAATGGTGCTTCTCCACCACCTTATGTTTGATCTCTTTGGAAAGTTAATTGGTCTTCATGTTTGCCTTTTTGTGTGACCCAGTGAGTTGCACCTAAAAGCTCCTTAGATAAGTGCTCGAGCTTATTTTTTAAGTTAAACCACTGAATACATACAGGTGAAACTTATTACATTTATTTTGTAACCTTTCAAATAAATAATTTGCTCTTGAAGTGACTTAGGGTTAATTAGACAAAGGGATTGAATACCTGTGCAACTGAGAGTCATCTGATTTTTTTTCTGTTAATCGAACTTATTCACATTTTACCTGCATTTTTTAGCTTTATCACTTTGGAGTAGTTTGTGAAGACACTATTTATTAAGTTTGATTTGAAAGCATCATGAAATAAGCTCAGGTGGCATCAAAATGTGAAAACTTTGGAGGAGGATGAATACTTATGCAGGCCACTGTACAATAGCTTCCATAATGGTGCAATTTCTGCATTTTTGATGACCTATTTGTATAACAGCAATGTTTGGGATGTATGAGCGCACGCACATACACACACACTCTACATCAGGGGTTCCCAACCTTTTTTGTGTTTATGGCCCCCTTGGCTCCCAGAGCACATCCCCAGCACCGCCCTCCCTTTCGCGAGGGTCGAGCGGCGGAGCGCGTGTAATCAGGCTAGGGGGGTCTGGGGGCATGCCCCACAGAAACATTTTGATTTCTAGATGCTCTGTGGTGCAATCTGAGAGGTGTTTTTTCCTTTAATTGGCTATTTTGTTTGTATGAGAATTGGTAAATTATTACACAGAAAACGAGGAATTCCAAGTAGCCAACATGAACATTTAGTTCCATAGCTTCTTTCTGTTCCTTACTGGCTCCCAACTACATCGTTTTTGGAAGAAGAAAACAAAGCAACGTCGCTCGAATGATGCATGTTTGATATGAGATTTTAATATTATCAGTAGCAACACTATGGACAGCATAAAATAGAACTGTCACACAAGAAAACAGTATGAAAATGTTCCAAGTCAAGAATATGTGAAAACTAAAAACCTCTGTTGTGTCTGTATTTAACTCAGCGTGTTATAATCTCACAAAAAGAAACTCAATTCGACAACAACTCAGGTAATCAAAACTAGGGACGCGGTGCATGCGCCGTAAAAGTGAATTAAAAACTCAGTGGGATGGCTGAAATTGCATTTTACCTACCAATTGGTGTATCCATGGTTGAGTCACAGTCAGGGCACGGCGGTCATTTTCCACGTGGAGGCGATTACGCTGTTTCGATTTGATATTCAACAGCGTGGAAAACCCCGCTTCGCAGAGATAGGTAGACGCGAATGGCAGAAGCACCTGGATAGGTAACTGGCTGATATCAGTGTAGCGACCCATTCCCACCCAAAACTCCGTCAAACTCTTCTCTTCGAATGTGTCTTTGGCAAATGAATCGTTTCAGAGATCCCGGAATTCATCTTGCATTGCCTCCGGCATGCTCTCCACGCAAAGGTTGACGGGAAAAGGATTCCTCACAATTTTTGCCTCATTGTCATCTAAATCAGGAAAATACTTATGAAATTCTAGCTCCCGTGACTGCAGATGCTCAAGAATGTCATTTTTCAGTCCGGAATAAAGCTCTTTTCCCATGCTGTCTTGCAATTCAGACATTCTTTCAAACATACCAATGTTTCCTGTGTTCACTTTCCTGTGCCAGTTTTGGAGCTTGGCAACAAATCCTCTGCGATGATCGTGGAAAAGAATAATATTAGTCGCTCTTCCTTGGAGCTTGAGGTTCAGCTGGTTCTGCTGCTCGAAAATGTCAGCAAGATAAGCAAGTCGTTCATTCCACAATTCTTCGTCGTAATGCTGCAGGAGGTCATGTTTCCCTTGAAGATTCAAGAAATGTTTGACTTCCGCACGAAGTTCAAAGACGCGGTTCAGAACATTCCCTTTCAAAAGCCAGCATACAGCAGTATAGTACAGCAACGTTTCATGTTCCGCGTTCATGTCCTTGAACAGCTCCTTGAACATTCGGGTGTTGAGAACCCTTGCCTTGATGTAGTTAACAATCTTGATTACGACTTCAATAACTTTCTTCAATGAGAGAGGGAGAGTCTTACAAGCCAGGGTGTAGTGATGAATCATACAGTGGGTTCCTTTCGCTTGTGGTGCCAGCATCTTCACTTTTGCTTGGAATCCAGATTTGGAACAAAGCATGGCAGGAGCACCGTCAGTACAGACACCGCATACATTCTCCCACTGAATTCCTCCCACATCGAAGAACAAATTCATTTTTCCATGATGTCGTTAGCTTTTGTCGTTGTTTCCAGGGCACAGCAGAACAAGAATTCTTCCTTGATATCATCTCCCTTGACATAGTGAACGAATGCCAGTAGCTGGGAGCAGGAACTAACATCGGTCGATTCATCAAGTTGAAAAGAAAACAAGCCGAAAGGCGCCACCTTAATCTCATTGATGATCTGTTGTTTCACATCTTCCGACATGTCACGGATACGATGCTGCACTGTGTTATTCGATAAAGACACCTGTTCAACTTTGCGAGCCTCTGCCTTGCCGAGAACCCGTTCAACAATGAGGAGGGTACAAGGCTTGAGGAGTGTCTCTCCAATCGAGTGGGGTTTTTTCTTCTTTGCAATTTCAAGAGAAACTTCATAAGAAGCCTGGACAGTGGCTAAATTTTGTTGTTGAAAAGCTCCTACCTCATCCATCTTCTGTCGCTTTAAATTTCTTTCATGCTGCTTGAAAAATTCGGGATCCTGCTTTGCATGTTGTGCGTGATTCGTCTCGAGGTGCAACTTCAACTTGGATGGCCTCATGGATTCAGTACTCAAAACCTTGTGACACAGCACACATTGTGGTTTCTCTTGGCCCGACACGGTAATAGACGTGAATCCAAGCTTTATGTATTCGTCAAGATACTTTCTTTTTTTTACTCCCAGAAGCCATAACGTCAAATCTGCAATAGGAAAAAATATATATATATCAAAGTCAAAACAATATAAAAAATATTAAAAACCAATATTTAATTTTTAGTATGGTTCAAATTACCCCATGCCCCCCCCCCCCCGAGAAATACAACATGGCCCCCCAGGGGGCCATGGCCCCCAGGTTGGGAACCACGGCTCTACATAAGGATGGGAGAAATGGTAAATTGACAAAATGAATAGAAAGACTGAGAATATGAAGTGAAAGGAGAGTAGGGGAGAGTGAGATGATTCGAGAGAAAGGGACAACATTTATTCGTGTGCACCCACAAAAAGATCTCAGAAGATTTTAGAGCTGTTAGTAATCTCATTAGAATCTCAACAGATCTAATGGGAAGCTTTTCTAAACTTTGGCTTCTTATTGTGCATTTGCTTGTGACAAGTACTAGTGAGCCTACCTGGAGGGAAAGGGACAACTTTTTTCTGTATATCCAACAGATTCACTGAAATGGACACGTATGTGGAATCCTTTTGGTTCCATGTGTCCATCGTAGCTTCAGAAAGCAGCTCACCTGCTCTGGCATGGCTCGGAGACAAGCTTCTGCAAGTCTCCTCATTGCTGAGTGTGTCAGGCCCTCTCAATGCCGAAGTCCTTCACATCAACCCTCTTGGTTCCTCTAGTTCTGCCTCCACCAACCTGAGTTGCATTGTGAAGCTGTTGTCTCAGGAGCTGCTGTTGCCCACAAGTGGCCATTTGATCATATTCCAGGAAGATGTCACAAGTAGTGATGATGCCAATGTTTATGAAGAGCATAATTTTGGACGTGGCGACACACCACACATTGCTCTGCCCATAAAAAGCACCGCAGAAGGTAAGATCCTGCCCACCTCACTCTAAACCTGCAGTACAGTAAATATGCCTCCACGTTGCAATCATGTTTGTCCAGGCCCCCCCCCCCCCCTTTTTTTATTTTTTATTTTTATTTTTACAAAATATTGCATCAGGAAGCTTGGTGAATCACAGTAGATCCTTTTTATTGTTCTCCTATCTCGTTTTAAAGTAACAGACAAATTTTGTCTCATTTTGTCTCACGCAGGCTTGCGTCTCAAATCTGAATGTGAGCATGCCAGCTGTGAAGTGGTGAAGACCAATGAGTTTAGTTGTGACCACTTTCTGCACACAGGCCTCCGCTATAAGCACCTCGGGGCCTCTTCTCCAGATGTCGATTACATTCCCATTTCTGTGGAGCTGTCAGACATTTATGGAAGTCTTATAGAGGTTTGATTGTCTCTACAAGAAACTGTTAACTCCTGTTGGTAGTGAGGGCAGAATAATCTTTCAGCATTAAAACAAGAGACTCCCTGGATGTTTATCAGTTCTTTTCTAGTACTGCCCTATTTTTAAACAAAACCCTTAAGATTGATTTCGATTATTGAATTATTTTCTGATTTATTCGTTTGTTTATGTATTTATTTATTGTTTTGATCGTTTGTTTGGTGCCATTGTTTTATCCAAATTAATTTCGTTTTCGAGTCTCCTTGTATTGCACTCCGTGATGGCTTTGAATTTGATCTTTGAGGCCAAGTGTGGTACACTTTTTTTTTTTTTTCTCCCTCCCTCAATATCAGGCGAAACGTTTGTGGTTGCCGGTGCATATTGATGATGTTGGGCCGAACCGTCGACCCATCGTAACATCCTTCTCTGATCTTGACGTCGACCAGTTTGTGCTGACTCCCCTCACCACCACCTCCCTCGATGCCCAAGATGAAGAAACACCCCGTGATCATCTCAAATTCGCTTTGACTCAACCACCCGACTTTGGCTTTTTCACTCACCTTGATGATCACACGAAACCTGTCCAGTCATTTTCAAGGAAAGACCTCAGCAATTTGCTCATTGCCTACCAGCCACCCAATGCCAGCAGCTCTGAACGACGTGGTTTCAAGGTATGTTTATAAGACCAGTGATGACAGCTTGACATTTTCAGAGGTGTCACTTTCTTTTGAGTTGTTGTTTTTTATACAAAGTCGAGGCTCGTGCAGGAGCTAGAACATAGAAGGGTTCAGGATGTAACAAAACAAAAGGAACAGCAGAAAGAGAGGGGAGAAAACACCAACAGCAGGGATGAGGGATAAATAAGGGATGTGGCGAAGAATGAGGGGTAAGGGAGGATGCATGGCGTTTGAGCTGAGGAGGGGGAATCTTACTATAATTCACCAATTGTCTGTCTGTCTGTCTGTCTGTTCCCGTGTACCGCAAAAACGGCTGAACTGATCGCAACGAAATTTTGGGTGGGTAATCCTGGGACACCCTGGAGTAAAATAGGCGATATTGTTTTTCCAATTTTTTCCCAGTTTTCCAATTTTTTCAAATTTTTCCAAAGACGATGGAATAATATTTAGTGATATGAACAGTGGCTTTTATTGAAATTCTACAAATACTGTTGATTTTGATGATTTGCGTGTGATATGATTTAACGGATGTTTATATAAATCGTTTAAAATAAAATAAAACCCTTCAATTTCTGATATTTTGCCTTTTCATTTGGGTCTCCCAATTGAAGCCCCGCCCGTAGGGGTGGGTACCGTTGCTAGTATGATAAAAATCAGGAGGCTGAAAGGACTTGGGAGAAAAGAAGCGACTCCAGGTCACTCGGCATTAGGGCAGAAACATAATTTACATACTGGTTATCCGAGGGCTTAGGCCCGTTTTCGCTCGGTTTTCACATTGTTTCGAGAATAGCAGTAGATGTGTTGCCATTTCATGAATTGAAGGCAACAAGTCACAGTTCAAATTAATATTCTTATAGTAACATCACGGTTGGTTGACCAGTTAGCCATTCCCATCTGAACACCTAGCTTGTGATGCTGGGATCTCTGGTTCAAATCCCATACTGTACTGTGTTGATGCATCCATTGTCTAAACTTGTATATTTTATTAGTTTACTAATACCACCTAATATTAGTTCTAATATTAGTTCCACCACCCCCCAACCCTCCCCCAGACCTCTTCTTCCCCCTCCATTGCCATCCCCAAGGCTGCCTGTCCTCCATTCCCTCTTGGTGGGAATTTGGAAACCATTTGAGTTGGATGATAAATGTTTTCACAGACATGTGGAATTTATTTCCTTCTGGCTTCTTGCTCATTCCCCAATGGCTTTCTTTGCAGAAATACTCATACAACTCAATGGGGACTAATGATGTTTTTGACCGATGATGGCAGGTGCAATTAATTAACTTTCCTATAACTAACCGGATTTTACAATTGTTCTATAAATAATTGGAAAATCCATTTCAATCCAAAGCTTTACTTGTCCATGGTTATTACAGATTCTCTGTGCAATAATACCGAAAGTTCTCTAGTTGGAAGGTCATTTCCATCGAATCATGCCGTATCTGAGTGGCCTCAGGTTGCAAAGGTATCCATTCATCAGCTTCTTCACTAGAGGCTTCACACATAATGCTCTTCCACTTTGGTAGTTCATTTATATATATTTGAATTGATTCTACTGTTGAATCCGATTGTTAGCTTTGCTTCATTGCATTAATTCAGCTGAGAAAAGACGTTGGTTTTTAGGAAGTTCTCCAGTTGATCCGCCTTTGCTGTGGTAATGTGCTTGCAGGCAGAATTTATGGCATATGATGCTTACTTCGCATACAGCACTCCTGTCATTTTGTACATCAGCGTTCGTACGACCAATACAAATGCACCCCGAGTTTCCTGGAATGCCGGTAGGCCAAAGCCCCAGTGCAACACACACTGCTTTCTGCAACTGCTTATATACTGTGAGCAGGAAGGTAAACCTGATGCTCTTATTGCATATTTTAAAAACAAATGTGCAGTAGTGTGTGAGCGTGAGGAGCGCAACCTCATGCTGGTGCATCTGGCTGCTTGTGCTGGTAGCTTGTGTGCAATGATTATACATACTAGCAGCGGTACCTGCCCTATGACCGGGGCACAATTGGGAGGCCTAAATGAAAAGGCAAAAATTGAAGGCTTTTTTATTTTAAACGATTTATATAAACATCCGTTAAATCATATCACATGCAAATCATCAAAATCTAAACAGTATTTGTAGAATTTCAATAAAAGCCACATCACTGTTCATATCGGGAAATATTATTCCATCGTGTTTGGAAAAACTGGAAAATTGGAAAAATTGGAAATTGGAAAAATTGGAAAAAAAATTGGAAAAACAATATCGCCTATTTTACTCCAGGGGGTCCCAGGATTACCCACCCACAATTTCGTTGCGATCGGTTCAGCCGTTTTTGCGGTACCTGGGAACGGACGGATGGACGGACAGACAGACAGACAGACATTTGGTGAATTATCATAAGATTAAAGATGATAGGTTTGGTTTCATGCAAAATCCAAGCAGGTTCATTATACGTATCATGATAACCACAAAAACAAATGTTTGTCCGAAGCTTTCCAGTTTATCGAATCTCTTATAGCCACACAGGCACACACACACAGGCATTGTAATTGTCTCGCCACCATCTAAGGTTGTGTGTAGTGAGACTAATAAGCCACTTTCTTGTACTTGATTACCTTTAACTCCAGAGTGTGGTTTCCTTTTCACAGAGCTAGCTAGAGAGGCCCAGTGGAGAGAATTTCTTTTTACGGCGTAGCCCATAGGGCAAAGCCGTCTAGAACAGTGTTTGTCCGTCTGTATGTATGTATATGTATGTATGTATGTATGTATGTATGTATGACTGTATGTATGTATGTATGTATGTATGTATGTATGTCCCCTCAAATGTATACCAATCAGAGCTGAGGGTCTGGTCACATGACATGGTGATGTGATTACGTCTGATGTCATTACGGCTGTGCGGCGGCTGACTCTCCACACTCCGCCATTTTGATTCCAATTTTGTGCATGCCGAACATATCGTTGAACCTGTCATACATCACGATTGCCATGCTCTACTTTTACGTTTTTCATTCAGTGTGAAACACAAACAAACCGATTGTTAAAATGACCATCAAATATCGAAGGCATCGGCGTTACGTCTCTTCCAACAAAACGGTACGTACCCAATCCTTGTGGGGTATAATCTAGATTACAGTAGATCTTCGCTCAGTTCTGTAAGAAAAACTTACCTCACGGATGTCTGGATTCCTCCTAATTTCTTTGTTTAATGTTATAAACAGCATTAGCGACTGTTTAAAAAGCTAATCATGTGTGTTTGTGGTTTATAATATTTTACAACCCCGGCTACGCCACTGTTAGACTTCCGGTCTTGTTTTTGTACAATCACAAGGAAGCATCGCCATAGGTGAGGGCGAGACTACCGGAAGTAAGCTGTAACACGTGCCCTTTTGTGGTTTGTTTTCAACGTATCCAATCACGTGACTGTTGTCGCGAAGGGTGCAATAACCGGAAGTTACGTAGTTCCGCGGGCGGCTATACAAACATTTCGTATCATTTTTCATCAAACTTTATATTGTTAGAAAGAGAATTACTTCTAGCTTGTCGGAAAGTTGAAATTTTAAAGATCAGACAATAATTAAGCGAGTTATGATCAAATAACCTACACCGTTTCCATAATTTCCGGCTGTAACACGTGCCCTTTTGTGGTTTGTTTTTCACGTGACTGTTGTTGCGCAGGGTGCACTAACCGGAAGTTACGTAATTCCGCGCTGATCAATGGAGGAACCTTGATCCAGGTTCGCGAAAGGAGCAAATTCTGAACCTGCCCAACCAATCTGAAATAGCGAAACGTTCGTGGTGCTTTGTCGTTCAAAATCAATGCAGTTTTTTTAAATCAACATTGAGCTCCTTTGATAAATAAATCACCACTCCATTGTGCAGAATACTCGACTGGCAATGCAGGAATGCCTAATTTTTTCAGGATGCCGGGGACAACTCGTCCACTCTTCACAAGACTTCGTGATATATTTAGGATCCTTCGACGAACGACCAGTGCTGGCAGATGGGTTCTTTGCTCTAACGCCCTTCCAATAGATCGCACACACATTGAGGCCTAGCTCTGCTTGTGAAACACCAGGATGACAGTTTCTAGTTGTGAGTGTGCATCTCAGATTCGAGTGTGCCTACGACTAGGCTATCCTACCAGCCCCATCATTGACAAAATATCATAGTGAATAAGATGTTTTGTCTAATGAGATAATTAATGAAGTAATCACATGGACAGTCACTAATCTGAAGGCCAATCCTAAGTTGGTTAATGTTATGAAACCAAAAATGGAATTTAAAAGTATATCTATCTATAATTCCAGTAATCTCTGTACGTCTGTACGTCTGTACGTTTGTTTGTCTGTGACCGCTGTTTCTCGACAACCACGGGTCCGATATACTTTTAACTTGCCAGGTATATTGCTGGGGACCCGAGGATGTGCCTTTTCAAGGTTTCATATTAATCGGACAATTACTTACCGAGCTATGTCCAAAAAACGATTCAACCAATCAGAGAGCAGCGAACGATCGCGTGTGCCGAACGTGGAGGACACACTCTGCCTCGGATGGCACATTTGAGAGCGTATTCATTTATTTCACGTTTGCAAACTATGTTGGCGTTAAACTATGTTTTAAAACTAATAAAACCGAATTTGCGATTCATTCGCTTTCCTGCGCGTTTGTGCACGCGATGGCGATTTCTTTACCAAACTCCGGAAGCCGTTCGCTTTGGACCAAACCATTGCATGTAAATAGAGGGGGGGGATTGTCACCGTACTCGCAAGCCGTTCGCTTTGGACCAAACCATTTCATGTAAATAGAGGGGGGGGATATAATTTTAGATATAGATATAGTACGGGCAATGCCCTAGTATTATAAACTGCCAGAAGCATATATTCCAAGAGATAGATCGCTTTAATCAGAATTTTAGGTAAATATGGTTTGACAACCATTTTCTATGTATAGTAAAAAGAGGTGCTGATTCCAAAAAAAAGCAGTCTTATTAATCCCAAGTAAGACAAAATTGCCATTTTGGCCTTTTTGACCCAAATTTTGACCGTATTTGGCCAAAATCCGCTTTTCTTTCTAAAAAATATAATTTTTACCCAAAATTAATGTGTAATATATCAAATGAAAGCGCTTTACATGTAGAATACAGATTTGAAGTCAAAATGGAGATAACTGATGTCGTTTTTGAGATATTATTAAAATTGGCCACATTAGATCAGTTTTTTGATTTCAGTATTGTGAGTATAATATATATATTTGTACGTGTTTTATTTCAGATGGATGATCGTATAGAAGTGCCGTTGCAGTGTGTGCTGCATATGATTGGTGATAAAGAACACAATGGTGATGCAGTGGTTCCATTCACTGAACAGACATGGGGAACAGCTGCTGACATAGCCCAAGCCAGAGAACAGTATCAGAAGAGATCAAAGTACCTTGTTATATGTCAATCCATTAATCTTGAAGCTGAACCACTGCCTCACTATGGCTTTCACAGTGGCTGTTATAGTAAATTTACAGCTTATCAGATACAATCAAAAGAAAAGAAAACATCTTCTGATAAAGATATTACTGTTGAAACAAGATCTATGGTGGAGAAACCAGCTTGTATTATCACAGACTCTTGAACATGGATACTACCCATCCTGGCATTAGGCAACAACTTGAAAGCGGCGCTTTATCAGTGAGGTTGTCATCCAATTCCTTTGCCAGACAACCAGTGGATCAAGCACTCGAGAGTACGATAAATGCAGATGCAGCTTCACGACAAACTGGAATAACTTCTTTCCATCAAAGCCAAGGAGCAACCAGGTGCTGGACAGTTACTAGATCAGCTAGAAGCACCATAGTTAGGCATCTGTTTGAAAAAGCAGCAATAAAGAAGGATATAAATCCAAGCCATGACACACGAAAATCGAAAGTCAGTAAATTCCAAATAAACTTGGAAAACATTTCCCAGATTATTGATACTACTATGAATCCTTTTGTTGAGTCCTTGCTTGAAGACACCAATCTCTACTGTATAACTGATGGCAAGAAAATGCCAGATAAAGTAAAAGATGACATGCTAAATCTCTTCGTCTTGGGGAAGAAGTGGAAAGATGAGTTCGTCCAGGGATGCTTTGATGATCCTACCAGGTTTGAGAGGCCACTGCAAAGAAGAAAAGTAAGCAACTTTGCCAGTTCTGCTATCAAAAGCAAAATCCGAGGTAAAGATGAAAAGGTTGTTGAGCTGAAGACAACACGAGACTTCATGGGCAGATTGGTCTATCTTGCTTGTACCAGAAATATTGAGCTTGAAAAGGTGTTTCCTTTTCCACTTACCCCGGTCCCCCTCTCCATGGCCAGCATTTTTGGCACAGTGAAGAAGACACCTAAGCACAAACTCTCCAAGCACCTTGAAGATTTGATTACACACACAGAGCCGACAGTGGTTAATACATTTCTTTATGATGCCATGTTTATAATCCAGTCATTGCCCACCAACTTGCCTCATAATTTTGGGAAAGTAGCAGAGCTGGTTCTGAAGATTATATGCAGTACACAGGCAGATGAAATACACTTTGTCTGTGACAGTTATGTGAAAAGCATAAAGAATGCTGAGCAACAGGCAAGAGGTGCAAATGATGGATCATTTAACATCACTGGTGCAGATCAGTTAAGTCCTAAAGATTTCAGATATGCCTTGAGATCACCAAATTTCAAAACAGCACTTATCAAGTTCTTCATGGAGGAGTGGAAACTTAACAATTATGCAGCTATCTTAAAACAAAAAAAGTTGTTGTTGCACATGAAAATCAGTGTCTTCAGTATACAGCTACGCTAACAGGAAATGTAGAACACAATGAGGTACCAGACTACATATGCTCACATGTGGAGGCAGATACTAGCCTGGTGTACCATCTCAGCATAGTGTCAGAAGCATCACCAGGACAGAATGTCGTTGTCCGTACAACAGACACTGGTATCATGGTTATCCTCCTCTATCATGCCAGACAACTAAAGGTCAATGTGTGGATGGACCTTGGACATTCTGGTGATAACACTAGAAGGTACGCCCATATCACTGCACTAGCAAACCACATTGGTCCAGTACTTTGCAAGGCATTGCCAGGATATCATGCTCTGACAGGATGTGATTACACATCACCCTTCTTTAGGAAGGGAAAGGTGAATCCACTGAAGAAAGCTGAAAAGAGTCCTCTCCATCTTGAAGGCTTAGGCAGTCTCGGAGAGAACACCACCTTTGTTGATGATGACAGCCTTGTTGAACAATATGTCTGTTCACTCTATGGTCAGGGAACATTATTATCTGTGAATGAGGCAAGGTTGAGAATTTTCCTGCAGAAATACAAACCGCCCAATCCAGACAGTCCATTGGAGAAAATAAAAGGAATTGATGCAGGCATGCTTCCACCCTGCAAAGATGTTCTGGTACAAAAATCGGCACGGTGCAACTATGTGGCATATCTCTGGAAACATGCACATCTAAGAGATCCACTAGAGAATATTCAACCCACAGATCATGGCTGGAAGGAGGTTAATGGACTCTTCCTACCAGTATGGTTTACTGGCAGTCAAATGCCAACTATACTTTCTGAGACCATTGAACCAGAAGATATTGCAGATGGAGATGAGGATGGTGAAGACAATGACAGTATTACTGATGCTGATTCAGATGTTAACGATGACAGTGATGATGAAGATGGAAATGACGGATTTTGACCAAATACGGTCAACATTTTGGTAAAAAGAGGCCAACATGGCAAAAGCGTGTCATGTATTATTAAAATGTCTGTATCTTCCCTAAAAGTTAATCATTTTCAAATCTGATTTCACATTTGCAATCTCCATGGTGTAAGGTATTTTTTGATATATAATATAAGGAATTAATAGATGTTTATATTTTTCATACGGGTCATAAACATAATTAATTTTCAGAAAAATATGAAAAAAATCAAAAGTTTTACTCCAAAATTAACAATATCACAAAAACGACATCAGCTATCTCCGTTTTGACTTCAAATCTGTATTCTATATGTAAAGCGCTTTCATTTGATATATTACACAATAATTTTGGGTAAATATTATATTTTTCAGAAAGAAAAGAGGATTTTGGCCAAATATGGTCAAAATTTGGGTCAAAAAAGGCCAAAATGTCAATTTTGTCTTATTTGGGGTTAATAAGACTGCTTTTTTGGAATCAGCACCTTTTTTACATAGAAAATGGTTGTCAAACCATATTTACCTAAAATTCTGATTAAAGCCGTCTATCTCTTAGGGTAATAATGAAAGAATAATCTTGCTGAGGTTGGCAGTCAGATACCATGTACTCAGGAAGGGCAATATGACAGGGTAGAAGGTTGGCAAACGGGTAACATTTTGAAGGGAGACAGGTAAACAAAGAATGTACACAGCAACTATGTCAGTGAGGGTTGAACAAGTCAGAAAAAAGGTGGAATCGTTAATGAAAATAAAAGTCATTTGTTTTGTTTTATGAAAAGGTCAATACTTGTGGAAGAGATGAATGATGGGAGGTAGTCAGGTAGCAGGTTGACAAGTCCAGAATAAGCTGATAAGGGAAACACAACAACAAGTAACATCAGTTTTGTATTTGAAAGACGAGTACACCCGCACACTACGGGAGCGGAAAAAGGGTCATTCCTCTTTGGGGTATGTAGATTACAGTCGATATATGGTCGGGTCTCAAGAACATTGGGTGTGTGTTAATTTACCAAGTTTCTTGTGAAGAGATCGCCAAGTGGTATAAGCATTCGAGCAAGCACTCCATTCAAAACCGTTAAGGAACGGCTGGCTTGGCAAGCGCTAGCTAGCTGTTTTGTAAAGGAGCACAACCCGAGCTTCTCCCTTTCAGTTTCGTATCAAACAGCAGGAGCGAGTTTCAAAAGTTCGCTACGAAAAATGCCACGGTAGTGGCAGAAAGGGCCATGTTATTAACCCAAAATTTGTGGGTTATATAGAGTACAGTAGATCTTCGCTCAGTTCTGTAAGTAAACTTTGATTATCGGGATTCTAAATTAAAACAAGTAAGTTCTTACTTCATGGATGTCGGGATTCCTCCAAATTTTAGTGTTATAAAGAGCATTAGCGACTGTTTAAAAAGCTAAGCATACGTGTTTGTGGTTTATAATATTTTTACTTCCTGTAGAAGCTGCTGCTCACACGGAAACGCCATTATAACGATAAGCTATTTATACACGTTATCACTGCAGGAAAAACGCCTTGGGGAAGTGGGACATTATTAGTATTAATATTGTTTTGTAATAACATTAACCCTTTGAGTACGGGATTTTTTTTGATAATCCCGGGATCCCCAGCAACCGAAACAAATTTGAAAAAAATTCTCGAACCTCGATAAATTTCATAAAACAGGATTAATTTGGCATTTTGGTATGGGAATGCAACCACGTACTGATGATCTATTTATAGGTATAGTCGATGACATGTAGTAACGTCATCCATACACAAAACTTTTTCGCGGGTTGCGGCACTGGACGTCATCCATACTCAAAGGGTTAATAATATGCAATTATCATTAATTTTGTTATTCAAAGCGTCTTTGGAAAAATGCCATGATAAATCTTCTTCTTTGGAAAAACGCCACGATAAAGCTAATTTAACATTGATATACACCTCAACACGCAACCCCATTGACGGCAATGGCAGAGAAAACCCCCTTGGGGAGGGGGGGGAATTATTGCGCTACAACCTTCATTATGTAACCCTTGGTCATCCTGTCAAGTTTGGTTGAGATTGGATAAGTAGGGACGGAATGTATTGGCGTCAAAAATTCATCAGACAGACGGACAGACACAAATGGCATATTTTAGTATGATGATGACGTCACTATTTCATAATGTCTCAAAACCCTGTCCTCTAACTTTCCTTTGTTGTCATATCCACTACCCTTTGCCCATTAGGTCTGGACCTACTTGAGGGTCAGTCTCGGCCATTCACCTGGGACCGTCTCCAGGTTGTTGACAATGACAACCTTGCAGCTGTGCGACTCATGGCAGTGGCTGGACTTAACCATGGGAGGATCACTGTTCGAGGTGCTTATAGTGTTAAACGCACTCTCTTTCTCCTTCAGGCTACCTCTAATTATCAGCCCAGCATGACATACTGTAGCTTATACCACACAGGTCCATATAGAGGGAAGCAGGATAGGTCATTTGGTAGAATGCTTAATGATGACCTTTCTACGAGTAATTCTGAGCTTGATTCCTGGTAGGGTCATATTTGGTGGACTAAAACTCAAGGAGCATACAATCCTTCAGATAGAGACCTAAAGCTGGCTGTCCTTTTTGGATTTTTGTTTATAGATGTCACAGATTATGGTACCTTTCTAAAAACAATAGGCATTGTATGCTGATACCCTGGCCAAATTCCCTGTTTGGGGTTAAAGTAGAAGATCGCACTTGGGATGTGCATGTGGTATAGGCATCACAAGCCAAGCTAGAGTGCTCAAAGAACACCTTATCCTGTGCTGTCCTGAGAAACAAGGACATGGGTGGGGTCTACGAGCGACAAATTTGATTGGTCATGATGACGTAAAATGCAGCAATATTTTGTCCAAGTACTGCTAAACGGAAGGCTATTGGAAGTGCCAAAAAGGCGATATGTGTTCTCCAATGTTCAAGTATATATTAAGTCAATTGAAATAAAAGAAAGATTGAATAGTTCGTGGAAATATTTTTTTTAAAGTCTACCAACCGTTGATAAAAAAAACTTTGATATAGAAACACCTTCAGGTCGTGGAATGTAACTCTTGGTCATCCTGTCAAGATTGGTTGAGATTGGAGGCCCCGCACCTGTGATATAGTAGTCAGGTTCACTATGTTAACAAATATAATTTCGTTCAAAATTTTTGGAGATGAGCAAAACTATACATTTTTGGAATATTCAGAGCATGAGGAATCCAAAAATCAATGTTGACATTTGCGTAGACACCTTTGCGAAAATGACACTCGGGACATAATTAGGATATACTGAATTCGATGAACCCGGTTCCCAAGCCGAATTTTGAGTTTTTGACCTTCTAATTAGCATAAACAAAATGGCCGCCAAATTGCCATTTTTTGACAATTTCTTTGAACAAGCATTTATATATCATGTGTATATACATGCAGCTCTTTTACTTTAACTTTACAACTTTTACCCCAAAATGCACCTAGAAGCTTATACATGGCCTTTTTCCATAAATCCGTCGAGTCCATTAGGGGGTTTATGCTTCTGAGACCGGCCTTGGCTCTTTTTGGTTGCACTAACAGAGCACAAGTAGGAAGATGAAATAAGTTAATTTCTCCATTAATTCCTTCAGTCATTCAGGCATTATACCTTTGGTTCATTCGATCCTTCTAGTTCTTTATTCATTCCTCTGTGAACATTTGAATTATTGAGAATGGCAATGTGGTCTTGAATGAAGAACTGCTTCAGATTCACCAGAATTCCATACAATGGTTCTCTTCAATGAGGAGCGTAACACTAATCCTAACCCTAACCCTAACAATCCTAACCCTAACAACAACTCTAACCCTAACCCTAACCCTAACCCTAACAACCCTAACAACCCTAACAACCCTAACCCTAACCCTAACAACCCTAACAACCCTAACCCTAACAACTCTAACAACCCTAACAACCCTAACCCTAACCCTAACCCTAACAATCCTAACCCTAACAACAACCCTAACCCTAACCCTAACAACCCTAACAACCCTAACCCTAACAACTCTAACAACCCTAACAACCCTAACCCTAACAATCCTAACCCTAACAACAACCCTAACCCTAACCCTAACAACCCTAACAACCCTAACCCTAACCCTAACCCTAACAACCCTAACCCTAACCCTAATCCTAACCATAACCATAACCATAACCATAATCTGAGTTGTTAGGGTTAGGGTTAGGCCACAGTTTGAGTGACCCATAGTAGCTTATATATCCAGGACTCTTTCTTCAGTAGAGCTTGCGTTGTCCTGCATTATAGACAATTGTCTTCATTGTGATATAACCTTGTGATATAAGTGGATGTACCAATTATGGTTCTGGTAATAGATTTAATGAGATGTTCATTTATAGGCCTATATTGAGCATTAAGATGATTGTAACAGAAGCATGATGTCCTTCTCCCTCACAATTACTCAGTTGTTTGAATTAAATGTACTGCCATTGTTTTTGATATTGACAGCTTTCATCTTTATCATGGTGGATGCAGGTGGAAGGCGTTTCATGTTCTCGGTGCAGGACATAGTTGATGGCGTAGTCCGTTATCACCATGACGACAGTGATACGACAAGCGATTTTGTGTTGCTTCACATCACGGATGGCCAGCACAGCATACGTCACAAATTCCCAATACACATCGTACCGAAGGATGACAGTCCACCCTTCTTGCTCAACCATCTTGCTCTGGAGGTAGAGTTCAGTCATCGTAGCTGGCATAAGCTTCACGTTTTCAGGACTTTAAGAGCATGTTGTGGAGCCTTCGCTCGTTTTGCACAAAATATTTTTTAGCATCTTTCATCTCTCATAGGATGATTGCTCGTTTGTGTGAGTGCCTGTTGATGTTTGCTTCATTTCCAGAGAGATCCCCATTCACATCCCTGGATGCCCGGAATCCCTACATTTTCCAGGAATGTTAGTTGCAGGGCTGACTGCCAAAAGGAACTAATGACATCATCTTGGCTTTTCTCTTTGGCTGTACATCTTAAAATCATAGGAAAAAAAAAATAGGGCTGGGCCGATCTCCACCAAATTTCTCATACGCATTAGTCGTACCCAGGGTCAGGTCATGGGCACAAGCAAAAATCCCCCCTCTGCCACACACACACACACCTGCGGGGATGGTGGGAGACGACTTGCGTTCTTTTGGCCGATTCACCTCAAAATTTGCATACTGGCAGTACCCAGGGTCTGGTCATAGGCGGGTCACGACCCCCTCCACCCCCAAACCACCTGTGAGGCGTCTGTGCATGCGCCACAGTGCAAGTGGTTTACTGACCCCTGCTGAAGACATGGTGGAATTATTAGCAATAATTGCACGAGGTAAATTCCCCCACCCCCTGCTCTCAACCCCGTCCCCACCCACAGACTGCTCCCGAGTTTCGAGTTCAATGAAAATGGCAGACATGCAGGATTAGTTACCAGTGTAGGCATTCCTTCTTCATTACATACAAAACAAGAAAAAGAGCAATCAGAGATTGCAAACCCTCGCCAGGATGTATTTTCAGTGGTTTTTAAGGCTTTGGTGTTAAAACAAATATGGCGGCCGAACCATGTGACCAATGACGTCATCATTTTTTTTTCCAAAACTAATTTATTCCTCGATTCCTCGACATGAAAGCCCGCTTGGAGTTTGCAAAAAAGCACCTAAAGGACTCAGTCTGTGAGAAACAAGATTCTGTGGGCTTTCCTGTGTCTTTCACTGAGGAGAGGCTTCCGTCTGGCCACTCTGCCATAAAGCCCCGATCGGTGGAGTGTTGCAGTGATGGTTGTCCTTCTGGAAGTTTCTCCCATCTCCACACAGGATCTCTGAAGCTCAGCCAGAGTGACCATCGAGTTCTTGGTCACCTCTCTTACCAAGGCCCTTCCCCCCGATTGCTCAGTTTGGCCGGGCGGCCAGCTCTAGGAAGAGTCCTGGTTGTTCCAAACTTCTTCCATTTAAGAATTATGGAGGCCACTGTGCTCTTGGGAACCTTCAATGCAGCAGAATTTTTTTGTAGACTTCCCCAGATCTGTGCCTCGACACAATCCTGTCTCTGAGCTCTGCAGGCAGTTTCTTGGACCTCATGGCTTGGTTTTTGCTCTGATATGCATTGTCTGCTGTGAGACCTTAAATATAGACAGGTGTGTGCCTTTCCAAATCATGTCCAATCAATTGAATTTACCACAGATGGACTCCAATCAAGGTGTAGAAACATCTCAAAGATGATCAAGAGAAATGAGAGGCACCTGAGCTCAATTTCAAGTGTCATAGCAAAGGGTCTGAATACTTATGTCAATGTGATGTTTCAGTTTTTTTTTTTAAATAAATTTGCAAAACTTTCTAAAATCCTGTTTTCTCTTTGTCATTATGGGGTATTGAGTGTAGATTGATGAGGGAACAAAATGAATTTAAACGATTTCAGCATAAGGCTGCAACATAACAAAATGTGAAAAAAGTGAAGGGGTCTGAATACTTTCTGAATGCACTCTGCCTGGGAGAGAGAGAGCCAAGAGGGAAGAGGGTGCAAGACCAAAAAGGAGACGGTGGAATACAGAGAGGCCACCAACCTATCTGCGATACGAAAATAACCTGTCTAGACACCCTGTTTCGTCGCAGGAGATCTCCATGATTTTGAGGGCCTTGCTTTCCTCGGCATCAAGAATGGCAAAGTGCAAGGCAAGAGCGCCAGCCCAAAAGGGGAAGGCAGCTCTCCATGAGCTGCAAATGAAAGCCTTGTGCGTTGTTGTCAAAAGTTCAGATTTGCCAATGTTGAAGTAGACTGATGGTATTTATGTAAAGTATTGTTCTTCCTGACAATTTGATGCCACAAATAAGTTATGCGGCTGTTGAAAGTACCCGTAGATATTCTCTCAAGTCGTTCTGTCGATAGCCATGGCTTTCTTGAAGTTGATATTCCCAAAGGGTTCATATTAACCCCTTCTCACCCTTAATCTATCACAGTTGATGGAATCAATAGGATGTTCACTGATGACCTTTCGGGTCATCTGACCTTTTCTGAATGAGGCTGACCTTTCGGGTGTTAACCCGTCATCGGAGCAAAAGAGTATCAACTGATCTTCTCCTCACTTCCCATGGCAGGTAGCATACCTCAATCAATGTTCTGGTCTTTCCATGCAGTGTTCCACCTGTCCACTGACCCAGATCGACCTCTGCCTTCACAATCAACACTAGTTTTTCGTTCCACTTAAACCTATTGCATTTGTTGCTTTTCTTTATCAGCCAGTCCTCTGCGCAGCAGGAGACGGGGTATTGTAATCACTTATGTGTCTGTCTGTCTGTCTGGGTTGACCTGAAATTTTAAAAATCTGCATGTTGGGTCACTGAATTGGTTCACCAATCAAAAGCTACAAGCTGATAGTTTTTTTTTTTACATCAAAAGGTCAAAGGTCAAGGTTGCGTAAAATCATAAATTTTCCTCCAATTGGCCTGAAATTTAAATTTACCATTTGAGTTTTGTCATCAAATTTTCACCAAAGCTTTATCATAAGAATATGGAGAGGGTAAATTAATAACTTGGTCAAAAGGTCAAAGGTCAACGTCACATAAAATCATCAATTTTCATCTGATTGACCTGAAATTTTAAGAATGTGCATATTGGGTCACTCAATTGGTTCACCAATAAAAAGCTAGAAGGCAATTGTTTTTTTTACATCAAAGGTCAAAGGTCAAGGTTGCGTAAAATCATAAATTTTCCTCCAATTGGCGTGAAATTTAAATTTACCATTTGAGTTTTGTCATCAAATTTTCACCAAAGCTTTATGATAAGAATATGGAGAGGGTAAATTAATAACTTGGTCAAAAGGTCAAAGGTCAACGTCACATAAAATCATCAATTTTCATCTGATTGACCTGAAATTTTAAGAATTTGCATATTGGGTCACTCAATTGGTTCACCAATCAAAAGCTAGAAGCTAATTCGTTATTTTTTGTTACATCAAAAGGTCAAAGGTCAAGGCTGCATAAAAGCGCCAATTTGCACCCAATTCACTTAAAATTTAAAGAATTTGCATATCGGGTCACTCAATTGGTTCACCAATCAAAAGCTAGAAGCTGATTATTTTTAGATCTAAAGCTCAAAGGTCAAGGCGACATAAAATAATCAATTTTCATTTTGAATTCTTTTTAAACTCTTTTTGTTATTTGAGCATACGGAACAAGACCTCTGATAACAAACGAATGCGGAAGGGCTTTGCATTTTCAGATGCTTTCAGGTTTTGATACTGCTTTTCATCACGGTGTCTATATGTGACTGATACGATTTTCTTTACAATCATCTGAACACTCAAATGTTTTGCTCATGAACCCACAATCACCGAGTCTTAAGAGTTGTCTACCGTCTGTATGTTTCCCAAAAGTTGTGCAAAGGTGAGGCAGTGACTCTCACAAATGTTCTGAAAGCATCTGATACTGACTCACGTGATGAACTCATCACGTTTACAGTGATGAAGCCGCCACAAGAGGGTCGTCTGCTTCTAAAAACGAGGCACAACACTCTCGGTACTGCTTGTTTTTGCGAATGTAATGCAAAATGAATTTCTGACATAGATGTAGTAATTAATTAATCCTGTTTTATGTGGACTTCACACCATCCCTTAGGCTTGTATTTTTCTTCCTTATAATTGATTGATTCGTTGGTTGAAGAGGATGACTAAGTATGGTTATTTTGTTTCCAGGAAGGATTGGCAAGATTGCCTCTTGTCTCTCTCTCTCTCTCTCTCTCTCTCTCTCTCTCTCTCTCTCTCTCTCTCTCTCCCTCCCTCTGTGTCTCACACTCCCCCTCTCTCTCCCTCTCTCTCTCCCACCCCCCCCTCTCTCTCTCTCTCTCTCTCTCTCTCTCTCTCCCTCTCTCTCTCTCCCATCCCCCCCTCCTCTCTCTCTCTCTCTCTCTCCCACACTCTCTCCCTCTCTGTCTCCCACCCCCCCTCTCTCTCTCTCCCACCCCTCTCCCTCTCCCACCCCCTCTCCCGCTCCCACCCCCCTCCCCCTCCCACCCCCTTCTCGCTCTCCCACCCCTCCTCCCTCTCCCCCTACCCCCCCTTCTCTCTATCTCTCTCCATCTATCTCTCTCTCTCTCTCTCCCTCTCTCTCCCTCTCTCTCCATCTCTCTCTCTCCCTCTCTCTCCCTCTGTGTCTCACACTCCCCCCCTCTCTCTCCCTCTCTCCTCCTCTCTCTCTCCCATCCCCCCCCCCCCCTTTCTCTCTCTTTCCCACACTCTCTCCCTCTCTGTCTCCCACCCCCTCTCTCTCCCACCTCTCTCTCTCTCCCTCTGTGTCTCCCACCCCCTCTCTCTCTCTCTCCCACCCCCTCTCCCTCTCCCACCCCTCTCCCCCTCCCACCCCCTTCTCGCTCTCCCACCCCTCCTCCCTCTCCCCCTACCCCCCCCGCCCCCCCAGTTCTCTCTATCTCTCTCTATCTCTCTCTCCCTCTCTCTCCCTCCCTCTCCCTCTCTGTGGGAGACCTTCGAACTAAGTGCACTAGTAGCAGAGCCGTCTAGCCTAGCTTTGAATATTGGCCCAGACTGGTGTTTCACAAGCTGGGTGATTCATCAATGTGTGTGTCGTGCCTCAGATGGACTTTATACTGCGTGTTCCGTCTGCTGGCATTAGTTGGTGGATGTTAAAGATCCCACGGTGTCCTTTGCGAAAAAGAGTCGAGCTATCGCCGATGCCCAGAAAAAAATTATAAGTCCCTGCCCTAACCTAGAGGGGGCACTGCATCAGCGGCACAGATGCAGGATACTACTTGCAAGAAGACAACTTTTTCCATGCATTGGTTGAAAACCTTTTATTTCCGTCAAAAAAAGGATGCTAAGAACTCGGAGTAGCTGTCTTCTTTGGGATTATCTTCATGTGTGCTTGAGGGTTGGTGGAGGCAAAGGGGATTGAAGTATAATTAAGACAACGGATTATCTTCATAATTACTAACTTGGTCAAAAGGTTAAAGGTCAGCGTCACATAAAATCATCAATTTTCATCTGATTGACCTGAAATTTTAAGAATTTGCACATTGGGTCACTCAATTGGTTCACCAATGAAAAGCTAGAAGCTAATTCCTTCATTTTTTTTTTTACATCAAAGGGTCAAAGGGCAAGGCTGCATAAAAGTGCCAATTTTCACCCAATTCACTTCAAATTGGTTGGTTGAAGTGATGGGAGAAAAAAAGAACAGAGGGTGTGGAAATGTGGATGGAGTGGGAAGCGAAGGAAAAAAAAGTTTGTGAAGGAACATTTTGGGAAAGGGAATGACAAACTTTACATCAATTTGCATTCAAAATAAATACATGGCAACTTTTCTCATGCTTCTCATTCTTTTGATGAGCGAGAGCAATGCATCGATTTTAGAAGAGTTAAACCGAATTATCCTCCATCTTCCTCACTCCCAAACAGTGCCTTGTGTTGTGTCTAGGAAAACAAGTGACCAGCTTCCGACAACATGATTTGTTGATGGGAAAGATTTCCTATCACCACCTGGGTGGTGAAAAAACACAGGACTCTTTTGAGTTCATCCTGTTCGACAGTCACGAACCGCCCAACCACTCTGATGAGCAGGTAGGCTGGCGGCAGATGAATGTCTTGTGGCAGTCAAAAGATGTTATTGTTTTACCACATCTTTACAATGTCTTAATACTGTTACAGACGCGGTTTTGGATGTTAGTTTACCGAGCGGTTTGGTATGACGGCGTCTGCACAGTTTACCCGATTCCACTCGAACGTTGGCCAAATCGCGCTATGCTAAATCAATTAAGGAAAGGACACAACGGCTGGGATTAAATGACACGACACCAGGGGTACAGTTCTCAAGACCTCCGGAGGAGGTTATAATATGGATTTGCAGAACGTTTAGATTACACTGACAAGAGGTACAGCATAGAAAGGTGGGCACTTAAACACGGTCTTATATTAGCCCCGACAGACCACAGATAAACGGGACAAGACTGACTCACACAGGGATTGATGGCAAGGAGGGGCAGGTAGTCGATGGCTCAAGGTGCACCTTGGCTCAGGGGCAGAATCGACCCGGTCCGGTCCAGAGATGCGGGAGGTCTCTCTCAGCGCTAGAAGGTGACGTTCTTTCTCCAAGCTGGGGGCGCATCTTACGTCACCTCCGGTAAGTGGCTGCGTATATCCAGCGGGGAGTGACACGCCCTCGGCTCGTTAGCTCCGCCCCAGATGGAATCGGCCCGCCGCTTCTTATTAGGTGCGGGGGGTTACCGGGCTCCGCCCTTGACGAGGAGCTGACAGTCAGCCCCTTCGTGGTAACCCCGTGGAGCACATGGGCAATGGCGGCTAACCAAGCCGGAGTGAGGACGCACACTCCCCGCGCCGCGCCGCGCTGCCCCCCTCTGTTGTTGTAGTTGTTGTTGTAGTTCCATGAGATGATGGGAGGATGCGGAGATGAGGTTGTGGGGAGGTATTGGGAGGTCCTAAACTCACTACTGGTGCCATACAATCACATTCTGGTGCAACGAAGAGTCAGAATTAATGGAAACGAGTCCTTAACTGACATAGACTAAGAATAACTAGCAAGATGTCCTATAGTTGTCTACGTGAGATGCGGTGAACCTGGGTGCGACATTTAATGGGGGAAAAAGGGGAAGGTCGGTTCTACAGAGTGTTGTTTACAGACAATGGGACTAGGGAATGGGGGATTGGGGATAGTTGGGGAGTATTGGGGAAATAGGGGAATATTTACAAGCGGATATGGATGGAGGCCAAATCCCATATCCGCAACATTGCACCCTTCTCTACCTCGGGGCGTCCCGACCCGATAAATTCTTACCTACTTTAGTGTGGCACTCAGATGTAGTTCACTCTACTATTAACTCTACCCTGAGTGCGACAGTTTTACAGATGTTCACAAATGAGTAAATATGTCCCCCTGCGACGTTGCACCCTTCTCCTCACAGAAACACACCCACAGGATAACCGAATCGCGGAAAGAATCCTCAAACTAAACATACAGCCGGTAGGGAGCATTATTTACACAAGACTACGCTGATATTTACACTACGATCCAGGACCTGTTTTTGGAGGAACACATGCAGATGTTATGCATAGAGAGAGCACGCATGCCAGCATCGATACACCAACCCACGAGTGCTCTGTGGCCTTACGGCCTTTAATAATGTGCAGAGCACCCCTTCCAAGCACCAAAAGCACCACCCCATAACACAGTCAGCACCATCCGGTGCACCAATAAAGTGTTCAACAATCACCGGTGGTGTCGCAGCCGGCCGATGTTCTGCCGCTGGTCTTGCCTTCCTGTGGTGTACTTGGCCTTCTGGCTTCTTTAAAAAATAAAGAAAGGCGCCAACCGCGTCCATTTCTTTATTGTGGCCGTCAGGGGGCCAACTATTAGTGGTTCACCTGTCTGGCATAGGTGCCACGTTGACCCATAGGTCCATCCACGGGTGGTGCTTGCCCGCAAGAGAACTGCGGTCCATGGTGGGCGGCCACAAACATTGCGGTCCATATGGTGTATCGATCCCGGCAGCAAGCAGCGAAAGTGCAGGCCCACAACTGCGGAGCCAGCACCTCTCTCTCCTCTCTCTCTGCCCCAAAGCCAGATCCTCGGAGGTGGGAGACAAAAGAAAAGACAAGTGAGTAAGGTGGTAAGGGCGCAAAAGTGCACGCAATACAAGGTGATGCACACTGGGGGCACATGGGAACCAGGTGAGACAGGTACGTTCCTGCCGTACGCCCCCCCCCCCCACCAGGTAACCTACATTGCCCCTCCCTTACCCCTTACTGTATTCACAAAACACAACACTACCCATAAACATCTACTTTACAAATCAACAAACGTCCCTACTGTCTTCCCCGTTCCTCCCATAAACCAAATTCGTCTTCTCTCCCTCCTAACCAATCAAATTTGCCATTTTCAACTCTCATCAAAATTTGCCATCACCAATTCATCATCAGTCCCTCCTAAGGAGGGAGAGATGGAATCACCCCAATGTCTCATCCACGTCGTGATGCGTCTCACAAATCCAAACAGCAATTCTCTTTTCCTGCACACAGAACAAAGAAAACACAGGTGTGGAGTCATCATCACCACAGGTAAGTGGCTGCGTATGGTGCGACAGGTTCATCAATCCTAACTATTTCCTAAATGACTTTAACAACTTTACATTACCCGGGGTCTTTCTCCTGCCAAACCATTGGCCCTCTTACACGATGGGTTCTAAAAACCAATTCCCATTGACCAAACTGTGGTGCTTTTCAATTTGGGGTCTCACTCCCCCGATTCATCTCCCGGTGCCCTCGCACAATTTCTGGGCCGCGACGTGTAGCTCTCCCCGCAGGTCTACCCACCTGCACACCTCCACCACTGCAGTTGCCTCCGAGCTTACCTGCTCCTTACCCTAACCTAACTACCTGGGGAAGGCCCTCTGGCGCTCTCCCCACTCAGTGCCCTCTCTGGCACTGGGCTACCCGGGTCCGTCCTCCGGATCCTCGGGCCCCACTGACACTAACGGCTCCCAGAGCCCACCTGCGGCCTCACCTGGCCGACATCCTCACAGTGGTGGAGTGCCCAACCAACTACACACACTAACAGGCTACACGCCCAGCCATTTCCACAACACTAATGCACCCATCCACAATACCATTCTGCAACCGCACCACAAATGCCAATATCCAACCACAATTTACCTATACCCTCTACCTAACACTTACACTACCCGCCCCGGGTACTCGTGAAAGGGGTCCACTCTTCCCCCATCCACACCTTCGCACCATGCACACCACTCCGTACCACTTACTCCAACTCTCTCCACACCACTCATTCCAATACTCCATGTACTCCACACACCTGTACTTGCACACCTGTGCTCTCACACCTGGTGCCACCTGCACCCTTCTCTCCCCAAGCGCATTCGCGCTGATCCACAACACTCACTGCTCCACACTGCTCCACACACCTGTCCAGCTCTCACACAGCATCATCTCATCTAACTACTCCCCTCTGAAACTTGCGCTTCCCAGTCGTCCCTTTAAACTATTGCGCTCCCTCGTCATTATAATCCACACTAATCTACCTGCGTCCCCACTACAGGTATCAGTCACTAACTTAAATCTTGTCACCTGATGTCATCTTCTAGGGCCCTATCAATATCCTAACCCACCCGGGCTAGTTTTCACTGCCATACACCCCATAAACTATAGCTCCTTTGCCCCCACATGGGAAGGGTGGCAGGGATGCCACTCTTACCCACCGGGCACATCGCTCACTACCAATTTTGCACATCAAATTTCAACAAATCAAAAATTTGCCAATCACTACCCATCATCTGCCAATCATTACTGCCAATCCTTTGCCAATCATCAAATTTAGTTTTTCTCTAATTTTGGGGCCAAAACACTATCCTCATCACCCAGTCTACTCACTAATGCCTATCGGTGCGCCAATTCCTGTCCAAAGCCCGGCTTCGTACAGCCAAGCCATGAATGCGGGTTGTTTGGTGCCAGCGGCTGGATACGTCCCGCATTCGGGGCAGGGACGGGGGCTTACCCGGCCCGAGACCCCATGCACCATCTCGGCGTGGAGCCATCCAATGTCCCGATCTCGACCTGCCGGCACGTCTCAACAAAACGTGGTCGCCATGACGACCCTTCCTATCCAGCTGCCCGCTCCGCCTAGTGGAGCACGGACGCGGCCCTTCAAAGCGAGGCCCGGCACGCACCGAGGGCCCGATTCGGCTATAAGTCGTTCTAAACTCTACCCCGGTTACCGTCGATGCTTCACCTGCCTGGTTACAAGCATACGCTACCCCTTTCTTGCTCATACCTCCAGCCGTTTCCATGCTCCTCGTACCTTTCCTTGCACACCTCGGTACACTCATTCCACTCACAGCCTTGGTCACACACCTGACCACCGAGCACCTTGGCACACATTCGTCGCTCGCACACCTCACCAACACACCTCTTCGCGCCCCCTCCTCGGTCACCTCCTCTGTGACAATCACAGGTGTGCTATCACTCGCACACCCAACCACGTGCCTCACGACCAATTCCAGCGTGCATTCCCACTCACGCCCTACCATTCCAGGTGTGCTTCCTTTCTCACCTGTCACAACCAACTCACGCTCCTTGTCACTCTCACTACTCTCACCACCACTCTTGACAGCGCACTCACCCTTACTCTTGACAGCGCACTCTTTCCTCATGCACCCGTCCGTTACACACCTCTCTCGCGCACACTCTTGCGCACACTCTCCCGTCACACCCTCTGTAACACTCACCACAGGCGTGCATTCTTCCTTGCCTTTGACAGCGCACTCTTTCCCCATGCACCTGTCCGTCACACACCTTTCTCGCGCACACTCTTGCGCACACTCTCCCGTCACACCCTCTGTAACACTCACCACAGGCGTGCATTCTTCCTTGCCTTTGACAGCGCACTCTTTCCCCATGCACCTGTCCGTCACACACCTTTCTCGCGCACACTCTTGCGCACACTCTCCCGTCACACCCTCTGTAACACTTACCACACCGCGCTTCCATGTGCTCCCTCGCACACGCGCTACGACCGACTCACTCTCGCCAGCACCCTCACTCCTTGGCACGCACTTTTTCCTCACATACCCCAGAGTCGGACTTTCTTGCACACCTCCTTTTTCGCACACCAGACCTGTCGCACACTTCACCAACGGCCTCTCACGAACACCCGGGTCCATCTCGACCCCCAAGCTTCTTAAATCCCCTGGCGCATCATACGCACGACCATATTGGTCACCACTTACACCGGGTCCTCTTCCTCTTCGCTTCTCCTCCATCACCTGCGAATCCCTCATCCGGTTAATGAGCACATCATCATCACGATCCAAATACAGACTTTGGACCAATTCTTTTACCTCCTCTTTTATCTCTTTCTTATCCCCTCTCCGTCGCTTCTTAATTTCGCTCACCCCTTCTTCCACTTCTTCTAATTTCTGCTTCACCTCTTTTATGTCCCGGTACGTCTCCTCAAGCTCATCCTCTAAGGCTACCTTGACCGTTTCCATGTGCGTCCTCACCTGCCGGTCCTTCGTCTCCATTACCTCTATCACCTCGTCCAACCTCGTTGTCAGTCCCTCACGTACCATCTGACATTCCCTCTTCGTCGCTACTGTCGCGGAAGTGGAGGGTGAGACTCAAGACGCCAATGGTCGGAAACAGGTTTTACAAAAGGTCACAACTTTATTAACTGGTTATTCACTTGATTCCATTTACCAAATAATACCGCATTATTCAATGGCTGAGATTAACTCTTTTCCATGGTCCTTTTCGTTCGGCTGATGTTCCTCCGCCATGGTCCCGTTCGTCAGAGCTCCTCGCAGCAAGTCCTCTCGACTCCAGCCGCAGCTCCCGCTTATATGGACCAACTCGACTTAATCCTCTGTCCGCTGAACTCGTAATCTCCTCTCCGCCGACGTCACCGGTCGCCTTCCTGGCGCCAGCTAGCCCCCCCCCTGCTGTGAGTTCCTTTTATCAAACAATAGGGGGGTGCTCCAGCCTGGGGCTGTGACCAGGTGTTTCAAGAGACCATCATGTTCGTGCACATTCCTAACTCATTTACAAACCCGTCCCCCACAGAGTTTGCATGTAAAATGCATCTGCTTTGTTACTAGGTCAACCAATAAGTTACCAGTGCCAATTAATAAGTTACACTGAATTACACTTCCACAATTCCCTCATCTTTTTGTTTTTGTTTATATTAACCATTAATCTAAACATCAATATAAGTAAACAATCAATCACTACAAGTAAACATCATTACAAGTATAAGTAAATAATCATAACTTTGGTAATCAAATTCCCTTAGGCATACACCGTCATCCTGCAAGAATCACAAAACATTTCGTTGGTCATTGACTCCTTCCATATTGTTCAATCTATTGCATTTGCATCACAAATATATTTTCAAAACAACACTTCACCATCACCAAGATACAACAATTTCACTTCATTTTCAAGTTTTGTAAAGCATCTGCACCATCTGGCAAAAACGTTTGCCTCCACACAAATGTTGACTTTGTTTGAAAGGAAGGGCTGATCACTTGTGTTTGAATCCAGGTATGAAACATTTTCTCCTAATGTCTTCATAGCTCCTGCACTACTTCGTGTAGGATTTCGCTGTTGTGGTAACATTGCGGAGTCATAGACTGACCCTGCTCTCCTTGTAGCATTCTTGCCACTTTTT
This sequence comes from Myxine glutinosa, assembly GCF_964187855.1. Classification (NCBI taxonomy): domain Eukaryota; kingdom Metazoa; phylum Chordata; class Myxini; order Myxiniformes; family Myxinidae; genus Myxine; species Myxine glutinosa. The sequence goes on along the minus strand of NC_136261.1, from coordinate 79,754,189 downwards.
GCTGTAAACCATAGTAATTCCTGAACAAGGCCTTCACCCAGTTGTAGTTGACTTGCCTCCTCCCTTATTGTGAGTGGGCAGCAAGTATTGGTGTGACATTGATTGGCCAGCAAGATGTGGAACAGGGATGCCGGATGCATCCACAATGATGTTGGGACCATGGTGTTCAGGTCATTCATGGTCCTTACCAGGAGCAATCCAGCAGAATCGTGCACAGCTGTTGTGACAAGGGCACAGCCGTTTTTTGCAGCTCCATGCTGGTTCCCCGGACGTTGGTGAAGTAATAACATATGTCCCCGCATTTCACAGAGGTTGCAGGTAAAATGTCGTTGTCCTGCAACTTCTGATGTGGTGAATGTTCGAAGTCTTCGAACAAGAGTAAGTGATCGCCTTTCTTTCATATGTTGCAGTGTGATCCAGGCAAATGGTCACATAAATTTCCTTGGTGAAGGTAAGCATTCATCTCCAAGTTACACGGGAGAATGTCTTCATCATTCTTTGAGAAAGAGGGTGTATGCCACGATTAACTTCATTTTTTAGCCACAAATTTTCTTTCTTTCTTCTTCCCAATTCCGTTAGCAATCCCTCCAAAATGTGATCTCGTCTTATCCTTATGCTCAGTCATATCTGAATCTGCTTTCCGCACACACTGAATCAGATAGGGTACATCTTACCATGAAATCAGCATAATCATGTATATCTTCCGACAGTTTCACATTCAACAATTTGTTGTTTTTCCTTAACACAAAAAGTTATATTCATTTATATGCGTCACACAAATAATATTCAATCAGGTATGTATTTTATTACTAAACTAAGAATAGCATTGTATATGATTACAATCACACACGGGAATACCTAATTCCCAACAACAATTTTCCCAAACCAACAAATTAAGCATAATGTATTATTACCATAATTCCTCTCCACTTTTTCTTTTCTCTCTTTTTTTTTTTTTTTTTTCTCCTAACAGTGTGTCACTCGTGGTGATATGAGTTCATTGATATTGTAATTGACACAACTCATAACATTGTCGTTATGCCATTATCTTAATTCTACTGTATTCATTTGCAACATCACTTGATTTAGTCTTTTAATCTCAGTATTTATGTCGCCATAAAAGTCTTCCTTTTCTGGTTCCACATTTCTTTCCTCATTTGTCACTTCATGCGTTATCATCGTGTTGTTGGTTACCTTATTCAAACACACCGTCACTAAGGCTTTCAAGCAAGCCACCACTAAAACAATTGCCAATATAACTACTAAACCAACAAACAAGTCTGCTACTCCTTGTATATATTCATATCTATGACATAGTTATATGTCGATGACATTTAACATTATATACCAAACTAACAAGCTTCCTAAAAGGTAAATAAAGAAAATCCCTTAATATGTAACATAATCAGATTATTTGTCTTACCCTGATCCCCCTATCTCCCGGGGTTGAACTCAATCCCCTGATCATGAGTGTAGTTGTGATACATTTTTTCACTCATGCTGTATTAATATCAGCAGGTAATTGTATGTCATGTAGGCAAATAAATGTCACTATTCCAAGTAGGAATATCACATGTTGAAAATGTAATGTTTATCAATGCAAGGGGTGTTAAAATGTAATTCAAATGACTGTAAATCATGACTATCATTTTTCTACCACTGAATGTTCTGCTGGGCTGCTAGGTGCAGCCTCATTTTCTGTGGGATCGTCCACCTTAGCCCCATGTGCTTGCTTGCAATGAGAGGCATGAATCCAACTTTCTATTTTGGGTCCATATTTGTTTCTATTCTTATCAATCTCCTATGGTTTATCAATTCGTTCCAAGATACCGCAACCAAAGGTTTTAACCAAAGCTCTACCAAACTATTTCCAATTTGAACAAAAATGCCAGTGAAACAATGATTCGAAGGATTAACTTCAAGGGGTCAATAAATTTATTCTATAGCCAGATCTAATTTTCCCATCCAATAGTTTGCCTTGCCACATGTCATATTATAACACCTTAATAAACCTTCGAAAAAATGTTTCCCATCTCAACAAATTTCCTTTTTTACAAATAGCCATGTGTAACTTACGTATTTAACTACAATTTCCTCTCAATTTGTTTGGCCTAACTGGCCGCAAAAGTGGCTGCCAGCATGCAGTACCGTTTTTATCTACCAAGGAAGTGTTCCACACAAGACCTCTACCAAAATGTTGTTTGTAAAAACAAATCTGGGATTTCTGATTACATGGATGCACACTCTCAGGACATTTTCAGGCTGCTGTTAACAATCCACTACGATGACTTAATTCCTTTACCCACAATCAAATAATTAGTACAAATTGAGGATATTATCCCTATCACATTCTTTTATAGATTCATTATGTTGGATCTAATTTTTCCAATAATTTTCCACTGCTGTAAGGCGGAACAATAGCTCTCATAAGTCTTAGTAATATCGTACTTAATTTGCCCAGCAGAGAATAATTTATTTACTATCCTTTCTCATCTGTTAACCAGTGACTTTGTTTAAACTCCAGAACTGAAAAACCCACAATAGTTCAAACCAGCAAAATTTTCTTTACTCTTTTCCCATATCATCTATGCCTAAAACACATCCATACATACAGCACAATTTATATGCTGATAAAATTCAAGTTTATATATATAAAATCCATGAGCAGAGTATTCTGGGAAGTTAGTGTAAGACCTCTCCCAAATTTGGATGATTTTGTACTTCCTCATTTCCTTTTATGAAGCTCATATCCATAAATAGATGTTATTCTCATATACATTCTATCAAAAATGGAATCCCAAAATTACTCACAATTTTACTATTAATTAATGGCTGCTCATAACCCAGCACATCAAAATTTTTTTTTTTATATTCCATTTCCCTTGACAAAAGAGATAATGTTCATAATCAAATTATATTTCTATTTTATTTTACGGATTCTCTGGATATTCAATCCCATCCACATATCCCAATCCCATCCACATATAACTATCCATTTCCAGACAGGCACACTGTCGGTGTCAACAATCTTGTAAGATTGATACACAAAAAAACACACACACATGCATTATGCATATTTGTTTGCGTTGGAACCATTATTTACAGATCAGATGGGTGTCAATTTTATTTCAATTTCATAAAATTTGTCAATCAAATTCAAAATGCTTATAGACAAATAAACCAGAAGTCCATTCTTAGAAAACCCTTATGATGTCAAATTGAAATTACCCTTTCTGCCTTCACAATAATCTATCCAAATTTTGACTACACACCCATTTGCATGTCAGTCGACCATTGACCTATCAATCGTGCGGAACAATAGTCCGAAATTCCCACCTGATCATCATGTGACTCTTGTTACTTGGTTTGCCAACAATTGCAACGCAATTGTTCCAAACTTTGTAAATTTAAAATTGCTGTGCCCAAAATAGAAGATCCAATTTTGGCATTTTATCAATTAATTATTAATTTGTTAACAAGCAAAAAGAAAAATGAATCATTCTTGCTCTGAAAACTTTTCAGACACAAGAATCATTGACAGTTGTTCATGTTTGTCCAGTAATCGAATCTGTTGAGGCCAATCATCATTTGGGATTTGCAGCAATGAAGGCCTAATCATTGTCTGAGGTACCGGTAAGCACTGGTACCCTTGATCTTGGTTTGCCCCATGACCTTGTCTTCCTGTTGACATACGGACATCTTCTTCTCCAATGTCCCATCTTTCCACACTCGAAACACCGGTTTCTGTCGTTGTCTGATCTGTGCGCCTGTGCACTTGTATTGCTGGGCTGCATCTCTACATCCCTGAGTTGCCACTGCAATCTCTCGTTATCTCCTGAAACACGAAAAAATTCTCTGTACCGTCCTTTTTGGGGAGACAACTGGAAATCAGATGGGACAACTGTGACTTTCATTCCTAATTTCGAGGGCAGTTGTGCATTTGTCTCCTCCACTGTATCCTGTATCCTTTTTATTTTAAGTTCTAGTTCCGTTATCCGTTCTTGCTGTTCCCGTTGTCTGGATTCACCATCCCAAAGATGGAATGCAAGCCAGTCTACCGTTAGATTATGTCTCTTCCTGGCTTTCAATCTTTGTTCCAATCTTTCCAATCGACTTCGCTCAAATGTACCATCTCTTGGAAACTCCTCATCATGTCCCTTTGTCCACAAATACCAATTCTCGACCTGCCTTATAGCTTCGGCACCATAACGGTCGTACATATGATGTGTACAAGTACCTTTTTGTGGAATCTCTGGTTGTCCTTGTGTGTTCTTGCAGGCTCCATTTCCCATTCTGCCTTTTATCAAAGTAGCGTTGGATGTGTTGTAGCTTGTTCCAGGTTCCTCTAAAGCTTCACTCGTACCTCCAGGAAGGATCTCTCCACCTGTTCGCACGGTGATTTCCAGAGAATCTCCCTCAGCTGTGGCTTTTGCACAATCCAATCTCACAGATCAGTATTTGCAGATGAGCCGGAGGGTCAGTATGAAGTGGGTGAATCCTCAGGTGTCCGCTCTGTTTGACGGGGAAATCACACAATGGTAACCGCACATATATATCTGTATATAAACTCACCACCTTGCTCAATTTTCCCAGGTTGTCTCCACATTGATAATATCTCGCAAAGATATCAAAGCTTCTTTCTTGAGACCGCATTTTCATCAATCAAACAATCAATATATTCAATTCAATTTATTCAGTTCAATTTATGCAATTAAATTCAATCAATTAGATTCAATCAATTAACAATTCAATCAATTATTCAATTTCAATTAATTCATCAATATTCATCAATAAATCAAATTAATCATTTTGAATGACTCCTTGCATAAGCCCTTTCCCCAATGATGTCAGGACAGGTCCATCCATTGACTGAGATCGAATTTCATCGGTCGTCACCTCGGATTCGTACCTCATGTCAATTGATGAATCGCCGTCCTGTCCTAGGGTCATATCTGACATATTTTCCCATTTTGCCTGGTCTCCACAAATTTTTCTTTGCAACCACTAAAGGCAACTCATCCTTCATTCGTGAGACAGCCAAAATGGATGCCAGATATTAAAGTTCTTTAGGAAAAATATCTCATCATTTTCCTTTTAATAGTACCCAAAATCTCTTGGCAATATAAATTTCGTAAAACTCCTGTAATGGGACTGTCAAATTCCTTCAATCATGCTAAATTTTGAAACTCCATTGCTTGTAATACCCAATTTATCCCATAGGGCTTGAAAGTTCTTTCCCAAGTTCATGCAATCATTCTGCATTTGAATCCTATGATATCATTCATAATAATCATCATGATTTTATAGTCATGGTCCTATCATAATCATCTATTTAAACGAACATTTCCTTTATCACCACAGCTATGTGGTATAATCAACAATAGAATAAAACTGTACATAGCAACAGGCTACCTCATGGCCACTTAGTATACCTATTGACAAAAAGTCATAACAATATCGAATAATCATTGAACAATTCAAAAATCGCTTCCACTGCTCTAGCCGCAGCATCCGTGATATTTGTTTGCTCATTCCCTATTCCTGATTCGTCATCAAGGATCTCCATCATCACACAGCGTACTTAATTCCGCATTTTAATGAGAATTCAACAGGAATTTATGACTCAAAGGAAAAAGAACGAGCAGACCTTTTGCAGGATGATCGTTACAAAATCGTTACATATATTAAAGTATTTCTAATGTCGACAAATCATATCTTAATTCTTGCAAGATTTGGTTCTTTGAATAAATCACAGCACCGGGAGAACCAGCTCCAAAAATGGATCTTTGTGTTTATTCAGCACCCTAGTAATTGGTTCTTTGTGTACTAATTACACAGCACCCAGGCCCCGCTCATATGGATCTTTGTGCAGCGCTACACAGCACCTGAGCAAAAGGGGTTTCATCTACATTTTCCCTATCTGGTGTACCATCCGTGATATTTGTCTGCTCATTCACTATTCCTGATTCATCATCAAGGATCTCCATCATCACACAGCGTACTTAATTCCGCTTTTTAATGAGAGTTCAACAGGAATTTACGACTCAAAGGAAAAGAACGAGCAGACCTTTTGCAGGACGATAACTGGAATTAGTCGTGAAAATATATCCAAAATACTCAAAATAGACACCCACAAAAATAAACAACAAACCCAAACAAACCCAAGGTCGACCATATTACACAATAAATTACATCATTTCAGCATCGTATTGATTGCTGAAATATTCCAGGGTTTATACACACCTCAAAAGAGGTATGCGTGGTGTTGCCCCCTCCCACGTTTATTCCAGGGTTTATACACACCTTAAAAGAGGTATGCGTGGTGTTGCCCCCTCCCACTTTTAATTCCTCATTAAATCGTTTCCATTTAAAAAACATCGCCTTTACTGCTCCAGTCGCAGCATTTGTCACTTTGTTTGCTCATCCGCATGACCAAAACGAAATAAAGGGAGCTCAACCATTACACTGCGCTTTTAATGGCGCATGCCATAGAAACTCAACGCAATTTCGACTCGGCCAGCAAACGAGCAAATTGTGCAGGATGTTAACTGGAATTAGTCGTGAAAAATATATCCAAATTCACAAAAATACACACCCACACAAATAAACAACATTTATTCCGTTTAACAGAACAAACATTTCCTCTATCATGACATGCATGTCTTCAAAATTATATGCCCAAGAGAAAAAGTAAAATTAATTAAAACTGCGGGCAGTGATGATCCGGGGACCATACCGCTCCATCCTGATTGGACGAGTGCGTGCTAGAGTCGTTAACAACGACAGTCCAGATCCGATTGTTCAAAATTTCAACTCAATCGATCGAAAAATGAACGCAGGGATGCATTTTAAAGGTGCAGTGGCACTAACTGAGTTGCCACGAATATGGCCACGAAATTGCCAATATGGCCATCACAAAATATTTTCCTTAATCAATTGGCTCATAGCATAACCAATCTGCAAGTATTTCATCCGAAGATGTATCTCTCAGGAATTTTAATTAAATAAGTCATTTATAAATCAACGAGTTAATTTATTAAATGATTAATCAATAAATCAATATTTTCCTTGACAGCCACATCCCTTGGTCAGTGTCATGTCCAAATATCAGCTTCCTTACTCAAAAGGTGCCTGAGTTAATGTAATGTAATTACTGTAATAAGATTACTGCAATTACTGTAATGATTACTGTAATTACTGTAATTACCGGAACTGTAATTACTGTAATTACCTCAGGTAATTACTGTAATGTAATTACTGTAATGTAATAAGAAATGTAATTAATTAAATAAGTACGGGTTCCAACAACAAGTTCCAACAACAAGTTCCAACAAGTTCCAACAGCAAGTTCCAACAGCAAGTTCCAACAACAAGTTCCAACAACAAGTTCCAACAACAAGTTCCAACAAGTTCCAACAAGTGCCAACAGCAAGTTCCAACAACAAGTTCCAACAACAAGTTCCAACAAGTTCCAACAGCAAGTTCCAACAGCAAGTTCCAACAACAAGTTCCAACAACAAGTTCCAACAGCAAGTTCCAACAGCAAGTTCCAACAACAAGTTCCAACAACAAGTTCCAACAAGTTCCAACAAGTGCCAACAGCAAGTTCCAACAACAAGTTCCAACAAGTTCCAACAGCAAGTTCCAACAGCAAGTTCCAACAACAAGTTCCAACAAGTTCCAACAGCAAGTTCCAACAACAAGTTCCAACAACAAGTTCCAACAACAAGTTCCAACAAGTTCCAACAGCAAGTTCCAACAGCAAGTTCCAACAAGTTCCAACAACAAGTTCCAACAAGTTCCAACAAGTGCCAACAGCAAGTTCCAACAACAAGTTCCAACAACAAGTTCCAACAAGTTCCAACAACAAGTTCCAACAACAAGTTCCAACAGCAAGTTCCAACAACAAGTTCCAACAAGTTCCAACAACAAGTTCCAACAGCAAGTTCCAACAACAAGTTCCAACAACAAGTTCCAACAAGTTATTATCACATTGCAATGACCTCTAAACATTCCTAAACCAATATCCCATTAAAAAATCCCATTAAAATCCCATATTTTGTCACCCTTTGCATTGTTGAAAGCAATTAATTCCATAACTTAATATTACCTCTGGTTTATATATACTAGGGCGTGCCCGCACGTACGTGCTCGCCCGTACGTGCTTGCAAAAAACATGCGTGCAAACAACAACAACAAAACTTTGAAACCACAATCCAATCTCACTTGGTCATCACTCTGTCTATCTCTTTTTGTCTGTCTCTCTCTATGTGTCTGACTATCATCTTTATCTCTGTTTGTCTCTATGTCTCTCTCTCTTTCTCTCTCTGTCTATCTCTCTCTGTCTGTCTCTCTCTATGTGTCTGACTCTGACTATCATCTTTATCTCTGTTTGTCTCTATGTCTCTCTTTCTTTCTTTTTTCTGTCTATCTCTCTCTGTCTGTCTCTCTTTCTCACTTTGTCTCACTCTGTCTATCTCTTTTTGTCTGTCTCTCTCTATGTGTCTGACTATCATCTTTATCTCTGTTTGTCTCTATGTCTCTCTTTCTTTCTTTTTCTGTCTATCTCTCTCTGTCTGTCTCTCTTTCTCACTTTGTCTCACTCTGTCTATCTCTTTTTGTCTGTCTCTCTCTATGTGTCTGACTATCATCTTTATCTCTGTTTGTCTCTATGTCTCTCTTTCTTTCTTTTTCTGTCTATCTCTCTCTGTCTGTCTCTCTTTCTCACTTTGTCTCACTCTGTCTATCTCTTTTTGTCTGTCTCTCTCTATGTGTCTGACTATCATCTTTATCTCTGTTTGTCTCTATGTCTCTCTTTCTTTCTTTTTCTGTCTATCTCTCTCTGTCTGTCTCTCTTTCTCACTTTGTCTCACTCTGTCTATCTCTTTTTGTCTGTCTCTGGGGTAGATGTAGGGATGGGTTCTTTTTAGGATCATGTTGCATCGAGCATTATTTTTCAAACAGTGTGACTATTAAGCCCACGCCAAAACCTCTGACATCCCACCATTAGCACCTATTTTAAGCGTGCCGAATCAGTAAGCATCACCCCTTCTATGAGCCTCGACCAGAGGGTGGTTGTCACCCACAAACACTCGTCGCGAGCTGTTCCATTGTCTGTTGATTCCCATTCTGCTGTTTTTGTCTCATAATCAAGATAAATTTGGAACAGCCCTTAAACTAACACCAAGCAGATCAATTTTTATATTTAAATATAAAATCATTTTCTCATTAATTCATAATCATAAAATCATTTAATCCGTGTCACCCATGCTATTTATCTAGCAAATTTCGTCCAAAAAAAACAACAAGTTTTAGTTATGGCGGGAAAACTGAAAAAAAATTCTCTATTTAAAACGGGTGTACACGATTGTACACGTGTACGGACCTTACCGACCCGGCAAACAAATCGCCTCATGGTGCACTTCATGAGCCGACTTGCCCGCAGACCAGAGTAAGGCTCTTAACACCCAGCGTATACCGTACGCATATGCAAGCACACGAATAATAGAATCATTTAAACCGTTCCATCCGTGACTTTTCTCTGTCCGCTGAACTCGACTTAATCCTCTGTCCGCTGAACTCGTAATCTCCTCTCCGCCGACGTCACCGGTCGCCTTCCTGGCGCCAGCTAGCCCCCCCCCCTGCTGTGAGTTCCTTTTATCAAACAATAGGGGGGTGCTCCAGCCTGGGGCTGTGACCAGGTGTTTCAAGAGACCATCATGTTCGTGCACATTCCTAACTCATTTACAAACCCGTCCCCCACAGAGTTTGCATGTAAAATGCATCTGCTTTGTTACTAGGTCAACCAATAAGTTACCAGTGCCAATTAATAAGTTACACTGAATTACACTTCCACACTACCAAGTCATTTTTTAGGTCATTTTGTGTCGCTTTTAACCCTCCTATTACCGCTGTGTTCTTCTTTACCTGGTCCGTTAGTTCTTTTTGTCCCTCCGTCAGCTGTTACACCTCCTGCGTCAGGTCCTCTATGCCCCCTTGCAATTTTACAGTCCCCTTTCTCACCTCCTTCTCCATGTGCTCCTTACAGTGCCTCACCTCCTCGCGCACTCCTCCGACCTCCTCACTCACCCCTCTTCTGATCTCCTCTCCCATCACTTGCATCTCCTGCCCAGATGCCACCCTCATCTGCTCCATTTCCTCCCTGTGAGCATCCAGTTTGGTTTCTACCCCCATTCTAACCTCCTCTATCTGCTGCCCCATTTGTTTAACTTCCCTTTCCGCTTGGTCCCTCATGTCCCTCAATTTGCCTTCCATACTGTTTTCTAACCCCTCTAACCCATTTTTCACTCCCTCTATCTGATTCTCCTGGGCAGCCATTCTATTTTCCACCCCCATTAACCCATGTTTCACCCCTTCTATCCCATTGTCTAACCCCTCTAATTTCTTGTCTAATCCCTCACCGGTACCCCTCGCTTCGTCCCTCATTACCCCCATTTGGCCCTCCAATCGCTCACCCTGAGCATCCATCCGGTTCCCCATTACCCCCATTTGGCCCTCCAATCGCTCACCCAATCGCTCAATTTGGCTCCCCATACTCATCTGTACAGCTGCCTGTAGCTGCGCAATGAGGGCCTGCATGTCAATCGGCTGCATGTTAAAGCCCGTTGATACAGCGGGCTCGGCTACCGCGCGCTCGTGCGAGGTGCCATTTTGCGCGCCCGTAACCTCGTGCGCGACGACGCCATTTTGCGACCCTGCTACCCTCACTGCTTCGCTCTCCTCATGTCCCTCATTTTGGTCCTGGATCGACCCTGCCTCACTCTCCTCTACCGGAACCCAGCCGTCTTGGTCTGCCATAGCGCGACTTTCAAAATTCGGGTTTTTTTTTTTTTTTTGTAAAACACAATCAAATTTCGCCGTTATAATTTCGAGTGCGTGAAACGCGCTCCGGATCGAATCCCACTTCCCGACACCAAATGTTACTCTAATAGTACAATTGGTGTTCCAAAATTTGGGCTAAATGAATTTAGTCCCAGGTCCGAATCCAACTCCTCGACACCAAATGTTACAGACGCGGTTTTGGATGTTAGTTTACCGAGCGGTTTGGTATGACCGCGTCTGCACAGTTTACCCGATTCCACTCGAACGTTGGCCAAATCGCGCTATGCTAAATCAATTAAGGAAAGGACACAACGGCTGGGATTAAATGACACGACACCAGGGGTACAGTTCTCAAGACCTCCGGAGGAGGTTATAATATGGATTTGCAGAACGTTTAGATTACACTGACAAGAGGTACAGCATAGAAAGGTGGGCACTTAAACACGGTCTTATATTAGCCCCGACAGACCACAGATAAACGGGACAAGACTGACTCACACAGGGATTGATGGCAAGGAGGGGCAGGTAGTCGATGGCTCAAGGTGCACCTTGGCTCAGGGGCAGAATCGACCCGGTCCGGTCCAGAGATGCGGGAGGTCTCTCTCAGCGCTAGAAGGTGACGTTCTTTCTCCAAGCTGGGGGCGCATCTTACGTCACCTCCGGTAAGTGGCTGCGTATATCCAGCGGGGAGTGACACGCCCTCGGCTCGTTAGCTCCGCCCCAGATGGAATCGGCCCGCCGCTTCTTATTGGGTGCGGGGGGTTACCGGGCTCCGCCCTTGACGAGGAGCTGACAGTCAGCCCCTTCGTGGTAACCCCGTGGAGCACATGGGCAATGGCGGCTAACCAAGCCGGAGTGAGGACGCACACTCCCCGCGCCGCGCCGCCCCCCTCTGTTGTTGTAGTTGTTGTTGTAGTTCCATGAGATGATGGGAGGATGCGGAGATGAGGTTGTGGGGAGGTATTGGGAGGTCATAAACTCACTACTGGTGCCATACAATCACATTCTGGTGCAACGAAGAGTCAGAATTAATGGAAACGAGTCCTTAACTGACATAGACTAAGAATAACTAGCAAGATGTCCTATAGTTGTCTACGTGAGATGCGGTGAACCTGGGTGCGACATTTAATGGGGGAAAAAGGGGAAGGTCGGTTCTACAGAGTGTTGTTTACAGACAATGGGACTAGGGAATGGGGGATTGGGGATAGTTGGGGAGTATTGGGGAAATAGGGGAATATTTACAAGCGGATATGGATGGAGGCCAAATCCCATATCCGCAACAATACAGTGTTTCTCATTCATCTTCGAGTTGCAGGAATGTGGTTGCCTCCGAGTTGGCTTGTCTGGGTTAAGTTTCCGATTGATTAGGAACCAACTCCAAATTATCATCTGGTGGACAGCAGGTAGGGTACTCTGTCAATTTTGTATTCAAAACTGAAGCAACCACCAACTAGCATATCGTTTACCCAACAACCAGTGAATGGTCAAAAGAAGATGAGTAAAACGACGTTAGGTCTCATCATCTGCTTCATGCAGTCATGTGATGCTGCCTCCCCCCCCCCCCCCCCCATGGAAATACCCAACAGGCTCATTATGCCTGCACAGTCCCTGATGAAGACCATTTGGTGGTCTAAACATCAGACCTGAGCCTTGCCTGGTGAGCAGCTGCACTAATTGGTGGTGCCTTCACTCTTTAAACGCAGATCTTCCCAACTACAAACAACCATGTTTTTTGCCATTCTTGTAAGCCATCCTTTTTGAATGTCTGTTGAGCAATTTGTCTCACTTGCAACTGTTCACATGGAGATGTTGAAAATCCCATGGCAACTTTCACAAGCAGTAGGCCGTAGTGTGCTGGTATCCGTGTCGAAGTCTAACTTCCACATTAGTGTCCCCATTTGTGGTAGTCTCTGTGCAGGATCTGCGGGAAAATGCTGGGAGAGCAGTTCTGCAGCTTTAGCATCACCTGTGTCCATTCAGGCCAGTTGTTCTTTACCTTTTTAAAGGCGCCGAACCCTAACGAAACCCACCGAACACTCGTGGAACCCCTCAAATTTGACAAAAAAATTAAGAAGAATTGCATCTTAATGCGTTTTCTGTTCTTCTTTTGGTCAAAAGGTCAAAGGTCTGGGATCTGGGAAATGCGTGGTTTTGTTTTGGCAAGGGCCACCCTCAAATCATTTTCGCATGCAAGCCTGCTCCTTTTCTTTGTTTTAGTGTCCACCAGTTTCGAAAACGCATGCTCGCAGAGATACGTTGTAACGAACGGCGTGAGGATCTCAAGGGCAATTTTAGCGATGTGAGGATACCCTTCCATTTGGCGGCACCAAAACATTGAGAGCATTGTTGTGCCGAAGAGTTGTTGTTGAGTCTGGCTCTGCTGAAGTTCGATGAGGTCGTCGAGGTATTGGTCGTTGACATCTGCCATTGCAACGTCGAAAGTAAACGGCTGCCGCACCCATGCTGGGTATTGCTCTTGGTCGGGGAAGTAGCCGTCGAATGACTTTCCCAGCTCATCCAAGTGCGTGGCAATCGCTTGCTTCAGCTGCCCCGGTACAGCAGTGCCTCCAACTTCAGACTCATCTTCGATCCCGCTCACGCACTCGTCCAGTAGCGAAAAGTTCGCGAAGTTGTCGTTCTCTGTTCGCCGCCTCCACAACGGTAACTTCTTTCGGAAAGCGCTCAGCTTTTCTTCAGATTCGATGACATTCACTCCACCGCCCTGCATCTGGCAATTGAGATGATTGAGTGCGTCGAAGATGTCAGCCAAGTACGCCAAGGCGAGGATGAACTCTGACTCTTGGAAGTGCGTTGCATGGCAATGCTGGTGTCTCGCAAAAACGGCTAATTCTACACGCAAGGCAAAAACACGGCTCACTACCTTCCCTCATGATAACCATCGAACGTTAGAATGGTAGAGAAGGACTTCGAATTCAGAGCCGATTTCATTGCACAGCTCTTTGAAGATGCGATGATTCAGAGCACGGCTTCGCACGTAATTCACAGTTTCAACGACGATTTTCAGAACATCGGCCAGTTTTGGAGGCAGGGTTTTTGATGACAGCGCATGTCTGTGCAGGATGCAGTGCGTGACGATGATGTGTTGTGCATCGGCCTTCACCAGCGCTCCAAATCCGGAGTTGCATCCCAGCATGGCTGGAGCTCCGTCCGAGTAAACTGCAGACACCATGTTCCACGAGAGGCCGTTTTTTCTGAAGAAGTCGTCCACAAGCTTCTTCACGTCAGCTGCCTTCGTTGTTGTTGTGAGAGGCTTGCAGAACAGAAAGTCTTCCTTGATCTCGTCTCCTTTGACATAACGCACAAATAAGATGAGCTGGCTCAAATTCGAAACGTTGGTGGTCTCGTCGAGATGAAGGCTGAATTTCGTCGGGCTCGTGACTAAATCTGCAACTACCTGGGTGAGGATGTCGTCACTCATGTCGTCGATTCTGCATCTGATGGTGTCATTTGAGAGTGGAACGAGAGACAACTTGTTTTCAGCAGCTTTTCCCAGCATGATGTTGGCCATCTTCAACACGGCCGGTTTGATAAGTGTCTCGCCAACGGTGTGCGGTTTTCCCTGTTTTGCGATCAGGTACGCAACTTCATACGACGCGGTGAGGATCAGTTTGTCAATTGGAATGAAGCCGAGAGTGGGCAAGGTAGCACTTGCATCGAATCGGACTCTCTTCAATTTGAATTCATCCAGCGTTGCGTCTTTGTACTGCCCCTCGCCGTGCAGTTTTTTGAAGTGTTCCTGCAGTTTTGCTGGTGCTAGGCTGGAGTTGCTCAACTTGACATTGCAAAGCATGCATTGAGGATGCTGACTTCCGTCCCGTTCCGTCAAACACGTGAACCCGTACTGCACGTAATCCTCCGACCACTTCCTTTTATTGCTCGACATATTGCAAAAAAAAAAGAAGAAAAGTAACAAACTGATCTTAATTGAGTTCGTGCAAATAATTATATGACAAAAAATAAAAAAGGAACATGCTTAAATATAACCAGTACCCCTCTGAAAACTGAGAAATTTTAACGAAGAAAACATAACTTATTTATTATCTCCTCAAATCTATGTCACCTCAAATCCCATTATAATATTACATAGAAAACTGCGAATTGTTAGTTTTGAATTGCGACCAAAGGAGTTATATCACCTCTACCTAATTTTCTGAGTAATTCAATCATATTTTATAATCACCATCCACTTTTGACTTTAATATAACTCTGAACCCGCCCTACATATCCACAAACATTTCCAACTTACTTTTCAATTAATCAGTAACTCCAAAGTAAGGCACGACCAATGACGCACGGCACACGGCAAGCTAATCGAGGCTATTCACTGGAATTTCCGAACACCTGCAAAGTCCAAAATCCAGTAAGTAAGTAAGCATTTAAGCACCATCAACAGAATAAATTAGCAAGTTGCTCATTGATTCAACTTACTACAGTCAATGTGAAACAACTTATCTTAAACACAGACCAGAGAAACCATGAATGGGATGGGAATACAATTACAAATTACATTTCCATTCGTTCATAATATACATAGCAAAATAATAATAATATTAATAATAAGCGTAACTAGAACTGCCACTTTAAAACTGCTGGCAGTGATGACCGGTTTACTCGCACCCACTTTTGATGTAACACCACTGTTGATACAACCCCACTTTTGATACAACCCCACTTGTGATACAACCCCACTTTCATTGGACATGCTTTGACACAACCCCCTTGGATACAACCCCGACACACACACACACACACACACACACACACACACACACACACACACACACACACACACATTCCCCCCTACCCCCTCCCACACCCACACCCACACCCCTCCCCCCACACGCACACCCCTCCAAACACACACACACACCCACACACCCACACACACACATCCCTCCCCCCCCACTCACACACACATCCCTCCCCCCACACACACACACACATCCCTCCACCCCCCCACACACACACATCCCCCCTACACACACACACGCTTATTTTTCAAGATATGCAGGTTGCAAGGTCAGACATATATATGGTGGCGGCCATCTTGGATTTTGACGTGGCAACCCAATTTTCGATAGCGTTCTTCCTTGTGCCTAGATACACCCACACACCAAATTAGAAGTTGCTACTTCGCTTATTTTTCAAGATATGCAGGTTGCAAGTTTCAGACATACATGGTGGCGGCCATCTTGGATTTTGCCGTGGCGACCCAATTTTCAATAGCTGGCGCATGCGCAGATGGGTTGCACTGCGATGCCACTGAAAAGCGGCTGAGAAAACCGCGCATGCGCAGATCGCGGACATGAATCATTTCGATTTCCATCTTTATTTAATTTCCGAAAAGACGTCTGCATTCGAAAATCGCGTGATGACGTCACGACGTAAATGCATTTCTTCATATAACTTCAGATCGGCTGGATGGATTTTGACGAGATAAACGTCATCGTGTAGGGCATTTAATTGCGCAAATTTCAAGACCAATTACGACCATGACAGCCATTTCCTTCTCGCACAGCACCAAACATTCTAATGCGTCAATCCCGTCAACCCTGCGCATGCGCAGGTGGTGCGACGAAGCACTTAAACGCTGAAAAAATCGCGCATGCGCAAATGGTAGCGCTGCAGCGCAAGGTCAAGTGTGGACGCGTACGTAATATGTGGATGGGACACAGTCGGATCTCTCTCTTGCGCATGTGCAAATGCGCTGTTCTGGTGTTGATTTGATGCTCTGAAAGACTTCGGCGCATGCGCAAATGGTAGTGCTGAATTGGAAGGTCACATGTGCACGCTTACGTAATATGTGGATGGATGTTTGCGTATGCGCAAATGGGCCACTGTATGTTCGTGTATTACGTACGCGCTGTGATGGGCGGGGCGTATGGTGTTCATGAAATGGTCAAATGCGGAAGTGCTGGAAGCAGTTGCGATGGTGTCGCACGATCTCTTCTCGCGGTCCACAAGATTATCACAGAGAGGTGCAGCTTCCAGCGTTTCTAGATCTGATCCAGGCCTATCCAACGAGACCAGTCCCAGCATTGTAGGCCCAATGGTTGTCTCAGACGGACCCGACAACGGACGTGTTTGTTTTAACTCGAGCCGATTCGATCAGAGACGTGCTGGCGAACATAACCAGTCATATATTTTGAACGCGTGGCTCGATTTTTACAAAATAAACTTTTTCTTGCAGGGCTTAACCGTGCGCGTCCTGGAAGTGAATCTTCTTCTTCAGTCCTCATTACTTTCAGTGAAATACGATCGAGTTATAAATAGTCAGAATTTGAGCAAATCTGTTTCATTCGTTTGTTAATACTAGGGCATGCCCGTACTATATATATATCTAAAATTATATCCCCCCCCTCTATTTACATGAAATGGTTTGGTCCATGAAATGTTTTGGTTCATTCGCAACGCCAAAGCGAACGGCGAACGCTTTACATGAAATGGTTTGGTTCATGAAATGTTTTGGACCATTCGCAACGCCAAAGCGAACGGCGAACGGCTTGCGAGTACAGTGACAATCCCCCACCCCCCCCCCCCCCCTCTATTTACATGAAATGGTTTTTATTAGTTTTAAAACATAGTTTAACGCCAACATAGCGCCAACATAGTTTGCAAACGTGAAATAAATGAATACGCTCTCAAATGTGCCATCCGAGGCAGAGTGTGTTCGCCACGTTCGGCACACGCGATAGCTCGCTGCTCTCTGATTGGTTGAATCGTTTTTTGGACATAGCTCGGTAAGTAATTGTCCGATTAATATGAAACCTTGAAAAGGCACATCCTCGGGTCCCCAGCAATATACCTGGCAAGTTTAAAGTATATCGGACCCGTGGTTGTCGAGAAACAGCGGTCACAGACAAACAAACACACAGAGATTACTGGAATTATAGATAGATGCCTCATCTATTGACAAATCTACAATTATAATTTTTTTGGAGGTTGAAATGACCGCGGTAGATCGCGTTATCGTGAGCACGTTCTGGAAAGACAAAATGGTGTGTTTCTTCTTCTTTCAACAATAAAGACTTATAGCTTCGCGACCGTACATCCAATCATCTTGAAAGTTTGCACATTTGTTTCGCTTGATGAGAGCCACATTGCATTAAAAATTCAAGTCGATCCATGCAGTGGTTCAAGAGTTACAAGCTTTTTAAAATTTAAAATTCCATTATTTATTGCGGCCAAACCATGTGACTTATCAAAACGTCTCAAGTAACGATGAAACATCCCCCCATGAGGAACATTTGTGTAAAGTTTCCACTCGATATCTCCACAAATTATGGAGGTGATTCCATTTCTAGTTTGAAATTTTAAAACGTCATAACTCTGAAACCACATGTCGGATGACGTCGTGCTCACTGACTTTTTTGTTCGTCATGGGTATGCGAATATGCATGCCAAGTTTGGGCTCGATCCATTCAGACGTTGCGGAGAAAAAGGGGTTTTTGTGTTTTTTCACGGAAAACAAGATGGCGGCCGAACCATGTGACGTATGACTTCGAAAATTTTCACATTCTGAGTTTTTTGTAACTAAGCATCTGGGAAAAAAATCTCATTTTCGGGGGAGAAAAATTGTGTTTGACGAATTCTAACCTCTTAACGTTAGCATTTTTGATATACTCAATACACATGTTTTTTGTTCCCATTGCAGAGTTCTTTAGAATGAGCCATTCCTCAAATTTTTCCATTGAGCCGTTTCGGAGATACAGAGGGGCAAAGTTGAAGGTGTTTTACAAGATGGCGCCAATACCACGTGACCTATGACGTCATCATTAGCATTAAAAAATTCTACGAGCCTAGCCGATCATTTGATGAAAATTTCCTGTCAATCCGACCAGCGGTTGCCGAGAAACTTAATTATGAAGTTTTCGGAGGTGCAAAATAGGGTGGAAGAATAATAATAAGAAAAACTCTAGCAGTAATAATAGGTTACTCTCCATTTATGGAGAGTAAACCTAATAAAAAATTGCAATGCGTTTCGGAGGACCTCCGCCGAACCCCTGAGACTGGCTCACTGAACCCCTGGGGTTCGGTCGAACCCAGGTTAAGAACCACGGATTTAGGCCAATATGAAATGCTCTCTTTTAAAGGAGGTGCTCAATTGTCATCAAATCAAACAAAAGCATGTGTCAACTAGGAAATGCTGTCATTTCAGATTGTCAATAAACAAGGCTGACTCACTAATGACCGGAAGAGAGGGGGATAAACTGCTCTCCCACCAAATTCTGATCTACACATGATAGCAGCACACAGGCGTGGTTGATAGCAGCACACAGGTCAACTTGAGTAAGCAAAAAACTATTAACTACGAAAAAGGCAGGACTGCCCCAAAATACACCTAACTGGATAGAATATACATATTACAGCATTAATTACTTTATTATCTTGTCCCCCGCGGGGTTTTGCAATAACTTCTGTGTGTCTGTCTGTCGTCTGTATGGGCCATAACTTTTTTTACATTTGAGCCATTGTCATCAAGTTCTCAACATCTTTATTATGAGAATATGGGGAAGAAAAATTAATAATTTTGTCAAAAGTTCAAAGGTCTTTGGAGGCCAAAAAAGAAGAAGATCAGCATCATCTAAAATCATCAATTTTTCTCCGATTGACTTGAAGTTTGAGCAGGGTTTGCATGTTGGGCCAATGAAGCATATTGCTTTTTCTTTCTTTCTTTTTTTGTATACAGAGTCAAGGCTCGTGTAAGAGCGAACACATTAAACACGAAAACATTGCCGGACACATAAAACATGCAATAAATAAAGGGAGCGGGAGACAAGAGGGGGAGAGAGGAAACATACAATCACAACAACAGTTGAGAACAGGGATGTCGGTAGATCTGTGGAAAGGAGAGGGGGGGAGGGTACACGGGGTTTTGACATCTAAAGGTCAAAATCACCTAAAGTCATCAAGTTTTTGTTTTTTATTTTGTTGTTTTCATCATGTTTAGCAAAGGGAAGAAGATGTCTGGATACAAATTGGATGCAGACGGGCTTTGCATTTGCAGATGCTTTCTAGTGTTGTTTTTCTTTTCCTCACTCCTTTATATAAAACTCACAGACAATCCATCAAATTATTGTTGCTGTTTCTCCAACAGGTTATGGTTATCCACATTATACCTCGGGATGGCAATATCCCCGTGGAAGTCCCTGGAACAACACGGAACCTGGTCGTGAATGAGACCGATGTGGTCCTTATAACCAAAGAGTTGCTTCATTTCACGGATGCTGTATCACCTCCAAATGAAATCCTGTTCTCCATTACCACTCCCTGTCGCATCCCTGCACAACCAGGGTAATCGTCTTACCATATGCTTGTGCATCAAGGGAAACCTCTGGGCTTCATTCTGAGACATTCTATGGAAATTCTATGCCATTTCTTTACTGATGACTTATGAAAAGGTTAATACCTCCGCCACCAAAGGTGGATGGAGGTTATGTTTTCATCCGTCTGTCCGTTTGTGAACACGATATCTCAAAAAGTTGTGCACGGGTTCGGACGAAATTTGGCAGAGATGTAGCATATGTGACGAGGACGAAATGAATAGATTTTGGTGAAGATCCGGATTCGGATCCTGCTAGTAGAATGTTTTATGTGAATCTTCACCATTGAGTGATAGGGCCAAAAACAATACATAGCAGGATATCTCAAAAAGATGTGGATGGATTTGGACGAAACTTGGTGGCCCGGTTGGATGTCGGATAAAGACAAATATATTCGATTTTGGTGAAGATCTGAATATGGATTCGGATATGAGAATTATTTAATTTTTTAATGATTGTTCACCATTGGGAGACAGGGCTAAAACCAACATATAGCAGGATATCTCAAAAAGTTATGAATGGATTTGGACGAAACTTGTTCGACAGGTCGTGTGTGTGACAAAGAAGAATCGATTCAATTTTGGTGAAGATCCGGAACCGGATCCAGCGAGTAGAATTTTTTAAGTGATTCTTCACCATTGAGTGATATGGCCAAAAATGATACAGTGCATTCAGAAAGTATTCAGACCCCTTCAGCTTTTTCATATTTTGTTATGTTGCAGCCTTATGCTGAAATCGTTTAAATTCATTTTTTCCCTCGTCAATCTACACTCAATACCCCATAATGACAAAAAGAAAACAGGATTTTAGAAAGTTTTGCAAATTTATTAATAATAAAAAACTGAAATATCACATTTACATAAGTATTCAGACCCTGAACTCAGTACTTAGTTGAAGCACCTTTGGCAGCGATTACAGCCTCGAGTCTTCTTGGGTATGACGCGACAAGCTTTGCACACCTGGATTTAAGGATTTTTTGCCATTCTTCTCTGCAGATCCTCTCAAGCTCTGTCAGGTTGGATGGGGACCGTCGGTGGACAGCCATTTTCCGGTCTCTCCAGAGATGTTCGATTGGGTTCAAGTCAGGGCACTGGCTGGGCCACTCAAGGACCTTCACAAAGTTGTCCCTAAGCCACTCCTGCTTTGTCTTGGCTGTGTGCTTAGGGTCATTGTCCTGTTGGAAGGTGAACCTTCGGCCCAGTCCTGAGCGCTCCGTTTCAGGTTTTCATTAAGGATATCTCTGTACTTTGCTCCGTTCATTGTTCCCTCAACCCTGACCACAAGTGACCAGTCCCCCAGTTCCTGCTGCTGAAAAACACCCCACAGCATGATGCTGCCGCCACCATGCTTCACCGTTGGGATGGTATTGAGCAGGTGATGAGCGGTGCCTGGTTTCCTCCAGACATGACACTTAGAATTGAGGCCAAACAGTTCAATCTTGGTTTCATCAGACCACAGAATCTTGTTTCTCACAGTCTGAGAGTCCTTTAGGTGCTTTTTTTGCAAACTCCAAGCGGGCTTTCATGTGTCTTTCACTGAGGAGAGGCTTCCGTCTTGCCACTCTGCCATAAAGCCCAGATCGGTGGAGTGTTGCAGTGATGGTTGTCCTTCTGGAAGTTTCTCCCATCTCCACACAGGATCTCTGGAGCTCAGCCAGAATGACCATCGGGTTCTTGGACACCTCTCTTACCAAGGCCCTTCTCCCCCGATTGCTCAGTTTGGCCGGGCGGCCAGCTCTAGGAAGAGTCCTGGTTGTTCCAAACTTCTTCTATTTAAGAATTATGGAGGCCACTGTGCTCTTGGGAACCTTCAATGCAGCAGAAATTTTTTTGTAGGCTTCCCCAAATCTGTGCCTCGACACAATCCCATCTATCAGCTCTGCAGGCAGTTCCTTCGACATCATGGCTTGGTTTCTGCTCTGATATGCATTGTCAGCTGTGAGACCTTATATAGACAGGTGTGTGCCTTTCCAAATCATGTCCAATCAATTGAATTTACCACAGGTGGACTCCAATCAAGGTGTAGAAACATCTTAAAGATGATCAAGAGAAATGGGAGGAACCTGAGCTAAATTTCAAGTGTCATAGCAAAGAGTCTGAATACTTATGTCAATGTGATATTTCAGTTTTTCCTTTTAATAAATTTGCAAAACTTTCTAAAATCCTGTTTTCCCTTTGTCATTATGGGGTATTGAGTGTAGATTGATGAGGGAAAAAATGAATTTAAACGATTTCAGCAAAAGGCTGCAACATAACAAAATGTGAAAAAAGTGAAGGGGTCTGAATACATTCTGAATGCACTGTATATAGCAGGATATCTCAAAAAGTTATTAATGGATTTGGTAAAAACTTGGTGGAGAGGTTGTGTGTGTGAAAAGGACTAATCCTTTCGATTTTGGTGAAGATCTGAATGTGGATTCGGCTACAATAATTATTTAATTTTTACGTGATTCTTCACCATAGAGAGATCGGGTGAAAAGTGATATATAACATGATATTTTAAAAAGTTATGGACGATTTATGAATAAACTAGGTGGATAAGTTGGTTAGGTGGCAAGAACAAGCCGATTAGATTTTGGTTCATGTCCGAATCCAGATTCGGCCTATCAGTGGGATACAAAACATAAACTGTTCACCAGGCGGAGGTATGCTCTCTACAGAGTGCCATTCTAGTTCTTAAGAGAGTCTCATTTGTGTCCTCAACCCACTATTGATTAGTTGAAATTATGTTGGAGCATGATGAGGATCGATGAAAGAGATACCAGGGAAAACGAATTTAAATACAGAGTTGCCTTAATTGCTCCTTTTCGATTAACTAGGCATGCCAACTTGTCATTTCGCGACTGGGTTTAATCAAAAGACAGCGTGTTGTACTTCACAAACATATTGCATGTCTATCTGTGAACCTCAGCAAGGGTGTAAAATGAAGTAAAACACGTGAAGCAGAATATTTTATAACACGTAATTGTTATTGTCATGGTTGTGGTTGTTGTTTGTGTGCTACTGCCTACCTTTGTGCATGGACAGACTGAGCAGTCGGGTCACCAACCAAGGGCCCAGGCCATCAAGGGGTCGTGCTCAAAAATTTAATGAAACAAAAAGAGGTTTACCTTTTCAGAAATATGAGAGGAAGGCAATTTTAGAAAGTATATTTAAATATAGAATATTGATTTTTGAGGGTTGAAAGTCTGTTTCAATCGACTCCTGAAATTAATTGCAGCAAAGTCATTTATTGCTGTTAAATATTTTATCTGCTTTATCGCTGTTAAAGCTACAGTTTCAAACTTTACTGAAAATGGTTGCTAACCATAAATGTGCGTCACAAAAAACTGTGTTTGTAACCTCTTTGTCCAAAAATATTATTATTAACCATCTTCACACGGATTCTTTTGCTGATCTTATAAAGAAATATGTTCAATCGACGAGGATGCGAATTGACTCGGTCAGTTTGAACGTCCCGCTATCTTCTTTATTTTAGATCATACAGCTAAAGTGACCATTTGGTTTTCTCGACAAAATCTTTAGGTAAATGATACGGAGAAATAATAATTTTGTCTGTTGTGTGCATTTTATACTATCTACCTTTTCAGGCCGCTTGACTGTAGCATGCTGTGGATTATGAATATACTAGCCGAAAGCACCCGACGTTGCTCCGGTTCTTTTCTTTTTTTTTACTACTATAATTCAGCTTTTACTCGCGGCCGTAGAAGATTGACTATAATTCAGCTTCAGTTTTCAGACTATATAACGAAGAATACTATAATTCAGCTTTTACTCATGGCCATAGAAGATTGACTACTATAATTCAGCTTTTACTCACGGCCGAAGAAGATTGACTACTATATTTCAGCTTTTACTCGCGGCCATAGAAGATTGACTACTATAATTCAGCTTTTACTCGTGGCCATAGAAGATTGACTACTATAATTCAGCTTTTACTCACGGCCATAGAAGATTGACTACTATAATTCAGCTTTTACTCACGGCCGAAGAAGATTGACTCCTATAATTCAGCTTTTACTCACGGCCATAGAAGATTGACTACTATAATTCAGCTTTTACTCACGGCCATAGAAGATTGACTACTATAATTCAGCTTTTACTCACGGCCGAAGAAGATTGACTCCTATAATTCAGCTTTTACTCACGGCCATAGAAGATTGACTACTATAATTCAGCTTTTACTCGCGGCCGAAGAAGATTGACTACTATAATTCAGCTTTTACTCATGGCCGTAGAAGAGTAACTACTATAATTCAGCTTTTACTCGCGGCCGTAGAAGATTGACTACTATAATTCAGCTTTTACTCACGGCCATAGAAGATTGACTACTATAATTCAGCTTTTACTCATGGCCGTAGAAGAGTAACTACTATAATTCAGCTTTTACTCGCGGCCAAAGAAGAGTAACTACTATAATTCAGCTTTTACTCGCGACCGTAGAAGATTGACTACTATAATTTAGCTTTTACTTGCGGCCGTAGAAGATTGACTACTATAATTCAGCTTTTACTTGCGGCCGTAGAAGATTGACTACTATAATTCAGCTCAGCTTTTAATTGCGAAATGGGCCCAGCCCGGCCGAGGCAGCCTCGACCGGCCTCGCCACCTAGCCTATAACCTTCCCGGGGCCCGTCTCGACATTTTTTGTATTAGAAGTTTCCTCCTATCTTTCACCGTTCAGGAGATTAGCGCGTGCAGACAAACAAACAAACAAACAAAAACTTTCTTTTATATATATAATAATAATAATAATAATTCATTTATTTTGTATAGCGCTTTTCATGAAGCCCAAAGGCGCTTTGACAGAGTGCAAAACATAATGCATAACAAAACATGAAAACAACAATTGCAAAAAGACAAGAATCAATAGGGAAATATTTAAAGCAAAAGGAGGGAGAAGGAGAAGTGATAGTCAGGGGTTAAATGCTGTGGGTTGAATGTTGAATGCAGTGCTGAACAGGTGGGTCTTGAGTGATGTTTTGAATGTGGTGAGTGAGGAGGAGTCTCTGATGGTGTGAGGTAGTGAGTTCCAGAGGGTGGGAGCAGCAATGGAGAAGGCCCTGTCCCCCCAGGATCTGAATTTGGTCCGGATGGGGGGGGGGGGTCAGGAGGTTGGTACCAGCAGAGCGGAGGTTGCGGGTGGGAGTGTGTCTGGAGAGGAGGTCAGCCAGGTAGGATGGGGCCAGGTTATGGAGGGCTTTGTAGGTCAAGAGGAGGATTTTGTACTGGATTCTCTGGGAGATGGGGAGCCAGTGAAGCTTGTAAAGGACGGGGGTGATGTGGTCACAGGTCCGGGAATGGGTGAGTAGACGGGCAGCGGAGTTCTGAATGTATTGGAGTTTATTGGTGATTGTTGAGGGTGAACCATAGAGGAGGCTATTGCAGTAGTCCAGACGGGAGGTCATGAAGGCGTGGATGAGGGTTTCTGCAGCCGTGGAGGAGAGGGATGAGCGGAGACGGGCGATGTTTTTCAGGTGAAAGAAGGCTGTCTTTGTGATCTGTTTAGTGTATTTGTCGAAGGAGAGGGTTTGGTCAAAGATGACGCCAAGATTCCGGATGAGAGGGGAGGTGGATACTGGGATACCGTCGATGTTGAGGGCAAAGTTATGGGTGGATTTGGTGAGCGTTTTTGGGCCAATGATGATTATTTCAGATTTATCACAGTTAAGTTTGAGGAAGTTGATTTGAAGCCAGGATTTTATTTCAGAGATGCAGTTTGTCAGGATAGAGTGGGTGTCGGTGTAGACGGACTTGGTGGAGATGAAAAGCTGGATGTCATCGGCGAAGCATTGGAATTGGAGACCATGATGGCGGATTAAGTGACCGAGGGGGGACAGGTAAAGGATGAAGAGGAGGGGGCCAAGAACTGAACCTTGGGGGACACCTTGGGGGAGGGGAGCAGTGGGGGATTTGCAGTTATTGATGGAGATGAACTGGCGTCTGTCAGAGAGGTATGATTTAATCCAAGAGAGGGCAGTGCCAGTAACGTTAAAGGTGGATTCAAGTCGGGTGAGGAGGATGGTGTGATCGATGGTGTCAAAGGCAGCGCTGAGGTCGAGGAGGACGAGAATGTCGAGGTTGCCAGCGTCAGAGGAGAGGAGAAGGTCGTTGGTGATTTTGAGGAGAGCAGTTTCAGTACTGTGGTTGGAACGGAATCCGGATTGGAATGTTTCATACAGGTTATTGGCAGAGAGGTGATGTTTGAGTTGCGCGGCTACAGCGCGTTCCAAAACTTTTGACAGAAAGGGTAGGTTGGAGATGGGTCTGAAGTTATTTAGGGTGTCAGGGTTTAGACCAGATTTTTTTAGAATGGGGGTAACAGCAGCAATTTTGAGGGATGGTGGGACGATGCCTGTAGACAGGGAGGAGTTTATTGTTGCAATGATAAGTGGAGAGAGAGCAGGGACGGAGGCCTTGACAAAGCTGGAGGGGATGGGGTCAAGAGTGCAGGTGGCAGTTTTCAATCCTATGAGGAGTTCAGAGAGGTCAGGAGACCGGGGAGAATTGAGACAGGGGAAGGCAGGATAAGGGGGGGCAGGTGGTTGGAGGGGGAGCGGCGGTGGTCAAGCTGTTGTAGATGTTGTCAATTTTGCGTTGGAAGAAAGAAAGGAAGGAGATGCAGTTGTCTACTGTGAATGACTGGGTGGTGGTGTCCAGGGGGCGGAGGAGTTTGTTTATTGTCGAGAAGAGTGCTTTTGGGTTTCCGGAGCCAGAGTGGATAATTTGAGAGTAGTAGGCGGAGCGGGCGTGGGAGAGGGCATCTTTGTAGTGTTGTAGGTGGTCCTTGTAGGCTTGGGAGTGAACTGTGAGACCTGTTTTATTGCGGAGTCTTTCAAGTTGGCGAGCACGAGTTTTCGTCAGGCGGAGTTCAGGGGTAAACCAGGGAGCAGAATGGGTGAAAGAAACTGTTTTGGTTTTTACAGGCGCAAGCTGGTCAAGGCAGGAGGAGAGAGTGTGGTTGTAGTAGTCAGTGAGGTCGGAAGGGGTGTGGAGGTCAATGAAGGGAGAAGTGGACATTTTTTCAGAGAGGGTGGATGAGAATGAGGTCGGTGAAAGAGCGTTTAGCTTACGGAAGTTGATAGTGCGATAATGTCTTGGTGTTGGGGTGGGGATGTTGATGGTGATAATGTACTCTATAATGTACTCTGTACTCTGTAACATGTAATAGTAACTCTGTAATATAGATAATGTACTCTGTAACAGAGGTGCACCAGTTTCTGCTTCGTAAATTACAGTATACAGTATTTGTTTATAGTGCGCGACCTCCTTATTATTCTGCTTATTTATGCACAAATTGTTGTTTTACTATAAACTTTTATTTTACACTAAGTCACATTAAAAAATGTTATCTAGAGGGCCCAAAGCCCCGACCCCTTTTTCCCGAGGGCCCAGAATACATTCAACCCATCCCAGTTTCCGTATACCTTTATATATTTGATATTTCAGAAGTATTATTAGACCCCTACCGGTGTACACTGGAGGGGACTATAGGTTTGCACGCCGTCCCTCCGTCTGTCAGTCTGTCAGTCCGTCACGCAAAGAACAGTTTTCCGGACTTTTTTTCTAAACTCTTAATGCTAATGATTTCAAACTTGGTACATGGTTCCCTCATGATAAGTTACAGATCAAGTTCGAACTTCACGACGTTTCGATCATTTTTGACAAAGTTATGGCACTTTGAACTTTGGTAATTTCCCCAACAGTTTTCCGGACGACAGACTGCCGGTCGGGGACATGTATTGCAGCGCAATACTCAGAATGCTTGTTCTACTATATATAATTCAGTGTGCTCCTTCTGTGTCCTTCAGAAGGGTTCATGTTGTCGTAGAATAATAAATATTAACATATAAGACCCGTCGCTTCGCTGATGGGAACACCAATCTTTGCGTAATTGAAAAAAACACGGTTGTTCTTGTTTGGTGTTAAAAAAGACATAAAATGAAAGAAATGGGGGGAAAATGTATGATTTGGATTTGTGGAGTTTCGTGGAGATTTGGAATCAACGTGGTGGATATAAGACATATTTGTAGGGAAATGGATAAGTGGTTTTGTTTACTTCCTGAGAGTGGTTTCATTGAAATCCGATCTCAAGTTAACAAACAAGGATTCCTGGGAGATCCTGCTATCCATGCAGGAATAATCAACGTTACATGTTGGCATTTGCAGTTTTGACACGTGTGTCCATGTACTCCAAAACAAAACCTTTTTTTGAAAATTTAAAAAACTTTTTTTTGGGCTTACAAACATTCCCGGGAGTTACCCAAATCCACCGTAGTTGGATTTATTAAAATCAGTTAATCTGTTCTCAAGTTATAACACGACAAACAAACAAAGAAACAAGCAGACATGGCTCCTTTTATAATACTAGGGCGTGCCCGCACGTACGTGCTTGCCCGTACGTGCTTGCCCGTACGTGCGTGCAAAAAAACATGCGTGCAAACAACAACAACAAAAAAAAACTTTGAAACCACGTGGCAGTAACGACCACAGAACCCCCCCCCCCCCTCGATTTACATGAAATGGTTTGGTCCATTCGCAAAGCCAAAGCGAACGACCACAGAACCCCCCCCCCCCCCCTCTATTTACATGAAATGGTTTGGTCCATTCGCAAAGCCAAAGTGAACGGCTTGCGAGTACGGTGACCATACCTTGGGAACCACTTGTCCGATTAATTTCAAACCTTGAAAAGGCACATCCTCGGGTCCCCAGCAATATACCTGGCAAGTTTCAAGTATATCGGATCGGTAGTTGTCGAGAAACAGCGGTCGCATACAGACACACAGAGATTACTGGAATTATAGATAGATAGATAGATTACTGTTGGAACTGCTACATAAAGCCCCCAGCTTGATTCTTCCTCTTCAATCGCAGAAAGGGGGGCTTTTAAAACAAGTGTATTTATTATTAAACGGATACACATTTTTGTTCCAAGTAAGTCGATTATTAACTTTTCATTCCAGGAAGTCGATTATTAACTTTTCCAACGACACCATTTTTATTCTTCGATGACAGTAGGAACTTTTTGCAATGAAGAGTGACACACGGACACACACATCTCGTTTTTTTCATGTATTTCCTTCACAATTCTATCATATACACTCGGTCTTCAGTTAACGTTGTGTTTACGTTCTTGAAAACCACGATGTTAAGTGAAACGATGTTAAATAGATCAATTTATCTCATAAGAAATAAAAGAAACAGGTGGGTTAGGTTCCGTCGCCCCCATTAAATGCATCACAGAGTTAATTCACACACTTTTCATTGTTTATATATTTTATATTGTACATTGTAATACAATACTGTAAATAAATGCAAAAAAAAATCTACAAAAATCACCCTTTAGTAAAATAAAACAATCTACTGGTGGATGGTGGAGAAGGGCGAGAGTGGGAGTGTGGCGAGTCACTGAGAGCCGCAGGGTTCTACCCCTCCCCTAGCTGACTGGACGTCTTCCAAGACTGCTGCTCCCTCCTCCTCCTCCTCCTGTGGTTGCTGTGATATGAAGGCTTCTACTGACTATTAAGATGACCGTTCTCTGACGACGATATAATAGCGAGTTATGCGTAAATCATCACGACGTTCTTTGCAGCATTGGTATCTAATTATTACAGATGTTAGAACGAAACAACGTTAACCGGGACGATGTTAAGGGAGGACACCCTGTACATA
>NC_136261.1:79486832-79721832 GCF_964187855.1 Myxine glutinosa | reverse complement strand
AGGAATGCAGCAAATGAGTGAGAATTATTCACAGCACCAACCATCATGATTTGAGAGAAATTAATGAGTTTTGAACTGAACAATCACATTTGTAACCATAATTGAAACATCTGATATACATATATCCAGTTTGTTATTAGATGACTGCACATTGTCCCATTTATACTTTACAAACAGGGCGCTCTCTGCATCAGTGCATCACCATCCCCCAGACGAGTGCTGGAGCAGAAATATCAAATTGTTTTCCAATCTTTTTCCCTCACTCTCCATTGGCAAACCTGATCCTGGTGTTTCTTTCATCGGTTGTGATAGTTGTGTTTTCATTCCCACAATTTCATAATATTGATTTGGAGATGTCCAAATTCAATGTTCCATATGACATGTTATGCTTTGGTTGAAGTATTCTCAAAGAACTATCATAGCTGGAAAGTTACAAACGAGTTTGAGTTTGTTATTGTGCATCTGTCTTCTACCGACTCCTCTCCGGCCTTGCTCCCCCAGCTCTGTCTGTGCTCTGTCCCCCAAATATTCCTACAGGTCACACAATATCTGCCAGCAACCCTCTCATGGTGACATTACCAAAATCAAGACTCTCTGTTCACCTTCACTCTTTCATTCCTCTTTTCTCCTGCCTCTGGAACAAGTTCCCCCACTCCCTTCAATCCCTCTCCTCCCTCCAGGTCCTTAAAACAGCTGTTCACCACCGTCTCTTATCTTACCCCATCCAAAACCTTGATCTTTTCTACCCCTGTTAATTCACCCCAGATCCACTTTTTTGAAATACCGACTTCTTTCCTGGAAGTCCTAACAGTGTCCATATGTTTTATACCTCTCCCCCCCTCCCCCCCACAGATCTCCCGATGTCCCCGCTCTCAAATGTTGTACTTGTGTGCTTCCCCCTCTCCCCCCATCTTGTCTCCCGCTCCCTTTATCTTATGTTTTATGTGTCAGTTTGTCTTTTGTAATTAATGTTAGCTTTTACACGAGCCTCGATCTTGTATACAAAAAGAAAAAAAAATCTAACAGCAAATACAATGTTTCTGTAGTTTTACTTATTTTTTAAATTTATTTTCACTGATTAATCCAAGCATTCATTATATTTCCCTGGATCTTTGTATGACTTGGCAGGCAGCATGATGCAGGGAAGCTGTTATTCACAGACACTTTGAGCCAACTGAAAAAGGACCCCATTGTGCCCGCTTTGCTGTCCTTCACGCAGGTACCTGGTACCTGCACTTCTTCTGCACTTCATGCCTCCATTATTGGCATTATCATGACCGACGTATTATTAACACCATGGCCTAGTTATTAACAAATTAAACCCCATTTAATTATCACCCTCACCAGAGAGTATTGCATTTGGGTCCTTTTGTTAGTCTGTCTGTCTTCACATAATTTGCTATCGAAGGCGACCTCCTCCCAAATTTCCCGTTTTTTCTTCCTGAGAGTTTCCTTTTGTATCCATCTTGTCCACCCCATGCATCATGCATACTTCTCCTTCCTCCCCAATTCCATTATTTGTCCAACTCTCCCTCTATTTTGTCCTTCATCCGTGCTCTTGGTGTTTCCCCTCTCTACTGTTTATTTTGCTCTGTTGCGTCTTGAACCGTTCAGTGTTCTTGCTTTGACGTTGGTTCCAAAAAAGTAACAACGTGGATCACAATTTTTACACGTTATCTTTTTTAACCGAGTACGTCTATAAAGTACGTACTCTTATAATGTGAATATGTCTATAAAGTACGTACTCTTATAATGTGAATATGTCTACAAAGTATGTACTCTTATAATGTGAATATGTCCATAAAGTATGTACACTTATAATGTGAATATGTCTACAAAGTATGTACTCTTATAATGTGAATATGTCTATAAAGTATGTACTCTTATAATGTTAATATGTCTATAAAGTATGTACTCTTATAATGTGAATATGTCTATAAAGTATGTACTCTTATAATGTGAATATGTTTATAAAGTATGTACTCTTATAATGTGAATAGGTCGACAAAGTATGCATTCTTATAATGTGAATATGTTTATAAAGTATGTACAGTACTCTTATAATGTGAATAGGTCTACAAAGTATGCATTCCTATAATGTGAATATGTTTATAAAGTATGTACAGTACTCTTATAATGTGAATAGGTCTATAAAGTATGTACTCTTATAATGTGAATATGTCTATAAAGTATGTACTCTTATAATGTGAATAGGTCCATAAAGTATGTACCTCTTATAATGTGAATGTGTCTATGAAGTATGTGATATTATAATGTGAATATGTCGATAAAGTATGTACTATTATAATGTGAGCATGTCCATAAAGTATGTACTATTATAATGTGAATGTGTCTATGAAGTATGTGCTATTATAATGATGTCGATAAAGTATGTGCTATTATAATGTGAATGTGTCTATGAAGTATGTACTATTATAATGTGAGCATGTCCATAAAGTATGTACTATTATAATGTGAGCATATCGATAAAGTATGTACTATTATAATGTGAATGTGTCTATGAAGTATGTGCTATTATAATGTGAATATGTCGATAAAGTATGTACTCTTATAATGTGAGCATGCCTATAAAGTATTGTTATGTCGGTGGGGTAGAGCAATATCTAGAGTCAGCTAGATCTGAATAGGTAACATGCTTCGTCTGTCGCGATAAGGAATCAACCCTGTAATAAGTTCCATGTTTAGTCCGGTTTGTCCGTTAAGGAGCATACCTGTGAACATACCAGGATGTTCGTGTGCTAGGTAGTGATTGGGATTAAATATAACAGCCCTTGTGTGTCACACCTGGTAATCAAACCTTTGTCCCTTATGGCAACGCACACCTGTAGACACTTAGATAGGCCCTTTATTGCACACAGTAATTAAATGCCCTTCCCTGACAAGGACTTCGGAAGAAAACGGGCAGGGGGCCAGTTCGGGGCACCACCGCATGGGCCGCAGCCGGCTACACCTTCAGCTGGCCTGGAACGGCCTCGTGGCAAGGCCGGGGGCCACGCGCTGGAGGACGATTGGCTGGGCAGGGAGGGGGTCGAGCAGTACCGGTGCAGGGAGACTCGGCCAATCAGAGGGTGCGCTGAGACCGACGTCACAGGCCAGGCCATAAAAGGCTGCTTTGACGCGCGCTTGGCTCTGAGCAGCAGCTCTCTTGGGTTTTCATAGTGTGCAGTCGCAATTGCTCTCCGTTGGCTCTCTCCCCCCCCCCCCCCCCTTTTTGCCGTTCTTCTTCGTTCTGAGTTCTGAGTTCGTGCTCGTGTTGGAGATCACGTTCTTTGTGGTGCGTGGAGCGGTGCTCGGCCCTTCGTGGAGTTTTGGTGCTGAGCGGGCGGGACCTCGTGGTTTGCAGTGGAGCGAGTCGCATCGGGGCCTGTCGAAGTGTGCGATCGATTGGAGCTTGGAGCGAGGCCTGGTGGCGCATGAGCGGGGCCGAACGGAGCCGTGTTTGGACGGCAGACACGACAAGACGACGGACAGTTAAGACGCACCACATTTCATCACACAACGATTCTTTTCCTTTTATCCATTCCTGTGTGCGTATTCAAGGCGCAGTGTGTGGGATCCCAATATCGGATTTAGTTTATTTGATTACCGTCGCATTTCTTGTTGTCGGGTTCCGTGGAATAAATCTCTATTTTTGTACATTAAATCTTGTTTGTTCGAGTTCATTAATTTCCCTGCAGGATCGAAGCTGTCGTCGGTTTGCTGAAGGTAAGCGCTTTTACCACAGCTTCCACTTCCCTTCTTCTTCCCACGCTACATAAGCAAAATCCGTGTTTGGTCGTCGCCTCCAGTAAATCCTTTCTGGTCCATCTGGTCCCTGGTCTTAACCGGAAGGATCCGTGCGACAACTGTTGTCAAGGAGTGGGATAGAACCCTGGAAATAAATTTGGTGTCAATGAGTGGAGAATTTGAACGCAAAATTTTTTAGTCGGAGGCGATAAATTTGCATTGGTGATCGGTGCGCGGGACGCGAACGGCGCGTCATTAAATTTAAATTTTATTCTGAAAATAATATCCGCGCGGGGTAGCGATCTTCTCTCAACGGAGGAGGAGGTGAGCTATATGGAGGAAGAAAGAATGGAAGATGCGGGATGCATTGGGGGTGAGTCGGAGGTAGTTGGGTAGAGTGTAGTGTTGGAGCTTCCCCCGCCGTAGAGACGGCCCCCATAGGCAACCAGGCCATAATGGAATTTATGAAGCACATTAATGACAGTATTAATGCTCAGAGTAATAAAATTGAAGGGCTGAATAACAAAATGGACTCCCAAAGGAATGAGGTGAAGGGAGACATGAAGGGATTGAAAAATAAAATGGATGCTCAGGGTGAGCGGTTGGAAGGAAAAATTGAGGGATTGGATAACAAAATGGATGAACAAAAGATTGAAATGAAGGGAATGAAGGAGCAAATTAATGCTCACACCGGAAAAATTGAGGGGTTGACGGGAGAATTGAATGCCCAAACCAAAAACATAGAGGGATTAAAGGGAGAATTGGAAGGGCAAATTGATGGATTGAAGGAGGGATTGAAAGAACAAATTGAAGGGATGGAAAATAAAATTGATGGATTGGAGGGAAAAATGGAGGTGATGAATGAGCAAATGAATGAACAAGGGAATGAAATGAAGGAAAGGAATTGAACAATTGGAAGGAAAAATTGGGGAAATGGCACAGCAGCTGGGGGAATGAATTGACGGCATAGAAGGGAGAGTGCCATACCAAATTACAGACAGACTGGGGGAATTTGAGGGTAAAGTAGAAACTGAAATGGGGGAGATGGAAAAATCCATGGGGGTGGAAATTGAACTTAAACGGGTAGAAATAATGTCAAAAATAGAGGACGGCATGACCCAGGCTGTCCGAATGGGGGAAAAGTTGGAAGATAGAATTGGGGCCACAAATACCAGAATTGATAAAGTAAATGGAGACCTGGAGGGCTATCGGGGCCGGGTGGATGCCAGAATGCGACAACAGAAAGAGGAATGGGGAGTGCTCAAACAACAGGGGGGCGAATTGTCTGAGGAGGTAAAAGGGTTGGAAGCCCGAGTAACTGAGCAGGAGCAGGGGTGAATTGAGAAAGGCCTGTGGGGGCCGCAATTGGATAATGAAAAGGTGAGTGATTTGATGCAGGAGCGACTGGAGACCTGGGACAATACCATCAGGGCAGAGGTTGTTCGGGTCCAAGAAAGCCTAAGAGAAGAGGTGAGTCGGTCTGTTTTCGTCACAGGTGCCGCACACAGGTGCCGCACATCAGAGAGGGCACGTGTGACGGTATGGCAGGCAGAGGTGCGGGATCAGGAGAAGCCAGAGGATGACATAGGCCGAATGTTAAGGGCAATCAGTCGCCAGCTGACAAATTTGACCATGGGCACATTTGCAGGGAGTGAGTCACGGCAGTTTGGTCCAGGTTTGCCATCAGGACGGCCTGATTTTCATCGGGTTGGGCCAGGAGAAAGGGGTGCTCTGCCTGGGTACCAGAGGGGTCCGTTCATGGGGACTTGTTTTCGATGTGCGGGAAGAGGGCACAGTCAGAGGAATTGTCGGCAACCATATGGGCCACCACCTCCTAACAGGCTTCACAGTCCAGAAAGGAGGGGGCCCCCCGTATGTCCACAGGCGCCAGAAAGAGGACCACCACCTCAGACTGGGCCAGTCGCAATAGAGTGTGCGGGAAACTAGAACGAGCCGAGCATACGGGGCCATGCTCAGCTAGGAAGTGTGTGGAGAAGCGCCCTCCTTTGGTGAAGATAGTAAATTGCGGAAAAATTGGCACGGGTAATCTAAGGGTTAGATGCAAAATTGAGGGAGAATTTTGTGAGGCTGTGGTGGACACTGGAGCCAGTGACACCATTATCAATCCGAGTGTGCTAGACCAGAGTGTTGGAGGCTGGGACAAAATTGATAGCGTAGAAGGACACAGCCTTCAACTGGCTATGGGGGCAACCGCGCCAATATTGGGACGCGGAGTGGTGAGGATGGAGTTGGGTGGTCTGGAGGTCAGCGTGGTTGCATGGGTGGCGGAGGTGTGCGATCAGTGTCTATTGGGCTTGAGTTTCCTGGTGGAACATGACTGGCAACTAGACCTTGGGTGTGGTCATATGTGGTTGGGCACTGAGAGGCTGCAGTTGGTGGGACTGGGGGATGACGAGGAGGTGCAGGGGACGTGGCTGGAGGTGCCACGCACTGTGACCGTGCCCCCCAGGTCCGAGAGAGTGGTGTTGGTGGAGTTAGCAGCAGGTGCTCAACCCATTGGCCAACTGGGGCTAGTGGAGTTGTGGTCCTCGCAGGGGACTGAGGGATTGATGGTGGGTCGCACCCTCGTAGACACCCGTGGGCCTATGTTGGCAGTTAGGCTGCTCAACTTGTCCGATAGCCCCCGCACTGTAAGGGGCGGAGCCATCGTAGCCAAATGCAGTAGTGTAGTAGAGGTCACCGGAGGAAGTGGATCCACATGCTTGCCAGTACAGCCGGAAAGAGGGGAAAATTTGGGGAAATGTGATTGGCCAGAGGAAGTGCGGGACATGATGACACGCTCTGAAGAGGGCCTAACATCGGAGCAGGTAGAGACATTGCACAATTTGGTTGGTAAGAACTTGGATGTTTTTTCTCTCTCCCCCGAGGATGTTGGATGCACGAGTCTCGTCAGGCACCAAATTAGTACTGGCGAGGTTCGGCCTGTTCGCCAACTGCCAAGGCGGCTCCCTTTCGCTAAGAAAGAGGAGGCCGAAGAACAGGTGAGCAAAATGGAAAGAGCTGGATTTATCGAGCCCTCGGTGTGTCCTTGGGTGTCACCCATTGTGCTGGTGAAAAAGAAGGATGGGACCACTCGGTTCTGTGTGGACTACCACCAGCTCAATCACGTGACACTCAAAGACTCATATCCCCTGCCAAGGATTGATGACACCCTCGATGCCGTTTCAGGCTCAAAATGGTTTTCTACATTGGATTTAAAGAGTGGTTATTGGCAGGTGGAGATGGATAAAGAGGCGAGAGAGAAAACAGCGTTCACCACAGGAAAGGGTCTCTGGCAGTTTGTAGTCATGCCTTTTGGATTGTACAATGCCCCTGCCACGTTTGAGCGTCTGATGGAACGTGTTTTAATTGGCTTACCATGGCAGACTTGCCTTGTCTATCTGGATGACGTATTGGTCCATGCTCCCACATTTGAACAGGCTGCTAAAAAATTGTCAGAGGTATTTGAGAGATTAAGAGGGGCTGGATTGAAATTGAATCCGAGCAAGTGCAAAATTTTCAGGAGAGAGGTGACTTACCTGGGTCACGTGATTAGTGAGAGTGGCGTGGCCACTGACCCTGGAAAAGTAAAGGCTGTAAAAGAGTGGCCCGCCCCCAAAAATGTAAGAGAGGTCAGAGGATTTTTGGGCCTCTGCTCTTACTACAGGAGATTTGTGGCAAATTTCGCAGAAATTGCAAGACCCTTGCACAAATTGATGGAGAAAGGAGCCCGATTTATATGGTCAGAGAGCTGCATCGAGGCATTCAGTCACTTAAAACAACGTCTGGTGGAGGCCCCAGTTTTGGCATACCCGACGGATGATGCCAATATTACATATTGGACACAGATACGAAAGTAATTCCCTGGTGTTGGGCTAGCGGCTAGGGTGCCAGCTTAGGATCCAAGGATCCTGGGTTCGAATCCCGGTCGATCGCTGAATTAACGCCAGGGGGGTTGACTCAGCCTGTCATCCTTCCGAGGTCGGCAAATTGAGTACCAGTACACTGGTAATTCCCTGTTTATCGTAAAAAGGCGACAAACAGGGTTGGCGGCAGGAAGGGCATCCGGCCGTAAAACATTGCTTCAAAAAGGGGACCAAAAAACAACAACAACCATGGTCCCCGAAAAGGCCAACCCCTGCCTTGCGGGGAAAAATGGCCTCTAAACGGTGGTTTTACACAGATGCGAGCCAGGAAGGATTGGGAGCTGTGTTGTCACAAATGCAACAGGGAGTCGAGAGGGTTATTGCGTATTACAGTCGGGCACTTTCGAGGCCTGAGCGAAATTATTGCGTTACCCGCAAAGAACTATTGGCCCTACTGTCTGCAGTTGGACACTTTCACCCTTACCTTTATGGGAGGGAGTTTGTGATCCGAGTGGATCATGCCTCCGTGCAATGGCTTCTTCGGTTCAAAGAGCCGGAGGGACAAATTGCAAGGTGGCTTGAGAGGCTGCAGCAGTATAATTTCACTGTGCAACATCGGCCCGGCAAAGCACATGCCAATGCAGACGCTCTCTCTCGGCGCCCTTGTTGTGACCTATTGGGCTATTGGGCCCCGGGGTGTGGCCTATTGGGTAACTAATTTAGTCAGAACATACCTTTAGTCAGTGCAGTATATTGTCTGTTTTAGCTGGTGAGCGCGAGGGGTATTTCCCCTATCTTTGGATGTGTGGTTATGTTTATTGGAGAAGGGTGAGGGGAGGAGGTGGGCTGTGGAGAGTTGTTTTGCATCCAAGTTGTTTTGCAAGCGGGTGAAACAAATTTTGTGATAGACAAGAAGCCAAGGATCCAATTGGGCAGGACCAAATTGATGCATGCCTATATGCAGCAAGAGTGACCAGGCGAACTTTGCCACAACCCCCACCTGAATTGGGCGATGTGAATTGGCGAGAGAGTCAAAGGGAGGATCCTGTTTTGGGGCCCCTTTTTCATTGGCTAGAGGAGGACAAAAGACCTTCTTGGGAGGAGATTGCTCCACACGGGGCCCAGGTAAAGGCCTATTGGGCACAGTGGCAGTTGTTGGGGTTGAAAGATGGCTATTTGTTTAGAAAGTGGGTAACACCAACGGGCGATGTAGCCTCCTGGTTAATAATTGTACCAAATAAATTGAAGGAAGTGGTCATGGGGCACGTGCACGGGACTAGGACAATGGGACATTTGGGCGTGGCCAAAACTTTGTCCAAATTGCGGCAGAGGTTCAACTGGGTGAATTCGGGCAGGGACATTCAAGATTGGGTGAGATCCTGCGACCTCTGCCGCGGTAAGAAGGGACCCCCATGTGCGCGCAAGGCCCCGCTCCAGGTGTACAATGTAGGAGCACCACTTGAGCGGGTGGCAGTAGATGTGGTGGGGCTCCTGCCAGCCACCCGCCGAGGGAACCGGTACATTATGGTGGCAATGGACTACTTCACCAAGTGGCCAGAAGCCTACCCATTGCCCAACCAGGAAGCCCAGCTGGTAGCTCAAGTTTTAGTGGAGGGATTCTTCTCCCGATTTGGCGTTCCAAGGGAGCTACATACCGACCAGGGCCGGAACTTTGAATCCGCACTCCTACGGTCGGTGTGCGAGCTCCTCCAAATTCACAAGACCAGGACGACCCCTCTTAGGCCTCAATCAGATGGGATGGTGGAGAGATTCAACCGGACATTGTTGACACAATTGGCACTCTTTACATCTGAAAACCAACAGGATTGGGACGAGCACCTCCCCTTTATACTGATGGCATACCGGACCGCACAGCATGCGACCACTCGGTCAACCCCCACCATGTTGATGTTCGGTAGGGAGATGCGAGTTCCCACAGATTTGTTGATGGGACCGTCACCAGAGGAACCGGGTGAAGCATCTGTGGAAAGTTATGCAACCAATTTGAAGACGAGCATGGAAAAGGCTCACGGGTTTGCGAGGAAGCAAATTGGCTTGGCTTCCTCGCATATGAAAACGCGGTATGACGCTCGGGCACACACACCTCGGTTCCTTCCCGGAGACCTTATTTGGCTCTACTGGCCCCGAGAAGGAAGGGGGTGTGTCCAAAACTCACCTCACCTTGGAAGGGCCCCGGGGTGGTGCTTCTACAGGTGACTGATGTGGTGTTCAAAATGTAGATGGGCCCGCATACCCTTCCACAGATAGTTCACGGGGATAGATTGATCCCCTACATGGGTCGGGAGGCTCCTGGGTGGATTGGAAGGGTGAGGGGGAAACTAGGTGTGGTGGATGGCACTCTTGGACCTGACCAACCTGCAACTACCTGAGTTTCAGGTGAGAGGAACCGATGTTTACTGTCCCAGGCTGCAGGACTTGCTTATGGAAATTTTGGGACATGTAATTTGGAGTTGGGGGCGGTGAGAGTGATGACATGGCCGGTGAGGGGGATGGAATGTGTGCCACAGAGTCTTGTGGGTGGCGTTTGTGTTAGTGTTGTGGTGATGTATTTTCATGTGGTCGTGAGAGTGGAGATAATGAAGAGTGAGTGGTGATTATTGTGTTTCGAAGATGTATTGGTTAAAGGTGAATGGGATTTCAGAATGGCAGGCCATGGCAACTTTTTGTAACACCATCTATGGAAATGTGTTGAGAATTGAATGGCAGCGGGGGAGGAGATGTGTTTTGGGATCTTGTGGGTGGGGAAGGTCTGTGTGTCCGCAGGTACAGATCAGTCTCTGAGGAGCGATGCCTGCAGCCCCCCTCTGTGGCAATAATCCATGGCAGCCGGTGGTATCTGGAAATTGGAGCTCGTCGGTGGAGGGTCTGGTTGGGCGCCGTGGGGTAAAGGAGACCCCCGGCGACCCGTGGAGCTGTGCGGAAGCAGGAGGCAACGGAGCCTGGTGTGTGGAGACCCTCACCGGTGGGGTAACGGTGGAAAGGGCTGTTGGGCTGCCACGGGGCCAAGAGGTAAAGGGGGGGGGGGGGCAATGAACTTGTAAGTCGGTTGACTTGTTTTGGGGCTGCGGGCACCACACCCTGATGCGCCCCCACCATCCTGTTGTGCGGTACCTCCCCGCTGCCGAGTTGAGAAATGAAATGCACACATGAATGACATCAATGCCATGGTCCTGCAGGGAGGTGAAATACGTGCTTGAAATGATTTTGTGTGTAATGAGTTTGGAATGAGAATGAGTGGTTAAGGGGTCGGTGTTGAATGAATGAGGGCGAAATCCACCGAGCCATGTCACTCACCTGTAACACCTGGACAGGGCCCGCGGAAATTTAGGGGTGCATTGGATGGCCCCGCAGGTAAGGTTGTGTCTTGTGGCAGCCACCGGGGGACGCGGTCTGTAGACTGGAGTATGTAAAAATGTTTATTAGTGTTCGGCATTTTTGAATAAGGATAAGTTTGTGGTTAAAGTAGTTTTTGCGTGTGGCTTGTTTCCTCCCTCCGCAGGAACAACGAATGAAATGTGAATATTTGATTGCATGCTTGTTAAGGGGATTAGCATGTTAAGGAGAATAGGTAGGAAGTCCGGCTCACTTCCCACAGCCCTCCTGATTTATTTCATAGGCTAATTAAGTGTGAGACAGTAAGTGTTAAGACTGGAATGGTAGCGCCTGCAGTGAACCCAGCAGGAGCTATGGTTCCAGGAAGGGTGGGGGGGGGGGGGCTGTGTTATGCCGGTGGGGTAGAGAAATATCTAGAGTCAGGTAGATCTGAATAGGTAACATGCTTCGTTTGTCGCGATAAGGAATCAACCCTGTAATAAGTTCCATGTTTAGTCCGGTTTGTCGGTTAAGGAGTATACCTGTAAACATACCAGGATGTTTGTGTGCTAGGTAGTGATAGGGATTAAAGATAACAGCCCTTGTGTGTCACACCTGGTAATCAAACCTTTGTCCCTTGTGGCAACGCACACCTGTAGACACTTAGATAGGCCCTTTATTGCACACAGTAATTAAATTCCCATTCCCTGACAAGGACTTCGGAAGAAAATGGGCAGGGGGCCAGTTCGGGGCACCGACGTATGGGCCGCAGCTGGCGACACCTCCAGCTGGCCTGGAACGGCCTCGTGGCAAGGCCGGGGGCCACGCGCGGGAGGACGGTTGGCTGGGCAGGGAGGGGGTCGAGCAGTACCGGTGCGGGGAGACTCGGCTAAACAGAGGGCGCGTCGAGACCGACGTCACAGGCCATGCCATAAAAGGGGGCGCTGCACGACATTCGCGCGCTTGGCTCAAAGCAGCAGCTCTCTTGGGTTTTCATAGTGTGCAGTCGCAAATTGCTCTCCGTTGGCCCTCTCCCCCCCCCCCCCCCCTTTTTGCCGTTCTTCTTCGTTCTTCGTTCTGAGTTCGTGCTCGTGTTGGAGATCGCGTTCTTCGTGGTGCATGGAGCGGTGCTCGGCCCTTCGTGGAGTTTTGGTGGTGAGCGTGCAGGACCTCGTGGTGTGCAGTGGAGCGAGTCGCATCGGGGCCTGTCGAAGTGTGCGATCGATTGGAGCTTGGAGCG
Source organism: Myxine glutinosa (assembly GCF_964187855.1). NCBI lineage: Eukaryota > Metazoa > Chordata > Myxini > Myxiniformes > Myxinidae > Myxine > Myxine glutinosa. The sequence continues at coordinate 79,709,646 of NC_136261.1, read as the reverse complement.
AGGCCTGGTGGCGTACGAGCAGGGCCGAACGGAGCCGTGTTTGGACGGCAGACACTACAAGACGACGGACAGTTAAGACGCACCACATTCCACCACACGACGATTCTTTTCCTTTCATCCATTCCTGTGTGCGTATTCGAGGTGCGGTGTGTGGGATCCCAATATCGGATTTAGTTTATTTGATTACCGTCGCGTTTCTTGTTATCGGGTTCTGTGGAATAAATCTCTGTTTTTGTACATTAAATCTTGTTTGTTCGAGTTCATTAATTTCCCTGCAGGATCGAAGCTGCCGTCGGTTCGCTGAAGGTGAGCGCTTTTACCACAGCTTCCACTTCCCTTCTTCTTCCCGCGCAACATAAGCAAAATCCGTGTTTGGTCGTCGCCTCCAGTAAATCCGTTCTGGTCCATTCGCGGTCCCTGGTCTTAACCGGAAGGGTCGGCGCGATAGTATGTACTATTATAATGTGAGCATGTCGATAAAGCATGTACTATTATAATGTGAATTGGTCTATAAAGTATGTACTCTTATAATGTGAATAGGACAATAAAGTATGTACCTCTTGTAATGTGAATGTGTCTATAAATTTTGTACTATTATAATGTGAATATGTCGATAAAGTATGTACTATTATAATGTGAGCATGTCTATAAAGTATGTACTCTTATAATGTGAATATGTCGATAAAGTATGTACTCTTATAATGTGAATAGGTCTATAAAGTATGTACTCTTATAATGTGAATAGGTCTATAAAGTATGTACTCTTATAATGTGAACAGGTCTATAAAGTATGTGCTCTTATAATGTGAATAGGACAATAAAGTATGTACCTCTTGTAATGTGAATGTGTCGATAAATTATGTACTATTATAATGTGAATATGTCGATAAAGTATGTACTATTATAATGTGAGCACTGAGCATGTCGATAAAGTATGTACTATTATAATGTGAGCATGTCTATAAAGTATGTACTATTATAATGTGAGCATGTCTATGAAGTATGTGCTCTTATAATGTGAGCATGTCTATAAAGTATGTACTATTAAAATGGAAGTATGTCTATAAGCATATATAAGGCATACATACTATTAAGAATGTGAGTACGTCTATAAAGTACGTGTATTAAGAATGTGCATGCATCAATAAAGTACGTACTATTAGAACATGCATTTGTCTCGAAAACATCATGATGTCTATAAAATACATAGATTGCAAATTGAATGATTAATTAATTAATTAATTTTGCAATGCAGACCTTGGCACTGCCATGTGTTTGATTGATTACTTTTGATGTCTAGTGGTATTTGCCTCTCTCCATACTCCTCCTTTTTTCTGTACACAGCATGCTGTGAACCACTTCAAGGTAGCCTACATGCCCCCCATAGAAGATATCGGTCCAAATTCCATTTTCATACAGTTTGGCTTCATGGTGACGGATGAGCATGGCGGACCCATGCATGAGCAGTTCTTCAATATCACGGTACTGCCAGTGGACAATCAGATGCCTGAGGTAATTAAATATACATTTATTTATTTATTTTCTACCAGTAATTCAAAAAGCAGGGTTTGCAGGATAGTTGAGCAGTAGCTTTCTGCCCTTTGAGCTGTCTGCACTGGGTACATTTTCTGACCAGATTATAAACTACTAGCAGAAGTACCCGGCGTTGCCGGGTGGGGGAGGGGACAGGTGGGGGGGGAGGGGAGGGGAGGGGGAGGGGATGGGAGGAGGGGGAGGGAAGGGAGGGGGGGAAAGGGGTGAGGGGGTGGGAGGGGAGGGGAGGGGGGAAGGGGGAAGGAAGGGGGAAGGGGCAGGGATGGGGGGAAAGGAGAGGGAAGGAGAGAAGGGCTGGAGGGTGGAAAGGGTGTGGAGGGGAGGAGAAGGGGGGGGGAGGGGAGGGGAAGGGAGGCAGGAGAGGAAGGGGTTCATACATATGCTGGTGGGTGAATGTGGCGTTCATCACGTTTCTGAGTTAAGTGTGTTGCCGATCAGGAAGAAGAAGAAGCCGTACTACCAACTTCGTACACTTCCGGAATTGTTTGATTTATTTGTATTCAAATGTCTGGTGATTGTTTTGTATTTATTTATGCGAATGTGTACTTGTATATAACTGTCATTAATTTTAAAATGCTTCGGCACTATCGAGCGATTTATTTATTTATTTATTTTTTAACTCCAAAAAAACGAATTTTTTTTTTTCAATTTTTTTTTTTTTTTGCCTAAAACACTCCCAGGCACTCATTGATGAACCTCTGAAAGTTTGATGAAGATCTGTTCAGCCATCTCTGATGACATCTCTGGACATACATCTTATTGAGACTATTAGCAAGACATTTTTAGTGACTGAATTATTGGCCTCATAGTGAATTTCACATTGATTTTGCGGGTTGCTGGATGAAACGAATAATTGCTCCGTGATGGTTGTATGAACTTGCTCATATTCTTTTTCAAGTTGTTAACAAATTGTTCTGTTATGTTTTCGTATCGAGAATACCACTAAAATATTTTTCCACGTGAAAATAAATGAAATGAAAATTATGATCCCTAACTTATTTTGTCCAGATAGTATAGTCATAGTAGTAGTAGCACAAGTAGTATCCTTCCACTTCTTCACGTATAATTGGTGTTACCTTTTTTGAATACAGTGCTGCTGTAGTCAGCATTTTTTTTTTTTTTAAGCATCCTCTTTCATATTGTTGTGGAAATGACTCCTAGGCTGATAACATTGTTTAGTAAAGTTCAGTTATTTTTGTAGTGAATGTTTTAGAGTAAATGTGAGGCAAATAATCGTGATTTTAGATATGCGTCGCTTTATTACTCAACAGGTGATGTCTACCACCATCCATACGTATGTGTCCCATGTATGTGTCTAAATCTACCACCATCTATACGTATGTGTCCCATGTATGTGTCTAAATCTACCACCATCCATACGTACGTGTCCCATGTATGTGTCTAAATCTACCACCATCCATACGTATGTGTCCCATGTATGTGTCTAAATCTACCACCATCTATACCTATGTGTCCCATGTATGTGTCTAAAAGCCACCATCCAAATGAACCACCTTTAGAGGCCATGTTTCCCTGCAGAGCAGGGGTTGGCCTTTTTTGGGCACCGTGATCCCTTTTTGTCCCCCGTCGCACCGCAGAGCGAAAGGGGGACTATGGTTTTCCCCTCCGTCCGTGTTTGCGTCCGTCTGTCCGTGCGTACGTGCGTCCGTCCGTCCGTGCGTGGATGCGTGCATGCTTGCGGACGTGCGTGCGTGCATAAGTGAAGGACCAAATTCTAATTTGGTGTGTGGGTGCAACTAGGCATAAGGAAGAAAGCTATTGAAAATTGGGTCGCCACGTCAAACGCCAAGATGGCCACCACCATAAAAATGTCTGAACCTTGTGAGCGAAATATCTTGAAAAATAAACGAACTACTAACTTCTAATCTGGTGTGTGGGTGTATTTACGCATAAGGAAGAACGCGATTGAAAATTGGGTCGCCACGTCAAAATCCAAAGATGGCCACCACCATATACATGTCTGAACCTTGTGAGCCGAATATCTTGAAAAATAAGGGAGGTACCAACTTCTAATCTGGTGTGTGGGTGTATCTACGCATAAGGAAGAAGGCTATTGAAAATTGGGTCGCCACGTCAAAATCCAAGATGGCCACCGCCATGTATGTCTGAACGTTGTGAGTGGAATATCTTGAAAAATAAGCGAGGTACCAACTGCTAATCTGGTGTGTGGGTGTATCTAGGCATAAGGAAGAAGGCTATTGAAAATTGGGTCGCTACGTCAAAATCAAAGATGGCCGCCACCATGTATGTCTGAACATTGTGTTACGGGCTCCTCCCCAGACCCCGGTCACGGTGTACCTCCGAGCCCCGAGAGGAGTCACGGCAGAAAGATGTGTTATTCTGTATGCCAAGGATCAATGGTGAAACCACACCAATTGTTACCAACAAACAAGTATTGTATTAAGGTCACACAAGAATAACGGTACAGTAACAATATTAATCAAACTGAATCCTATGATGGTACCATCAGTTTCGTAATATATAACTCACTGTGCTCCAAGTGAGCGAAAAGCACATCCCCAATGTCTCTTTCCCGGCTTCAAGCCAAAGTTGATTCCGGCTTCAAGCCAAAGTCGATCCACTCCAGTGATCGTCCGTACGATGTCGTATCGAGACCAGAATCCCGTTGGGTTGGCAGTTACACTGCCAAAGATGGGCGAAGGTGTCCTCGAGAAGCGACGGGGAAATCACACCTTCAGGTATGGACGTTTGACGGCTCTCAATCGGCGAACCGCAGATTTCCCACTCAAAAGCCACGTTACACACACACACCAAATTAACGTCTGGATGCGGTGAGAATGGTTGAAGCGAAGTGAAAAACCTTGAGCGATGAGCAAAGCGCGAGAGTCAAAATGGCCGACGGCCCGTTCTCGAGGCGTAACGGCACTACGATGATTCTCCTCGGAATCAACCGCAAAACCGGACACGCAGGTTGATCCGTCACAGCGATAACAACTGTATCGCAGGAATCCCTTTCCCGGGAAACCCAAAGTTCACTCGTGACCCTCGTTCGCCAATCGTTCGCTCCAGACCTCGAAACAGCTCGGCTTCTTGTCCGACTCACTCGCTCCGCCATCACTTCCTCCTCTTCCTCTTCGTCATCGTCCGGTTCCGGTTTCTTTTAAAACATTAACTTTTTTACCTTTTGAAAATAGTAATCTCTATTTCCCATAAACGACAACAATAATAGCACATGGAATGACAAATGTTTACAGTGGATGAAAAACACAACAACGGAAGTGACGAATCCATAACACTTCCCCCCCCTCAAGAAAGAAAGTTTGAACATAGTGAAAACTTTCTTTGCAGGCAAAAACTCTTTTAACAAACAAAAGTAAAACTCACACCCAAATTATCAATTCACGTGAGCAACAATAATTAATATTCCCCAAAATAAAGCAACAAAACTTCCAACAACCTACAGGAATTTCCAAAGTTAGTTCACTCTGGATAAAGCATCAGCAACGACATTGTCCCTGCCCTTTACATGCTCAATTTCCAAGTTGAACTCCTGCAAAGCCAAACTCCATCTCATCAACCTCTGATTTTTATTTTTCATTTTTTGAATGAAGGTTAAGGAGTTGTGATGAAAAATCCAAAGCAAAGCAAATCTATAGCAATTTTTGAAGGAGGCCGAGCTGAGAGCCAGGTTTCATGGTGGTTGGGTGTTGAGGCCTTGAAGTATTCACTGCATGGACGCATTTAGGAACGTGGAGTTCACGGGTTAATCCATGTAGGAATCTTGGCTCGGCTGCTCCTGAGCACTCAGTGCTTCCAACTCTTCTCTTGATCATAAAAATCATAATCACAGTTGTATAGTCGGTTGTAGAGTCAGGTGCTGTAATCACGTGAGTAGCGGTCCCCATCTCGGCTACCACCGTAATAGTCATCCCGTCGAGAGTTGCCAAAACTGCGCTGCTGCTGCTGGGAGCCTCCGTAGTAATCACGACTGCGGCCGCCACCAAAACTACTACTCCCACCCCGGGAGCCAAAGCCACCCCTGAAACTACCTCCACGTTTTCCTCCTCTATAGCCCCCTCGACGCCCATGGCCAGCCTTCTCTACAGCTATGGTCCAACCATTCAAAGCCTGTTCTGCATCTTTGGCGTCCTTTGTGTTTTCAAACGTGACAAAGCCAAACCCTCTCGACTTTTGCGTCTCCCTGCCTTTTATCAGCAGCACTTCCAAGAGTGGTCCATATTTGCCAAAGATAGAGTCCAGAACATCTTCACTTGTGTCAAAGTTCAGTCCACCTACAAAGAGCTTGCCAACATTGCCTCCATCCATGACTTGTGTGTGCTGACACTTAGTTTCAGGGTACTCGACAAGAAGTGACTGTGCAAAGCGTGACGTCAGTACCTTCTCCTTCACTTCAGAGTGCTTCCTACCCATAGCACGAGTAGCGGCACAGGATGGAAGATACCCGGAATCTCCTGCTCTAACTGTGCAGTGTTATTTTCCATATGAGGCTTTTCAACAAACATCGGATTACCAGAAACTCGACCACCGGCCAAATCATTCCCGATAACAAAAGAGATTCCCTTTACAGGAAGAGTGGCTTGTAAACCTACGGTGACCGGTCCTGACACCAAATCAGACTTCAAATGGATGACATGAAGTGGAGCTTTAACATAGCCACCAACCCCCTGTAAAAAAACACTAACACCAGTTGCCGTCTTCTCTGACAATGGCAAAATGCCCTCAAGCATCAAAGATTGATGTGCTCTTGTGTCCCTCAATACCCTAACAGGTCTCTGGTTCGTTAGGTCTCCATCCAGTGACACAAACCCCTCTAAAACAAAAGGTTTGTAACCCTCTTGAACAAGGTCGTTCTGTGATGCCATAACTTTGGCATGGGAACCTTCACAAGGCACTGTCATCCAAGGACGATTTCTCGCATTTGCCAATGCATTCGGAGTTGTACTAGTTTGACTCCGCTCCTGATTTTTCCTTTTCAGGGTGTAACATTGGGATATCAAATGCCTAGGTTTCTTGCAAAAAGCGCAAGTAGGCCCGGAGGAAAACTCGAGGTCTGCCTCGGGCCCCCCGGAAGATAAGTCTGTCTTGGAACTGTAGTCTTCTGATCCCTAAAAATCGCGGTTTCAGATTTGTCCCCATAGTCATCTCTAGGCTGCCTGCATGAATATTTGTTCTCCGCCCCTGATTTACCATAACTCCCCTGGCTAACTCTAGGTGGGAAGTTAGGTTTGTGGAACCCCATCCTGTGTGTCAAGGCATAGTCATCTGCCACGGTTGCTGCCTCATACAACTCTGGTACTTTCTTTTCATCCAGATGTACTTTAATGTTCGCTTGGACACACTGTTTGAAATCCTCCACCAAGATCAATTGTCGCAACAGGTTGAAGTCTTTCCAAATCCCCCTTCGAGTCACACCACCGATCAAACATGGTTTCCTTCATTCTGGCAAACTCCACATGGGTCTCACTCTCCCTCTTCCTGGCATTCCTGAATTTTTGCCGGTAAGCTTCTGGGACCAATTCATAGGCTTTGAGAATGGTTTTCTTCACTATCTCATAATCTGCACATTGGTCATTCGGTAAAGCTGAATAGATATCTTGAGCTTTACCCACCAGAACACTTTGCACTAACATAGTCCAGGACCCCACAGGCCATTTTAGCATTTGAGCCACTTTCTCAAAGTGTAAAAAAAACTTGGCTACCTCCTTTTCATTGAAGGGTGGAACCAGCCTCACATGCCTACCAACATCCCAAGTGTTCTAACTAGTTGTCGAACTAGCCGGCATGGATACTACTTCTCTCCGTTTTCCCATTAATTCCAGCTCCTTGAGTTTAAGTTATTTCTGATACTCCATGTCACGTTCCTTTAACTCCGGTTCGGCTCTCCTTTCCTCTGCTCTTTCCTCTGCTCTTCTTTCTTTTTCAGCTCTCCTTTCCTCTGCTCTTCTCTCCTCGGGTTCTCGTTCCTGTTCTGCTCCTCTTTCCTCGAGTTCCTTTTCAGCTCTCCTTTCCTCTGCTTTTAACCTTTCCTGGCTCTGCAGTTGCATCTCCATTTTCCTGAGCTCCACATTTTCTTTTTCCTCGGGTAACCAATCCAAGGTTACCTCTTTCCATGTTCCTTGTCCCACCAGAGATTCTACCACCAATGTCTGCATCTCTGCTTTCTTCATATTAACTCGGACCTCCAAGTTAAAATATTTGGCCAATGTCAAGAGTTCCGATCTTTTTAACGCTTGGAACTGTGCCTCATTAGCGGACGCCGCAAACATTTCTGCGTCAAACACCATGGTGACTATCAGTTAACACCTGTTAACCTTCAGACAAAAAATTTCAAATTTTTTTTGAAAAATTTGGGAATGTTAGAAAAATTCCAAATTTGGGAATTTTGGGAATGTTAGGGAATTCTATCCCGGACAGGTGTTAGGGAATTCTATCCCGGACGAGGATGTTAGGGAATTTAATCAGCAAAGTCGAGCCCCCAATTTCTGTTCTGTGCTCCTCCCCAGACCCCGGTCACGGTGTACCTCCGAGCCCCGAGAGGAGTCACGGCAGAAAGATGTGTTATTCTGTATGCCAAGGATCAATGGTGAAACCACACCAATTGTTACCAACAAACAAGTATTGTGTTAAGGTCACACAAGAATAACGGTACAGTAACAATATTAATCAAAAGTACAATCAATATATATCATTCCTATTATGGTACCATCAGTTTCGTAATATATAACTCACTGTGCTCCAAGTGAGCGAAAAGAACATCCCCAATGTCTCTTTCCCGGCTTTAAGCCAAAGTTGTTCCGTCTTCAAGCCAAAGTCGATCCACTCCAGTGATCGTCCGTACGATGTCGTATCGAGACCAGAATCCCGTTGGGTTGACAGTTACACTGCCAAAGATGGGCGAAGGTGTCCTCGAGAAGCGACGGGGAAATCACACCTTCAGGTATGGACGTTTGACGGCTCTCAATCGGCGAACCGCAGATTTCCCACTCAAAAGCCACGTTACACACACACACCAAATTAACGTCTGGATGCGGTGAGAATGGTTGAAGCGAAGTGAAAAACCTTGAGCGATGAGCAAAGCGCGAGAGTCAAAATGGCCGACGGCCCGTTCTCGAGGCGTAACGGCACTACGATGATTCTCCTCGGAATCAACCGCAAAACCGGACACGCAGGTTGATCTGTCACAGCGATAACAACTGTATCGCAGGAATCTCTTTCCCGGGAAACCCAAAGTTCACTCGTGACCCTCGTTCGCCAATCGTTCGCTCCAGACCTCGAAACAGCTCGGCTTCTTGTCCGACTCACTCGCTCCGCCATCACTTCCTCCTCTTCCTCTTCGTCATCGTCCGGTTCCGGTTTCTTTTAAAACATTAACTTTTTTACCTTTTGAAAATAGTAATCTCTTTTTCCCATAAACGACAACAATAATAGCACATGGAATGACAAATGTTTACAGTGGATGAAAAACACAACAACGGAAGTGACGAATCCATAACACTTCCCCCCCTCAAGAAAGAAAGTTTGAACATAGTGAAAACTTTCTTTGCAGGCAAAAACTCTTTTAACAAACGAAAGTAAAACTCACACCCAAATTATCAATTCACGTGAGCAACAATAATTAATATTCCCCAAAATAAAGCAACAAAACTTCCAACAACCTACAGGAATTTCCAAAGTTAGTTCACTCTGGATAAAGCATCAGCAACGACATTGTCCCTGCCCTTTACATGCTCAATTTCCAAGTTGAACTCCTGCAAAGCCAAACTCCATCTCATCAACCTCTGATTTTTATTTTTCATTTTTTGAATGAAGGTTAAGGAGTTGTGATGAAAAATCCAAAGCAAAGCAAATCTATAGCAATTTTTGAAGGAGGCCGAGCTGAGAGCCAGGTTTCATGGTGGTTGGGTGTTGAGGCCTTGAAGTATTCACTGCATGGACGCATTTAGGAACGTGGAGTTCACGGGTTAATCCATGTAGGAATCTTGGCTCGGCTGCTCCTGAGCACTCAGTGCTTCCAACTCTTCTCTTGATCATAAAAATCATAATCACAGTTGTAGAGTCGGTTGTAGAGTCAGGTGCTGTAATCACGTGAGTAGCGGTCCCCATCTCGGCTACCACCATAATAGTCATCCCGTCGAGAGTTGCCAAAACTGCGCTGCTGCTGCTGGGAGCCTCCGTAGTAATCACGACTGCGGCCACCACCAAAACTACTACTCCCACCCCGGGAGCCAAAGCCACCCCTGAAACTACCTCCACGTTTTCCTCCTCTATAGCCCCCTCGACGCCCATGGCCAGCCTTCTCTACTGCTATGGTCCAACCATTCAAAGCCTGTTCTGCATCTTTGGCGTCCTTTGTGTTTTCAAACGTGACAAAGCCAAACCCTCTCGACTTTTGCGTCTCCCTGCCTTTTATCAGCAGCACTTCCAAGAGTGGTCCATATTTGCCAAAGATAGAGTCCAGAACATCTTCACTTGTGTCAAAGTTCAGTCCACCTACAAAGAGCTTGCCAACATTGCCTCCATCCATGACTTGTGTGTGCTGACACTTAGTTTCAGGGTACTCGACAAGAAGTGACTGTGCAAAGCGTGACGTCAGTACCTTCTCCTTCACTTCAGAGCGCTTCCTACCCATAGCACAAGTAGCGGCACAGGATGGAAGATACCCGGAATCTCCTGCTCTAACTGTGCAGTGTTATTTTCCATATGAGGCTTTTCAACAAACATCGGATTACCAGAAACTCGACCACCGGCCAAATCATTCCCGATAACAAAAGAGATTCCCTTTACAGGAAGAGTGGCTTGTAAACCTACGGTGACCAGTCCTGACACCAAATCAGACTTCAAATGGATGACATGAAGTGGAGCTTTAACATAGCCACCAACCCCCTGTAAAAAAACACTAACACCAGTTGCCGTCTTCTCTGACAATGGCAAAATGCCCTCAAGCATCAAAGATTGATGTGCTCTTGTGTCCCTCAATACCCTAACAGGTCTCTGGTTCGTTAGGTCTCCATCCAGTGACACAAACCCCTCTAAAACAAAAGGTTTGTAACCCTCTTGAACAAGGTCGTTCTGTAATGCCATAACTTTGGCATGGGAACCTTCACAAGGCACTGTCATCCAAGGACGATTTCTCGCATTTGCCAATGCATTCGGAGTTGTACTAGTTTGACTCCGCTCCTGATTTTTCCTTTTCAGGGTGTAACATTGGGATATCAAATGCCTAGGTTTCTTGCAAAAAGCGCAAGTAGGCCCGGAGGAAAACTCGAGGTCTGCCTCGGGCCCCCCGGAAGATAAGTCTGTCTTGGAACTGTAGTCTTCTGATCCCTAAAAATCGCGGTTTCAGATTTGTCCCCATAGTCATCTCTAGGCTGCCTGCATGAATATTTGTTCTCCGCCCCTGATTTACCATAACTCCCCTGGCTAACTCTAGGTGGGAAGTTAGGTTTGTGGAACCCCATCCTGTGTGTCAAGGCATAGTCATCTGCCACGGTTGCTGCCTCATACAACTCTGGTACTTTCTTTTCATCCAGATGTACTTTAATGTTCGCTTGGACACACTGTTTGAAATCCTCCACCAAGATCAATTGTCGCAACAGGTTGAAGTCTTTCCAAATCCCCCTTCGAGTCACACCACCGATCAAACATGGTTTCCTTCATTCTGGCAAACTCCACATGGGTCTCACTCTCCCTCTTCCTGGCATTCCTGAATTTTTGCCGGTAAGCTTCTGGGACCAATTCATAGGCTTTGAGAATGGTTTTCTTCACTATCTCATAATCTGCACATTGGTCATTCGGTAAAGCTGAATAGATATCTTGAGCTTTACCCACCAGAACACTTTGCACTAACATAGTCCAGGACCCCACAGGCCATTTTAGCATTTGAGCCACTTTCTCAAAGTGTAAAAAAAACTTGGCTACCTCCTTTTCATTGAAGGGTGGAACCAGCCTCACATGCCTACCAACATCCCAAGTGTTCTAACTAGTTGTCGAACTAGCCGGCATGGATACTACTTCTCTCCGTTTTCCCATTAATTCCAGCTCCTTGAGTTTAAGTTATTTCTGATACTCCATGTCACGTTCCTTTAACTCCGGTTCGGCTCTCCTTTCCTCTGCTCTTTCCTCTGCTCTTCTTTCTTTTTCAGCTCTCCTTTCCTCTGCTCTTCTCTCCTCGGGTTCTCGTTCCTGTTCTGCTCCTCTTTCCTCGAGTTCCTTTTCAGCTCTCCTTTCCTCTGCTCTTCTCTCGAGTTCTTTTTCAGCTCTCCTTTCCTCTGCTTTTAACCTTTCCTGGCTCTGCAGTTGCATCTCCATTTTCCTGAGCTCCACATTTTCTTTTTCCTCGGGTAACCAATCCAAGGTTACCTCTTTCCATGTTCCTTGTCCCACCAGAGATTCTACCACCAATGTCTGCATCTCTGCTTTCTTCATATTAACTCGGACCTCCAAGTTAAAATATTTGGCCAATGTCAAGAGTTCCGATCTTTTTAACGCTTGGAACTGTGCCTCATTAGCGGACGCCGCAAACATTTCTGCGTCAAACACCATGGTGACTATCAGTTAACACCTGTTAACCTTCAGACAAAAAATTTCAAATTTTTTTTGAAAAATTTGGGAATGTTAGAAAAATTCCAAATTTGGGAATTTTGGGAATGTTAGGGAATTCTATCCCGGACAGGTGTTAGGGAATTCTATCCCGGACGAGGATGTTAGGGAATTTAATCAGCAAAGTCGAGCCCCCAATTTCTGTTCTGTGCTCCTCCCCAGACCCCGGTCACGGTGTACCTCCGAGCCCCGAGAGGAGTCACGGCAGAAAGATGTGTTATTCTGTATGCCAAGTGTTACGTGGTCCTCCCGGTAACTACCTGGTCTGGGTGACCCCCGGACCGTGGGAGGGACCCCGCCAGAAAGATATATGGTTTATACGCTTTCGTAACGCAATCAATATGAATTCCGGTCAAGAAGAAACCCCACACCAAGGATCCGGAATAATCAATAATATATTCTCGGAGCAATCAACAACCATCAACAATGCACAGTCAATATTACCAAGGTATAAACTCATCTACACAAACTCTAAGATGGCCATCTTATATATTCCTCACGTGAGCCCCACTCCTGACTCCCTCCGTGGCCAATGTCTCCCACAATGTCTCTCGTCTCCGCACACGGGTGGTTGAACGAACCCCGGGCGGACGTGCTCCAACGTGCCGTCTCGTACCGGGGACAGCTGTTGCAGCGCACCTCCTTGCCAAGCAACGGGGCAAAACCAAAACGCGGTTTGCAACGCGAGCGAGGCTCAACGTGCGACCCGTACGCGTCCTTGTAGACGGGGCGAAACCCAAACGCGATTTGCAACACGAGCGAGGCTCAACGTGCGACCCGTACGCGTCCTTGTAGACGGGGCGAAACCCAAACGCGGTTTTTCACCGCGTGCGAGGTTCGACGTGCGACCCGGACGCGTCCTTGTAGACGGGGCGAAACCCAAACGCGGTTTTTCACCGCGTGCGAGGTTCGACGTGCGACCCGTACGCGGCCTTGTAGACGGGGAAAACCGAGCGCGGTTTGTAACGCGTGCGAGGCTCCAAAGTGCGACCCGTACGTTCCGTGCACGAACTCACGGGGACTTCACGTGTCCAAAGGTAATTACGCGGCCAGGTAACTCCTCTCGCCAAACGGGTTTCGGAACGCCCCTGTTTTCCGCGCAGCGCAAGGTCGATTCCACCTTCTCGTCGTCGCGGGGCGAGGAAAAAGAATCCCCGTCCTTTTTCTCTCCTCGTGTCTTTTTTTTTCTTCCGTTTCCGGCCACTTCCGTTTCCGGCCACTGGTTCCGAAGGGCTCCTGACCCTCCAATCACAACAACCCTTAATATACTACACACGGATAAGCAAAGACCTGAATGGTAATCCACATACATTCACATAAATATGTAACACAAGGATCAATGGTGAAACCACACCAATTGTTACCAACAAACAAGTATTGTGTTAAGGTCACACAAGAATAACGGTACAGTAACAATATTAATCAAAAGTACAATCAATATATATCATTCCTATGATGGTACCATCAGTTTCGTAATATATAACTCACTGTGCTCCAAGTGAGCGAAAAGAACATCCCCAATGTCTCTTTCCCGGCTTTAAGCCAAAGTTGTTCCGTCTTCAAGCCAAAGTCGATCCACTCCAGTGATCGTCCGTACGATGTCGTATCGAGACCAGAATCCCGTTGGGTTGACAGTTACACTGCCAAAGATGGGCGAAAGTGTCCTCGAGAAGCGACGGGGAAATCACACCTTCAGGTATGGACGTTTGACGGCTCTCAATCGGCGAACCGCAGATTTCCCACTCAAAAGCCACGTTACACACACACACCAAATTAACGTCTGGATGCGGTGAGAATGGTTGAAGCGAAGTGAAAAACCTTGAGCGATGAGCAAAGCGCGAGAGTCAAAATGGCCGACGGCCCGTTCTCTAGGCGTAACGGCACTACGATGATTCTCCTCGGAATCAACCGCAAAACCGGACACGCAGGTTGATCTGTCACAGCGATAACAACTGTATCGCAGGAATCCCTTTCCCGGGAAACCCAAAGTTCACTCGTGACCCTCGTTCGCCAATCGTTCGCTCCAGACCTCGAAACAGCTCGGCTTCTTGTCCGACTCACTCGCTCCGCCATCACTTCCTCCTCTTCCTCTTCGTCATCGTCCGGTTCCGGTTTCTTTTAAAACATTAACTTTTTTACCTTTTGAAAATAGTAATCTCTTTTTCCCATAAACGACAACAATAATAGCACATGGAATGACAAATGTTTACAGTGGATGAAAAACACAACAACGGAAGTGACGAATCCATAACACTTCCCCCCCTCAAGAAAGAAAGTTTGAACATAGTGAAAACTTTCTTTGCAGGCAAAAACTCTTTTAACAAACAAAAGTAAAACTCACACCCAAATTATCAATTCACGTGAGCAACAATAATTAATATTCCCCAAAATAAAGCAACAAAACTTCCAACAACCTACAGGAATTTCCAAAGTTAGTTCACTCTGGATAAAGCATCAGCAACGACATTGTCCCTGCCCTTTACATGCTCAATTTCCAAGTTGAACTCCTGCAAAGCCAAACTCCATCTCATCAACCTCTGATTTTTATTTTTCATTTTTTGAATGAAGGTTAAGGAGTTGTGATGAAAAATCCAAAGCAAAGCAAATCTATAGCAATTTTTGAAGGAGGCCGAGCTGAGAGCCAGGTTTCATGGTGGTTGGGTGTTGAGGCCTTGAAGTATTCACTGCATGGACGCATTTAGGAACGTGGAGTTCACGGGTTAATCCATGTAGGAATCTTGGCTCGGCTGCTCCTGAGCACTCAGTGCTTCCAACTCTTCTCTTGATCATAAAAATCATAATCACAGTTGTAGAGTCGGTTGTAGAGTCAGGTGCTGTAATCACGTGAGTAGCGGTCCCCATCTCGGCTACCACCGTAATAGTCATCCCGTCGAGAGTTGCCAAAACTGCGCTGCTGCTGCTGGGAGCCTCCGTAGTAATCACGACTGCGGCCACCACCAAAACTACTACTCCCACCCCGGGAGCCAAAGCCACCCCTGAAACTACCTCCACGTTTTCCTCCTCTATAGCCCCCTCGACGCCCATGGCCAGCCTTCTCTACTGCTATGGTCCAACCATTCAAAGCCTGTTCTGCATCTTTGGCGTCCTTTGTGTTTTCAAACGTGACAAAGCCAAACCCTCTCGACTTTTGCGTCTCCCTGCCTTTTATCAGCAGCACTTCCAAGAGTGGTCCATATTTGCCAAAGATAGAGTCCAGAACATCTTCACTTGTGTCAAAGTTCAGTCCACCTACAAAGAGCTTGCCAACATTGCCTCCATCCATGACTTGTGTGTGCTGACACTTAGTTTCAGGGTACTCGACAAGAAGTGACTGTGCAAAGCGTGACGTCAGTACCTTCTCCTTCACTTCAGAGCGCTTCCTACCCATAGCACGAGTAGCGGCACAGGATGGAAGATACCCGGAATCTCCTGCTCTAACTGTGCAGTGTTATTTTCCATATGAGGCTTTTCAACAAACATCGGATTACCAGAAACTCGACCACCGGCCAAATCATTCCCGATAACAAAAGAGATTCCCTTTACAGGAAGAGTGGCTTGTAAACCTACGGTGACCGGTCCTGACACCAAATCAGACTTCAAATGGATGACATGAAGTGGAGCTTTAACATAGCCACCAACCCCCTGTAAAAAAACACTAACACCAGTTGCCGTCTTCTCTGACAATGGCAAAATGCCCTCAAGCATCAAAGATTGATGTGCTCTTGTGTCCCTCAATACCCTAACAGGTCTCTGGTTCGTTAAGTCTCCATCCAGTGACACAAACCCCTCTAAAACAAAAGGTTTGTAACCCTCTTGAACAAGGTCGTTCTGTGATGCCATAACTTTGGCATGGGAACCTTCACAAGGCACTGTCATCCAAGGACGATTTCTCGCATTTGCCAATGCATTCGGAGTTGTACTAGTTTGACTCCGCTCCTGATTTTTCCTTTTCAGGGCGTAACATTGGGACATCAAATGCCCAGGTTTCTTGCAAAAAGCGCAAGTAGGCCCGGAGGAAAACTCGAGGTCTGCCTCGGGCCCCCCGGAAGATAAGTCTGTCTTGGAACTGTAGTCTTCTGATCCCTAAAAATCGCGGTTTCAGATTTGTCCCCATAGTCATCTCTAGGCTGCCTGCATGAATATTTGTTCTCCGCCCCTGATTTACCATAACTCCCCTGGCTAACTCTAGGTGGGAAGTTAGGTTTGTGGAACCCCATCCTGTGTGTCAAGGCATAGTCATCTGCCACGGTTGCTGCCTCATACAACTCTGGTACTTTCTTTTCATCCAGATGTACTTTAATGTTCGCTTGGACACACTGTTTGAAATCCTCCACCAAGATCAATTGTCGCAACAGGTTGAAGTCTTTCCAAATCCCCCTTCGAGTCACACCACCGATCAAACATGGTTTCCTTCATTCTGGCAAACTCCACATGGGTCTCACTCTCCCTCTTCCTGGCATTCCTGAATTTTTGCCGGTAAGCTTCTGGGACCAATTCATAGGCTTTGAGAATGGTTTTCTTCACTATCTCATAATCTGCACATTGGTCATTCGGTAAAGCTGAATAGATATCTTGAGCTTTACCCACCAGAACACTTTGCACTAACATAGTCCAGGACCCCACAGGCCATTTTAGCATTTGAGCCACTTTCTCAAAGTGTAAAAAAAACTTGGCTTCCTCCTTTTCATTGAAGGGTGGAACCAGCCTCACATGCCTACCAACATCCCAAGTGTTCTAACTAGTTGTCGAACTAGCCGGCATGGATACTACTTCTCTCCGTTTTCCCATTAATTCCAGCTCCTTGAGTTTAAGTTATTTCTGATACTCCATGTCACGTTCCTTTAACTCCGGTTCGGCTCTCCTTTCCTCTGCTCTTTCCTCTGCTCTTCTTTCTTTTTCAGCTCTCCTTTCCTCTGCTCTTCTCTCCTCGGGTTCTCGTTCCTGTTCTGCTCCTCTTTCCTCGAGTTCCTTTTCAGCTCTCCTTTCCTCTGCTCTTCTCTCGAGTTCTTTTTCAGCTCTCCTTTCCTCTGCTTTTAACCTTTCCTGGCTCTGCAGTTGCATCTCCATTTTCCTGAGCTCCACATTTTCTTTTTCCTCGGGTAACCAATCCAAGGTTACCTCTTTCCATGTTCCTTGTCCCACCAGAGATTCTACCACCAATGTCTGCATCTCTGCTTTCTTCATATTAACTCGGACCTCCAAGTTAAAATATTTGGCCAATGTCAAGAGTTCCGATCTTTTTAACGCTTGGAACTGTGCCTCATTAGCGGACGCCGCAAACATTTCTGCGTCAAACACCATGGTGACTATCAGTTAACACCTGTTAACCTTCAGACAAAAAATTTCAAATTTTTTTTGAAAAATTTGGGAATGTTAGAAAAATTCCAAATTTGGGAATTTTGGGAATGTTAGGGAATTCTATCCCGGACAGGTGTTAGGGAATTCTATCCCGGATGAGGATGTTAGGGAATTTAATCAGCAAAGTCGAGCCCCCAATTTCTGTTCTGTGCTCCTCCCCAGACCCCGGTCACGGTGTACCTCCGAGCCCCGAGAGGAGTCACGGCAGAAAGATGTGTTATTCTGTATGCCAAGGATCAATGGTGAAACCACACCAATTGTTACCAACAAACAAGTATTGTGTTAAGGTCACACAAGAATAACGGTACAGTAACAATATTAATCAAAAGTACAATCAATATATATCATTCCTATGATGGTACCATCAGTTTCGTAATATATAACTCACTGTGCTCCAAGTGAGCGAAAAGAACATCCCCAATGTCTCTTTCCCGGCTTTAAGCCAAAGTTGTTCCGTCTTCAAGCCAAAGTCGATCCACTCCAGTGATCGTCCGTACGATGTCGTATCGAGACCAGAATCCCGTTGGGTTGACAGTTACACTGCCAAAGATGGGCGAAGGTGTCCTCGAGAAGCGACGGGGAAATCACACCTTCAGGTATGGACGTTTGACGGCTCTCAATCGGCGAACCGCAGATTTCCCACTCAAAAGCCACGTTACACACACACACCAAATGAACGTCTGGATGCGGTGAGAATGGTTGAAGCGAAGTGAAAAACCTTGAGCGATGAGCAAAGCGCGAGAGTCAAAATGGCCGACGGCCCGTTCTCGAGGCGTAACGGCACTACGATGATTCTCCTCGGAATCGACCGCAAAACCTGACACGCAGGCTGATCTGTCACATCGATAACAACTCTGTCGGAGGAATCCCTTTCCCAGGAAACCCAAAGTTCACTCGTGACCCTCGTTCGCCAATCGTTCGCTCCAGACCTCGAAACAGCTCGGCTTCTTGTCCGACTCACTCGCTCCGCCATCACTTCCTCCTCTTCCTCTTCGTCATCGTCCGGTTCCGGTTTCATTGAAAACATTAACTTTTTTACCTTTTGAAAATAGTAATCTCTATTTCCCATAAATGACAACAATAATAGCACATGGAATCACAAATGTTTACAGTGGATGAAAACCACAACAACGGAAGTGACGAATCCGTCACAATTGTGAGTGAAATATCTTGAAAAATAAGCGAAGTACTAACTTCTAATCTGGTGTGTGGGTGTATCTCGGCATAAGGAAGAACGCTATTGAAAATTGGGTTGCCACGGTCTTTAAAACAGCTGTTCACCACCATCTCTTATCTTCCCCCATCCAAAACCTTGATCTCTTCTACCCCCGCTAATTTCACCCCAGATCCACTTTTTTGAAATACCGACTTCTTTCCTGGAAGTCCTAGCAGTCAGTGTCCATGTGTTTTATTCCTCTCCCACCCCCACCTCCCCCCTCCCCACTTCCCATGCCTCCTCCTCACAAGCCCTCTCCCTCCCACAGACCTCCTGATGTCCCTGTCCTCTGCTGTTGTACTTGTGTGCTTCCCTCTCTCTCCCCATCTTGTCTCCCGTTCCCTTTATTGTATGTTTTGTTTGTCCGATTGTTTTTTTTGTGATTGATGTTTGCTCTTACACGAGCCTCGATCTTGTATACAAAACAAAAAAAAAATTTGCCCTAATTAGGACAGGGCATGTGGTACATAATTACCGTAGCGCTCAGCCGATTCGATACCCCAAATCTGCATGGTATCGTGAAAGTTGGACACATGATCTTGCTGGGGTTTTCAACTTGTTTGACCGTTACGGTCCTATTGAGACGACCTTGCAGATTCGAAGCAAGAAACTGGATGACCAGATGACTACAACAATATTTTAGTTTACTGCTTCCTGCTGGCATCTCCATGCCGACACCCAAACACTAGTGGCTGAATTTCCATCTCATCGAATAGATTCCCAACCAGGTTGTTAAAGATTCCACGCCACGTGGATCTGTTGCGTTTATAATTTTGGACGCACAGATTCTTTTTCACCTTTTGTGCTACATTTTTGTTGCAGTGAATTCCAATTTTCCAGATCTGGTAATTTTCAATATTTTTTCAACGTCACGTGATTTGATATAAATTCCCTTGTAAACTGTTTAAAATATATTTCTAAAGCAATCCGGTACAATCCCAGGTGAAGGTGCTGCCAATACAGGTGGCAGAAGGCGGTGTGGCCTTATTGCTGCCGAGGCATTTCGTGGTGCAAGATCCTGACACAATCCAAGGGAACTTGAGGGTGCTGATCTCCAGGAACCCTCTTCATGGAACCTTGCAGATGGATGGAGTGCTTCTTTTTGAGGGAGATTCCATTGCACTCGATCATATAGGAGCACGCCGCATCCGGTACGCATTCACCATCATTGTCATCACAATTGTTATTATTAGGTGGGATGTTTGCGGAACTGCTTTATTACCCTGTGCTCGCGAAGCGACAAGCGGGGTTAAGCATTCATTTGCGTACGTGTCTGCATTTTAAAAATCCATTTTCTCGGCAACCGTTGGTCCGATTGACATGAAATTTTCACCATAGGAGCGCCTCCTCTTGTAGAATATTTCAATGATTATTATGACGTCATAGGTCACGTGGTACAGGCGCCATCTTGGAAAAACCTCGCACCTCTATATCTCTGAAACCACTCCATGGAAAAAATTGAGACCTGGCTCATTGTCAAGTACTCCCCATGGGGAATAATATATGTTAATGATGATGTCATCGCTGCCTTTGTTATGACGTCATAATTCGACAAATACAACACTTATCCGATCATTATTTAAAAAAATTCATCAACTGTTGGTCTGATGGACACGAAATTTTTACCATAGGAGCAACTCCTGCTTTGGAATATTTTAATTATAATCATGACGTTATAGGTCATGTGGTACAGGCGCCATCTTGGAAAAACTGAAAAATGTTGCACCTCTATATCTCCAAAACCGCTGCATGGAAAAGATTGAAACGTGGCTCATTGTAAAGAACCCCATATAGGGAATAGGTGTTGTTAATGATGACGTCATTGGTGCTATAATTATGACGTCATAATTCGACAGGGACAACACTTAGTCTGATCAGTTTGAAATGTATTGAGTGTGATCGATGCAACAATTATATTAGAGAATATAAATTTATGATGTCATTGCTCACGAGGTCTGGCAGCCATATTGGATCAAAGGGAAAAATGTTTTTTTAAAAACAGAAAAGTTGGCTCACAACAAGTTGACTGCATAGTGCGCAGGGTAAGTATTCTATGAATACCATCTAGTTGGCAACGTTTTTGCATCCATTGCAAGTTTCCTTGAAGGCATTTAATGCTAGAGGTGAGAATCAGTCTGAAGTTGTGGACTGATGGTATCTGTAGGCCAGACCAGTCAAGTAAGGTTAAGCTCGTCGGGATTTTATTGACAATCCATTAGTGACATGGTAATTCTACTATTACTCACACCTTTAGGTCATCCTGCTTGCCCAGGTTAGAGGGACTGGATCACTATCTTCATTAATCATGGATTCATGATGCTGATTTTGGTAATGATGGCTGTCTCATTCGGGTCAGATATCAACATGACGGCTCGGAGACACTGCAGGATGATGTTTCTCTCACAATCAGTGACAGAGCAAACTCTGTCGATGCTCTGCTGCAGTTCAAGGTGGGTTTACCTCAAATTGTATCTGGCATGTAGACCACAAATTCTGCATGATGAATTGTTATACCGTAGTAGACTGGTTACGTATCAGAGGTAGATGTCATCCTTGTCATACTGCAGAGTTACAACAATCATTTGATGTAACAATGTGCTTGTCATGTCTGTATGTCTGTCTGTCTGTCCCTCCATCACATAAATCTCGTGAGATTGTGAACTACAGTACGTTGTTTCATTGTTATTTATTTTTTACACTTTATGTATGCATTACGAAGAGGAAAATTAATTTAGGATAATTTATTCACAATTAGAGAGTTCACAATCACTTGAGAGTGGCAATTCCATGGAATTTCCGCTCTGGACATACCTCGTGAGATTGTGAATGTGCACCTGAATGTAGTTTGGATAATTGTTGTCACTGCTATGGACATTGTGAATGAGGTGAAATGGGAAGTTGCGAAGGTAGGAAAGCAGGTTATGAGGAGGTCGGCGTGGGTGACGTTGGTAATGGCATGACAATAAGATGGGTAGGGGAGGGGAAATAAAGTTAAATGTTCCACCATTTTAATGAGGTAATGAAGAAATAATAGGTAATGAAGTAAGAATGCCCTCTTGCTTTGAAGAACGGGAAGAAAGGGGGAGGGGAGGACAGAGAGTTGGGACAGGGGCTTGAGTCTTTGGGGGGAGTTGAGGACGTGGGGTTGGGGGAGGTTGAGAACTTGAGTTTGTGATGGGAGGTTGAGGTCTTGGGGTTGGAAGGTTGGAGGGAGCTGAGGACATGGGGTCGGCGGTGTGGATTTGAGCTCTTGGGGTTAGGAGTGGAATCAAGGACTCGGGGTTTGGAGTGGAGGTTGAGGACTTGTGGTTGGGGGGGGGGTGGGGTAATGACGACTTGGGATTGGGAGGGGGGTTGAGACCTAGGGGATTTGATTGAGGACTTGGAGTTGAGGGATTTGGGATTTGATGGCTTGGGGTTGGGAGGAGTGGAGGATTTTGGGTTGTGTGTGACTTCAGGACTTGTGTTTGGGGGTGGGGGGGAGTGACTTGAGGTGAGGAATTGCAGTTTAGAGGGGAGGTTGACGACTTTGAGTTGTGGGAGCGAATTTGAGCGCATTGGGTTTGGGGAAGGGGTTGGAGGAGGAAGTTGTTGACTTGAATTTGGGGTGAGGGAAAGTTTTTTGTATACAGAGTCAAGGCTCGTGAAAGAGCTACAACACAGAATAGTTCAGGAAGCAACACAACAAAATAAATAGCAGAAAGAGAAGGGGGAAATGACAACTGCAAGGCATAGGGACAAAATAAACAGAGACAGACAACGAGGGATGAGGGTTAATGCAGGTACGTGCCTTAACCTTAACTTAACCTAAACCTTATTGATTAACAGGGCCTTAACCCCCAGGCGGTGACCCAACCATGGACCCTCCATCTCCCCTTCCCAATTGGTAATTCCCCAGTTCTGCTGACTTAGTTTGTTTGTGTGAGGTTTGAAGCTCTGTTGAAGATACCAGCAAGGTATAAAACTGGATAAAATAACTTGTAATCATTGGTTCCATACGTTGTGATAGGAGTGGCAATGTTTGCCATGGTTTGGTTTTTTCCCCACCCTAGAAGACCACCTTGCAGCCCAATCTTTGAGCTACTTTGATGAATAGATTATTGGAAGTTGACATTGTTAAAGCTTTGTTATTGGTCTCTTTCCCCCTCAACCCCTCCAACCACTCCCCATCATAACAATAGGGGAGATGCCAGCTCTTCCACGAATGTCTCTGCTGTTCTACAGATTACTCCAGTTAATGATGAGCCCCCAGTGCTAATATCAGGACTAGAAGCCACATTGAGTTGTCTTGAGGGAGGTAGCACTGCCATCACACCTTCGCACCTCTTCGCCACGGATGCCGATAGCGAAGCATCACGTCTCCTCTTCATGGTGGCTCGATCGCCCTCGTATGGACTTGTTCTGCACAATGGAACTTCCGCAGACCATTTCATGCAATCAGACATTGTGGCAGGAACCATCACGTACATTCATACAGGTACCGACGTTGTTCGTGGAACATTTTTCCAGCAATTTTGAAAGTATGATTTTATTAACTATTTCCTGATATTTTTCTGTAACGTCGTTCCTTCCTTATTGTGCAGGTGGAGAAATTGGCCACCGACCTTCCTTTGACCACGTCACCATCATTATCTCTGATGCTGAGGCGGGTGGAGGAGAGGAACGAGCTCGTTCAAGTCTCCATTTGCTTCCTGTATACGACCTTAACATCACTATCCTGCCTGTAGACAACCAACCACCTAAACTGATCATCGGTGACTCTTCCTGCTTGCCACCCTTTTCAACTTAGTGTGCCCTTATCAGTTTTGTCTGTGACGATTGCTGTCTCCTCTCTCACTGCCTCGTGAATCGTCACTAAATTTTCAAGGCCTAATTAGCAATTCCTTTACAATTCTCCTCATGCCATGTACATGTCCTTCTTCTCTCCAAAATGCACTCCATGACCTCCAGGAGATGTATTGGTGGTTGGTGAAGCATCAAAGGTAGCTTTGCAACGGACACACATCTGGGCCACAGATCCCGATACACATCCGGATCAGCTGGAGTTGATGCTGGTGTCTCCACCACGACATGGCTACTTGGAGGACATCCGGCCCTTGTTGGGACACGAGCGCAGTAACGCGGGCCTCAGCATCGGTGAGTTTCACGTCCTCTCAACTCACCGCGTTGCATATACTGCTCTCTGTGATATCAGGTTTCTTGACCCACCAGTCGAGTTTCTTTCAGGGTTTCTCTCATGCGTCTTCTTTGCCACGTGGACGCCATTTTGTGCATGGTACGGTTTGGATATAACAGCTCTTACGTACCCTCTTGCGTTTTTTTCGGCCCCAGGTTCTTTCCCTCTGGGTAGCATAGCAGAGCAAACTGTGAACTATGTGCAGTCTCGGCACAAAGCCACCGAATCTACAGCAGACATCATGCTGCTGTACGCAAGTGATGGCATACGTCGTTCCAAAGAGCTGTCTCTTCACGTTGTCATCAACCCCACCAATGATGAAGTCCCCACACTGCTGGTGCAAAATATCACAGTATGTTTTGATTCTTGGAACATCTAAACAACTAGGTGCTCCCACGCTACTACTAACTAGTACTAGGTTCTCCCACCTCTGCAACAAACTCCCTCGCTCTCTTCAATCCCACTCCTCCCTCCAGGTATTTAAAGCAGCTGTTCACCACCATCTCTTATCTTCCCCCATCCAAAACCTTGATCTTTTCTACCCCCATTAATTCACCCCCAGATCCACTTTTTTGAAAGACCAACTTCTTTCTTGGCAGTCCTAGCAGTGTCCATGTGTTTTATACTTCTCCCACTGGGGCCCCCACTTCCCATGCCTCCTCCCCCCAAGCCCTCTCCCTCCCACAGATCTCCCGATGTCCCTGTTCTCTACTGTTGTACTTTTGTACTTCCCTCTCTCTCCCCATCTTGTCTCCCGATCCCTTTATTGTATGTTTTGTGTGTCCGTTTTTTTGTGATTGATGTTAGCTCTTACACGATCCTCGATCTTGCATACAAAAACAAAAAACAAAAAGGTGTCCGTACTTCATTTAAACAAATACCATAGTAAGGGAAACATATGAAAATCTGTTAACTAAATTGTTACCAAAAAATTTCTTCACCAATATGTTTGTAAAGGTGTGTAATAACATGTGTTAAAATGTTGAAGGTCAACGCCCGTGGGAAACCCAGAAAAAAAGCTGTTGAATTCGGGTACCGAAAAATTATTTTCGAGAATTTTTATTTTTTTTAATCGGCCCTTAAGTAACTTATGAGGGGTCAAATAAGGGTTTTTCATGATTCTGAGTTGATTGTTAACATTTATATTTCACCACAGACACTCCTTTGTGGAAAAATAATTTCTAAATATATCTCATTTTCTACTTTGCAGGACATGGAGTCTAGCAATATGGATGAAGACGTTACTCCACCTGTGCTCAATTGCTTCATCTGTGTACGCTCGGATACACCAGCTGAAAGGCTCATACAGGCAACTCCAAAGGGATACTCAACTTTATTGAAACAAGCAGAAACTGTCGAAAATGTTACTGTTGTGGAACGTATGAAGGAGGCTCAAAAGGAAGGAAAACTGAGGTACCACCAGAAGTGTAAAAATGATCTGTACAACAACTTTGTTGCAACCACCAAGAAGTCAGCTCAAGCATCAAAGGCAGAGAAAGAGTCATCAAAGTTGAAGAGAAGACGCACTACTTGTGAGTTCAGTTCATCAACTGGCTGCAGTTCTAGAAGATCACAGTCAGTTGACCTCCTGTATAAGGATGTATGCATTCTTTGCAACCAACCAGCCCAGCTCTACAAAAATAATCCAGCACAAGCGAGAAAGAAATACAGAGTGCCAGATAATTTGACTGCAGATACACTGAAGGCAAGCTTGCTGAAGACAGCACGGAGTCGCGGGGATGACTGGGGCACTGAAGTCACTGGACGCCTGGAAGAGATCAACGACTTGGTAGCAGAAGAAACACTGTACCATTTGCGATGCAAACTTATGTTTGCGAGAGGTGACAGTTTGTCCAAGACTGATGAGGAAGGAAAAAGGAAGAGAGGACAGAGGAGTATTGATGAGGAGCGAGAGGCAGTTTTTATTGAATTCTGCGAATGGTTAGACTCAGAATTAGAGCATGGGGTAATGGACATGGACCAAGTCCATGAAAAGCTGCAGGAGTTTGATCAGTCACCAGAGAAGAGCCTTTCTTATTCAAAGCATTGGCTAAAGATAAAACTTCTAGAGAAATACGAAGACACCTTGTATTTCACAACACAGGAAAGAAGGGCAGATGTACTCTGTCTCAAAGATGGCACCGACAATATTCTGCGAGGGCATCATGCTAATCTTGACCATGGAGATGAGAAGACTCAGATCATAAAGACGGCACTCAAGTTCATATCCAATGATATTGCCTTGATTGATTTAGGTCCAAAGTCATACCCCACCACACACAGTATGACTGACATCGATAGTCAGCTGACACTTGTTCCTGCAAGCCTTCAGATGTTCTTGAGACCGATTGTCAAGACAGACGAAAGAGTTGCCGTTTGGGGGCAGAATTTTATTAAGGCCTGTCGACCTCGGTCTGGAGTATTGCCACACCAAATGGGGCTTGCCATACAACTTGATCATAGATTTGGGTCAAAATGGATGCTCAACAAGTTCCACCGGCTGGGATACACTGAGTCTTACACGGAGACACAAAACTACAAATACTGCTTCCTTAATAGTAGGAGTGGAGATTATGTTCCAGATACTTCTGGCACTCTTGACACCATTGTGGAGGAAACCGATGAACAGATCAGTGATGAGGTTTCGGTTGATGCTGCGCTTGAGGATCAATCAGTGATGACAGCCAAAGTGCCAGCCAGTGAAAGTGAATTGTCAAGTAATGATCAGGTGGTCTTTATGGAGGTTGGGGAAACAAACAATGCAGTCACTCAGTTTGTTGGAGACAATATAGATTTAAACATTGTCTCTATTCACGGAAACACTCCCTTTCACTCAATGGCCTGTAGAGGGATCGAAGTCACCTCTCCGGCACCACCTTTGCCAGATCCACAGACAACAGCAGCTTTCCCCCGGGTGAAGTTGAAGGCACTCGACAAAGCTAAGATCCTGAGAGGAACTGAAGTAAAGATTATTCCATTTACGAACAGGAAACAGATAGGAACAAACGCGATCATGTTTCTCCCCCTCGCTGAGCTTTCCTCCTCCCTGGCTCATGATCAGCCACTCCTCACTCCAGGTGACACACTCTGGGCAGCGGGGTGGGTGATCAAAGCCAACGATCCTGAGTTCCCACACTCCAACTGGAATGGCTGGATGAAGAGAATCCATGCTAATGATGCAAAGCAGAGCACACAGATCGAGTTCCTCCCAGTTATTGAAGGAGACCCTAATGACCTCAACACCATCTTCACCACTCTGAAAGAGTGCATACGGCGCGCTGGGGTCGCTATAGTGACCTTTGATCTTCCGATTTGGCTGAAGGCTGTGAATATAATAAAGCAGGCAAATCTACCCGTCATTCCAAGGTTGGGTGGTTTTCACCTGCTGAAGTCTTATCTTGGATCAATGGGTAACATCATGGAAGATTCTGGACTACTAGATGTGATCCAGTTGATCTATCCTGGAAGTACGACAGCCAACCACATCATGGATGGAGGATGTTTTGACAAGGCAATCCGTGTTCACCTCCTCATCGATGCAGCCATCTATCAACACATCATGAAACTTGCCTTCACTGAGGAGGAGCGTGGTGACATGAAGACCTTCATGGAGAAGGTGACTGATGGGAAGATGGGAGCCAGACACTCAGACCCAGTAGTGCCAGTGTTTGAGCAAAGGTTTGAAGAAACCTTCAAACGACTCGCAAAAGGAGGAAGAACACCTGCACTCTGGGTGGAGTACCACCACATGGTAGATGTGATCAAGGTCTTTATCAGAACCGAGCGACTTGCAGACCTTGCAACGGGCATCTGTCCTGCATTGTTACCAAGATGCTTCACATCTTTGCCGCTGCAGGCCATCATCAGTATGCCAAGGGCGCACGGCTGTACTGTCAACTCATGAAGGAACTAGAAACTTTGCCTGCTTACAAAGGCCTGCCTTCTACAGAGCATGTCTCTGAACCCCAGTGACTATGGATGGACAATAGGTGTGCATGGGTATGAGCCAGTTCCAACACTGGACCCCACGGCTCCTGAGGAGCTATTGCAGTTCACGAGCTGTAATTGTCATGGAGATTGCAGCAACCGGCGATGCAGCTGCAAGAAGGATGGGGTCACGTGCATCTCGGCCTGTGGAGTCTGTAATGGCATTACATGCAGAAACTGCAGTCATGATGTTGTTGAGTCTGAAGAAGACATAGACAATGACTGTTGAAACTTCTGACATTGTGAATGAGAAATAACTCTTGAGTATTATATATGTATGTGAAATAAAAGCTACTTTGTGTGTAAATGTAAAAGTGAAAATATAAATGTTAACAATCAACTCAGAATCATGAAAAACCCTTATTTGACCCCTCATAAGTTACTTAAGGGCCGATTAAAAAAAATAAAAATTCTCGAAAATAATTTTTCGGTACCCGAATTCAACAGCTTTTTTTCCGGGTTTCCCACGGGAGTTGAACTTCAACATTTTAACACATGTTATTACACACCTTTACAAACATATTGGTGAAGAAATTTTTTGGTAACAATTTAGTTAACAGATTTGTGAAATATCTCATAAAATGCCCTTACTACCAGCCATCCCTCTTTCATAAGCTTTGATTCTACATTTAAATAAAGTTATAATACCTAGAACTCCATGTGAATAATGTCTCTCACCCATGATAGCAGCTGTTTGCACCTGGGAATATACATATAGAAGTAATAAAGGTAAGTTTTATCAATGCCTTTTGCTTTATTTTGTCTCAGGTTGTGGAAGGACGAATAAAGAAGCTTGGGCCTTCTTTGCTCAATGCTGAAGATGCAGATATGCCACGTGACTCCTTGACATTCACCTTTGTCAAACCACCTTCCAATGGAGCCATAGTGGGGTCTTATCAAGGGCAGAGTAACCAGCCTCTGATCAAGTTCACAATAGAGCAGCAGCGTACTGGTGAGTTCGGATTGATGGATTGTGTAGTTTCTTCCCATATTATGTCACCAACGTTCCATAACCTAATTGTCTGATCTATGTCTTGCACTTGGCTTTTCTGAAATGACAGGGCTGGAGGTGATTTACGTTCATGATGATTCGGACTCCACTACTGACGCGTTCTCTCTGTCTCTGTCGGATGGCAAGCATGAGGTTTATGGGACAGTGAATGTAACGGTGATACCCGTCAATGATGAGCTTCCGATTGTCACTAGGTATGCAGGTAGATTTATTTTTCATTTCGACTTTCTTAGCACATGTCCAATCATAAATACCCTCGCCAGAGGAGAGGGTATTGCATTTGGGTCCATTTGTCTGCTTCTTTCTTTGTTTGTATGTCAAAAAAAAATAAAATAATCCTTCTCTGTTCTTATTCGTTGTTCTTATTCGTTTATTCGTTGTTCTTATTTGTTCGTTCGTTCTTCGATCACGTGTTTCACCCCCATTTCCATTTTCCATTTCCCCAGATAGTTTTCATTGCTCAATTTAAAGATGTTTAAACTTTCCCCTGAAGAACTATATTCTGTCGTATATTATAACACCTTTTTCTTCTTCTTCTAAAAAAGGATGCTTTCAACTTGCTCACCAAATCTATTCATTCCAAAAAAAAATTCCATCTCTTACAGTTCCTCTTTTCTACATTCCCGAAACTCTCCTGCACTCCACCCCTCCTTCAGCGTCCTCAAATGTATTTTTGACTCGAAGGTCACAAGAAACTCATTTTGCAATAAATGTTCATTTCCCATTAATCATACACTTTCTAAAATCCAATCTCACCCCTCCCCTCCAAATCTTCCCCATCACCCCTTCCCTCCAAAACTTCCCCATCACCCCTCCCCTCCAAATCTTCCCCATCACCCCTCCCCTCCAAAACTTCCCCATCACCCATCTCTTTCAAATATTCCCCCTTGCCCCTCCCCTACAAATCTTCCCCATCACCCATCCCTTTCAAATCTTCCCCCTTGCCCCTCCCCTCCAAATCTTCCCCATCACCCCTTCCCTCCAAAACTCCTCCATCACCCCTCCCCTCCAAAATCACCCCTCCCCTCCAAATCTATCCCCTTGCCCCTCCCCTCCAAATCTTCCCCATCACCCATCTCTTTCAAATCTTCCCCCTTGCCCCTCCCCTCCAAATCTTCCCCATCACCCATCTCTTTCAAATCTTCCCCCTTGCCCCTCCCCTCCAAATCTTCCCCATCACCCATCTCTTTCAAATCTTCCCCCTTGCCCCTCCCCTCCAAATCTATCCCCTTGCCCCTCCCCTCCAAATCTTCCCCATCACCCATCTCTTTCAAATCTTCCCCCTTGCCCCTCCCCTCCAAATCTTCCCCATCACCCATCTCTTTCAAATCTTCCCCCTTGCCCCTCCCCTCCAAATCTTCCCCATCACCCATCTCTTTCAAATATTCCCCCTTGCCCCTCCCCTCCAAATCTTCCCCATCACCCATCCCTTTCAAATCTCCCCCCTTGCCCCTCCCCTCCTAGACACCCCTCTCACCCCTCCTCCTCAAAGCGTCCTCCCCGCTTCTTCCCCCTTCCAACTTTCACCTTCATCTCCCCCAACCTTCTGCCTCGCTCTTCCCCCTCCTCAAATAACATCTCACTGTGCATCACCCAATCACCATCAAACCTTTTGTCCACCCCATTCTTCCCTTTCTCCAAGCTATTCTGAAATCTCTGACACACCTTCAACAGCTCTCCCTACCACTTCCTCCTCTTCCACATCTTACCCTACCGCTCCCCCCCCCCCCCCCTCCCCTGTTCTGTATCCGATGCTCCCCCTTCCTCTTCATTAACGATATGGACCTCAAACATCCGGGGCCTTCGCTCAAACTTGACTGATCTCTCCATACAGGTTGCTTCTGACAAACCAGACGTGATCTGCTTTACAGAAACTTTCCTCCTTCATGATGTCTCTGATTCCTTGGTATCTCTCCCAGGTTACTCCCTCCTCCGGTATGATAGACCTGAGCCTCGTCCTGGAGGTGAGGTTGCGATCTTTATTAAAAAAACTCTCTTCCTTACTCGCCCTGCACTGCCCTCTCTCCACCTCACCCCCAGGAATACCTTTGGCTACGGCTTCCCCTTCGCTCCCACCTTTTGTTCATATGTGTGTTGTACCATCCACCAAACAGTGATGACTCCATCTACATCTCGCTGTTTGATAATATGGACCAATTTCTATCTACCCATCCCAACTCTCTCTTCCTCATATGTGGTGATTTCAATTGTCACCATGCCAGTTGGCTGGGTGTGGGTACCTCTCTCACCAGCCATGGCTCCTCAGCAAAGGACTTCTGCGACTCACTGGGACTGACACAATCTGTCAATTTCCCGACCCGGATCTCAGTCAACGGAGCATCATCTCTTCTGGACTTGGTTATGACTAACTTCCCTGAAAATGTCTGCTGCCCTTCTTCTGCTCCAATCGGCTCACCTGATCATGTGCTTGTTAAAGTGGACATCTCTCTGACCATTCTCAGAGAGCCTCCTCAGCTTCGACGAGTCTGGCATTTCACTCAGGCCAACTGGCACGGTTTTCAAGCAGCCATCAATCATCTGGACTGGTCTCCCATCTCTACCACCTCTGACGTCAACTCATCCTGGGAATTATTCCAAAGTAAATTGCTCTCTCTCATGCACAGATTTATCCCATCTCGTCTTCCGTTGTCATACCCTTCCTCCCGTCCATGGTACACGGAATCTTGTGGTGAGGCTGTTGCCCAGAAACAACTTGCTTTCGTCTCCTGGAAAGCAAATCCAACGGAAGGAAATCTCATTTCCTTTCACAAAGCCCGAAACAAGTGTGTGTCCACCCTCAGGGGAGCCAGGAAACAATATCTCTCCGTTCTCAAGACCGAACTCTCTTATCTGTCTCCCTCTTACAAATCCTGGTGGCGTCTGGTCAAATCTGTTTCTGGTGTTTGTTCCCCCTCCATCCCCTCCCTCACCTCAAATGGCTACACGGCTGACTCCGCACTTGAAAAAGCTGAATGCCTCAACTCTGTGTTTGTCTCTAAATCTTGTGTCCCAAACCCATCCCTCTCTGTACCCACCATACCCAGTCGTACCCAGCTGCTCCTGGACTCTGTGTCCTTTCCTCCTGACAAGGTGGAAAAGTTTCTGTCAACCCTCGACTCTGATTCTGCAACTGGACCTGACGACATCAGCCCATGGGTCCTAAAATCCTGTTCTTCCGCTCTTTCACTGCATCTCTCTGTTCTCTTCACCCTCTCTTTTGCTCAAGGTCATCTGCCAACTGCTTGGAAATCAGCCAACATCACCGCTTTGCACAAAAAAGGTGCAAAAACAGATCCTAGCAACTACAGACCAATCAGCTTGCTCCCAATTATCAGCAAAGTCATGGAATCCATCATTGCTTCGGATATGAAATCTTTCCTCTTCTCCAATGGCTTGATCTCTGATCATCAATTTGGTTTCAGACCTGGTCACTCTACTCTGGACATGCTGCTTCTGCTTTCTCAACAATGGATGGAGGTCCTCAATGCCAAACAAGAAATTAGAGCTGTCTCCCTTGACATATCACGTGCCTTCGATACGGTCTGGCATCCCGCTCTGCTCACCAAACTCTCCTCCTTTGGTATCCATGGAAATCTCCATGCATGGCTGGCGGACTTCCGCTCTAGTCGTAGTCAACGTGTGGCCCTGAATGGGTTTCTCTCATCTCCTCTTCCTGTTCAGGCTGGAGTTCCCCAAGGCAGTGTTCTGGGCCCTGTGCTTTTTCTGGTCTTCATCAATGATCTCTCTGACTCTCTTGAAAATCCTCTCTATTTCTTTGCTGATGACTCTACTCTCTGTCGCTCCATTCCTCATCCCTCAGATCGGCAGTCTGCAGCCTCCTCACTCTCTGCAGACCTGGACAAAATCACAGACTGGGCAAACAAGTGGAACATGTCTTTCAATCCTGACAAATCTCACACTCTTACGATGTCTCTCCGAAAAGACCGACTGG
Source organism: Myxine glutinosa (assembly GCF_964187855.1). Lineage (NCBI taxonomy): Eukaryota > Metazoa > Chordata > Myxini > Myxiniformes > Myxinidae > Myxine > Myxine glutinosa. Next base: position 79,676,789 of record NC_136261.1, on the reverse strand, counting down.
TCAACCCTCCCATCCACTTTCTGAATAATCCTCTCCAAGAAGTTCTGTCACTCAAGCTTTTGGGTCTCACTATCTGCCATGATCTTTCCTGGGAAAACCACATTTCAAATCTGGCCTCCAAAGCCAGTCGCCGACTGGGCATCCTCCGTCGTGCGAAGTCCTACCTTGGCACACCTGAGCTCCTCACCAAATACAAGGCTTTCATCCGCAGCTCAATGGAATACTGTTCTCCCCTCTGGGCTGGTGCTCCTGCCTCACACCTAGCTCGTCTTCACGCTGTTAAAACCAAAGCGTTCAGAATCATTGGAATCTCCCGCGATGAAGCTAACTCCAAGGGCCTTTCACTCACTCCCCGCAGGCAGGTTGGTGGTCTTTCCGTCTTCTACCGACTCGTCTCTGGCCTTGCCCCCCAAGCTCTCTCTGGGCTCTGTCCCCCAAATATTCCTACAGGTTGCACAAGATCTGCCTGCAACCCTCTTATGGTTAAACTGCCAAAATCAAGACTCTCTACTCACCTTCAGTCGTTCATTCCTCTTTTCTCCCGCCTCTGAAACAAACTCCCTCACTCTCTTCAATCCCACTACACCCTCCAGGTCTTTAAAACAGCTGTTCACCACCATCTCTTATCTTCCCCCATCCAAAACCTTGAGCTTTTCTACCACCGCTAATTTCACCCCAAATCCACTTTTTTGAAATACTAACTTCTGTCCTGGAAGTCCTTGGTGTCCTTGCGTTTTATACTTCTCCCACCCCCCCCCCCCTCCCACGCCTCCTCCCCCCAAGCCCTCTCCCTCCCACTCATCTCCCTGGTCTCAAATGTTGTGTTTGTGTGCTTCCCCTTCTATCCCCATTTTTGTCTTCCGCTCCCTCTTTTTATGTATTTTGTTTGTCTGTTTGATTTGTTTGTGAAATAAATGTTAGCTCTTTCACGAGCCCCGATTCTGTATACAAAAAAAAGAAAAAAAAAGTCTGTTTGCCTGCACATCATTTGCCAATGTCGACTACAATTTTTATGTTATCTTTTTTCAACTGAGTACATCTATAAAGTATGTACAATTAGAATGTGAATACCTCTATAAAGTATGTACTATTAGAATCTGAGTACCTCTACAAAGAATGTACAATTAGAATGTGGGTACCTCTGTAAAATATGTACATTTAGAATGTGAGTACCTCTATAAAGTATGTACTATTAGAATGTGAGTACCTCTATAAAGAATGATAAATCAGAATGTAAGTACCTCTATAAAGTATGTACTCTTAGAATGTGAGTACCTCTATAAAGAATGTTGAATCAGAATGTAAGTACCTCTATAAAGTATTGTTACGGTTTTGCGCGCGACCCTCCTGTCCTTACCAAGGGGAGATTAAGCCCCTTGTTCTTTTTGGGTCATTGCAACCGTGAGACTTTGAGTCGCCACTCCCGGGCAGATGCAAGACAGGGTTTCGGGACAATTCTTGCACGTACCTAAATACCTACGCCGCCGCGGAGGCGGGGATAAAGTCTCGCACGAACCACGCGTAATTTGAGTACGTCCGAGCGGATGACGTACCATGTGGTCCATGCAGTTATCTTGTATTGGAGCCCGATTAGAGCGATAATTATTCGTACCACGCTAGGTCAATGATTGAAAACACAAAAGCGGTAGAATCAAATGAATAACACGATTTAATTATTATTTACAATGATTCGGTAGAAAGCAGAGACACAGGGCAGTCTTAAACAGTCTTAGCTTATTCCCCAGACACCGGCCCGTTCACGCTCACAGGGGGAATGAAAGAAGGATGGTGTTCATGCGCTGAACGCGCCAGCTCCGTTGTTCAGGAACAGCTCGCCCGGCCTGGCCCTCTGCCGGTCACAGTACGTCCCTCGATGAAGGCAGGCAGGCAAGCGGGAGGGATCCTTGCGGCACGTATCTCGAACAAAGGCAGGCTGGCGAACATGCGCGTCTATCGCCCGGCTCGGCGGTTGCTCACAGCGCGATTAATCAACGGCGCGCTTTCACTTGCGTAACTCAATAGGGGATTTGCCTCAAGCTCAACCGAGCGTTCAACTTGTTCAAGCGCCTCTCCCCTCAAAACTGCTAGACTTGTTTCAACGCACCTCTCCTCAGAACTTCACTTGTTCAGCGCTTCAAACCGATAACTCAAGCTCATCACTCAGCACTTGTCCTTCTCGCATGGGCTTGCCTCATAACTCAGGTGGGGGCTTTGCGCAAAGGGTTATATTGCCATGCCCTTAGCCCGCATCGAATGTTCCAAACCACGCCTTTGCCACAGTCGTAAGCCACTCCCTTCGAGCCCTGATTGGCGGCTCGTGCTTACCGTCACTCCTTCCCCGCCTGTTCCACCTTCCTTCGGCTTGCCTCGACTTGTCAGGCCAGCCTCGTGGTAATTTGCGCCAAAAACCAAAGCATCGAGGCGGCATAAAGCAGTGGAGGGAAACCTAACTCTCATTATTCTACTCAACACAAAACTAAAACAGGAAAAGGACTATGCTTACATTTACTAAGAAATAACTGATCTTAAACGAGGCTACATGTTGTCGTGTGACTAAACTATGAGGGGGAAAATTAACCTTTATTTGTAAAAACACAAAACTGTAACAGTATGTACTATTAGAATGTGAGTACCTCTATAAATTATGTACTATTAGAATGTGGGTACCTCTATAAAGTATGTACAATTAGAATGTAAGTACCTCTATAAAGAATGTTAAATCAGAATGTAAGTACTCTATAAAGTATGTACTATTAGAATGTGAGTACCTCTATAAAGTATGTACAATTAGAATGTAAGTACCGCTATAAACAATGTTAAATTAGAATGTAAGTACCTCTATAAAGTATGTACAATTAGAATGTGAGTACCTCTATAAAATATGTACAATTAGAATGTGAGTACCTCTATAAAGTATGTACAATTAGAATGTGAGTACCTCTACAAAGTATGTACAATTAGAATGTGAGTACCTCTATAAAGTATTGTTATGGATATGAGGATTGTGTTTTTTTTATTGTGTTTTTTATTATTAGTGCTTTATTCTGGACCCTCCTTACTCCAGTTATGTATAAAGGTCAAAGGGCGTCCCATAATTAGGTCATAAACAATCACGTCAGCCAATCATAGATTTCCCCCTTGTTGATAGTTATATCTTTATTATGTGTATTAGGGTAAGGCCTTGTCTTCCATTAAGATGACACTCCATTGCACCAAGTGAAACAAGATAGATCCCCTTTCATTCCCATTCCCAAAATCTCCATTTCCAGCTACATCCCCTCCAAGTCTCCATTGCCAACCGCACTGGGCAGTTTGCCAGGTTTTGTTACAGCGGTGGGTTGCTGATTTCGCCCCAAAGCCGCCATTAAACATGTGCTCAGCTCTGGGAAGAAGGGCGTGCCCGCCCATCGTCATCAAGGGTGGAGTCAGAGGGCCTGTGCCCACCAATCAGGGCCGACGCGAGCTCACCGGCGGGGCGTGACCTGAAGGCCGGCGGCTTGATCGCCTGAGGCGCTATAAAAGCGCGCGCGCAAGAAGCAAGGACGTTGTTGTTGAGTTGAGTGGTTGGACCAGATGAGCTTTGACAAGACGAGAGAGACGAGTCCTAAAAAGAGCACGCGACGTCCACACAGCCGCAGCAGCAGCAGCAGCCACAGCAGCAACAACAGCCGCTTGGGGCCTGGACGGCAGTTTTGAGCAGGGCCGCGAAGGAACGGCGGCTGCGAAACGCGCCGATCGTGCTGCAGGACCCGTTGGACCTTCCTCTCCCTCCAGCCATCCACCTCCTGCCTTTCCATCCTTTTGTGTACGTGAGTTTGTTCTGTGTGTCTTGTCCCTGGGTATTAATTAAGCTGGTATAAGTTAATAATTGCACTGTGTCTCTCTAATATCTTCTGTAAATTATTTTCTTATCTTTCCTTCTTCCTTGGTTACTTTGAGCGTGTATATAATAGGAATAAATTTAGTAGTATTGCCAACCTTTTTGTCTTCTTCTTCTTCTTCACATCCGTGTCGCCTTTGTCTTTTCCCTATTGAATATCTGTGGCACGATCCGGCCAACATTCGGGAATCGGGTTAGTCGGGGTAACTGTTCGGCCGCTCGGCAAATCAACATCCTTATCCGCGGTCCGTAACAGTATGTACAATTAGAATGTGAGTACATCTATAAAGTATGTACAATTAGAATGTGCGTACATCTATAAAGTATGTACAATTAGAATGTGAGTACATCTATAAAGTATGTACGGTACATTATCATGTGAGTACATCTATAAAGTATTGTTACGTTTGTGGGGGGTAGGCAATGATTACCTTAGAGTCAGATAGAATTGTATAGATTACCATGCCTTTGTATGTCACGATGAAGAAGAAGAACCCCGATGTCCCATAAGTAGGGAATCCGTTTAGACCGGATGTCGTGTAAGAGTGTATATTTGTCCCCATGAAGAGGAGTGGGGTTATGTTAATTAGTTAGGGATTAAGGGTAATTAATCCCCTGTATGTAACCGCCTCTGTTATTGCCCCTCTGTTCCTTATGAAAATACAGCACACACACAAAGCCAGCAATCGTGCATTAAGACACTAAATAAAAACTAACCGGAAACAGGACATTGAGCACCACCGATGATACCACCGACCTAGTGATCACAAAGGCACAGGAGGGGCGGGAGACCATGCCCCCACAGAGCAGCTATTGGTTGGGATGGTCATGGAATGAAGAGATGGACTCGCTGGTTGGAGCAGGCACGGGCGGCGTCGGATGACGTAAGAGCCTGGCGAACAAAAGAACGCTCTTCCCAACATTTTCTCTCTTGTGGTGGGACAGTCTCGATGAACGGTCGCATTCATTTGCTCCCTTGGGTCCTGGCTTTGATAGCAAACGGTTGTGCCCCGACATTTTGTCTCTCTCTCAGGGCTGGCCTCCATAGCCAACGGTTGATTATTGGTTCTCTTGCGTTGGGACATTGGTGCCATGCAGTCACATTTTATAGCGCTCTGGCACTAGGGACATTGGAGGTTTCGATGATCGTGAGGAGGGGCGGTCGCAGCTCCTGGACTCTGGTGCGCTTGGCCCGTAGCTTCGTGAAGGCTGAGAGCTGTGCCGAGTGAACTGGAGAGACGTTGTTTCGTCGTCTGGGTGCTTTGTGGAGCAGACAGCGAGTGAACAGGCACGGCCTGCTCGCTTCGCGCTCGGTGGCTAGAGGAGCGAACTGCGGACAGAGGACTGCATTTTCCCACGAGCGAACTACGGAGGCCTGTATTTTCCCGCGCAGAGGCTCAGGGCCTGTGATGATTCCTGACGAAGTTCAAGAGCCGCTCGGAGCTAAGTACACTACATTTTTACTTTCGTTTTTTTATATTTCCCCTTGTGTTGTATACGAGTCTGTATGGGGGCACTCCATTTAGGAATATTAGGTTTACCGTGCATTCTTTTGTTACCGACATTTCTTTCAATAAAGCCGGTATTTTTGTATTATAAATCCGTGTCGGTTGAATGAATTATTGCAGGGTCGAAGACGTCCAGTGGGGTCCGTGAAGGTAAGGCTTCGTTACCTTCGCTGCCTCATTCCCCCGCATGTATTCTCGTTACCCTTCGCTGCCTCATTCCCCCACGTGTATTAACTCTTCCATCATTGACTGAACGCCTCGGAGTGTTAAGCTTGCTCGGCTAATCCGTCCCCAGGGGTGTTCACCCCCGGGAACGCAACAGTATGTTAGAGCAGTTACCCATCTAGGATTGTAACTCTAGCCAAAGAAACTGTTTCGGCAGAACAGACGCTCTGCATAGAACTTGGTACATCGATCTAGCCATCCAACCCACTCCCAAAATGTTAAGTAGACCCTTCTCCCGGCTTTGATGCAATATGTGATGGGTTGATAGGAATACTGGCCTGGAGATTGAAGCTGGAGATGAGCGAGTGATATCCAGTGCAACGTTGGAGGCCAGTGACAAAGACTCTGCTCGTTCTGATGTCCTTTTCATCCTCACTGACCATCCCACTGATGGCCATCTTGAGCTGAAGGTAATTTCACTTGAATCTGAATATGTGCGAGAGTCAATGTCATGAATGTATTATTACCATGATGACAAGTTTGAGAAGTGGAGTTGTTAAAGTTTTCATAACGCTCCTCATTTTGGGTTCTCAAAGTCCTTATAACTTACTTTCGAGCTTCTGGCCTGAAAACCAACCAATGCACTTGGAAAATTCATTTCATCTTGGAAAGAACATTATAAAATGTGGACTTGTATTTTATGAGCTGACTGGGCCGATGTTTTGTGCGCTGACTGTTTTCCTCCAATCAAGCAAGCCGTATACAAATGAATGAATTATATCTTGTTCTGGGAAGATTGCCATGTTCTGGAAGCCATTTTGAATGAAGAAATGGCAATTATCAGTTGTTCTGTTCAATCATAGCGCAACATGTCAGTAATATGACATTCCTGATATGTGTTATGCAGGTCGCAGCAGAGTGGAAGACCCTTGCTTTAGGGGCAAATTTCAGCCAGGATGACGTGGATGAAAACCGTGTGCGATATGTACACTCGGGCAGACCAAGTGCCAACACTGAGGATTTGTTCCGGTTCCGTCTTTGGGATGGGAATAACCACTCTCCGGTTTATCCTTTTTCCCTGGTTGTGCGTAGCGCACTGAAAGGTATGGTGAACTTGGTACATAATCTTCTACTAAGGATGGAGCGAGGTGCATGGGAGGCATAGAATGGGTACACATGAGGTGCAGCATAAGGTTAAAAATGTCATTCCGTTAAATAATTACAGAAATGTTACTTCTCACATTAGGGAAGCTTTGTGGTTGCTTCCCTTGGAGAGTAAGCGAGCTGTTCCTTCTGCTCTCATTTAGTTTTACTTGGTAGAAATCCAGCAGTACCTTTTCAAATGAGTAGGCCATTGTGTGCCAGTACCCTCGCCAAATTATTATTCCTTTCCCTCATTGAGTGCTGCTTCGCCAACATGTCGCAGTGTCGCAGCGATCGAATCAGGATAAATGCTCAGCTATACAAATGTTCATGACTGAGTTGTGGCCACCCTGATGTCTCAATAAGGGTGTGGAGTAATAACAGGTGATCGTTCTGACAGGTGAAATTGAGCTGTTTTCGAAGCCTCTGGTGGTGGGTTTTGGTGACCGTACGACATTAAGCCCAAACCTACTCTCAGCATGGGACGGATCGGGACGACCCGACAATCTGCTTTTCGTGGTTCGGAGACCTCCTGCGCATGGCACTCTGGAACATGTCGCACACAGAGGCCTGCCTATTTCAACCTTCACACAGGTTGACCTTATGGGCCATACCGTCTGTTATGCCCATGATGGCATCTCCAAAGTCCTCACCAATGACACGATCAGGTATTGTATCATGATCATTTATGGTTATGTTAAAAGAACATTCAGGTCAGGATGGGTTGCTTTAGCGATAGCGAGTGAACTTTCAAATACTCGTATATTTCAAGGTCTGCCTGATCTGATGAAACAGCCTCACACTGGTTATTAGTTCAAAATCATGCAAGTGACATTTCCACCAGTAGATGGTGCCACATGTAATTTGGCTGACATGGGTGGATTGAAAATCTGAATCGGTTTGACCTGCAGGTGGCATCCGCTCCTTCTCTTAATGAACCCTTTCCTGTTTTATAGTCGAGGCCAGCAAACAGGACTTGAGTCTAAGATTTCAAAATAAAATTCAACTCCGAGCCGATTTGCTGAATCGCTTTTCAACTTGGACTCGGATTCATGATATAATGACCCAATCTCATGATTTGCACTTGGACTCTCGACTTTTTAATTTTTATTCCAAGTGCTTGCCATTGCTCAATTATGCTACTCGATAGAAATGTCCAAAGTTGGACAATTACATTTCAATTTCAATTTTGTTTTCAATTTCAAGTTGTATGATTAATTCTAAATGGTTGAAAAACAGGCGTAATAGAGCACGAATAGTTCATGTGAGGCAGGACACTCATTTATGAGTACTTTAAATACCATAAGCATAAATTCTCATTATTATTACTTGCAAGATCGAACATTTTTCAAGTATATTAGTTGGTCTTGTGCTTTATTCTGTCTGTCTGTCAATCACCTACAGGTCACAATTTTAAACTGATCTTCACGGAAATTCACCAGATGGTAGAGTTGGTCATAAGGAAGAAGCCTATTGATTTTGAGGTCAAAGGTCAAACGTCATCTTGAGGTCATATTTCTAAAATTGTCATTTTTCATCCGATGACTTAATTTGGAAACCACCTATTTTTGAGGTCAAAAATAGCCCCTCACCACATACAAGGCTTTCATCCGCAGCTCAATGGAATACTGCTCTCCCCTCTGGTCTGGTGCTCCTGCCTTACACCTATCTCGTCTTCACGCTGTTGAAACCAAAGTGTTCAGAATCATTGGAATCTCCCGCGATGACGCTATCTCCGAGGGCCTTTCACTTACTCACCGCAGGCAGGTTGGTGGTCTTTCCGTCTTCTAACGACTCCTCTCCGGCCTTGCTCCCCCATCTCTCTCTGGGCTCTGTCCCCCAAATATTCCTGCAGGTCGCACAAGATCTGCCTGCAACCCTCTTATGGTTAAACTGCCAAAATCAAGACTCTCTGCTCACCTCCACTCCTTCATTCCTCTTTTCTCTCGCCTCTGGAACAAACTCCCTCACTCTCTTCAATCCCACTCCTCCCTCCAGGTCTTTAAAACGGCTGTTCACCACCATCTCTTATCTTCCCCAATCCAAAACCTTGATCTTTTCTACCCCCGCTAATTTCACCCCAAATCCACTTTTTTAAGGTGACTTTTGTCTTCTTTCCTGGAAGTCCTTGGTGTCCTTGCGTTTTATACCTATCCTGCCTCCCCCCAGGCCCTCTCCCTCCCACACATCTCCCGATGTCCCTGCTCTCAAATGTTGTGTTTGTGTGCTTCCTCCCCTTCTCTCCCCATATTGTCGACCGCTCCCCTTTTTATATACTTTGTGTGCTTGTTTGTTTGATTTGTTTGTTTGATAAATGTTAGCTCTTTCACGAGCCTCGACTCTGTATACAAAAAAAAAAGAAAAAAAGTCAACTTAAAGTCTAACTTCTAAAATCGTACATTTTCATCTGAAAAATTGTCCATTTTCATCCTATTAACTTGATAGTTAAACAGCAATTGCATTGTGCATCACTGTATTGGTAAGCCAACCATTTCTGGGGGCAAAAGGTCAAAGGTCAACTCAACTCAAACTTCTAAAATCATCAATTTTCGTCTGAAAAATCGTCCATTTTCATCCTATTAACTTGATAAACAGCAATTGCATAGTGCTTCACTGCATTGGGAAACCAACTATTTTTGGGGATCAAAAGTTCAAACATCAACTCAAGGTCAAACTTCTAGAATCATCAATTTTCATCTGAAAAATCATCACTTTTCATCCTATTTACTTGGGGATTAAACAGAAATTGCATGGTGCATCACTGAATTGGGAAATCAACTATTTTGAGGTCAAAAGGTCAAAGATCAACTCAAGGTCAAGCTTCTAATATCAGCAATTTTCATCTGAAAAATCATCAATTTTAAATTGATTGACCCAAGCTTTGATTAAGATCATCAATTATAATCTTAATGAAATAGACAATTTGATGTATCCATGGCAACTTTTTATTTTGGGAGGGGTTGATTTTGCAAGTATCGTGCTCTGCATGACGTCTTTCTTGTTTCTTGTATTGTTTAATTCTACAATCTGCAGCATGTGTGCAAAATGCATTTTCACCAAAATGTACATAATTTATTGCAGGAGGCCATTGAGTGTTGAACAAAAGTGTGTAATCACATGAACACATGGTCATCTTATATGGAGACAGTACACCTGCCGATAGTATAATGGCAAAGTCAGTGGTGGATTTAAAACTTGGTTGGAGCACCATTGAAGATGGCTCCTTGTTAGGCCGGTTTGTTGAGATCATCATTCCAAGAAAAATCATCAAATTCGAGAAAACAGGATAGAGAAACCAACTGGTTAAAAGGCTCAAAAGATGATATGTACTCTGGAAACCATTATGGATGTACTCACAAGATCATCGACTAATCTTTTCTGCTGTCAAATGTCTCTATCCATTAGGTCCTTCAAAAACTCAATCCACATATGTGTCATGAATGGGTGGATATTTCTTGCAAGCTTCTGATTTTCAAAGAAACCTCAAATGACTATTATTGCTTAGTGTTGAAAGGAGAAGATATTGTCGCATCAGGTGGTCGCTCTGCTGCAGACCCGCCGTGCCAAAGGTCCAAGACCTCCATGAATGGCCAAACGCTCTTGCAAGCTACTGCGAGTTGACAGCACTTGCCTATCTTTCCACGCTCTAATAGCGGGAATACCTATTACGATTTAGTATTCCCCAAAGGTCGTTCAGAGGCGTTCCGAAAATGGTGGTTGGTCCGAACACACACAAAGACAAGAAGGTGGGAACACATTCCTTTTGGTGCCATCAGTTTTCTGCCAGATGCCATCAGCCAGCAAGTAATTCTTCTGATCCACTGTATCTCTCAAAAGGAAGCAGCCACTGGTAGGCCCCTCTATTATGCCCAACTTACACAAGGATAAACAATGAACTTTGGTGCAGAAGGTGGCATTCTGCCCATCATGCCTGCACTGCACCAACCCCAGTATCCATCACTCATCAACTTATCTTGTGCACACCTTTCGTTATCATAAACATCTTGATCACATCTCCTCGTAATCACGTCCTCTCCAATGTATGAAGTCCTGTCTCCTTCAAACTTTCCTCATGGCTTAGTCTAGCTATCTCTTGAAGCAATCCAGTAGCTCTATGCTATACCTCTATATGGCAGCTGTCACTTGATTGTTCAACTGTTCGTGGGGGGCCTATGTACTCAATTTCAAGTTCGTGTGCAGTTCATGTTAATTTTGGGCAACCACTATAAATGTATTCTACTGGGTCCTATTAATCGGAAAAATGATGTCGCCATTTTTTTCTGTTGACCTTTAGTGACCTTGACTCAAGGTCAAAGTTCAAACGTCATTACAGTGACCATACTTCATTCAAAGTATATCGACCTGGGTACCAAAATGTGGCAAATTTCACAAGGAACATTGGTTATGACATTTGTTTTGTCATTTGCCCTCTCAGATGTTTGCAATATGCAAATTAATAAGCAAATGACCTAATGAGAGAAAAGAAATATGTATAATTAACATATAGTCTTCACCATACACGTAAATCCCATCACTTCGCATTATTATTGAATGCCAATCATTAGTTACCATCTCAAATGTGTTCTGCTGGATCCTAAGCTGGAAAAATATGTTGCTTATTGTTTTCTGTTGACATGTTCTTGATATTAACTGACCTTTGACATGTACTTGACTTTACTTACCTTGACCCAAGGTGAAATGCCAAATGTCATTTTAACCATGTGATGCGATCAAGCAAAATAAGTCGGATGTCGAGAATATTGATTTTTGGATTCAAGTTCCCAATGCTTTTCTTTATACTGTTCATTCATCATGCTCATTTGCTCATGTCGGTTGGGTTTTTAGCCATTGTTCGTATTTTTAACATTTAATTTGTTGCCTAAAAACACTAAATTGATTCTGGCAGATGTCCAAATCGCTTTGCTTGTTCACGTCACACATATATTCTGTTTGCTCTTTTCAGGGAAGGACTCCAATCCTGTTAAGATGAAGAATTAATGCTTTTGTAGGATACAATGACCTGTAGTATCTACATGTAGGTCTACAGTCAACCTCATTCATACCTTGATTTTTATTAGTGCCCATTGGTAAGTCAAATGATTTAATACTTTCAAATGATAACTTGGATCGGACGTACTATTTAAATGATATTTTAATTCATCGATTTGTAAATAATATTTCATTTGGCGACGGATAGTATGTCCCAATTATCTCCGCTATTTCATCTTTTGCCTCATTAACAAAACGTTTTATCATTCATACACATTTAATAATGATTAATTAATGGAGACGGGATGTACTAGCCATTATATGTATAACAGGGATATATGTTTAATAGGGTATGCTAATTATGCATATTTTTGTCTCTAATTAGCTAATTTGCATATTGCAAAAAAACGAAAGGTCAAATGACGAAACAAATTTCATAACCAATGTTCCTTGTGAAATTTACCACATTTTGGTACCCAGGTTGATATGTTGGAACCCATCTGTGGATCGGTCCCATCGGCCGATGGGTCTGACCCATCTGTGGATGCACGAGAAATGACAATGCAGACCCATCGGCCGATGGGTCTGCGCCATCTGCGGATGTGTTGTTCACCTTGAAGGAATGTGTTGACAGAATGGTGCTCTTCAATCAGGTACACAGTCATTGGAATTACATGTGGTAGGAATTTAACAGAGATGATTTTTAAATGTTTAACAGATTAAACCACATGTCACGGACTGCTTTATAAACATTTATGACATCAATTGCTTATTTTTAGGTTCAAATAAACATACTCATCCACCATTGATGCATAGGAAACACAGATGGGTTCACCTTCAAGGTGAACAACACATCCGCAGATGGCGCAGACCCATCAGCCGATGGGTCTGCATTGTCATTTCTCGTGCATCCACAGATGGGTCAGACCCATAGGCCGATGGGACCGATCCACAGATGGGTTCCAACAGATATACTTTGGATGAAGTATGGTCACTGTAAATGACGTTTGAACTTTGACCTTGAGTCAAGGTCACTAAAGGTCAACAGAAAAAAATGGCGACATCATTTTTCCGATTAGTAGGACCCAGTAGAATACATTTATAGGGGTTGCCCAAAATTAACATTAACTGCACACGAACGAACACACGAACACGAACCTCATTCTCATCCACCCTCTCTGACAAAATGTCCACTTCTCCCTTCGTTGACCTCCACACCCCTTCTGACCTCACTGACTACTACAACCACACTCTCTCCTCCTGCCTTGACCAGCTTGCGCCTATAAAAACCAAAACAGTTTCTTTCACCCATTCTGCTCCCTGGTTTACCCCTGAACTCCACCTGATGAAAACTCGTGCTCGCCAACTTGAAAGACTCCGCAATAAAACAGGTCTCACAATTCACTCCCAAGCCTACAAGGACCACCTACAACACGACAAAGATGCCCTCTCCCGCGCCCGCTCCGCCGACTACTCAAATTATCCACTCTGGCTCTGGAAACCCAAAAGCACTCTTCTCTACAATAAACAAACTCCTCAGCCCCCTGGACACCACCACCCAGTCATTCACAGTAGACAACTGCATCTCCTTCCTTTCATTCTTCCAAAACAAAATTGACAACATCTACAGCAGCTTAACCACCACCGCACCCGCTCCCCCTCAAACCACCTGCCCCCCCTTATCCTGCCAACCCCTGTCTCAATTCTCCCCAGTCTCCCCTACTGACCTCTCTGAACTCCTCATAGGAATGAAAACTGCCACCTGCACTCTGGACCCCATCCCCTCCAGCTTTGTCAAGGCCTCCCTTCCTGCTCTCTCTCCACTTATCACTGCAACAATAAACTCCTCCCTATCTACAGGCATCGTCCCACCATCCCTCAAAATTGCTGCTGTTACCCCCATTCTGAAAAAACCTGGACTCAACCCTGACACCCTAAACAACTTCAGACCCATCTCCAACCTACCCTTTCTGTCAAAAGTTTTGGAACGCGCTGTAGCCACTCAACTCAAACATCACCTCTCTGCCAATAACCTGTATGAAACATTCCAATCTGGATTCCGCTCCAACCACAGTACTGAAACTGCTCTCCTCAAAATCACCAACGACCTTCTCCTCTCCTCTGACGCTGGCAACCTCAACATTCTCATCCTCCTCGACCTCAGCGCCGCCTTTGACACCATCAATCACACCATCCTCCTCACCCGACTTGAAACCACCTTTAACATTACCGGCACTGCCCTCTCTTGGATCAAATCATACCTCTCTGACAGACGCCAGTTCATCTCCATCAATAACTGCAAATCCCCCACTGCTCCCCTCCCCCAAGGTGTCCCCCAAGGTTCAGTTCTTGGCCACCTCCTCTTCATCCTGTACCTGTCCCCCCTTGGTCACTTAATCCACCGTCATGGTCTCCAATTCCACTGCTTCGCCGATGACATCCAGCTTTTCATCTCCACCAAGTCCATCTCCACCACCACCCACTCTATCCTGACAAACTGCATCACTGAAATAAAATCCTGGCTTCAAATCAACTTCCTCAAACTTAACTATGATAAATCTGAAATAATCATCATTGGCCCAAAAACGCTCACCAAATCCACCCATAACTTTGCCCTCAACATCGACGGTTTCCCAGTATCCACCTCCCCTCACATCCGGAATCTTGGCATCATCTTTGACCAAACCCTCTCCTTCGACAAATACACTAAACAGATCACAAAGACAGCCTTCTTTCACCTGAAAAACATCGCCCGTCTCTGTCCATCCCTCTCCTCCACGGCTGCAGAAACCCTCATCCACGCCTTCATCACCTCCCGTCTGGACTACTGCAACAGCCTCCTCTATGGTTCACCCTCAATAATCACCAATAAACTCCAATACATTCAGAACTCTGCTGCCCGTCTACTCACCCATTCCCGGACCCGTGACCACATCACCCCCGTCCTTTACAAGCTTCACTGGCTCCCCATCCCCCAGAGAATCCAGTACAAAATTCTCCTCTTGACCTACAAAGCCCTCCATAACCTGGCCCCATCCTACCTGGCTGACCTCCTCTCCAGACACACTCCCACCCACAACCTCCGCTCTGCTGGTACCAACCTCCTGACCCCCCCCCCCCCCCCCCATCCGGACCAAATTCAGATCCTGGGGGGACAGGGCCTTCTCCATCGCTGCTCCCACCCTCTGGAACTCACTACCTCACACCATCAGAGACTCCTCCTCACTCACCACATTCAAAACATCACTCAAGACCCACCTGTTCAACACTGCATTCAACATTTAACCCACAGTTTAACCCCTGACTATCTCTTCTCCTTCTCCTTCCTTTTGCTTTGATTATTTACCTATTGATTTTTGTCTTTTTGCACTTGTTTTTTGTACTCTGTCAAAGCGTCTTTGGGCTTCTTGAAAAGCGCTATATAAAATAAATGCATTATTATTATTAACTTGAAATTGAGTACATAGGCCCTCCCCCCTCCTCCCCCCCCCCCTCCACTATGTGTGAAACCATCAAAAACAAGCCACATGGAAAGATGAGCGATTATGTCCTACTTCTTCTGTGCTATTCACCAACCAAAATGAGTTTGAACTAAGCTGCTCCCCCTACAATCCAGATCATTCATGTAATGACTTCAATTCTCTTCTGTAACCTGGAGGTACACGTGGACGTTGAATAGATGAATGAAGCCATTTTAGACATACTGTATTTTGGAGTCCTATTGAAAGGCAAATTACATATATTAATTTATAGATGATTATATTGAAGAATAAACTGAAATTTCCATTCGATTTTGTTACGTCTATACTATAAAACTAGTCACATGTCCGTCCATGTGTGCGTACGAGTCCCACCCATTGATTGAACAGTTTGCCTGACTCCGCCCACAATGTCTATACTATGGCCGCCATATTCCTATACTCAGTATAGGTCTGAGGTTTCATCGGCCTCTTTTGTAAGGCTCGCACTTTCTGACACTCACGGCTTTATCTTAACTCTAATTCAATATCTAATTTAATTGTCATAGTCCCTAAGATGGTTTAAGACTCGGTTGACAAATGGGAAGAAAATCGGATGAAAATTGCCATTTTAGCCAAAAATGCATTTTGAGTGAAATAGGCCTATTTTCAATCTCAGGGTTATAATGTAAAGTCCATTCAGACCCCCTCACAGCTTTATCTCAACTCAAATTTTATATGTAATTTCATTTTTCTTAGTTGCTAAGATGGTTTAAGACTCGGTTGCTAAAAACGGGAAGAAAACCAGACGAATATAAAGGTTTTAAAAGGCAAAACCATTTTAATAGCCGTTTCTGGTCAGGTGCTATGGGGGAGGTGGAGATGGGGGCAGTGGAGAGAGGGGAGAGAGAAGGAGGAGAGGGGTGAGGAGGGGGATGGAGGGAAGAGGAAGTGAGTAGAGGGGGGAAAGAGTGAGGAGACGGGGTGGAGAGAGGGAGAGGAGGAGAGACTGAGGGAGGGGAGGGAGGAGGTGTAGGGAAAGATGAGGAGGAGGAGGGGGGGGGGTGCTCTGATCAATATGTAATGTGTGTTATTCAATACATGTGCCTCATTATGTAATGAATATCAAGGGAAAAGGAAGAAGTAGTGATGTTATTTTTTGACATGTCAGAATTGTATGCATAAGTTTACTTGGAGCCAAAATGTAACTGGCCACGTGTGTGTGTGTGTGTGTGTGTGTGTGTGTGTGTGTGTGTGTGTGTGTGTGTGTGTGTGTGTGTGTGTGTGTGTGTGTGTGTGTGTCGGAGGTGATGCAATCACCGTACGGGTAGTGTGCTAGTCCTGTTAAAACATCCCTTGTATGCTGTAGATGAAGCCTGGTGTTGGCTTAGCGGTTAGGGTGCCGGCTTGGGATCTGAAGATCCTGAATTTGAATCCCAGTCAATCGTTGAATTAATGCCAGAGGGGTTGACTCAGCCTGTAATCCTTCCGAGGTCGGCAAATTGAGTACCAGCTTGCTGGGATGAATAAGCCATTCTGGTATTCTGCATCAGAGTGGCGACCCATCCAGGATTGTGCCCGATAGCCAAGGAAACTGCTTTGGCAGCCCTATGCATCGTCACTGTGCAAAAGGAAATGGTCATCATCATAATCATCATGCTGTGGAAGTGAAATGTATTTAATGCTTACATATATCATGTGTGACATTTCCATTTCAATGCTACTTGCCTTTTACTTTATGCGCATCTCTTTGTGACCTCCACCCTTGCCTTGTGCACTTAGCTTCTTCATCAGCAATGGCCATAGCTCACAAAATGGTTCGCTGTCTATCATTGTGGAGACCCACGATAGTGCATCCCCAGTGGTGGAACGGAATGAAGGCTTATATGTCACCGTGGGTTCCATGGCAGCAATTTCCAGCAAGTCCCTCCATCTTGGTGACCCTGGCAAATCATCTGGTGACCTGATTTATCTTGTGACTGAATTGCCATTGCATGGTACCCTTTACCTTCATGGTGACCCACTGGTGAGTTCTTAACCATGTCCAGCAGTACTTTGTAATTATATATTTTGCTCTTTTGGTTGACTACATTATATCTGGTCTTTATTTAAATCATCCTGCTTAGCCAATTGGCAGGATGGCTTCGAGGTACACGTACATACTCACCTCTAAGCTGTCGAGTCTGGAATCTAATCTCAGCCCAGATATAAACTGTCACCCTGGTGTTTCACAAGACAGGGTGGTTATGAATGTGTGGTGTGCCGCCCCTCGGATGGATGTTAAATGGGTGTCCCGTCTGCTGGAGTTGGTGGATGTTAAAGATCCAATGGTCTTCTTCGCGAAGAGTAGTCGATCTACTGCCGGCATCATGACCAAATTCCAAATTATTGCTCCAACTACTGAGTCGAGCGTCAGGCCTGGCCAGCCGTTTCGTGAAAGACTTGGCCAAAAATTCCTCCCTACCCCCGGCCAACCCCACAATTACATGGGAATAATTTGGGCCGCTGAAGAAGAAAATCCTACTTAGCCGATGGCAATATGCACCGTCAGCTAGAGCAATCCGAGCGAGCGATTGCACACTCATCTTTGATATCAAGCATTACAGGTCAAGGATCCGGAACAGTGGTTACCGAAGGTCATTTGAACAGTGTATATCTATTTAATATCAGTTGGCTCGCCTGGTTATTACAAACCCAAAAGATTTTCGAAGCATAAAGCGAGTAGAGTCTATTTATCCAATGGACAAAGCCAATTAACAAAGAGGTGAATATTTGGGTGAGTAATAGATAAACCAACTTCATTTTAATGATATTAATATTTCATATGACATAGAAGAAGATTTGGCAGTTGGCAATGAAACATTGACTTTGGCGTGAATAGTGGAAGTGCTGTCACTTGCATAAATGTGTAAAAGACAATGAAAGAGGTTGAAAAAGTAAGCAATGGCAAATAACATCAGATGGACAGGATGAATCAGTCACTTGTGGCAAATAATACATCTTCTACCAAAGTGCCCCACAATGAATAAATTCTCCTTAAAATAAAATAAAAAATAAAATAATAATATAACAATAAATAATAATCTTACGACTGAATAATTCACCAAATGTCCGTCCGTCCGTTCGAAGGTACCGCAAAAACGGCTCAACCGATCGCAACGATATTTTGGGTGGGTATTCCTGGGACCCATGGGAGTAAAATAGGCTATATTGTTTTTCCAATTTCTCCAAGTTTTCCAAATTTTCCAATTTTCCAGTTTTTCCAAACACGATGGAATAATATTTACCGATATGAACAGTGATGTGGCTTTTGTTGAAATTCTACAAATACTGTTTATTCTATGTACCAGGAGAGAGTAGATCACCTCCTGACGAACTCTTCCGACAGACTTGGCATTTAATATGGAATATTATTTTTCTTGACTTGGGTTTACTTTCTGAACTCGGTATATTAATCTGGTGAGTTTCTTTTACGCTTCGGTAATTTCTTTGTTAAAAGAACCATGTCACTGATTGTCTGTCGCAGCAAGAAGTCAATAACAGGCTTATATCACAGGTGGCGTGACAAAATGTATGGACAGGTACATTTGATGATTGGCTTCACAATCGGGTATATAAGGGTTGTTGCGTTCTGTATTAGTGGAAAACAACTGCTGCACGTCTACAAAAGTTATTGCCGCTTCCCCTGGAGATGGTCCGTCAACTCGACAATGTTGTTTGTCATTTAGTGGTGGCTTTACGAAATTCCGGCATGAAACAGCGTTCTATTGCTCGGCAGTATGGCATCACTCAAGGTCAGGTGTCAAAGATCCTGAAACGAAATGCTCAGAGGGGTGTCCCTACTCCAATACCGAGGTCAGGACGTCCCCGCAGAACCACAAGGAGGGATGATCGCCAGCTGCACCGATTAGTCCGCAATGGCGGTACCAAGTCAGCTAATCGGCTTAGGGCTGAGTGGCAGCAACTGACAAATGTGCCTGTATCCAGAAGGCTAGTCAACCAACGACTGGTTCAAGCAGGCTATCGTGCCAGGCATCCCCTGAGAAAGCCACGTCTGACCAGACAACACCGCCAGCACCGATTGCAGTGGGCCAGAGAGCACCGTCAATGGCAGCCAAGACACTGGAATCACGTGATCATCAGTGACAAGTCTAGATTTCTGGTCTATCGTCAATATGGCCGCGTCCGAGTGTGCAGACAAGTGCATGAAGCCTACAACGAAGATTGTATAGCGCCAAGAGTCCAAGCTGGAGGTGGTGGGGTGACCGTTTGGGCTGCTTTTCATACAGGGGGCAAAACTGACCTGGTTGTTCTGAATGGAAACCTGAACCAGTTCAAGCACAGGGCCATTCTGGAAGAAACATTGCTTCCATTTGTTTGTGCAGCCTTTCGAGGAAACTTTGTCTTCCAAGATGACAATGCACGGCCTCATCGTGCTCGCATGATCCAACACTTTCTTGCTGACCGTGGTGTAGAGCATATGGAGTGGCCTGCCATGTCCCCGGATATGAATCCGATAGAGAACTTGTGGGCAGAATTAACGCGTCAAATCGACAACTTGGACCAGCAGCCTGCCTCTGTGCGTGAATTGCAGCAGGCTATTGTCATTGCATGGCAAGCGATTCCTGTCCAAACCTTGGTAAATCTCGTGAACAGCATGCCTCAACGTGTACGTGCTCTCCTGAATGCTCGTGGGGGTTACACGAAGTACTGAACTGTAATTTTATTGTCCGTAATCCCAGTCGCAATTTAACTTTTGTTTTTGTTAAAAAAAATTTTTGTCTAATGTGCAAAATAAAGAGATAAATTTAACACAGTACTGTCCGTGAATTGAGTTCGATATCAGTTTACATAACTTTCAAGGATCAATTTATTTGTTTCGAAATGTCAAATGTGGTTTTTGTTTCTTTTAAAGGTCACATTAACAAAATCTAGAATAATTTCAACATAATTCCAATGAACTTTTGGTTCTAAGTCATCTTGAAAAGTAAGTTCACCCCCACAAAAAAAATATTCCATATTAAATGCCAAGTCTGTATATAAACGTGCGGCTCCGAAGTATGACGGCAGCATGTGCAAAGCGACTGAGAAACAGGTGTAGCGGTCGCTCCCGTGTTACAGATTCGGCACGCACTCCTCACACATAAATGTGCGACTGAGAAATACGTGTAGCCGACGCTTCCGTTTTGCAGAATTCAATCATTTTTCAAAATGGGCACCATGTACTGTTTAGATTTTGATGACTTGCATGTGATATGATTTAACGGATGTTTATATGAATCGTTTAAAATAAAAAAGCCTTCAATTTCTGATATTTTGCCTTTTCATTTGGGCCTCCCAATTGAAGCCCCACCCTTAGGGCGGGTACCGTTGCTTGTATAATATAATAATATATATATTATAATAAAATAATAATAAAATAAATAATAATAATAAATAAATAAAAATAATATAATAATATTAATAATATAATATAATCATATATATATAATATAATAATAATAATAATAAAAATAATAATAAAAAAAAATAAAAAAATTATATAACAATAAATAATAATATAATATAATAATAAAATAATAATAAAATAAATAATAATAAAATAAATAATAATAAATAATAATAATATAATAATATTAATAATATAATATAATCATATATATATAATAATATAATAATAATAATAATAATAATAAAATAAAATAATAAAAAATAAATAAAATAAAATTAAATGAATAAAATAATAATATAACAATAAATAAGAATATAATATAATAATATATATAATAATAAAATAATAATAATAAAATAATAATTAAAAATAATAATACTAATAATAATATCATAATATTAATAATATAATATAATCATATATATATATATATATATATATATATATATATATATATATATATATATATAAATAATAAAATAAAAATAATAAAAATAATAAATAAATAAAATAAAATAGATTCTCCCTAATTAGAAACGGTATTAATTGTCATTGCTCCATGTCACACTCGACCGATGTCACACACGCCATGTCACACTTCTTGTGCCTCCTCCCACAGACTGATGCTGAATGTGCAACGTTTTCTCAGGAGGATCTAAACCAGCAACGTGTAGTGTACCAGCATGATGGAGGCACAAGTTCGGTCGATCGATTTTCATTTGTTGCAACTGATTCGGTCAAATGTAGTACAGTAAAGCAGAGTCGCACAGAGGCCGCACCTGTGACATTCAAAATCCAGGTGAATGAAAAGCAGTACGACTTTGATGCAATGAGGTCTTTTACAAGTACTTTGGACGATGTAACAATGTCAAAGCGCTTATGCAGACATAATGTAGTCTTTACTTAATTCTCATTTCTTTCTTGGTCTTGCCAGGTAGAGGGAGTGGACAACTCACCACCACATATGCTCAGGATCAAGACTGCTAATTCTGTAAGGCCTTTACGAGATGGACGGTTTGGCATTGCGTTGTCAACACGCCATCTAATGGTGACTGATTCACCGAACGCTGACCACGAGATCACCTTCTCAATTGTACGACCTCCTACCTTTGGCTACTTGGAGCACACCCACACAGGTCTTACCATATCACATATCCAACTACTTATTGCCATTTTGTGAGTTATTCTGTAATCCCAACACACTCCTGGGGATTGCATGACACATGGATTAGGCTGATACCGCTGTTCACATAGACCAGATTTGTAAAATGTAACGACAATCTCTATCATTGAGGATTTGATTGATAAGACAGGGTTCACCGACCTGGATGGGATTTGCTAAGTTTTGATCTACGAGCAAGGATATGAATCGTATTTCCTTTTTCATATCATTCTGACAAAAGGGCAATTTACTTCAACAGGAGAGATTGTTCAGACAAGTTTCACCCAAAAGGACCTCGAAGAACGGAACATTGTATACGTAATCAACCCTGAACTCGATGCCACTTCTGACAGCCTGGAATTTGAGTTGGCAGATGCAATAAGAAGCTCGGTGAATACTCATACGTATGTAAAACGCAACAGTTGTCTCACTAGAAAACAATTTGGAGTAGAATGTTTTCTTATCCAGTACATCTCTATAATTGAAAATAAATAATCATGCACTTTCCATACCTCAAAGATTGTGTAATTCCTTTCATAAATGTCAGTAAAAACTTTGACATTAAGTACATGTCACTGTGTGTGAAGACTTTTCTTTGATTTATATACAACTGGCAGGAGTACCCAGCGTCAATTTGGTTTTTTCCCCTGTTCTTTGTAGGTGCTGAAAACATTTCCCTACACCTACTAAGGAAAATTTATATTTAATATTATAATCACACACACACACACACACACCCACACACACACCCACACACACACACACACACCCACACACACACACACACACACACACCCACACACACACACACACACACACACTCACTACATCCCTAATTTAATATTACCTTTCCCATTGCTACCAAGCCTGGTGTTGGCTTAGCGGTTAGGATGCTGGCTTGGGATCCTACGATCCTGAGTTCGAATCCCGGTCGATCGCTGAATTAACACCAGGGAGGTTGACTCAGCCTGTCATCCTTCCGAGGTCGGCAAATTGAGTACCAGCTTGCTGGGATGAATGATCACGGTGTGTACCCCGGTTTAGAATAGGTACACCGTATCCCTGCGCGTCGTAAGAGGTGACTAAGGGTTGGCATCAGGAAGGGCATCCGGCCGTAAAAGCTGCCTCAAAAAGGGAACCATGAGGTCATGGGGCCCGCAAGGCTAGCCCCTGCTTTAGCGGGGAAAAATGGCCTCAAAACGATCATTCATTCATTCCATTGCTACCAAGGCATTGGCACTAGAGAGCGATTTCTTTTTAATCCAAAAAAAACCGAACTTTTTTTTCAAAATCTTCCAATTTTTGGCTGAAACACTCCCAGGTACTCACTGATGAACCTCTGAAAGTTTGACGAAGATCCGTTCAGCCATCTCTAAGAAAGATGGCAACACACACAGACAAACGCCTCTCTTATAGTATAGAATCCACACTCCTTGACCAATCTCAAATCCCCCCTAAAATCATCCCCCACTCCCACCATCAAGGAAATTATCTGCATGTATGTGTGTAGGTATGAAAAGCATATCTAAAACTAGAACAACATTCTTCGACGTCATGGCGTCGACCGATATGCCTCCGCCCACATTATTACATCATTATAATACTTGTATAAAGTTTGATTGAAATCCATTCAGATGTTCTCAAGTTATCACATTTTTAACTGACATGACCTCTGACCTTTGACCTCTTGACCCCAAAATGTAATCAGTTCATGTTTACATCATTATACATACCTATACCAAGTTTTAATTTAAATCCCTTCCACTGTTCACAAGTTATCACCTTTTTACCTGACATGACCTTTGGCCTTTGACCTCAGGACCCTAAAATTTAATCAGTTCATGTTTACATCATTATACATATTTTTACCAAGTACCAAGTTTGAATTAGATTACTTCAGCCGTTCTCAAGTTATAGACCTATTACAGACTTTGACCTCTTGACCCCACATTCTAATCAGTTAATCTTTGCATAATTCTATGTAATTGTACCAGATTTGGTCAGAATCCCATCACTGGTTCACAAGTTAACACTTGTGGTTGTTTTTACCTCATTGGTAAAAAACAGGTTTTTTTTTTTTAACCTAACATGACCTCTGCCCTTTGGCTTTGACCTTATAACCCCAAAATCTAATTGGTTTATCTTTACCTCATTATACATACCTGTTCCAAATTTGACTAAGATCCCTTCAGCCGCATGTCTATGAGTGTACATCTGAGAATCACAGCTGGGCCAATATCCACCAAATCTTGCAAGTGTGCTGGGGGTACCCAGGGTCAGGTCATGAGCACAAAAAAGAAAAATCGCTTCCTCCGCACTCCTGCTCCCCCCACGAAGGTATGGAGCCGACATTTTTATTTCCATCTATATGACAGGGCCAGGGGCAAGCCACACCAAATTTTTCATAGGTGTTGGGGGTACCCAGGTTCAGGTCGAGGATACAACCCCACCCCAACCACCCCCACAAGGAAATTCCCCATACTGTACATGTGTGTACATCCGAAAATCACAGAAAAAAGGACCGATTGGTTGGGTGGTTGGTGGTTGGGTGGTTGGGTTGGTTGGTTGGGTGGTTGGGTTGGTTGGGTGGGTGGTTGGGTGGGTGATTGGGTGGTTGGGTTGGGTGGATGGTTGGGTGGGTGGTTGGGTTGTGGTTGGGTTGGTTGGGTGGGTGGGGTGGTTGGTTTGGTGGTTGGGTTGGTTGGGTGGGTGGGGTGGTTGGGTGGTTGGTTGGGTGGGTGGTTGGGTTGGGTGGTAAGGGTGGTTGGTTGGGTGGTTGGGTTGGTTGGGTGGTTGGGTTGGTTGGGTGGGTGGGGTGGTTGGTTGGGTGGGTTGGTTGGGTGGGTGGGTTCGATGGGGTGGTTGGTTGGGTGGTTGGGTTGGTTGGGTGGGTGGGGTGGTTGGGTTCGATGGGGTGGTTGGTTGGGTGGTTGGGTTGGTTGGGTGGGTGGGGTGGTTGGTTGGTTGGGTGGGTGGTTGGGTGGGTGATTGGGTGGTTGGGTTGAGTGGGTGGTTGGGTTGTGGTTGGGTGGGGTGGTTGGTTTGGTGGTTGGGTTGGTTGGGTGGGTGGGGTGGTTGGGTGGTTGGTTGGGTGGGTGGTTGGGTTGGGTGGGTAGGGTGGTTGGTTGGGTGGTTGGTTGGGTGGGTGGTTGGGTTGGGTGGGTAGGGTGGTTGGTTGGGTGGTTGGGTTGGTTGGGTGGGTGGGGTGGTTGGGTGGTTGGTTGGGTGGGTGGGGTGGTTGGGTGGTTGGTTGGGTGGGTGGGTTGGTTGGGTGGGTGGGTTCGATGGGGTGGTTGGTTGGGTGGTTGGGTTGGTTGGGTGGGTGGGGTGGTTGGTTGGTTGGGTGGGTGGTTGATTTTGTATTTATTTTTTATCATTTTTTAAATTAAGGTTTGAATTATAAATGAAGTTGCAATGAATTAAATTTAATATGAAAGTGATCTTTCTTGTCACTGTGCCTCAGTTTTTTATGTTGCAGTTTTATACTATCAGCATATAAGTGTGATTGTGCTCCCCTTCCCGTTACAGTGAGGAGAGTGAATGTCCAGATGACCGAGTATAACTTAGTTTTATCATGGGTGTTTTATAATCAACTGTTTTACACTCCATTAATAATCAGGAAAATAGAACTTATTTTTTAGGGAAATAAATGTATCGTTCGTTCGTTCGTGTGGTTGCCAACTTCAATCAAGATTGGTGCTTTAATGTATGATAAATAGCGGCAATGACGATATTGTTCGTTTAGATTAAAGAAAACAGAAACAAATAATAACAATCAACTTTAAACGGCCACTTGTTCTTAGACACCATGGCGTTAGTGTGCGCATCCGTGTACTTGTTGCCCCCCAAAAACATGGCGGCCGGGTCTCCATGGTGGCATGGCCGGGTTCTGTACGTGGCATAGCGAGTACGCCCTCTCGTCTATAATATAACTCTATGCTGAAAATAAATACACAGGGCTTATATATATATACTAGCCGAAACCCGTGGAACATCCACAGAAGGGAGGATGTGGTGTATGGATAGAGTGTACCATTATGGATGGCACAGGGGATTTGCTTGTCCTAGTAAGAGTTAGGAAGAAAGATGAGAATGAAAAGTGCGTATATGAACAACGATTGCCGACACCGGCACAAATGCATGCTCTGGATTGTCCACTCAGTGGACGGCTTGCATTCGCCTTCGCCTGTCCAATCAGCGGACGGCTTGCTTCGCCGTCGCCCAGCAGACGCCAATATGATGGTGTCGTAAGATGGCGTCGTATCGGCAGTTAATCGGATGCTTTTGGGCCCCAACGTCGGATAATTCAGATTTTTCGAGTATGGCTGTACGTGATAAACAAAGAGTGCGGTTCGTAGATCGTAAATCCATTAGTGCCGTGGGCATCCGGTCACTGGGTGCGGCGTAAAAGGGATAACAAAGTCGAGACCTTACGCTATTATTATATAGATATATATATGTGAAGAAGCAGCTCTTCGTTTGCAAAAGAAGTCCACAAATAGCCTGAAATGACGCAGCTTTATTAAAAACCAACTTATACAGATCCGGAAGAAGCCCAACATCTACAGCAAGAACCAGCTTCATGCCACGTCTAGCCTTCCTGCAAACGCATTGATTCTCATTCACTTATATAGGAATACGATTATCAGAAAATCTCCGAGAGAACAAAGCGACTGGCGAGAGTCCCTCCCACCGTTATCCCTAGCCCCCACCGTTATCCGCTCTGTCATTCGGGGGAGTCAGCCCTTCCTTATCATTCGGACCAGATATAGTTTCAAAGCTCCGAGGTGACGAAAGATGTAACTCACAGGGAGAAGAGTGCATGCTTGGCCAGATAAGACCATGCTTGGCCAGCCAGATAAGACCATCTAGGTGAAAAGGGCACACGTATACGAAAAACCATTTGCCCAACACGACCGAAGCGAGCCTTTCCTCATCCAAAACTAAACTGAAGCAAAAACCCTTTATTAACTTTATGAAAATAGCATTTTTAAACAACATTTAAATCATAACACATTAGCAACCAACGTCTATAACTGAACTTTAGGCAATAACAAATCTACAACTTGACATTCCTTCCTCTTGTCTCGTCGAGACAAAGTATCTTAAGAGACAACGTGCCACATCGGGCTTTATTGAAAAATAATTGTGTAATGCGGGTATCTCCCAAGGGCATATCGTGCGCCCAAAGCGCCTCGCCCGTGCATTTGGCGAACGTGTCGTGTGGTGCGTGCTCGGAGCCTGAGGGCTCAGAACATGAAAGTCCATTAACGTTTCGGATCCACAACGAAGGTGTCTGGTCCAGATGAGGTTCTGCTCCGCCAGAGGGCCCATCACCTCCCCTGCGGAACTTGCTCCCCCCACCCTTTGCAGACTCAGTCCTTGCAGATCTTCGAAGTTAATCAACGATCATGCCCATGAGGTCCCTCACGTGCTGCTGTTCTGGGGAATACATAGTATTGTCAGTATCTTGTGTCTCAATTTCCTGGTCAGGGTACAGAGCGTAAAAATCCGATTCACTTGAAGCATTTGAACTTAATACATATGAAGAAAAGAGAGGGACTTCCTTTATGTCAAAGTCTCCCATGGGCGCCTGGTCGGCTTGCGGGTCTAGGACATCCGCGTCGGGTCCCTCGACCGCCAGACCCAGCGTCGCAATCAGATCCATAGTTGGGTCGGAAGGGGGCGTGCAGCTGTCAGCTTGTAATACATAAGCAGCGTTAGCCAGTACACGCAAGGGGTTTATAGCACAAGTATCACAGTCATCACATACACCGTTACAGGCAGCAGCCAGTTCCCACATGGGATCCACACAAGTATCACAGTCGTCACAAAATTCAATACAATTTTCTGGAGCGTTGGTCGCAACTGCCTTGTTGAAGGACCCGTTCAGGTCGACGGCCTCTGTGGTCAGAGCCATAGTCGTTGTCGGCGGCTTCTTCACTTTCCATCCTGTAAAATACTTTCTCATACAGAGGAGGACTAGAGATTTCATTAGTGCCCCCCAAATTACTACCCCGATTATCACAGCCAGTGCGGTCAATAACCACTTCACTATGGTGCCCGTCCATCCCCGGAACCAGTCAGTGAGCCAGCTAAATGTATAAGAATTTTCGCGCGCGATCCGATCGATCGTCAGGGCGTGGCTAGTTTCCCTTAGTCTCACTATTGCGGCTGACACTCCTTCAGATGAATCGGGTATGTAAGTGCAACATTTTCCCTCTATAATTCCGCATACCCCCCCTTTCTCTGCCAAGAGCATGTCCAAAGCCACCCGATTCTGCATCACCATTGTACGCATGTGAATTACCGTGTCCAATAGTATGTCATGAGCCGTAGCGGTGTCGTTTGCCACCTTTTCTAGGGCCAAAGCCAATTTATCTATTCGGAAACTATCCATGACTGTGCCCGCTCCTGGGAAGAAGAAACCAAACACCTTTTCCCATAGGCTCCCGTGTAGTTTAGTGGTTCCATCTTCGTTCATGACTGACCTCTTATAACGCCTGTCCAAGGACTTTGGGTCTAGCTCATCCAGTATCTCAACGTCAGGAAGGACTGAACCCAAATAACATGTGCCCCCCCAATTATTTGGTGTACCTATGATTAGGCCCATCCTTACTGTGGTTGCTGTGGTGTAGTGTCTGGTGCTTGTATGGCCAACTTACAGTGCGTGGCGTGGATCCACGAGGTCTTGCCCTCGCAAAAGACTGCCGTTGGTGTAGTCAGCAACACCTGGACTGGTCCCTTCCACCTTGGTTCCAAGGCGTTCTTGCAGGTGAAGTGCTCCACGAACACCTGGTCTTTTTCCTCTGGTGGAACACCTGGTCCACAAGTCTCCTGGGAACGCCTGGTCTACAGGTCTCCAATTCATAGATTCAATTCATTCAATTCATAGTTTCATAGAACACCTTTTCTCCAATTTCCTAATCCACTTTTTTTCAAGTGGATCCAATTTTATCCAATATTCAATTTTTTAATTCAATCCCATTTAATCCAGTCCAATTCAAATTAAATTCAATCCTTCTCTCAGCATCCCATTACCTGTTTCCAACATCAATAAAAATAAAATTATAAAATTAATAAAAATCAATCATCTCAAATCTCAAATCAAATCAAAAAATCAATCAAAATCATAAAAAATCAATAAAATAATAAAAATAAACGAAAATTACTTCAGCTAGAGTTTCAACTAGAATTAACACAAACAAACCACCATTAACCTCCATTAACACAAACAAACCACCATTAACCTCCATTAACACAAACAAACCACCATTAACCTCCATTAACCTCCCCCTATTATTTATTTATTTTCACGAATAAACAAATAATAGAAATAACCTGGTCTACTTCCAATTTCAATTCTGGTCAGTTCTGGTGTCTGGTCACACACAATGTTTTCCTCACCCACTGTGATTCGCTCAAAATAGATTCTCACTGTTATGTCTGAAATTCGTCTCATGAAAACCCATTCAAGAGTCCGGTGTAACAGACAGCCAAACACATAGACACGCCGAAGACCCCAGGGTACCCATCAAACTAGCTTGTCCCCAGATCCACAACACAGCGAAACATGTAACTTTACTAAAACTAGAACGGGCACTCGGTAGAGCGCATACCTTCGCCGCAGCTACTTTTGTTGCCAAAATAAAAGACTACAAGATCTGTGTAGCAAAGCCACACCTACGTTGTCATGCGGGAAGATTTGTTTCAAATTAAACCATTCTATCCCGCCAAAGGTTTGATATTGTAATCACATCCATGACCTTTTCATGACCTTGACCTTGACCTTTGACCCGATCGATTCCAAAATCTAATCAAATGGTTCCCGGATAATAACCTATCATCCCACCAAATTTCATGCGAATCGGTTGAATACCTTTTGAGTTATGCGAATAACATACACATACACACACACACACACAGACATACAAATAAATACACAGCGATCAAAACATAACCTTCCGCTTTTGCGAAGGTAATAATCACTTACTCATAACTAATACTCATAATAACTCATAATTACTTATGTAATTACTCATGCCAATACTTACTTAAAATAATGTAATATCCCAATCTTCACCCCCTATGCAAATCGAAGCACCCCGGACAATCCACAACCAATATCAACCACTGTAGCCGCCTTCCCGATTCCAGGCAGCCACACGCAGCCACATACATCTCCCTCCACGTCACACAAGACAACAGCCAACGAGTGTGTCCACCACACAGAAACCTTTGGCAATGCAACAACCGAACTCCCAGACAACCAACAACAAAACCCAATCCATCTCCATGGCTCATCAAGCAGTTCCAACTTAATCCAGCTTCACATACCGATTTCCCCAAAAACTCGTGAAACTTCACCCCCATTCTGGAAAAACCCTGGACTAAACCCTGACACCCTAAATAACTTCAGACCCATCTCCAACCTACCCTTTCTGTCAAAAGTTTTGGAACGTGCTGTGGCCACTCAACTCAAACATCACCACTCTGCCAATAACCTGTATGAAACATCCCAATCCGGATTCTGCTCCAGCCACAGTACTGAAACTGCTCTCCTCAAAATCCAAACTAAATAAACAAATAAATAAACAAACTTTACAACGTGAACAAACTCCTCAGCGCCCTGGATACCACCACCTGTCATTCAGAGTAGACAACAGCATCTCCTTTCTGGCTTTCAGCATCTCCTTTCTCCTTTCTGGCATCCAAATAAAATTCTGGCTTCAAATCAACTTCCTCGAACTTAACTATGATAAATCTAAATTAATCTCCGTTTGCCCAAAACCACTCACCAAATCCACCCATAACTTTGCCCCCAACATCGATGGTCATTTGAACACAAATTGAACAAATTTAATCGAACAAAACACTTCCATTAACTCGACATTCTTTTCACAGCACAAAGTTCACTTGAACATCCTTTTCCTGGATACTCCCTCTTTATTTATACCATACATTTTTATACCATACTTCGCCACTTGCAACCCAAATATTTTCCATGAAATAAATAAAATGAATTTTATGAATCTTCTCATTATTCGAAAGTTTACAAATGTCCCAAATCTGTATATTATTTTCTACTGTGGTTATATTAAACCATTATTTTACAAAATCCAACTTTCGATAAACTGAAAAATGCTTTGCCATGGAATAGTCCACCACTCATATAAATAATCATAAGAGTTCTGCGAAACATCTCCATCTTTAAAACTTAGCCAACCAATTTTAAACCACATGTTTTCCCCCCAAAAAACAAGTCACATTCTTTGTATATTGCCAACATTGTTCATCGTTTAAGTATCATCCAGAACTAAATTTTTTATAAACCGTCAATTTGTAGATGCATTTATTTATATCCCATTAACCCAAGAACTCTCAATTGCTTGGTTATATTTTAGTAATGTCATATATCCATATTTCTTTTCCAAAATGTTCCTGATATACACATTAATCCCATCTGTCTTTGTTTCCAGATGAACTCAAATCAGGAAATCGACACAAATCCTTATTACCTCCAATCAACTCAAAATTAAATCAAACAATTCAAAACCAGATCGGATCAGCGATCAAAAATCACTTTTCCAATCAACAATTCATTCAAAGACCAAGCTTAAAAACACAACTCTCATCTTACTGTGACAAATAAGCAACCAACCTACTTCACACTAAAACAAATAACTTTTCATCACCCCTTTCTTCTCCACCGCCTCTTACACTTAAACAGATCACAATTACTCACTCATACACTGTTGCCCATCATGAAATCCCAGTAGGTTGTTCTTCAATCCCAACCATCCTTCAATCCCAATCAAGTTCTTCAATCCCAGTAGGTCTTCAAGTAGGATCTCGACGTCTCCATTTATTTCGTTCCTCATGGGGTTGGTGTTTTATGGCCTTTACCTCTTACCCAATCACACTGCACATCATTCCCCGTCCTTGATGGATAATTTTACATCCAGATGGGCACAGCATCCCATTTTTGGCGACCCAGCCCTGAAACAAGCCCCTGGACTCCTTGCAGGCTGGACCAAA
Source organism: Myxine glutinosa (assembly GCF_964187855.1). Lineage (NCBI taxonomy): Eukaryota > Metazoa > Chordata > Myxini > Myxiniformes > Myxinidae > Myxine > Myxine glutinosa. Next base: position 79,644,994 of record NC_136261.1, on the reverse strand, counting down.
ACCCCTGGACGAGGTTGCATCCCAGTACTGACTCTGCTACCTTCTTGCAAACCACTTCAACTCCATGAATTTTACATGTTTCGTGAACGGAACAAAGCACTCTGTAATCGTCAGATTGAAACTGCCCCAAACCCGTCCATATAAACTCCATTGTTGTCCTGTCCATCTCTCTGTGTTACATTTACATTTTGTGACTCACAGCTCCTGCCTCCATGGAACAATGACGCCTAAGCACTCAATTAGCCCTCCCAGTACCAAAGACTTACAATCAGACCGACAGACAGACAAATAACAGAGGCATGTCGCCAGCCCCAGCACAGGACATCACCTTTCCGGGCAGGCACAATATAATCCACAGTATCGAAATGCCAATTTCTATCCGGAGCCTCGCAAAGCCAAAATCGGGCATGTTCACTGCATTTCACTGCATTTCACTGACCATGACTATCCCCATTGCTCGATCACACACGTCACTGTGCTCGGCCCGGTTAAATTAAACTCAAGCGTACTGTACCTGACGCTTCCGGTCGGCACCGGAAGTCTGTTTATTTCTTGAGACCCCTGAATCGGGACCTCAACGACAATTACAACGACAAACAGAACTCGATATTCTCTGTTCATTAATTACGTACATGATTTCAGTTTTACCCACAATATAATGTCCCGATATTCTCCAGATTTAAGTCCTATATATCCTGCCGTTAAAGCAACCTCCAGTAGACTGACAGCCTGTCGTTCTTCCAAGGTTAGTGAATTATCTCCGACCTCTTTCCCTTACAAATCTCGAACAAAGGTCAACTAAACTTTAAAAGGTCAAACTTCGAATTGGGGTAACCAGCGCTTTATTATTCCGCAACTAATACAATTACAAGTCCGGCGACATTCCCTGCAAGAACTCCACATCCAGACAGACAGATGATCATTATTGTGGCTCCACATTGCAAAATGCTAACATCCTACGAATCCAACAACCGTCACAATCCGCCCAGGAACTTCCAGGCGTGCTCTACAATGCAGCACCTCTCTACCTGGTGCACACCTTTCGCACATCCCTCCTCGTTCGCACAACGCTTCATCAACACACCTCCTCGCGCCCACACCTTGGCACAAGCCACACCACATACCGACAGTTGAAACTGAACGTCCGACATCCAGCAAAGTCGAAATGACCCACAATGCATTTGGGCACACATCCTCCTCTGAGAGTGGGCGAGTTATCGCCGGCACTCTGAGCAAATCTCATGTTCTGAACCCAATTCAACAAACTCAACAACAACTGCTCTTATTTCCCATCCTGACAACAACAATTACAACGACAACTGCCCAAAACCGAGAGCCCCCATTCAGCGCACACGTGACTCGCGGCTCGCTCGGTTCCTGCCCGAACGCACAATAACTCTACTCAAACTTCCACGGAGCCGCACGGCGGAAACACAGGTTTGTACCACACTTTAATTAAACGAACATCGCCAGGATTCTCGGATGGACGTTAATTTCACAACACACATGACAAAAATCCGATTTAAATTCAGAGATCGCCGATCGACCTGGCACAACCATCTCAACGCGACGACGCCACGCCGCCCCCCGTCCTGGCGCGCACCCTCGTGCCTCCACACGAATCCCAACACTCCCTGCACGCCGCTCTATTCGCGTTCACGGCGGGGTTTACCTCACGTTGGGACATGCAGTCGGCTGTCATAACATAGAGCTGTCATAACAAATCTACGACCTGACATGTAGTGAGCTGTCAGAACATTGAGCTGTCAGAACTCATCCCTAGCTCGTAAACATCGCAAAAAAACAGGATCTCCGACGCTCCACCTCCCCGACCCCAAATGCACCACACGACACCAATTCCAAAGGTGAGCTGCCTCAGCGATACATCCCACACATACAATCCACAATATCTGCCATTGAATGAACTCTTCGATTCCAGTCAAACACACACTTCGACCCAAACTCTGAACCTCCAGTTCCACAAACTCCAAACCTCCGTCCGACTGCCGCTCGAAAGACAAAGCAGCCCATCCTGCAACCATCTCCAAGAAACCGCTTCATATCAACAGTAGGTCGACAAGGGCACTCCGAGTGCTTTCCTGACCCGATTTATATCAATTCGCTTCCCAAACAACTCCCAAACAGATGAAAATCCGGACTCAGTTCAGGACCTCACCTGTTCCCTCGGATAGTCGCTAGGGAATGTCAAGTAGACCACTTACAAAGCTTCACACCGAAACCCTCTGCTTTGCATATGTCATACAGACAAATACATTGGCCAGATACACACGTCAATTAACATCCCAATATACATTCATTCCTCATTCATATACGAGTGAGTCTCCCAGACTTCGCGCGAAAATCAGATCGACTCAAATCATGCCTTTCTCCAGCCACTCTCATGTACAATCTTTGCTCATTCATGTTACGTCTCTCATTCAAGGAAAAGGATTTTTGGGACGGGTTGGACGGGGTGGGTTGAGGTGAAAAAGGGAAGGCAGGGCGGGGGGTGTTGGGGTGTTGCCTAGAGCCCCGGGACTGAGCTCAGGTCTTGGGGGGGTTGGGGGGTCTTGGTCTGGCATCTGGTCCAGCGGCATCAACCGCTGATTTACTTGTTTAACTGCTTACTTAATTGTCCTCTGTCCTGTAGCTTCAATAACCATAGCTGCAATGCTTAAAATTTCAATATTTCAAAAACCATTCCTGTCCTTCTCACCCTGTGGCCACCTGGCCCATTTCCTGTGAGCTTATTTATTTTCTCTTGTCCACCAGATCCTGGCCTGTTTCTATCTGGACCTCTGTTGCTTGCTTCCTCTGTCAAGCCTACCTGGTACCTGCGCGTTATCCTTTTACTGGCCATGTTCCTATGGCCCTCTTAAGTTAGCCACAGCCCTTCGTTCCCTGGCATGCAATGGCATACCCCATCTTGTCTCTGGGCTGTTCCTTCCTGGAAAGTTCTCGGCCTGGCTCAACCTTTACGGCTGTCCGACCTCACTTTCCCCTCCTGGTGCTAACTGTAACTTTAAGCTTACTGTTAAGTCCTTACTGGTATCCTTACTTGTTTATCCTGGCTTTAACAAAGCCACGTCATTCTGAGGCCTAAAATGAGCCTTTACTTACAATTTCTGTTCGAGTGCAGGCCGCGCGGAGACAGGGAGACTGAACCCGCTCGAGGGAGGAAGGTACGAATTTGGAATAATAGCCCTCTGATATAAAACAACTCCCACCTTTAATCAAATCCGCGTGCCGGCGCCGGCCTCAGGCAGCCTTCCTCCTGTCCCTCGGGCTCCGTTTCCCGTCGTCCGGTGCTGACCCCACTCCTGGTACCATCTGTGAAGAAGCAGCTCTTCGTTTGCAAAAGAAGTCCACAAATAGCCTGAAATGACGCAGCTTTATTAAAAACCAACTTATACAGATCCGGAAGAAGCCCAACATCTACAGCAAGAACCAGCTTCATGCCACGTCTAGCCTTCCTGCAAACGCATTGATTCTCATTCACTTATATAGGAATACGATTATCAGAAAATCTCCGAGAGAACAAAGCGACTGGCGAGAGTCCCTCCCACCGTTATCCCTAGCCCCCACCGTTATCCGCTCTGTCATTCGGGGGAGTCAGCCCTTCCTTATCATTCGGACCAGATATAGTTTCAAAGCTCCGAGGTGACGAAAGATGTAACTCACAGGGAGAAGAGTGCATGCTTGGCCAGATAAGACCATGCTTGGCCAGCCAGATAAGACCATCTAGGTGAAAAGGGCACACGTATACGAAAAACCATTTGCCCAACACGACCGAAGCGAGCCTTTCGAATCCAAAACTAAACTGAAGCAAAAACCCTTTATTAACTTTATGAAAATAGCATTTTTAAACAACATTTAAATCATAACACATTAGCAACCAACGTCTATAACTGAACTTTAGGCAATAACAAATCTACAACTTGACATATATATATATCCATATATATATATGTATATATATATATATATATATATATATATATATATATATATATATATATATATATATATATATATATATATATATATATATATATATATATGTACAGTCACGTGAAAAAGTAAGTACACCCCATGTAAAGTTTTGACCTTTTCAACATATTTCAACATACAGCTATTTGATCTTCATTTCAACAATATTGAGAGATAAAGGTGATATAATATAACAAATATCATGAAACATTTACATTTTGTAGTCCATTGTATCTATCTATAATTCCAGTAATCTCTGTGTGTGTGTGTGTCTGTCTGTCTGTATGTATGTATGTATGTATGTATGCGACCGCTGTTTCTCGACAACTACCGGTCCGATATACTTGAAACATGCCAGGTATATTGCTGGGGACCCGAGGAAGTGCCTTTTCAAGGTTTGAAATTAATCGGACAAGTGGTTCCCAAGGTATGGTCACCGTACTCGCAAGCCGTTCGCTTTGGCTTTGCGAATGGACCAAACCATTTCATGTAAATAGAGGGGGGGGGGTTCTGTGGTCGTTGCGAATGGACCAAACCATTTCATGTAAATAGAGGGGGGGGTTCTGTGGTCGTTACTGCCACGTGGTTTCAAAGTTTTTTTTTGTTGTTGTTGTTTGCACGCATGTTTTTTTGCACGCACGTACGGGCAAGCACGTACGGGCACGCCCGTACGTGCGGGCACGCCCTAGTAATTTAAATAAACATAAATGCAAATTTCGCATGTGGAAAAAGTAAGTACACCCCTACATTTATCACTCCTTCAAATACCTAAAATTAAAATGAGGTGCACCAGCTCAGGTGCAAATGATTAGAACATCGTCAGAGAGGATCTTGGAGGAACCTGTCTTATTTAAACCTCAGACATTTAGTTTGGTTTGCTCTTTGTTGTTGAAGTGTGCGGCGTCACCATGGCTAGATCAAAAGAGCTCTCTGAGGCCTTCAGAAGGAAGGTTATAGATGCCTACGAGTCTGGGAAGGGATTTAAAAAGATCTCCAAACATTTTGAAATGAATCATTCGACTGTCCGGAAGATCATCCACAAGTGGAGAAGATTCCAAACAACTGCCAACTTGTTCAGGCCTGGCCGCCCCAGCAAGTTCAGCCCGAGAGCAGACCGCAAGATGCTGAAATAAGTATCTAAGAACCCCAGAATGTCATCACGGAACCTACAGGTAGCTCTTGCCACTGTTGATGTCAAAGTGCACGAGTATACCATTAGAAAGAGGCTGCACAAATTTGCTCTACATGGGAGGTGTGCCAGGAGGAAACCTTTGCTGTCCAGAAAGAACATCTGGGCAAGACGAAAGTTTGCCAATGAACACCTAGGGAAAGACCAGCACTTCTGGAACAATGTGCTCTGGACAGATGAGTCAAAGGTAGAGCTATTTGGCCACAGTACCAGAAGACATGTTTGGCGAAAACCAAAGATAGCATTTGACCACAAGAACCTGATACCAACTGTAAAGCATGGTGGGGGAAATATTATGGTTTGGGGCAGCTTTGCTGCATCAGGGCCTGGGCAGCTCGCCATCATAGAATCCACTATGAATTCTTCATTGTACCAGAGGGTGCTTCAGGATAATGTGAGGCCATCTGTCGGAAAGTTGAAGCTCAACCGAAGGTGGACCTTGCAACATGACAATGACCTTAAACATACCAGTAAATCCACCAAGGAATGGCTGAAAAGAAAGAAATGTAGGGTTCTGGAATGGCCAAGTCAAAGCGCGGATCTAAATCCCATCGAGATGTTGTGGGGGGATTTGAAACAAGCTGTGGATGCAAGAAACCCCTCAAACATCGCACCGCTGAAAGAATTCTGCATGGACGAGTGGGCAAAAATTTCTCCCAGTCGATGTCAGAGACTGGTAGACAGTTATAAGAAACGCCTACTTGAGGTTGTTTCTGCCAAAGGGAGCAATACCATCTATTAGAGCCAAGGGTGTACTTACTTTTTCCACATGTGAAATTTGCATTTATGTTTATTTAAATTATACAATGGACTACAAAATGTAAATGTTTCATGATATTTGTTATATTATATCACCTTTATCTATCAATATTGTTGAAATGAAGATCAAATAGCTGTATATTGAAATATGTTGAAAAAGTCAAAACTTTACATGGGGTGTACTTACTTTTTCACGTGACTGTATATATATATATATATAAATATATATATATATATATATATACATATCAGTCACTATGCGACCTTCATATCATCAGTGGAGAACCGCCAGCAAGGTGTCCCATACAGCTGCTGCTGCACCTTGCTGTGAGCGATATGCACCGCCTGCCACGCGGTGACGTTATCTCTGGTATCCACTCATCATATGGAGTCGACCTGGTTGCGGTTGGGAGTTACTAATAATGGTATCTGTAATCTGGTTCTCCAACCTAATGAGCAGACAACATGACGTCATCGCCATGCACGTCCGCCTTGCCTGCAAAGTTCCAGAGGAACCATCTAGCAGTGCGTCATTACGGATTATAAATACAGATACTGTCACAAGTGCATGCAAAACTCACAGTTACCGACCTGGTTTCGCCCTTGTTGGGGCTTCATCAGGGCAACGCAGTGAGGCTTTCCATGCACTTGTAACTCTGTGACCCTTTCGGTTTTTATATCAGTCACTATGCGACCTTCATATCATCAGTGGAGAACCGCCAGCAAGGTGTCCCATACAGCTGCTGCTGCACCTTGCTGGGAGCGATACGCACCGCCTGCCACGCGGTGACGTTATCTCTGGTATCCACTCATCATATGGAGTCGACCTGGTTGCGGTTGGGAGTTACTAATAATGGTATCTGTAATCTGGTTGTCATGGTAATGTCATGTCATGTCATGTCATGGTATCTATAATCTGGTAAACAGATACTTGTGACAGTATCTGTATTTATAATCCGTAATGACGCACTGCTAGATGGTTCCTCTGGAACTTTGCAGGCAAGGCGGACGTGCATGGCGATGACGTCATGTTGTCTGCTCATTAGGTTGGAGAACCAGATTACAGATACCATTATATATACATATGTCATATAGACTTGGCATTTAATATGGAATATTTTTTTTCTTGGGGTGAACTTACTTTTCAAGATGACTTAAAACCAAAAGTTCATTGGAATTATGTTGAAATTATTCTAGATTTTGTTAATGAGACCGTTAAAAGAAACAAAAACCACATTTGACATTTTGAAGCAAATAAATTGATCCTTGAAAGTGATTGAAACTGATATCGAACTCAATTCGCTGACAGTACTGTGTTAAACTTCTGTACGTTTTCCAGAAGTATCTCTTTATTTTGCACATTAGCCAAAAAAAATTTCAACAAAAACAAAAGCTAAATTATGACTGGGATTACGGACAGTAAAATTACAGTTCAGTACTTCGTGTAACCCCCACGAGCATTCAGGAGAGCACGTACACGTTGAGGCATGCTGTTCACGAGATTTGCCAAGGTTTGGACAGGAATCGCTTGCCATACAGTGACAATAGTCTGCTGCAATTCACGCACAGAGGTCGGCTGCTGGTCCAAGTGGATGATTTGACGCATTCATTCTGCCCACAAGTTCTCTATCGGATTCATATCCGGGGACATGGCAGGCCACTCCATATGCTCTACACCACGGTCAGCAAGAAAGTGTTGGATCATGCGAGCATGGTGAGGCCGTGCATTGTCATCTTGGAAGACAAAGCTTCCTCGAAAGGCTGCACGAGCAAATGGAAGCAATTTTTCTTACAGAATGGCCCTGTACTTGAACTGGTTCAGGTTTCCATTCAGAACAACCAGGTCAGTTTTGCCCCCTCCATGAAAAGCAGCCCAAACGGTCACCCCACCACCTCCAGCTTGGACTCTTGGCACTATACAATCTTCGTTGTGGGCTTCATGCACTTGTCTGCGCACTCGGATGCGGCCATCTTGACGATAGACCAGAAATCTAGACTGGTCACTGAAGGTCACGTGATTCCAGTGTCCTGGTTGCCATTGACGGTGCTCTCTGGCCCACTGCAATCGGCGCTGGCTGTGTTGTCTGGTCAGGCATGGCTTTCTCAGGGGACGCCTGGCATGATAGCCTGCTTGAACCAGTCGTTGGTTGACTAGCCTTCTGGATACAGGCACATTTGTCAGTTGCTGCCACTCAGCCCTAAGCCGATTAGCTGACTTGGTACGGCCATTGCAGACTAACCGGTGCAGCTGGCGATCATCTCTCCTTGTGGTTCTGCGTGGACGTCCTGGCCTCGGTATTGGAGTAGGGACACCCCTCTGAGCATTTCGTTTCAGGGTCTTTGACACCTGACCTTGATTGATGCCATACTGCCGAGCAACAGCACGCTGTTTCATGCCAGAATTTCGTAAAGCCACCACTCCATGACAAACAGCATTGTCAAGTTGACGGACCATCTCCAGAGGAAGTGGCAATAACTTTTGTAGACGTGCAGCAGTTGTTTTCCACTAATACAGAACGCAACAACCCTTATATACCCGATTGTGAAGCCAATCGTCAAATGTACCTGTCCTTACATTTTGTCATGCCACCTGTGATATAATCCTGTTATTGACTTCTTGCTGCGAAAGACAATCAGTGACATGGTTCTTTCAACAAAGACATCACCGAAGGGTAAAATAAACTCACCAGATTGATATACTGAGTTCAGAAAGTAAACCCAAGTCAAGAAAAAAAATATATTCCATATTAAATGCCAAGTCTGTTTCTATATGTATATATATATACATACTAGGATCTTTCCGTCGCATTTGAAGTATATTAATTGTTTTTCGTAGATTAAAAAAGGTACCAGTTTAATCACCTGTGATTCATGTTCCTAACGCTTAGGTTCGACCAACCAGTGGTCTTCATCTTGAACTATAAAGGCAACATGCATCAAATTCTAAATGTCGTCTGTAGAGGAGTAGGGTACTTGAAGGTTTGAGTTTGGCCTGTGGGGATGATTGTGGAATATCACCGACCAATGAATCGACTGTGAGCCCCACATCATAAATCATCACAACATGAAAAGAGAGGATAATCCAGTGCAAAGTTATGCGTGCTTACTTTGTATCGAAAAATAGAAATGGTTTGTTGAATCCATTGTCTATGAAGCAAACATGTGTTTTCCCTGGCAACCTGTTCCACACTCCCAACAGGTTACAAATAGAGTGGTCTCGTGTCCAGATGGGGACTTCCTCCTTGCGTGTGTGCGAGAACGATGGCTCCGTGAAGATCCCACTCATCCGACAAGGCTGTGCTTCAGATTCGGCCTTTATTGCAATCAGGGTAATAATAAACTTATACACAATAACCTGGCGTTATTATACCTGGCTTCTGCTTGCAAATGCCATTACTGTGAGGCACCTAATGTGACACATGGGTTTCAGACCCAGACAGCGAGCCGTTGCGTATCCACAACCTTGTTCCATTTATTTTATGAACCATACTTTTCTAATGCGATACATTGTATGACATTCTTGCTAAAGTATGTTCCACAACAACAGGTGTTTCTGTTGTATTGTATCGACAACAGGTGTTGTTGTCAGGTTAACTGAAAACTAGCTCCGAGCCTCAGAGGGTGAAACTTTGGATTGCTTATTTGTGAACCTGGCTGATGTCCTATAATCCTCCATTATGCCACCAAGTGTGGTGAAACACACAGTTGTACATTTGGTGTGAGGCTGGTTTCATCATGACCTCACTTAGTGTGCAATGAGTAAGCATAACAATTTGTTTTAAACTTGGGAAAGTGTTTACAGAAATGCATGATATTCTGATAAATTTATACCTGGGGAATTCTCAAATATTTGAGTGATTACCTTTTCCACCGAAGGTGGACGGAGGTTGTGTTTTCACCCCTGTTTGTCTGTCTAGTGTGTTTGATTGTGAACAGGATATCTTAAAAAGCTACCGATGGACGGATTCTGACGAAACTTGTGGACAGGTTGGATGTGTGACAAGATCTAATTGATTCGATTTTGGTGAAGATTCATATCCGGATAATATAATTTTTTTATTTATTAAGTGACGCTTCACCATTTAGAGATTGGGCCAAAACGACATATGTAGAGCACGACATTTCAAGATGTTATAGACAGATGATGACAAAACATGGTGGATAGGTTGGGTAGGTGACAAGAACAAGCCGTTTGGGTTTTGGTTAAATTCCACATCGAGATCCAGCCTATCAGTGAGATACAAAACTTAAACTGTTCAGCCTGGTGGAGGTATGCACTCCACCGAGTGCCGTTCTAGTTTCCAAATGTTTTTCAAATCCACTGAAGCCAAAGAAAGTGTGCTAGCAGAAACTATATGTGGAAACAATGCTGATGGCAGTTTTGACTAATGGAACTTTTGCCCCATTAATTTGTTCCTAATAGATAAAAAATGAGCCAAGTGTTTCCAATTTAAGTATGAAACGTTTATGACACCCAGTTCACAGCCATTGTCCAGACAAATGAGCATCCTAATAATGGATTCTGTATGTCCTAAAACACACTGCAATGTCCACGCTCCGATTTTTAATGAAGCATAGCATTTTCATTGTGAAGCTCCACATCATTCACCAGCATTTGCTTTGTGTGGGGTGTTTTTGTCGATTCACAAAAACTTATGTGCATGAAAATGAAAAGGCACGTGGAAGAAAACTTTCTGCAATGGCTCCACAAACAGTTCATAAAAAGAGAATTGGGAAAGAGTAGGGTACAATAGTATGACAGGATGATCCAGAGTGTGCTAACCTACCTTCAGAGCTGTCTGGTCGGCTTCTATTTCCAACCTGACTATAGACTATACGAATGATGCTTTGTAAGCATGGGGTATATATATATATATATATATGTGTGTGTGTGTGTGTGTGTGTAAGTACACGCACACACGCAGACATCACGAAAGGTGTATTTTGTATAGGATAGGCAAGTTAGCACTGGAACACTGAACGAATTACAAATTCCTGCCGTGACTACCACTGAAAAGCAAAAAACCCCAATGTAATCCTTGCCACGGAGCTATTTTTTGCAGCACTGAAGCTGCCTGTGGGCAAAGCATGATGGAGAGAGATATGAAAGAATAGATAGATGGATGAATAGTGAGACGTGGAGTCAAATGAGAAAGGACAATGTTGACAACATTGAAAAAGGACCATAAAGTAAAGCCATCTACCAATTACATTTTGAAATTTCCTTGAAAAACCAACTACACCTTCAAAATTCCTTGAAAAAACAATTACACATTGAAAAGTCCTTAAAAAACCCACTACACCTTGAAAATTCCTTGAAAAATAAGTACACTTTGAAAAGTCCATGAAAAATCAATTACACCTTGAAAATTTAGTATGGCAGATAGGTGAAATATTCGGGAGAATTGTGCCTTTGACGATACAAGCACGAGAGTTGGCACACAGTTAGAGTATGCCCTAAGGAAGATATTTGGCTATAGGGCCATCGCAGATTTGTCCTGTGACAACAATGGCGGCCATTTTTCAAAATGGCCTCCATTTCTTGTTATTTTACATATATTTGGTACATTACTGTGTATAAACTGTTGTTGTGGTCATACAAGCTTGACATTTGGAACATAATTAAAGACCCCTAACTATAGGGTTACCATATATTTGTCCTGTCACAACAATGTTTTTAAAATTGCCTCCATTTCTTGTTATTTTACATATATTTGGTACATTACTGTGTATAAACTGTTGTTGTTGTCATGGAAGCTTGACATTTGGCACATAATTAAAGACCCCTAACTATAGGGTTATCATATATTTGTCCTGTGACAGCAATGTTTTTAAAATGGCCGCCATTTATATGGTATATTATGGTATATGGTATATGGTATATTAATTTGTATAAACTGTTGTTTGAATCATACAAGAATGGTATTTGGTACACAGTTAAATATTCTGACTACTAGAGTCATCACAGATGTGTCCAATAAAAATGGCGCCCAATTTTTAGTATGGCAGATAGGTGAAATATTTGGGAGAATTGTGACTTGGATGATACAAGCACGAGAGATGGCACACAGTTAGAGTATGCCCTAAGGAAGATATTTGGCTATAGGGCCAGCGCAGATTTGTCCTGTGACAACAATGGCGGCCATTTTTTTAAAAATGACAAATCTGCGATGGCCTATAGCCAAATATCTTCCTTAGGACATACTCTGACTGTGTGCCAAATGCCATGCTTGTATCATCAAAGGCACAATTCCTGCACCTATCTGCCATACTAATTCATTGAAAACTAATTACACCTAGAAAAGTCCGTGAAAAATCAATTACACCTTGAAAAGTCCGTGAAAAATCAATTGCACCTTGGAAAAGTCCTTAAAAAACCCACTACACATTGAAAATTCCTTGAAAAACCAACTACACCTTGAAAATTCCTTGAAAAAACAACTACACCTTGAAAATTCCTTGAAAAAACAACGACACCTTGAAGAGTTCTTGAAAAATCAATTACACCTTGAAAATTCCTTGAAAAAACAACTACACCTGGAAAATTCCTTGAAAAAACAACGACACCTTAAAAAGTTCTTGAAAAATCAATTACACCTTGAAAATTCCTTGAAAAAACAACTACACCTGGAAAATTCCTTGAAAAACTAATTACATCTTTAAAAGTTCTTGAAAAACCAACAACACATTGAAAAGTCTTTGAAAAACCAACAACACATTGAAAAGTCCTTTAAAAACCCACTACACCTTGAAAGGTTACACTCTTACATGAGCCTCGATCTTGTATCCCAAAAAAAAAAAGTCGTTTAAAACCCACTACACCTTGAAAATTCCTTGAAAAACCCACCACAACTTGAAAATCATTGCTCCTTACTCAAGGTTGACTTGCACAGTTTATTACATTATCTTTTGAGTTGCACATTGTAATTCATTATTACAGCACAGTTTATTACATTATCTTTGTCTCACTGAGCAGCAGCATCCTTCCCCAACAAAGTTACCTCCGAAATAAAAAAATCATTGCATTAGTTGCATTCATTCAAAAGAGAATACTGTGTTGATGACAGTTTGACAATTTACAAATTAAAATCACATTGGTAGCTTTGTCATAACCCATTGAATTTAATGCAACGATGCTTATTTAATTATTTAATTATAATTGAAGCCCAACGTTTGTACAATAAAACACCCCTGAAGCCTTCGAGTGTGACGTTCCACCCTTGGAAGAGAACATGGCATGAATAAGCACACACTTTGCAAGTGAAACACCTGAACTAAACCATGATGAGCTTTTGGCAAGACTTTCACGTGGAACATTATTTTTAAAATGTCCCCTATTTAAATCATTGCCTTTGTTAGTAATAATGCCCAATAATTAGTATGCCATTTATTATTATAGTTATTAACATCGTTCCTTTCTCAACAACCTTGATCTTGACTAGGCACGAGGACTGAGTGCCATTCCTGAGAGGGACTTCGCAGTTGGTGTGATAAATCTGGTGCAGTTTGATCCCGGTATGTGGTACGCCAGACCTGCTCACACTTCAATAAACCGCCACGTGGTGGCTACCCTGCTGCTTTGGCGACTAATCGCAGTTAGTTTGCACTTTTGGTGTTCAGGTGGGGTTGGGGAAACAATCAGAGTTTAATTGAAGTCTAAAGTAAACCATCTCGTCTTTTTCATTTAATTTACAGCGTCTGAGGCTCATGGAGTAACTGCAATACAAATCACACACACACACACACACACACACACACACACACACACACACACACACACACACACACACACACACACACATGACATCACCCAATGTCATACAAAAGGCAATGATGAAACCCTGTTTCGTCTCATCTCCATATTGCAGTCACATGATTCTACCACTCCCCACATAATACCTGGTGGTCGAAATGCCTGACCTGAACCTGCTCGTTAGCCCATCCCCTGATCCCCATGCACAGCAGGCGACTGGGTTTTGTAATCACTGCTGTGTGTCTGTCTGTGTGTGTGTGTGTGTGTGTGTGTGTGTGTGTGTGTGTGTGTGTGTGTGTGTGTGTGTGTGTCTGGGCCGTAACGGTTTTTTTTTTACCATTTGAGCTATTGTCATCAAATTTTCACCAAAGCTTTATTATGATAATATATAGAAGGCAGATTAATTTTGTCAAAAGGTCAAAGGTCAGCATCACTAAAATCATCAATTTTCATCTAATTGACCTGAAATTTCAATTTACCATTTGAGGTTTCTCATCAAATTTTCAAAAAAGGTTTATTATGAGAATATGGAGAAGGCAAATTTATAATTTGGTGAAAAGGTCAATGGGGTCAGCGTCACCTAAAATCATAAATTTTCATCCAATTGACCTGAATATCAATTTACCATTTGAGTTTTGTCATCAAATTTTCAACAAAGCTTAATTATGATAACATGGAGAAGGCAAATTAATAATTTGGTCAAAAGGTCAAGGGTCAGCGTCACATAATCGTCAATTTTCATCCGATTGACCTGAAATTTTAAGAATTTGCATATTGGGTCACTGAATTCGGGTACCAATCAAAAGCTAGAAGCCAATTGTTTTTTTTAGATCAACAGTTCATAGGTCAAGGCTGCATAAAATCATGAATTTTCTTTTTGTATTTTTACCTCCGCCACCAAAGGTGGGGATGGAGGTTATGTTTTCACCCCTTTCTGTTTGTCTGTCCGTTTGTTTGTTTGTGAACAAAATATTTAAAAACGTTGTGGACGGATTCGGACCAAATTTGGCAGAGATGTTGCGTATGTGACAAGGACGAAATGATTCGATTTTGATGAAGATCTGGATTCGGATTCGGCTACTAGAATTTTTAAAGTGATTCTTCACCATTGGGAGATCGGGCCAAAAACGATACATAGCAGGATATCTCAAAAAGTTGTGGACGGATTTGGACGAAACTTGGTGGACAGGTTGGGTGTCTGACAAGGACAAATAGATTCGATTTTGGTGAAGATCTGAATATGGATTCGGATATGAGAATTATTTAATCTTTTAAGTGATTCTTCACCATTGGGAGATCGGGCCAAAAACGATACAGAGCAGGATATCTCAAATAGTTATGGATGGATTTGGACGAAACTTGTTGGACTGGTTGTGTGTTTGACATGGAACAATCGATTCAATTTTGGTGAAGATCCGGATCCAGATCCAGCTAGTAGAATCTTTTAAATATATAATTCTTCACCATTGAGTGACCTGGCCAACCAGGCTGGGTATGGTCGCTACTGAGTGCCGTTCTAGTTTTTCCACTGTTTTCATTATTTTGAGCATACGGAATAAGAAGACGTCTCAATACAAATGGATGAAGACGGGCTTTGCATTTTCAGATGCTTTCTAGTTGGTATTGCTTTCATCTTGGAACCTGTATCTTCCCAACTACAGCCAACTCTTTGTAAGTGATTGCGATGTGTGGGATTGGTTATGCTATACGAGGTATATGGTTCTACAGGTGTGCTGGATCGCTCATGGCATGTGACACTGTTGGCTGACAGTTTGGAAGAACCTGATGAAAGACTAATGGTTGATCTGCACTCTCCAATCGGGACTGTTCTTGGGCCTCAAAACACTACTATGGTCATTATTGAAGACGCTCAGCAAGGTATGGTGCATTGGTGCAGCCATGAAGTTTCACCAAAGGGTTAAAGTTTCTGGGATTATTGAACCAGTAATAGTTGCCCCTGCCACCTACGGTGGACAGAGGTTATGTGTACAGCCGTGTTTGTCTGTGAGCAGGATATCTCAAAACGTTACGGACTTATTTGGTTGAAACTTTCTGGACAGGTTGGGTGTGTGACAAGGAAGAACTGATTCGATTTTGGTGAAGATCTGAATCCGGATCCGGATATGAGTTTTTTTGTTTTTTAAAAGTGATTATTCCCCATTGAGAGACGGGGCCAAAAACGAAATATAGCAGAATATTTGAAAACGTTGTGAACGGGTTATGACAAAACTTGGTGGACGAGTTGGGTAGGTGACATGAACACACCGATTCGATTTTGGTTCAGATCCGGATACAGATCTGGCCTATCAGTGGGATACAAAAAGGAAATTGTTCAGCCTCGTGGTGGTATGTGCTCTACCAAGTGCCGTTCTAGTTCTCTCTGTGACCCAAATCTATCTTAACAGGTGTGTGTGTGTGTGTGTGTGTGTGTGTGTGTGTGTGTGTGTGTGTGTGTGTGTGTGTGTGTGAAAAAACTTTTGTTTTAGGGCGATGCCATACACTCCAAGGAGGCAGTGAAGGCTGGGGTGGAGGAGAAGGAAGAGCCATTGAAATGCCTCGGCATGGTCACAGTTCACCTGCTAACCACCGTAATGGAAAAGAGCTGTTCACCATCAAGCTGCAATCTCTCCATCCGAGCGTTCTTGATCTACGTGCTGAGCTCACTTCACCAATGGCGGTAGGCAGTACAGCCACCAATGTTGTTGTTGTTGTTGTTGTTGTTGTATAGCCCCGGACAGTTCTCTCAAACAAGCCCGCGGCACGGAGACAGCCGATCCATCTCGCAGGAGCGACCCAGAGATCCCCCACATCCAGGATGGTGTAACCCCGGCTTCGCAAAGTCAGGGCCACGACAGAGTTAGAGAGAGTGAGGCGGAGAAGAGACAGAGACAGAGAAAGAGAGAGAAGAGACAGAGAGAGAGAAAGGGCTGGTCCATGGGGACTGATCGGCAGTCTGACCGTGGCCGTGCTGCCCTGACAAATCCTGGCAGCAGGAAAGAATGGGAAAGATTTATTTTTTTGGGATACAAGATCGAGGCTCATGTAAGAGCTAACATCAATCACAAAAATACAAACGGACACACAAAACATACAATAAAGGGAGCAGGAGACAAGATGGGGAGAGAGAGGGAAGCACACAAGTACAACAGTAGAGAACAGGGACATCGGAAGATCTGTGGGAGGGGGAGGGCTTGGGGGGAGGAGGCATGGGAAGGCGGGGAGGGGGGGGGTGTGGGAGAGGTATACAACACATGGACACAGCTAAAACTGCTAGAACACTGCTAGAAATTTGGCCCCTGACCTGCATTGGGGAGGTACAACCACCACGAAGAGACGTGCCCGATAGTTGTCCCAATGTTGTTGGCAGTCCTGATGGGATAGCTTTTAGATAACGTGATGGTTTTGGTTGTTGTTTTTTCATTCGCAGCCTGTGGATCCTGGTTGCATCATTTTCTGGGGTTGCGGCTGCGCTGCTGATGCGATTCCCTCCATTACCAGTAAGCTGGTACCCATTTTGCCAACCTCGAAAGGAGACAGGCTGAGTCAACCCACCTAGTTGGTAATTCAACGGCATGACAGGGGAGGCTCAAACTCGGCACCATACGACCTCAAGGCAGCCACCTTAACCATTAAGCCAACACCAGGAT
Source organism: Myxine glutinosa (assembly GCF_964187855.1). Classification (NCBI taxonomy): domain Eukaryota; kingdom Metazoa; phylum Chordata; class Myxini; order Myxiniformes; family Myxinidae; genus Myxine; species Myxine glutinosa. The sequence goes on along the minus strand of NC_136261.1, from coordinate 79,627,656 downwards.
TCGTGGTGGCTCTGACAGCACTTGTTGGAAAAGCAAAGCAGCAGCAGAGAAATATGATCCAATGCATCCAAGGGGATAAAGGATCGGTGGTTATAAACCAAAAACCATGGAATAATCAGCCACTCGTTGTGGTATTGGGCGAAGGTTCCAATCACAACATCACGAGGAAAAACAAAGCGCAACCTTGCACAACATTATCGAACGAATTGGCTCCATTTGTTGCATTCAACAACGTTCTGAGCAATCATGGTAACGGCTTTCCCTTTCCACGGGTACCACCGTCGTCCATCTTCGGGAATGAGTGATTTAATTTGGAGGGCGATTCATCATTGCAATCTATTCCCCCTTGCGTGATGCACCACACCTGGGTTTCTGAAGAAACCCGTCTCATGACGAAGCTTTCAAAATAAAAAAGACACAAGCCCATCATTCTTCTCTGGTCGTTGAAATTGACTTGGTCTAAATCTATCATATTAAAGGACACAAATATGGAAGATGTTATTTTATCATACGAGCAACGGTACCTGCCCTACGGGCGGGGCTTCAATTGGGAGGCCCAAATGAAAAGGCAAAATATCAGAAATTGAAGGCTTTTTTTTATTTTAAACGATTTATATAAACATCCGTTAAATCATATCACACGCAAATCATCAAAATCTAAACAGTATTTGTAGAATTTCAATAAAAGCCACATCACTGTTCATATCGGTAAATATTATTCCATCGTGTTTGGAAAAACTGGAGAATTGGAAGAATTGGAAAAATTGGAAAAAAATTTGGAACAAGCGTTATGCCTCGGTCCCCCGTCGATGAAGTGATGTGAGTTGACAAAGCGGAAGACGCAGAAAACATGCTATGATATGATATTTCGCTCACAAGGTTCAGACATACATGGAGGCGGCCATCTTGGATTTTGACGTGGCGACCCAATTTTAAACAGCGTTCTTCCTTATGCTTAGATACACCCACACACCAGATTAGAAGTTGTTACTTTCCTTATTGTCCAAGATATTTCACTCACAAGGTTCAGACATATATATGGTGGCGGCCATCTTGGAGTTTGACGTGGCGACCCAATTTACAATAGCGGTCTTCCTTATGCCGAGATACACCCACACACCAGATTAGAAGTTGCTACTTCGCTTATTTTTCAAGATATTCATCTCACAAGGTTCAGACATACATGGCGGCGGCCATCTTGGATTTTGACGTGGCGACCCAATTTTAAGCAGCGTTCTTGCTTGTGCCTAGATACACCCACTCACCAGATTAGAAGTTGGTACTTCGCTTATTTTTCAAGATATTCATCTCACAAGTTTCAGACATATACATATGGTGGCGGCCATCTTGGATTTTGACATGGCGACCCAATTTTCAATAGCGTTCTTCCTTATGCCGAGATACATCCACACACCAAATTAGAAGTTGGTACTTCGCTTATTTTTCAAGATATTCATCTCACAAGGTTCAGACATACATGGCGGCGGCCATCTTGGATTTTGACGTGGCGACACAATTTTCAATAGCATTCTTCCTTATGCCGAGATACACCTACACACCAGATTAGAAGTTGGTACTTCGCTTATTTTTCAAGATATTCATCTCACAAGGTTCAGACATACATGGCATCAGACATACATGGCGGCGGGCATCTTGGATTTTGACGTGGGTTGCACCCACACACCAAATTCGAATGCGGTCCTTCGCTTATGCACGCACGCACGCACGCACGCAAACACGCACGCCCGCACGCACACACGCACGCACGGACGGACGGACACACGGGCGGAGGGGAAAACCATAGTCCCCCTTTCGCTCCGCTGTGCGACGGGGGACAAAAACAATATAGCCTATTTTACTCCAGGGGGTCCCAGGATTACCCACCCAAAATTTCGTTGCGATCGGTTCAACCGTTTTTGCGGTACCTGGTAACAGACGGACAGACATTTGGTGAATTATATACAACTAGCAACGGTACCCGCCTTGTGGGCGGGGCTTCAATTGGGAGGCCCAAATGAAAAGGCTAAATATCAGAAATTGAAGGCTTTTTTTAAAATTTTAAACGATTTATATAAACATCCGTTAAATCATATCACACGCAAATCATCAAAATCTAAACAGTATTTGTAGAATTTCAATAAAAGCCACATCACTGTTCATATCAGTAAATATTATTCCATCGTGTTTGGAAAAACTGGAAATTTGGAAAAATTTAAAATTTGAAAATTGGGGAAAAAATTGAAAACACAATATAGCCTATTTTACTCCAGGGGGTCCCAGGATTACTCACCCAAAATTTCGTTGCGATCGGTTCAGCAGTTTTTGCGGTACCTGGGAATGGACGGACAGACGGACAGACAGACATTTGGTGAATTATCGTAAGATTAAAGATGATAGGTTTGGTTTCATGCAAAATCCAAGCAGGTTCATTATACGTATCATGATAACCACAAAAACAAATGTTTGTCCGAAGCTTTCCAGTTTATCGAATCTCTTATAGCCTAAGAATGCTGTTTTGTTAATCTCCTTTTGCAGTTCCATGGGCTTGCTCCACTAAAGCTTGAAAGGTTGAGCCCCATTGAAAAATCCTTACAAGCCAGGGCACCTGTCCGTTCATATTTCAGCCATCTCAAACGTCAAGGTGCCTCGGAAAGCCTGACGAATAGCCATGAAGCACGACAGGCAGACAGGGCAACGGAATACACCGAGATGGCAATGGTAAGGTCAACGCACCACACCTCACCTTTCACATTTATTTGCAGTAAATCTTCTTTCATTCCTATTCAGGACTGCAAGGATGGCTTAGATATAATGGGCAAACTTTCAAAATGTCTTCTCCTGGATTTGAACTCCAACAAATAATCAGGTGCAGAAAAAAAATCAATGTGGTACCCAGCTGTAAGAGGGTATTGCATCATGGAGCACATCATCATACTTTTGAAGGGATCGAAAATTATCGTTTCATCTGCTATCTCGAAGCTCACGATATCTATACTATAAAACAGGAGTGTCTGTCTCTCTGTCCGTCCGTCCCAAAACTACGCCCGCAGTTTTTGGGCTAGCCCCGCCAAACCTCCTGTAGAATATTTTGGGGTCCCAGCGGATGTTGTAAGGTAGGTAGGAGGTTTCATAAGTTCCTCAATAAAATTGTGATTTTGAAATTTGATCGTTACGGAGCTGCTGCCCATTCGGAAGTGAACAAGATGACGACGATTCGCTGGTTTGATAATATCTCAATACAATCGTGATTTAACATTATATTTTGATATTGTCGTGTTCCCGGGGTTAAACACCTCTGGGGACGGATAGCCGATCAAGCTTAAACTCCGAGGCGTTAAATCCAATGGTGGTGCGAATACGCGTGGGGATGAGGGCAGTGAAGGGTAGCAAAGCTCTTACCTGTAAGGATTCCCCTGGATGTCCTCGAACCACGATGATCAATTCAACCGACACCGAATTAAAATTCAACAATAAAAGGGTTTAATAAAATAATGCCAGGGGACAAAGAATGTACAGTAACTGAACTCCTAAACGGAGCGCCCCCATACGGACTCATAAAACAACATGAGGGGATAAATAAATGTGAAAATAATGCGTAGTGTTTGTGAGGTGCGTTTGCCTGCACTCCGCCTGGCGTCCGGGGCCGTCGAAGGTCCCGCGTCCGTGCGCGGGAAACACACTCCCTGGCATGAAGTCCGTTCGCCCGCCAACTGTAAATGTGAAACGAGCAGGGCCTCGTTCCGCCCTCTTCCCACAACGCTCCGAAGCCTCTCAGCGACCCCAGCCATCGTGTAGTCAGCACCAACAAACCAAGGATCTACGTCGCGTCCGCTCGCAATCGCATCCACAAAGTCAGGAACAGAGTGTGGTGTGTGAATGCCACCGCCAAGAGCGAGCCCGAACTCCTACCACACACAACGAGGACCCAGCACAAGCGGAGGGATCCAAACCGTTCGTTATGGATGTCAGGGCCAAGAGTGGAAATAAATGCGACCGCTCGCATCATCTCGGGACACAAAGAGCAGCAGTACCAACAGCGACAGGGAAGTGCGACCGTTCACAATCAAACCCAGCACAAGAGGTATAACTTCAACTGCTCGTGATGATGGCCCCAACGCAAGAGAGAAAATGTCGGGGACGCCGTTCTTTTGTTCCCCGGGCTCTTACATCACCTGATGATGTACGCGTGTGCTCCAATCCAAGAGTCCATCTCCTCGCTCTATGGCCGTCCTGGCCAATCTTTCCTCGGGTCGTGGCCACTTGCCGGCCTTTGTTGTCATGACCCGGTCGGTGGTATCATCGGTAGTTGAATGTCCTGTTTCCTGCCACTTCATTTAGTGTTATTTTTAGGTGTGGAGTGCATGATGGGTGTGGTGTGTGTTATAACAAACAAAGGAGAAATCACAGAGGCAATTTACATACAGGGGATGTACCCTTAACCCATACCTAATTAACATAACCCCACCCCTCGCCATGGGGACAAAGATACGACCTGACACGACATCCGGCCTGACTTATGCACATCAAGGTGGCTACACAACATACGGAGCACACTACCCTACACAATCCTACCTGGCACTAAGGTAATCCATTGCCTACCCCCTCACAAACGTAACAATATATTAATACTATAGTGTTAATTTGTGATTGGAATGTGATTGGATGTTTGGAATAAAAATATAGAGATATTGAGTTTAAAGGAGAATGATAAAATGACGTAAGGGTTTCCATCTGTGACATTCGCGGATTCCCCATTTGCAGTTTCAACATTGACTGGATATAGCAACATTCAGACTTGGTACGTTTCTTGTCCAAGTCCTTCATGAACCTGCTGTGTCAATGCCTGACATTCGACTGAAGATGGCACAGGAATGTGTAATTTATTGGTTCATCATTTCCCATTTGCCGTTATTTGCCCAAGTCATTCACGAACCAGCTGTCCATGTCTGACGTTCGACTGAAGGTGGCACAGGAACGCGTAATTTATTGGTTCATGGTTTAGCATTCAGCGTTTCTACATTGTTTGTTTGCTTTTGGCTTCCCACCTGTGCATAGCATGGGTACCTTGCTAGTGGTGGTATCTATCTATAATTCCAGCAATCTCTGTGTGTCTGTGTGTCTGTGTGTCTGTGTGTCTGTGTGTCTGTGTGTTTGTCTGTGACCGCTGTTTCTCGACAACCACGGGTCCGATATACTTGAAACTTGCCAGGTATATTGCTGGGGACCCGAGGATGTGCCTTTTCAAGGTTTTAAATTAATCGGACAAGTACTTACCGAGCTATGTCCAAAAAACGCTTCAACCAATCAGAGAGCAGCGAGCTATCACGTGTGCCGAACGTGGCGATCAGACTCTGCCTCGGACGGCACATTTGACAGCGTATTCATTTATTTCACGTTGGAAAACTATGTTGCCGTTAAACTATGTTTTAAAACGAATTCAAACTGCGATTAAATTAAAACGATTCATCGTAACTGCGATTTGCGAACTTCCGGACAGTGACGACTTCACTTCCGGCAGCCAATCACAGAACGCTTTGTTGCGTAGGCGTGGCCGATGTGAGACGAGCGGAGCTGAGCGCGTTACGAGCTGACCGCCATTACGGTACGTAATTCGATTTCTTATGCGCATTATTTCTCCCAATTCAGTCAGAGCGAAGGGCGGAAGCGAAGAGCGTTGTTTTTTTTGTTTACGGGCGTACGGGCGGGGTAGAGCGTACGGGTAGCGTTTTTTTTTTTTTTGGCAAGGAACGGGCACCCACGTACGGGCAATGCCCTAGTCTATCTATAATTCCAGTAATCTCTGTGTGTCTGTGTGTTTGTCTGTGACCGCTGTTTCTCGACAACCACGGGTCCGATATACTTGCAACTTGCCAGGTATATTGCTGGGGACCCGAGGATGTGCCTTTTCAAGGTTTCATATTAATCGGACAAGTAGTTACCGAGCTATGGCGATTTCTTTACCAAACTCCGCAAGCCGTTCGCTTTGGACCAAACCATTTCATGTAAATAGAGGGGGGGGATTGTCACCGTACTCGCAAGCCGTTCGCTTTGGACCAAACCATTTCATGTAAATAGAGGGGGGGGATTGTCACCGTACTCGCAAGCCGTTCGCTTTGGACCAAACCATTTCGCACATGGACCAAACCATTTCATGTAAATAGAGGGGGGGGATATAATTTTAGATATATATATAGTACGGGCATGCCCTAGTATTTTAAAAGGTTAGACTTTTGGCTGATATCACAGGCAAATAGACTTTAGGTGAAGCCAATCGTAATGCGAGTTTTTGTGTGTAGCCTAACAGAGAAAGCTTTTCGCTAAATTCTGGTATTTCAACTGCACTCCATATATCCAGCAGCAAAACCGTGGATTGCATTTTCCCGAAGCTCTGCACACTTGAGCTGATGCATCTCTTGAACTTTGAGGTCACAAGACAAAAGCTGTTTAAGTGCCATGGAACCTGGTGGAGGCAATTGGACAGTGAGCAAATATGTTGGAACTTTACTTGACCACAGGGTGTTTATGCAGAGTTTGGGCTGATCTTAAGAGAGGAGTTTTTTTGTTGTTGTTGTTGTTGTTGTTTTGCATACATGGGCGAGGCTCATGGAAGAGTTGTTCGCAGAATGAAAGTGAACAAAATGAAAAGGGGGAAACATCAACAGCAGTGAGAGTAAGAGTGAGTTAAAGAAGAGGGGGAGAAGGACGCATGGGGGTAAACAAGCTGAATGAAGCACAGCAAGATGAGGAAGGGGAAAACCGGGATGAAATAGGAAAGGAACAAATCAACCGATAACTAACAAACGAAGAAAGTTGAGAGAGGAGGAAGATTACAGTAACCTGGAAATGGGGAGTGCTTGGAATGGGGTAATTTGGGGGTAGAAGAGATCATGAGGATTGGGGGAGTGGGGTGACCTAAGGTAGTGGTGAACAGGTTGACAGGATGGCCAAGAGGTACACACACTAAGCTAAGCTGTCTAGCCTTGTGCTGCATCTGAACGAAGAAGTGATAAACAGGTGTCTTGAAGCCCTGCAGTGAATAATAGGACCGAACAGACGGGGGAAGTTCATTCCACAGGTGAGATAAAAGAGGAACAAATGAGTGGTGGTGAGCAGTGAACCTGGATTTAGGAGTTTAACAAGGAGAGGGTTACTTGCATACTATGTGCGCTCTGTGGATACCTGGGAGAGACAGAGCCAAGAGAGGTCTTGCACCCACGCAGAGGGTGCAAGACCAAAAAGGAGGCGTCAGAATACAGAGAGGCCACCAAACTCTCTGTGATGTGAGAGTAGCAGGCCGAGACACTCAGCTTCATCACGGGAGGTCCAAATTATTTTGACGGCCTTGCTTTTCACAGAATTAAGATGGGCAAAGTATGTGGCAGGGGCACCAGCCTAAAGGGGAGATCGGTAGGGGAAGGCGGGGCAAGTTGAGCATAGGGGTAAGTTGAGCCACCACCTCCCAGCCAGTTATGAATGAGCCAGACTTTGTGGTGGCGCCATCTATAGATGCCCCATTGCATAACTCCAAATTCTGCCATATTGTTTTCTAAATTGAAACAGAAACCAGTGTTGCAGAGGGAAAAATCCAATTTTCAGCCATAAAAGTAAAAAGGTGTAAAACAGGTAAGTTCACGTTTCTTCCATATGCAGCATAGATATAATATGGATATCAGATGACAATTGTTAGTCCAGGTATGTGTCTCCATTCTTGTCATAGACTTTAATACGATGGATGCATAGAATATGTGTGTATGTGGAGACATCTCAGAAAGTTCAGACTGGGGTAAGTTGAGGCAGACCCTACGGGGCAAGTTGAGCCATGGCTCAACTTGCCCCGTAGGGTCTGGCTCAACTTGCCAACTCATGTTGGTGGAGATAATAATAATTAGCATTTATAATGCGCTTTTCCCCAAAGGCTCAAAGCGCTTACAGAATACCATATTATTACCGTACCCCGGTCATTGGATACATTGCGAGCCTGCACCACACTGGGTGTACCATCTCCACACCCCAGGGAGCATTCCTTGCCGTGCTGCCATTTCAAGCGCTCCGAGCAAAGCTCGGGCAAATGTGCTGGCAAATCAAGATTTGTGCATTACATTGCTCGGGTTGATGTACTGAATGGAGAGGAATTTCAGTTTGAAGGTGTCTTCCTGCAGAAGGTTGCTGGAAAAGTTGGATCTGACAACCCAGTGTTTGTTCCAAACCCAAAGGATGAAGCAGGATTTGAACTCGAAGACATCGTGCGTAAGCTGCCACAGCCTAAGTGCGTTGGCAGTTCTGCCCGTTGTTCTGGACAGCTTGTGTTCAATTGTGACTTGTCAGTTTGGCAGCTTAATTGACTTGATTTCTGACATGTTTTAGTTTTAGTTCCAGATCCAAATGATGAAGCTGGCATTGATGAGCAAGATATTGTGCCTTAATTGCCACAGTCTGACTGTTGGCCTTTCTGGGTGTATTTGGGACACTTTTGTTTTATTGTGACTTAAAACTGTGGCAGCTGTTTTCAACTCAATCCAGCTGCCACATTGAATTGTAACCATGAACACAAGGCACATGTAAATATTTCGTTCAGTGTTGTAACAAGTAAATTAAATATTTTTCAGGCAGACCAATTTTTGTACTTCAGTTATCTTTATTTGGGGCAATGATCAACTATTTGGGATACTTTTTGTTTAATTGTGACTTGAAACTGTGACAGGTGGATTGAGTTGACTTTTCTTACCACAGTTGACAATCTTGTTTTTCTATGAAAGTGACTCAATTTGTTCGTAACTGATTACTATAACCATGAACACAAGGCAATCATTTCGTTCAGTGTTGTAGAACTTTACAACATTAAATATTTTTCTGGCAAAACAATGGTTTTCTACTTTAGTTATCTTTATTTGGGGCAATGATCAACTTACCCCTATGTGGTACAACTTACCCCAGAGGTTGGATCAACTTACCCCTCAGGCGGGGCAAGTTGAGCCATTTGGCCTCCGTTTTTTCAAAGGTCACAGTGACTTTCAGTGTGGGGATAGAAAGTAAGAACTAGCTACAAAATGTTTCCCAAGGATTAAATTAGAAGGCAAGATACTCATTTGTGCAAGATCATCAGTAAGTTCAGTCCGAACATTCCAAGAACAAAAACTGGCTCAACTTGCCCCGCCTTCCCCTACTCCATCAACCTGCGAATGAATTTCAGACCCGTGAAAGATTTTGTAAGCTGTTTTCCCATATTTATTTATTTTTCAATTATCTGCCTGGATTCCAAGGTGAGCTCAATGGAATACTGCTCTCCCCTCTGGGCTGGTGCTCCTGCCTCAGACCTAGCTCGTCTTCACGCTGTTGAAACCAAAGCATTCAGAATTATTGCAATCTCCCGCGATGAAGCTAACTACAAGGGCCTCTCACTCACTCACCGCAGGCAGGTTGGTGGTCTTTCCGTCTTCTACCGACTCCTCTCTGGCCTTGCCCCCCCCCCCCCCCCCCAGCTCTCTCTGGGCTCTGTCCCGCAAATATTCCTACAGGTCGCACAAGATCTGCCTGCAACCCTCTTATGGTTAAACTGCCAAAATCAAGACTCTCTGCTCACCTTCACTCCTTCATTCCTCTTTTCTCCCGCCTCTCGAACAAACTCCCTCACTCTGTCAATCCCACTCCACCCTCCAGGTCTTTAAAACAGCTGTTCACCACCATCTCTTATCTTCCCCCATCCAAAACCTTGATCTTTTCTACCCCCGCTAATTTCACCCCAATTCCACTTTTTTGAAATACCAACTTCTGTCCTGGAAGTCCTTGGTGTCCTTGTGTTTTATACTTCTCCCACCCCCCCCCCCCCCCCCCACGCCTCCTCCCCCAAACCCTCTCCCTCCCACACATCAGCCTGCTCTCAAATGTTGTGTGCTCCCAAGTGTTTGTGTGCTTCCCCTTCTCTCCCCATCTTGTCTTCCGCTCCCTCTTTTTATATATTTTGTTTGTCTGGTTGATTTGTTTGTGAAGTAAATGTCAGCTCTTTCACGAGCCTCGATTCAATATACAAAAAAAAAAGAAAAAAAAAGTAAACCCCATGTAAAGTTTTGACTTTTTCAACATATTTCAACATACAGCTATTTGATCTTCATTTCAACAATATTGATAGATAAAGGTGATATAATATAACAAATATCATGAAACATTTACATTTTGTAGTCCATTGTATAATTTAAATAAACATAAATGCAAATTTCACATGTGGAAAAAGTAAGTACACCCCTACATTTATCACTACTTCAAATACCTAAAATTAGAATCAGGTGCACCAGCTCAGGTGCAAATGATTAGAACATCGTTCGAGAGGATCTTGGAGGAACCTGTCATATTTAAACCTCAGATATTTCGTTTGGTTTGCTCTTTGTTGTTGAAGTGTGCGGCGTCACCATGCCTAGATCAAAAGATCTCTCTGAGGCCTTCAGAAAGAAGGTTATTGATGCCTATGAGTCTGGGAAGGGATTTAAAAAGATTTCCAAACAATTTGTACATCAATCATTCGACTGTCCGGAAGATCATCTACAAGTGGAGAAGATTCCAAACAACTGCCAACATGTTCAGACCAGGCCGCCCCAGCAAGTTCAGCCCGAGAGCAGACCGCAAAATGCTGAAAGAGGTCTCTAAGAAGCCCAGAATGTCGTCAACGGACCTACAGGTAGCTCTTGCCACTGTTGATGTCAAAGTGCACGAGTCTACCATTACAAAGAGGCTGCACAAATTTGATCTACATGGGAGGTGTGCCAGGAGGAAACCTTTGCTGTCCAGAAACAACATCAGGGCAAGACTAAAGTTGCCAATGAACACCTCGGCAAAGACCAGCACTTCTGGAACAATGTGCTCTGGACAGATGATTCAAAGGTAGAGCTATTTGGCCACAGTACCAGAAGACATGTTTGGCGAAAACCAAAAACAGCATTTGACCACAAGAACCTGATACCAACTGTAAAGCATGGTGGTGAAAATATTATGGTTTGGGGCAGCTTTGCTGCGTTAGGGCCTGGGCAGCTCACCATCATAGAATACACTATGAATTCTTCATTGTACCAGAGGGTGCTTGAGGATAATGTGAGGCCATCTGTCGGAGAGTTGAAGCTTAACCGAAGGTGGACCTTGCAACATGACAATGACCCTAAACATACCAGTAAATCCACCAAGGAATGGCTGAAAAGAATGAAATGGAGGGTTCTGGAATGGCCAAGTCAAAGCCCGGATCTAAAACCCATCGAGATGTTGTGGGGGGATTTGAAACTAGCTGTGCATGCAAGAAACCCCTTAAACATCGCACAGCTGAATGAATTCTGCATGGAGGAGTGGGCAAAAATTTCTCCCAGTCGATGTCAGAGACTGGGAGACAGTTATGAGAAACGCCTACTTGAGGTTGTTTCTGCCAAAGGGGGCAATACCACCGAAAAGAGCCAAGGGTGTACATACTTTTTCCACATGCGAAATTTGCATTTATGTTTATTTAAATTATACAACAGACTACAAAATGTAAATGTTTCATGATATTTGTTGTATTTTATCACCTTTATCTCTCAATATCGTTGAAATGAAGATCAAATAGCTGTATGTTGAAATATGTTGAAAAAGTCAAAACTTTACATGGGGTGTACTTACTTTTTCACGTGACTGTATATATATATATATATTGTTGTGGATTCGGGGGTCGGCGCTCCCCTTATCAAGGGGGGGTTAATACCCTTGTCTTTTAAGCTGGCCATCCCCCAATCCTGGAAATTATGACGTCACTTCCGGTCGGTGGTAATTCCGGTTGTAAGCCCAATTAGTCTTATTACCTAAGTACTACCACCAGCCGTAAAGCGAGGAGATAACTCCCACCCGAGCCGCAGCGTTAATGGATACGCCGAGCGAAGCGAGCCACGACTCGGGCCGTTAACAAATACTAAACCCGATTCCAAGCGGTTCCGAAATCGTGCCACAGGTACTCAATTGAAAGAAAAGACGGAGGCGATCGGATTAGGGAAAAACTAAGAAAGAACAGGTGAATTTATTAACAACCAAGAAGAAGAGGAAAGGGAAAGAATGTACAAGAAGAAGAAGAGCAAAAGGACACAGGGCAAGCTTAACTCTACAGTCTTACTTACAACCCCGGACAAACAGACAGACTCACACGGGATGGCAGCTGGCAGGGGGGGAAGGTCCAGGCAGATGGTTCTAGGCGATGGGATCCAGCTCCGGGTCCGCGGGCGAAGAATGGCAGGCAGCTTCGCGTATCGTTGGCGCGCGACCGGACCTTACATATGCGAGGGGCTGGACTGCTGCATACGTCTAGCGGGCCAAACGCTCTCTCTCTCCTGCACGGTCTGTATCAAACGGCAGTTCGTATCACACGAGGGTTCCCTGCCCAGTTCTTATTAGAATGTCCTCGCTCATGCAGTCTGCAGTTCTCCCAATAGCAACAGTCCCCTGCGCAGTTCGTGATATTCGAGCTCTCCCCACGCAGTCCTGAAAGCAGTCCTCGTGCTTGCGCTTATATAACGCGCTTTGAAATCAATGCGCGCTTCATAGAGACACACCCACCAGTGAGCTCACCTCAGCCCTGGTTGGATAGCGAGGGCTCACCGGCTCCGCACTTGACGGCTCGTTGACAGGGCCACGCCTCGTTCTTGGTGCTCCGCCCCCTTCTTCTCCAAGCTTGACCGCGTGCGTAATGGCGTTTGGAGCGAGGCAGCGAACGCTGCTGGGCGAGCAGAGGCGCGTAACACAATTTGGAGAGAGAGACTGGCAAAATGGACGGAATGGGGCCTATCTTATTTAATTAATGCAACACAGATTCAACTATTGGGAACACAGCCTTATCTGAAACACATACTAAAGAAATAACTGACAGTCCTATGGTGTCCTACGTGTTGCATATGGCCTAACTATGGGTGCGACCTTTGACCTTTTAAATGATGGAATATTTACAAGAAGTGATTATTTATTTACAAAGTGAGGGGCTCTTAAAACCACAACACTACACCCTCCTTTCCTCCAGGCCCATCCCGGGCCGAAACATCTTTAACTTAGTGTGGCACTTAGGTGTGGTTACCCTCTACTTTTAACCTCACCCTGAGTGTGACAGTTTTAACACTAAATATGTCCCGCCTGCTGCGTTGCATTCTCCCTAACAGACTCATGCCCACAGACTAACCGAATTGCGGAATTATTTTGAAACTACACATTTAGCCGGTGGGGAGCATTATTTACAAAAACACTACTATTTTGATTATTTACAACTACTACGCAGGACCTGTCTTTTGTGGGAAGAGAAAAAGATCTTTTTGAAAAGAGGAAAAATATTGCCATGCACTGCACCGATGCACCATACCATATGCACCCAAATCACAAAATGCACCAAAAGCACCAAAAAGCACCATCAAGCACCATCAAGAAAAATGCACAAAACACACATTTTAAAATAATAAAATGATGTCTTCTGATGTCTCTGCTTGTCTGCTGGGCCGCTGGTTCTGGTTGTCAATGGATCTTCTTCATCTTGATGTTATTTATAAATTTAAAAAATGGGCACAACCCGCGTCCGCTTTTTATTATTCAGGGCCAGCAGGGCCAACGTAGGTGGTCCACTGCATGGCATGGATGCCACTTTAAGAACAGTGGTCCGCAACCAGATACCGCTGGCCACAGTGGCCAGTCCCAGCAGAGACGCCAGGCCACAGTACGTGTGGTCCATAAGGTGGTGCTAGGCCACAGAACGTGTGGTCCATGAGTGGTGCCAGTGTGGTCCATATGGTGCATCAGTGCAGGCCGGAGGCAGCGAAGGTGCGGGCACACAACTACGGTCACCTGCGCACTCCCCCCGGGCCCAAAAAAAAAAACAAGTCCATGAGTGGGGGAAGGAGGACAAGCAAAGCAGCGGGCAAGGGCGCAAGGGTACACATTAATACAAGATCATGCAGACATGAAGGGCGCGGGAGAGCGAGCTAAGAAAGCTCATCCCTATCGTTCGTCACCCCCCATGTCGCCTATTCTACCCTTGCCCCTACCCCGTATTTACACAATTTACAAGTTACAAATTCCATCTCTACGTTTTGTCCTTCCCATCCCCTCTAGTTCCAAATTCATCATCAATCCCTCCCAAGAAGGAAGGGATGGAATATAAACAATGCCCCCCCGCACCCCCCACGTCATGATGCGTCTTACATCCAAACATTTGCAAAATCATGGTGTGGAGTTATAACACCTTGGTGAGTGGATGCGGATGGTGTGAAGAGATTTTCTCCTACCTAAATTCTAAATGGCATTAACTCAGTTTACACTACCCGGGGTCTTTCCCTGCCAAACCATTGGCCATCTTACACTATGTGGTTCTAAAAAACCAATTCCCATTGACCATACTGTGGTGCTAACCAATTTGGGGTCTCACTCCCCCGATTCTTTCCCCCTGTGCCCTCGCACAATTTCCGGGCTGGGTCGTGTGGCTCACCAGCAGGTCCGCTCACCTGCACACCTCCGCCACTGTACGTTGCCACCCGAGCTTACCTGCTCCTCACCCTAACCTACCTGGGGAAGGCCCTCCCTGGCGCTTACCCCTTCGGTGCCCTCTCTGGCACTGGGCTACCGGGGTCCGTCCTCCGGATCCTCGGGCCCCGCTGAACTCTAACTCTGGACTCTAACCTGGCTCCCAGAGCCTACCTGTGGCCTCACCTGGCCGACAGACTAACAGTGGCGGAGTGCCCAACCAACCATTCTCACTAACAGGCCACACGCCCAGCCATTTCACTCCACTAATGCACCCATCAAGCAGTACTCTGCTACTTTCGCACCACAGATGTCAATATCCAACCACAATTTACCTACTCCCTCTACCTACTTTTAAACTACCCTCCCCGGGTATTCGTGAAGGGGTCCATCCTTCCCCCATCCACTCCTTCGCACCATACACTCCACTCCACATATTCCACACTCCCACGTCACACCATTCATTCCAGACCATTTATTCCATCCAACCATTCTCCATACACCTGCACTTCACTTGCACACCTTGCAAGTCAATCAGTCCATGCACAATCACACCCATCCTCAATACTCTGCTCAATACACTTTCACTTCTCCAAACCATTGCCTTATTTCATCACCAGCACTACCAGGAACTTCCATACCAATTCCTCATTTCATCACCCTAACTACAAACACACTGCATCATTTAATCTACCTGGTTTTCCCTCTAACTTAGTGCTTCCCTGTCATCCCTTATACTATTGCACATCCCACGTCATTATCATCCATCTACTCTACCTACGTCCCCACTACCTGTACAAATGTCACTACTTAAATCTAAAGTCACCTATGGTCATTACTAAATTCTATCAATATATCCTAACCCTCCCAGGCTAGTTTTCACAGCCACCCCATAAACTATAGCTCCTTTGCCCAAAATGGTGAGGTGAATGGTAAAACTACCATTCGCCATCACTACTGCTACCATCACTATCGCTATCACAGTCAACTACACTTGAGCCTCTCGGTGCGTCATTACATCATCAAAGCTCGGCTTCGCAAAGCCGAGCAATGAATTCGGGTGGTTTGGTCTACTGTAGGTTGGGTCCGTCCGGCATTCGGATTCAGGGGAGGAGGTTTTGTCGGGCCAAGACTCCAGGCACCATCTCGGCGCAAGGCCTTGCGCTCCCAAGCGCGATGGCCCAGCCTTGCCCGGCCGGAGCGCCGCCACCACAAGGAGGCACCGCTCTGAACCCTTCTCCTTCCCCTCGAACCGGGCCGCCCGCTTTGCCTGGCAAAGCGCAGCACCGACCGTGCAGGGCGGAGCCCGGCCCGAATCGTGCATGGCGCTCCATGCAGGAGCGACACGGCTACGATCCCGGCCGGCCCCCGCAGCACACAAAGCGCACCACGCCCCGAAAGCTCACGTCGGCTAAACGTCGGCCTAAACGCTAACCCGTTTAACGTCGATGCCCGACTCGCATGCTCACATCCACACGCGACTCTTCCCATACTCACACATCCAGGTGTCTCCATACACTCCGTTATTGCACTTTCTCTTGCCTTCTCTTCCGCTCCACACTCAGGTGCACACCACTCGCTGCTTGCCCACTCCTTTGTTACACACCTCTCCTCCGTTACGTACTCTGTAACGCTCCCGGGTGTGCACTTTTGCATCCACCCACTCAGCGCACACCTACCCACGGGTGTGCATTCCCTCGTCGCACACCCAATCACACACTCCGGTGTGCTCTCCCGCACATGCTCCACATCCATCCCAGGTGTGCATTCTCGCACACGCTCCTCATCCATATCCATCTCACCCTCTGTATCACTCTCACTCCCACACATACACTCTGATGTGCATCCATTCTCACCCTCGGTAACACACTCGCGCTCCAGCGCCATTCGCACACGCGCACCATTTCTACTCACACAGTGCACCACGGACCTCCGACAAACGCCTGGGGTACGCTGGGATCCCAAGCGCGCGAAAATTCTTTTTGCGCTGAACACTTTCTCGCAAAACCTCTTAGCACCATATATCACCCAGCTTACCTTGGCGCTTCCTCTTCTTCGCTCCAACACCTGTAAACTTTCATTGGGGTTAAGCATGGCATCATGGTCTCGATACAGACTTTGCACATTTTCCATTTCTTCCTTCCACGAGTGCTTTTCTACGTCCGCTGTCTTTCCAATTTCCACTATTTGTTTGATTATTTCTTTTCCTTTAATTTCAATATCTTTTCACTCGTCGACCGCTGGCGCTAATAAAATCAAAATCTCTACTTCGGCGGCCGCCGGCTTCCCCATACCCCGGGTCGCGATCTCTATACCTGTCCACGTATCTTCGCTTTGCTCCAACTCGCTTCTCCCGCGCTCCTCTAGCCGCGTTACTTCGTCGCGTACCCGTGTGCCTTTCCCGCCCAACTCGCGGTCTCTCTCCCTCTCAAATTCCTTTGCTTCATACCTGGCCTGCCCCCTCGCTAACCCCTCATTAATTTCTCGGGCTTGGCCAACCACGTCCTTCAATTTGCCCCCTAATCTGCTTCCGAATCCCCCCAATTTGCTTCCTAGCCCCCAATTTGACCTCCCAATTCATTCCTCAACCCCCAATTTGGTCTCCCATATCATTTCTTAACCCCCCAATTTGGCTTCCCAATTGCTCACTCTGAGCTTTCGTCTCTTCCTTTTGGGTGTCTAATTTACCATTTATTTTATTCATTTCATTCATGAGCTGCGCCATGAAGGCTTGCATGTCGCCCACCCCCATTTGCGCAGCGGGCGCGGCCCTCGTCACCATGTGCGAGGCTCCGCCATTTTGTGCACCTGCAACCCCCACTACCGCACCTTCTTCGCTTTCCTCCTCCATTACTCCCACCTCTTCCCTGGGGTCCTGGGTTGACTCTAACTCCTCACTTCCCCCCACCGGCATCCGATCGCCTTGATCATCCATAGCACGATTATAATTTGGTTTTTAATAAAAAATTTGGCCACTCGAAATTTTGACGCATTTTTTTTTTTTTTAAGATGGTATAAAAATTTGGATCAGGTCCAATCCCACTCCTGACACTAGTCAGGCAGATAGGTGTAACAATTGTGGGTTTATACGTACAAGCATGAAATTTGGCACAGTCATAGATAATAGTCTAATGAATAATTCCAGATATGGACCCACCGCGAAAACGAGAGAGTACAGACTTCCTAGAAGAGAGTACAGACTTGCTGCGGCTGGACACAAGAGACATTGCTGACCCAACTGTTGTTTCTACTGTTCAACAGGCTGAGGAGATAGGTAAGCAACAGTACAAGACCTTCGTAGCAGACCGTCTACTGGAGCGAACCGTACCTCTTACTGAGCCAATAAAGAAGAATAAACTCCCATTGTTTAGTCGATCGTCTCCAAGAGAGAAATCCAAGACAAGTTTGCAAGTAACTTCGCTAAAGAGTGACTGCTCTTTATTCTCAAGACTCTACATTGCGTCTCAAACACGAGATGGTGATCTTGCAGAATTTTTCCGCCATGAAAACCAAGCATGTCCCCCGTCTTTATCTCAGCTTGGGAAGTTACGACTGGGAACCAAATCAGATCTATTGGTGTGTCTAGAGAGTTGCGCAGAGGTCAGAGGTGATGCTCCAAAACCAGGTACTGATGTCACTATCCTTGACGGGGCAGTGTTGGTGAACGTTCTGAAACCAGTTGCTGCCAAAACCTTTGATGATTATGCGCTGAAAGTATTCTTGCCACACATACAAGGTCACTTGCAAAGAGCCTGTCGTGTGGATATAGTCTGGGACCAGTACCGTGACAACAGCCTGAAATCTCAAGCCAGGGACAAACGTGGGAAAGGCATTCGAAGGAGAATTGATGGATCCACTGTTCTTCCAGGAAATTGGCAGCAGTTCCTGAGAATTGATGCAAACAAAACAGAACTGTTTGCCTTCTTGACAAAACACATCACACATCTTGTATCAGATAAGCAGATAGTCACCACGGATGGTTCAGATGTGACGTGCATTCCCGCACGCGACACCAGTCATCTTGCCCCATGTGACCATGAGGAGGCTGATACACGAATGATGATACATCTCGCGGATGCAGTCCGTGATGGATTTCAGAAAATTCTTCTGCGTACGGTGGATACAGATATAGTGGTATTGGCTGTGGCAGCAACAACCAAACTCAAAATCCAGGAGCTTTGGGTGGCCTTTGGGACAGGCCAGCACTTCAGGTATATTCCAGCACATGAAATTGCAGCATTCCTCGGACCAGATAAGTCACAGGCCCTCCCGATGTTCCATGCATACCCAGGGTGTGACACAGTCTCGTAATTTAATACACGGGGCAAGAATACAGCCTGGGATACCTGGAAAGTATTTGACGAATTGATGCCAGCGTTAGTTCATCTCTCCACGGGGACAGCAGACATCTCTGATGACGTTGTGGCAGTGCTCGAGCGGTTCACCATTCTTCTCTACGATCGCACCAGCAATCTCGTCAACATAGACGAAGCTCGACAGGCACTCTTCACGAAGAAAGGACGAGCCATGCAAGCTATTCCCCCTACCAGAGGAGCCCTGGTACAACAAATCAAGAGGGCTGTGTACACGGGTGGCCACTGCTGGGGAAACATGCTCAAGGTTGTTATGGATCTGCCCTCACCTGGGGATTGGGGATGGATCGATCCCCACAACTGGAAACCCCTGTGGTCCATGCTTCCTGAAGCCAGCATTTCATCAACGGAGCTGATTTGTTGTAAATGCAAAAAGGGTTGCAAGGGACGATGCAAGTGCAAACAAGCTAGTTTGAAATGTACCGCTTTGTGCCAGTGTGGTGGAGAAAATTGTGACGTATAAACAAGATCAAACTGGAACTATCTAGTAATATAAGTTACCGTAACAGTGCTTGGTGGGTTAATTGACATTGCTGGCAACAAAAATGCAAATTGTGGTCATTTGGAGAATACAATTATGGCATATATGTGTATCTAGAGTCATTTCATTAGAACATAAAGAAGCATTTGTGTCGTCCGGTAAAAAATAATCGCGGTCAAAACGGCCATTTTGTAAAATGGCCGCCATGGCTACCATAGGACGTTTTCGCGGTGGGTCCATATCTGGAATTATTCATTAGATTATTATCTATGACTGTGCCAAAGTTCATGCTTGTACGTCTAAACCCACAATTCTTATGATGGATACACCTATCTGCCTGACTACACCAATTGTTGTGGATTCGGGGGTCGGCACTCCCCTTATCAAGGGGGGGTTAATCCCCATGTCTTTTAAGCTGGCCATCCCCCAATCCTGGAAATTATGACGTCACTTCCGGTCGGTGGTAAGTAGGGTTGTACGCCCAATTAGTCTTATTACCTAAGTACTACCACCGGCCGTAAAGTGAGGAGATAACTCCCACCCGAGCCACAGCGTTAATGGATACGCCAAGCGAAGCGAGCCGCGACTCGGGCCGTCAACAAATACTAAACCCGATTCTAAGCGGTTCCGAAATCGTGCCACAGGTACTCAATTGAAAGAAAAGACGGAGGTGATCGGATTAGGGAAAAACCAAGAAAGAACAGGTGAATTTATTAACAACCAAGAAGAAGAGGAAAGGGAAAGAATGTACAAGAAGAAGTAGAGCAAAAGGACACAGGGCAAGCTTAACTATACAGTCTTACTTACAACCCCGGACAAACAGACAGGCTCACATGGGATGGCATCTGGCAGGGGGGGGGGGAGGTCCAGTCAGATGGTTCCAGGCGATGGTATCCGGCTCCGGTCCAGGCTCCGGGTCCGTGGGCGAAGAACGGCAGGCAGCTTCGCGTATCGTTGGCGCGCGACCGGACCTTACATATGCGAGGGGCTGGACTGCTGCATACGTCTAGCGTGCCAAACGCTCTCTCTCTCTCCTGCACGGTCCATATCAAACGGCAGTTCGTATCACACGAGGGTTCCCTGCGCAGTTCTTATTAGAATGTCCTCGCTCACGCAGTCTGCAGTTCTCCCAATAGCAACGGTCCCCTGCGCAGTTCGTGATATTTGAGCTCTCCCCACGCAGTCCTGAAAGCAGTCCTCGCGCTTGCGCTTATATAACGCGCTTTGAAATCAATGCGCGCTTCATAGAGACACACCCACCAGTGAGCTCACCTCAGCCCTGGTTGGATAGCGAGGGCTCACCGGCTCCGCACTTGACGGCTCGTTGACAGGGCCACGCCTCGTTCTTGGCGCTCTGCCCCCTTCTTCTCCAAGCTTGACCGCGTGCAGAATGGCGTTTGGAGCGAGGCAGCGAACGCTGCTGGGGAAGCAGAGGCGCGTAACACAATTGGAGAGAGAGACTGGCAAAATGGACGGAATGGGGCCTATCTTATTTGATTAATGCAACGCAGATTCAACTATTGGGAACAGATCCTTATCTGAAACACGTACTAAGGAAATAACTGACAGTCATATGGTGTCCTACGTGTTGCATATGGCCTAACTATGGGTGCGACCTTTGACCTTTTAAATGATGGAATATTTACAAGAAGTGATTATTTATTTACAAAGTGAGGGGCTCTCAAAACCACAACAATATATATATATATATATATATATATATATATATATATATATATATATATATATATATATATATTGTTGGGGAGATGAGGACTGTATTTTTTTGATTGTGTGCTGTATTATTATTATTATTGTTTATTCTGCGCCCCCCTACCTCCGGAGCTGTGTAAAGGTGAAAGGGCATCCCATAATTAGTCCACAAGCATACACGTCAGCCAAATAATAGAATACCCCTGGTTGATAGTTATCTCTTATTCTGTGTTTTAGAGTAAGGCTGTGTCTCCCATTAATTGAAGTACTCCATTGCACCAGTGAAAGAGAATAGATCCCCTTTCATTCCCATCCCCAAAATCTCCATTTCCTTTTACATCCCCTTTCGTCATTGCCAAGCCTCGATTCTCAATTACCTCCCCTCCAAAACCACCATTGAACATGTGCTCGAATCGGAGAAGAAAGGCGTGCCCGCCCGTTGTCATCAAGGGCGGAGCCAGAGGGTCGCGCGACCAACCAGGGCCGAGGTGAGCACCCCGATGGGCGTGTCCAAAAGGCCGGCGGCTTAATCGCCGGAGACGCTATAAAAAGGCGCGCACGCAAGAGTCGTGAGTTGGTCGTCAAGAGAGTCGTGAGGAGTCAGTCAGTGGAGTCGGTGGTCAGTTGGTTGCGTTGGTTGCGGTGAGGAGTCGGTGGTGGTGGTCAGTTGGTTGCGTTGGTTGCGGTGAGGAGTCGGTGGTAAAGAGTGAGCGGACCAAGAAAGAGTTGAGGGTTTGGACCAGACGAGTCGGACAAGGCCTGGCAAAGCACGCGACGTCCACAGCAGCCACAACAGCAGCTTGGGGGCCTGAACGGCGGTTTGGAGCAGGGCCGTGAAGGAATGGCGGCTGCTAAACGCGCCGGTTGTGCTGCAGGACCCCCTTGGACCTTCCTCTCCCTCCAGCCATCCACCTCCTGCCTTTCCATCCGTCTTGTGTACGTGAGTTTGTTCTGTTTGTCTTGTCCCTGGGTTAATTAAGTCTGTATAAGTTAATAATTGCACTGTGTCTCTGATTCTTCTGTATATTATTTTATTATCTTTCCTTCTCCTTGGTTACTTTGAGCATGTAAATAGTAGGAATAAATTTAGTAGTATTTCCAACCTTTTTGTCTTCTTCTTCTTCTTCTTCACATCCGTGTCGCCTTTGTCTTTTCCCTATTGAATAGCTGCGGTGCGATCCGGCCAAAGTTCTGGGTGAATCGGGTTCTAATCGGGGAGTAACTGTTCGGTCGCGGAGCCTTCGCTCGGCAAAGTAACATCCTAAACCACGATCAGTAACAATTGGTGTCTGGGAGTGAGATTCGGGGCCCGAACCAAATTTTTAAAACATCTAGAAAAAATTTGGTCAAAATTTGGAGCGGACGAAATTTGTTTTGTTTTAAAGCAAAACCCGAATTTTTAAATCGCGCCATGGCTGGTCAAGGCGACGGGATGCCGGTGGGAGAGATAGACGGGGTGGAATCGACCCAGGACCTCGGGGAAATGTATGTGGAGGAAAGGGAGGAGGAGAAAAATGGCAATGTGGTTGCGGAGGTTTCAGACGCACAAAATGGCGCTCTCGCGCACGTGGTTGAGGGGGCCACGGTCGCGGAACCAATGAGCGCGGCCCAAATACAAGCCTTCATGGCCCAATTCATGGTGGAAATGCAGAAAAAAAACGACAGTATGGAACAAATGGAAAACAGAATAAGGGCTAATAGTGAAAAAATGGAAGACAGAAGGAGGGCTGATAGTGAAAAAATGGAAGACAGAAGGAGGGCTGATAGTGAGCGATTGGAAGCCAGAATGGGTGAGCAAATAAGGAACGAAGCGAGGGCTCAGAGTGAGCAATTGGGGGTAATGAGGGACGAAGCGAGGGGTACCGGTGAGGAATTAGACAAGAAATTTGAGGGGTTAGAGTTAGACAATGGGATAAAAGAGGTGAAAAATGGGTTAATGGGGTTAGAAAATAGGATGGAACACAAATTGCGGGAAATAGGGGAGCAATCCGCCCGGGAAATCGAACAGATGGGGAACCAGATAGAGGAGGTGAGAATCGGGGTAGAAACCAAACTGGATGCTCAGAGGGATGAATTGGGACAGATGAGGGTGGCATCTACAAAGGAGATGGAGGAGATGAAAGAGGAGATACGACGAGGTGTGGGTGAGGAGGTCTCGGGGCTACGCGAGGAGGTAAAGCGAGGTGAGAAGCGTATGGAGAAAGAGGTGAGAAATAATACGGCTAGGTTACAAGGGGGAATAGAAGATCTGACGGAGGAGGTGGAACAGCTGACGGAGGGACAAAAAGAACTAGTGGAGCAGGTTCAAAAGAACACTGCGGTACTAGGAGGGTTAAAGGCGACACAAAAAGAAATTAAAAACGAATTAATAGCGACACAGAGGCAATGTCGGATGGTACGGGAGGAACTGACAATGAGGGTGGACGAGGTGACAGAGATAATGGAGACAAAGTACCGGCAGGTGAGGATGCACATAGAGACGGTCACGGTAGCCTTAGAGGACGAACTTGAGGAGACGCACCGGGAAATAAAAGAGGTGAAGCAAAAATTAGAGGAAGTGGAAGAAGAGGTGAGTGAAATTAAGAAGGGACGGACAGAAACTAAGAGAGAAATCCAGGAGGAGGTAATGGAATTGGTACAAGGTCGGTGCTCAACTCATAATGTGCTGCTCACTAACCAAATAAAGAGTTTGCAGGTGGCAAAGGAGGTGCGGAGACGAGGTGCCAAGGTGAGTGGCGAAATATTCGGCAATGTATATGATGTGAGGAAAGCTTCAGTCGGCTTGGGGATTGGTTTGGATCCGGGTGTTCGTGAGAGGCCGTTGGTGAAGTGTGCGACAGGTCTGGTGTGCGAAAAAAGAGGTGTGCGAGAATGTCCGACCATGGGGTGTGTGAGGAAAAAGTGCGCGCCGACCAGTGAGTGTGCTGTCGAGAGTGAGTCGGTCGTAGCGCGTGTGCGAGGGGGTACATGGAAGCGCGGTGTGGTAAGTGTTACGGAGGAAGTAATGAAAGAGTGTGCGCAAGAGGATGCGCGAGAAAGGTGTGTAACGGACAGGTGCATGGGGAAAGAGTGCGCTGTCAAGAGTGAGGGAGAATGCACGCCAGTGGTGAGTGTTACAGAGGAAGTAACGGGAGGGTGTGCGCAAGAGTGTGCACGAGAAAGGTGTGTAACGGACAGGTGCATGGGGAAAGAGTGCGCTGTCGAGAGTAAGGGTGAGTGCGTGACCGAGAATGGAGGTGAGAGTAGTGAGAGTGACACGGAGCGTGAGTTGGTTGTGACAGGTGAGCGAGGATGTACACCTGGAATGGAAGGATGCACACCTGGAATGGTAGAGCGTGTGTGGGAATGCACACTTGAGTTGGTCGTGAGGCACGTGGTTGGGTGTGCGAATGAAAGCACACCTGTGATTGTCACAGAGGAGGTGACCGAGGAGGGGGCGCGAAGAGGTGTGTTGGTGAGGTGTGCGAGCGACGAATGTGTGCCAAGGTGTTCGGTGGTCAGGTGTGTGACCAAGTCTGTGAGCGGAATGAGTGTACCGAGGTGTGTAAGGAAAGGTACGAGGAGCATGGGAACAGCTGGAGGTATGAGCAAGAAAGGGGTAGCGTATGCATGTAAGCATCCAGGTGAGGCATCGACGGTAACCGGGTTAGCGGTTAGAGCGACTTATAGCCGAATCGGGCCCTCGGTGCGTGCCGGGCTTCGCGTGCCGCGAGAACCAGCGGGGATCCGAGCCGCGGCGGGTTCGATAGGACCGCCGTACGCGATCCACGCTGGGCCTCGCTTGGAACGGCCGCGTCCGGGCTCCACTAGGCGGAGCGGGCAGCCCGATAGGAAGGGTCGTCATGGCGACCACTTTTTATTGAGACGTGCCGGCAGGTCGAGATCGGGACATTGGATGGCTCCACGCCGAGGTGGTGCGTGGGATCTCGGCCCGGGTAAGCCCCCGTCCCTGCACCGAGTGCCGGACGCATCCAGCCGCCGGCACCAAAGAACCCGTATTCATTGCTCGGCTGTACGAAGCCGAGCTTTAGAAGGGAATTGGCGCACCGAGAGGATCTAATAAGTAGACGGGTGATGAGGATAGTGTTTTGGCCCCGAAATTAGAAAAAAGCAAAATTTGATGATGGGTACGGTGATTAGCGGTAAATGGCAAATTTTTGATTTGTTGGATTTGGACGAGCGAAATTGATAGGACCTCCCCGATGTGGAGGGATGGAAAATACACCATCCCTCACAAGTGGGGCAAATGCGCTATAGTTTATGGGGTGTATGGCAGTGAAAACTAGCCCGGGTGGGTTAGGATATATCGTGTGTAGGGATCTAGCGAAGATGACCTTAGGTAACGTTAAGGTTTAGTTAGTGACTGATACCTGTAGTGGGGACGCAGGTAGATTAGTGTGGATGATAATGACGTGGGAGCGCAATAGTTTAAAGGGACGACTGGGAAGCGCAAGTTTCAGAGGGGAGTAGTTAGCTGAGATGATGCCGTGTGTTTGAAGATTGAACAGGTGTGATTGCACAGGTGTGCAACTGAACAGGTGTGTGGAGCAGTGTATGAGTGAGTGATGATGATGGGTATTGTGATGACCAAATGGTCCAGGAAGAAAGGAGGGTGCAGGTGGCACCAGGTGTGAGGGCACAGGTGTGCAACAGCAGGTATGGAGAATGGTAGTGTGGAATAAATGGAGTATTGGAATGGATGGTCGTGGAGTGAGTATGGTGGAAATTGTGGAGTGGAGTGGATGGTGTGAATGGGGGAAGAATGGACCCCCATCACGAATACCCGGGGCGGGTAGTGTAAGTGTTAGGTAGAGGGTATAGGTAAATTGTGGTTGGATATTGGCATCTGTGGTGCGGGTGAAAGAATGGGCTTTGGATGGGTGCATTA
Organism: Myxine glutinosa; assembly: GCF_964187855.1. NCBI lineage: Eukaryota > Metazoa > Chordata > Myxini > Myxiniformes > Myxinidae > Myxine > Myxine glutinosa. The sequence continues at coordinate 79,601,705 of NC_136261.1, read as the reverse complement.
GTGTTGTGGAAATGGCTGGGCGTGTAGCCTGTTAGTGTGTGTAGTTGGTTGGGCACTCCACCACTGTGAGGATGTCGGCCAGGTGAGGCCGCAGGTGGGCTCTGGGAGCCGGTAGTAGTTGTTGTGGATGGGGCCCGAGGATCCGGAGGACGGACCCGGGTAGCCCAGTGCCAGAGGGCACCGAGTGGGGTGACAGAGCCAGGAGGGGTCTTCCCCAGTTAGTTAGGTTAGGGTGAGGAGCTAGGTAAGCTCGGGTGGCAACGACAGTGGTGGAGGTGTGCAGGTGGGTAGACCTGCTGGGAGAGCTACACGTCACAGCCCAGAAATTGTGCGAGGGCACCGGGAGATGAATCGGGGGAGTGAGACCCCAAATTGAGAAGCACCACAGTTTGGTCAATGGGAATTGGTTTTTAGAACCCATAGTGTAAGTTGGCCAATGGATTGGCAGGGAAAGACCCCGGGTAGTGTAAAGTGTGTTAAAATCATTTAGAGGATAGTGAGGATGAAGGATCTCCTCGCACCATCTGCATCCACTCACCTGAGGTGACAGGAACTCCACACCATGCCATGTTTGATTATTTTTTATGATGCAAATGTTTGGATTGTGAGACGCATCATGACGTGGGTGTGACATTGTGCTTTGATGTTCCATCTCTTCCTCCTTATGAGGATTGATGATGAATTTGGTGATGGCAAATTTTGAAGTAGAGGGATTGTGGCGACGAATTTGGTATAGGGGAAATAAGGGGAAGACGTGACGGTAGCGACGGATTGGTAATGTGTAGATTTTTGTACATATGGGGTAAGGGCAAGGGTAGTGTAGGTGACAGGGGGGTGACGTACGGTAGGGACGAGCTTTCTCACTTCGCCCTCCGTACGCATTTCGCCTTGCATTGCCTTATTGATGTGTACCCTTGTGACCTTACCACTCGCTCATTTGTCTTTCCCCTTTTGTCTCCCACATGACCTGTGCGCCATTGGGCGCCGAGGGGAGCGTGCGTGGGTCGGCCATTGTGCGCCCGAAATTCCCAGAACCAGCTGTCTGCATCGATGCACCACATTATGGACCACATGTCTGTGGCCGAGCACCACTTATGGACCCCATGGGTTGGGGCATGGCCCCTCTGCTGGAACCGGCCATGAGGGCCCGAAATCTTGCTGGCGGACCTTGGCCACAGGGCACCGATGCCCCACAGGTGAACCACACGTAGTCGGCCCCTGTGGGCCATAAATAAAATAAAAACGGACACGTTAGGTGCATTCTTTTATTGCAAATAGGCCGCCAGCAAGGGGAGAATGACAACATCTGGAAGACCAAATAATAATAACCAGCAGAGGGAGCCGAAGAGCAAGAGATCACCTGCAGGGTTAGGGGTTGTTGGTTTTATTTTCTTGAACTATGGTGACTGCACCGATTGGTGCTTGAGGGTGTGTATTGGTGCGTTTTTGGGTGCTTTCATGGTGCATTGATGCAGAGCAGACTGTCTCCCCCCCAGAAAGAACAATCACAGGTCCTGGGTTAGTTTTGTAAATAAAAATAGCGTCATTGTAAATAATGCTCCCCACCGTCAGTGTATAGTTTGAAGACCATTCCGCGATTCGGTTAACTGTGGGCGTAAGTCTGTTAGGCAGGGTGCAATGGAGCAGCGGGACACATTTATTTATGTTTTAAAACTGTCGCACTCAGGGTCAGGTTAAAAGTAGAGGGAACTACACCTACGTGTCACACTAAATAAAAGTTGTAGGCCCGGGGCTTGCCTAAGAGGAGGAGGGTGCAGTGTTGCGGAGATGAGGACTGTATTTTTTTGATTGTGTGCTGTATTATTATTATTATTGTTTATTCTGCGCCCCCTACCTCTGGAGCTGTGTAAAGGTGAAAGGGCATCCCATAATTAGTCCACAAGCATACACGTCAGCCAAATAATAGAATACCCCTGTTTGATAGTTATCTCTTATTCTGTATTTTAGAGTAAGGCTGTGTCTCCCATTAATTGAAGTACTCCATTGCACCAGTGAAAGAGAATAGATCCCCTTTCATTCCCATCCCCAAAATCTCCATTTCCTTTTACATCCCCTTTCGTCATTGCCAAGCCTCGATTCCCAATTACCTCCCCTCCAAAACCACCATTGAACATGTGCTCGAATCGGAGAAGAAAGGCGTGCCCGCCCGTTGTCATCAAGGGCGGAGCCAGAGGGTCGCGCGACCAACCAGGGCCGAGGTGAGCACCCCGATGGGCGTGTCCAAAAGGCCGGCGGCTTAATCGCCGGAGGCACTATAAAAAGGCGCGCACGCAAGAGTCGTGAGTTGGTCGTCAAGAGAGTCGTGAGGAGTCAGTCAGTGGAGTCGGTGGTCAGTTGGTTGCGTTGGTTGCGGTGAGGAGTCGGTGGTGGTGGTCAGTTGGTTGCGTTGGTTGCGGTGAGGAGTCGGTGGTAAAGAGTGAGCGGACCAAGAAAGAGTTGAGGGTTTGGACCAGACGAGTCGGACAAGGCCTGGCAAAGCACGCGACGTCCACAGCAGCCACAACAGCAGCTTGGGGGCCTGAACGGCGGTTTGGAGCAGGGCCGTGAAGGAACGGCGGCTGCTAAACGCGCCGGTTGTGCTGCAGGACCCCCTTGGACCTTCCTCTCCCTCCAGCCATCCACCTCCTGCCTTTCCATCCGTCTTGTGTACATGAGTTTGTTCTGTTTGTCTTGTCCCTGGGTTAATTAAGTCTGTATAAGTTAATAATTGCACTGTGTCTCTGATTCTTCTGTATATTATTTTATTATCTTTCCTTCTCCTTGGTTACTTTGAGCATGTAAATAGTAGGAATAAATTTAGTAGTATTTCCAACCTTTTTGTCTTCATCTTCTTCTTCTTCACATCCGTGTCGCCTTTGTCTTTTCCCTATTGAATAGCTGCGGTGCGATCCGGCCAAAGTTCTGGATGAATCGGGTTCTAATCGGGGAGTAACTGTTCGGTCGCGGAGCCTTCGCTCGGCAAAGTAACATCCTAAACCGCGATCAGTAACAATATATATATACACACACACACAGTCCAATTTTAAAGTGTTTTTCTTTTCCAAAGATGAGGCCAAACTTGAGTTGCAGCTCTGGTTGGACACAGCATGGAGACATGTGCTTCCTGCTGAGCGCTGTGGCTGCCAAGAACTGGTTTAAGGCTTACAGGACTTGTCGTGATGAGTGAGTCTGCAGGAATCCTCTGCATCCTGTCTCTGCTAAATGAGATTGCACCCCTTTGTCTATGTATCTGCTCACAAATAATTTCCATTGTGGAATGACGATTAACGATCAAAGTTCGATTAACTGTAGGGACTATTTTCTTTGAAATACAATAAAAGCAAATTACCCTTTTGTATTACTGGTTCACCGCACCCTTTGAGAGATGAGTGCGTGTCCATTTTTACAAATACACTGTCTTTGTTTGCAGTTATCACAGTAACTTGACCAGTGTGTCCTCAAGGATACAAATGCAATGGCTCTGGGACTTCGGAGGCTGTCGGCCCTTCTGGATCGGTGAGTTAACGAGCCTGCTCGCAGAATCCTGGCTTTTCAGCGATCGCCTGGGAGGGCGTGTACGCCATTGGAAACTTTTAGCACCCCATTCAAAAGGGGTTTCATTGGGTGATGCCAAGAGGCTGTCACGTGCATGGCAGCGGAGGAGAAAGGAAAGCAAAACGATTAGCGAGAGGAAAACACAGCCAGCAATCGCAGAAAGTCCTTTTCATTTGACATTTCCTGAGCCAAAAGCTACAGATGGCTAACATTGTTGTTACTCTACTGTTGCTATTATTTACAGGCTTGAATGATCGCCATGGTGGTCGAGGCAGATGGAAATGGGCAAATGGAGATCCGGTCTCCTTCACCAATTGGGATCGCTCCACCAAGCGCGCTCGTCGACTTCCGCTTTCTCGGCGCAACCACCGGACTCCATCCTCCACAATAGATGATGCGGACTCTTTCGGTCCTCGGCCTTGGGTGCGCCGCCAGGAAAACCGCGGCAACTCTTTCTGTGCATTGGTCTATCACGAAGGTCGGTGGGTTGTCCGATCATGCCGCCGGGCACATATCCATCCTTATATTTGCTCACGACCAGTGCAATAAGCCTAAGAACTGTTACTTGATCACCTTCGCATCACCACTGCCTTCGGTCTGAACACTATATACAAGACCCTTTTTTTTTTCAATAAATATGTCACATTGCAGTTTCAGAAGCAGGGTGTTGTGTGTAGAATTTTTCATTTATTGGATGGAATGATGATATCCGGACCCGCTTGCCACCATTTGCTGTTGGTGGACATTGTGCACCATGGGCAATGGCAGTTGTGTGCTGGCACCCCTGGCCAAATTTCAAATTGCTGCCCTTATTGAACTTGGTGTTCATGGTGGTCACCTTCCCATGGTGGCCTCCAAGATACTGCCAATGCACCAAAGGACCTCACCCACAGGCTGCCCTACGAGTCATGGTATTACGCTGTTTTCTATAATAATTCCGTAGTCGACCCACAATGGACCGGAAACAGTCTGACCGGGTCATAAGTGAGACCGACATTAAGTGAGACCGAAATTAAGACAACTTCATACTGAATGTTACTGCCCAGACCCAGAGGTGTAATTTTTAGAGCGTCCGCTCTGTGTTTGTGAGGTCGGTGGTTGAAACCTCATGCACTAGATTTATAAAATGGTTGGTGCTGCTTCCTTGCTTGACGCTCAGCATTTCAAAGGATTTCAGTAGTTGCTTGCTGCATGGAAGGCAATGGCAAACCACCCAGTATAACCCCTGCCATGAAACTGCTTTGGCAGCACCAACGCTGTGTAAAAATCAGGAGGGTACATCGAAATACAAATAAAAAAACGCTTTTTGTTTACAACTGTCCTAACTAAAGCTCATCCTGATTTATCCCCAGTTTTTACATCAGCGTCTGCTCACATTGGTTTATTTGTTCAACGTCATAAATAACCACATCGTTAACATTGGTGTGATTGGGTTTTGCCAAACAGACTCTAAAGCCTTCACTCACTATCCCTTGTTCTTTTCATCGTCTCTCCTTTGTCCATCTGCACGTTTTTTTATTTATTCTTTGCAGGAAAAACAATGTTCGTATAATTTATCCACCCACCCACAAGCACCTCACCTCCCCCCTTTTCTGGCCTCTGTTCTATCGTTTAGTTGAATAAACCATGTTGGTTGGACTTGCATGGATTCAATTTGTACCTTAATCTCAAATATTGAATGACAAGTACGAAAATATCACAGCGAACACCTGTTCCTCCTGCCCCCCCCCCCCCCCCAAAGCTAAAAATCAGGTGTCAATTTCACAGAGGAATTGAATGATTAGAAATACTACTTTTCATTATTAACATGCAATCATGTAACAAGACTGGTGTTGGCTTAATCTTAATTGTTAAAGTGGCTGGCTTGAGGCCTTGGGATCTTGAGTTTGAGCTCCCGTCCAAATAACACCAGGTGGGTCGACTCAGCAACCTTCCGAAGCCCACAAAATGAGTACCGTCTTACTGGTAAGAGGGCACTACATTAGCAGCACAGCCCAGGCTCCCATCAATGATGCAACCAGCAGCCACAGGCTGCATACGAAATGATGATAATCACATTTACCAAAAAAAAAATAGAAAACGAGTACAGATACATTCAAAGTACACCACCCCCATGTCAAATAAATAAATAACATATCCTCCAGCACACGGCATTGCCAGGCCGCCTTTGGCCCCATAGAGCACATAGAGACGGTATTGGGAGGGAGATGTGTAAAATAAGTATTGATTGATCAATTGCGTAATTAAAATAAATAAATAATAATCGTAAATCTTAATTTTACCATCAAATTAATATTTCTTAATCAATTGGCTAATAGGATACCTCAACCACCAGTGTTTCATCCAAAGCTGTAACTTTTGAAAATTAATTAATTAATTGGAAAAAATACATAATTAATGAGTAATCAATAATTAATTGATTAATAGATTAATCAATAAATCCAAAATATAGAAGTTCTGTCGCTCAAGCTTTTGGGTCTCACCATCTGCCATGATCTTTCTTGGGAAAACCACATTTCCAAGCTGGCCTCCAAAGCCAGTCGCCGACTGGGCATCCTCCGTCGTGCGAAGTCCTTCCTCGGCACACCTGAGCTCCTCACCACATACAAGTCTTTCATCCGCAGCTCAATGGAATACTGTTCTCCCCTATGGGCTGGTGCTCCTGCCTCACACCTGGCTCGGCTTCACGCTGTTGAATCCAAAGCTTTCAGAATCATTGGAATCTCCCGCGATGAAGCTATCTCTGAGGGCCTTTCACTCACTCACCGCAGGCAGGTAGGTGGTCTTTCTGTCTTCTACCGACTCCTCTCCGGCCTTGCTCCCCCAGCTCTCTCTGTGCTCTGTCCCCCAAATATTCCTACAGGTCGCACAAGATCTGCCAGCCACCCTCTGATGGTTAAACTGCCGAAATCTCGGCTCTCTGCTCACCTTCACTCTTTCATTCCTCTTTTCTCCCGCCTCTGGAACAAACTCCCACACTCACTTCAATCACACTCCTCCCTCCAGGTCTTCAAAACAGCTGTTCACCACCATCTCTTATCTTCCCCCATCCAAAACCTTGATCTTTTCTACCCCCACTAATTCACCCCAGATCCACCTTGTTTGAAATTCCAACTTCTTTCCTGGAAGTCTTGGCAGTGTCCATATGTTTTATACCTCTCCCACCCCCCCCCCCCCTTCCCATGCCTCCGCCCCAAGGCCCTCTCCCTCCCACAGTTCTCTCGATGTCTCCATGTCTTTCGGTCCCTGCTCTCAAATGTTGTGTTTGTGTCCTTCCCCCTCTCTCCCCATCTTGTCTACCGCTCCCGATGTTATTTGTTTTGTTTGTCTGTTTGTCTTTCTGTGTGATTAATGTTCGCTCTTTCACGAGCCTCGATCTTGTATACAAAAAAAAAAAAAAAAAAAAAAAAATATCATTTGTAGCCACATCACCTGGTCACTGTCGTGTTAGAATATCAGTTTCCTAACTCAAAAGGTGCCTGAGATATTGTCCAGGTGAGAAAGAAAATAAATAAGTGATTAATGAATGGATGATAATAAAAAAATTAATCAATTAATTGATTCATCTAAAAATAGAAATAGCGTTTTTGCCAACTGAGTACTCCCATCTGGCGCACGTCATCGCCAGGCCCCCTTCAGAACCCAGCGATGACATCATTCAGCACCTGGAAATGGAATAAGAAAGGAGAGGTGTACAACAAACAGGGATTGCAAAACCTTGCCAGGACTTGTTTTGTGCGGTGTGTGCAATCGTATGTATTTTATAGACATTGTCATGTTCCGCACTATCTAGACGTATGCACGTTCTAATATTATGTACTTTATCGATGCACTCTCGTTATTAATTAATACACGTACTTTATATACGTACTCACATTCTTCATCGTACATCCTTTATAGACCTATCCACATTCTAATGGTATGTACTTTATATACGTACTCACATTCTTCATAGTACATCCTTTATAGACATACCCACATTCTAATAGTATGCACTTTATAGACGTACTCACATTCGTCATAGTACATCCTTTATAGACCTATCCACATTCTAATAGTATGTACTTTATATACGTACTCACATTCTTCATAGTACATCCTTTATAGACATATCCACATTCTAATAGTATGTACTTTATATACGTATTCACATTCGTCATAGTACATCCTTTATAGACATACCCACATTCTAATAGTATGTACTTTATATACGTACTCACATTCTTCATAGTACATCCTTTATAGACCTATCCACATTCTAATAGTATGTACTTTATATACGTACTCACATTCTTCATAGTACATCCTTTATAGACATATCCACATTCTAATAGTATGTACTTTATATACGTACTCACATTCGTCATAGTACATCCTTTATAGACCTATCCACATTCTAATAGTATGTACTTTATATACGTACTCACATTCTTCATAGTACATCCTTTATAGACATATCCACATTCTAATAGTACATCCTTTATAGACATACCCATATTCTAATAGTATGTACTTTATAGACATATTCATATTCTAATAGTATGTACTTTATAGACATACCCATATTCTAATAGTATGTACTTTATAGACATATTCATATTCTAATAGTATGTACTTTATATACGTACTCACATTCTTCATAGTACATCCTTTATAGACATATCCACATTCTAATAGTATGTACTTTATAGACATATTCATATTCTAATAGTATGTACTTTATAGACATACCCATATTCTAATAGTATGTACTTTATAGACATATTCATATTCTAATAGTATGTACTTTATATACGTACTCACATTCTTCATAGTACATCCTTTATAGACATACCCATATTCTAATAGTATGTACTTTATAGACATATCCACATTCTAATAGTCTGTACTTTATAGACGTGCACGATTTTTTAAAAATAGGACATACTTTATAGACGTACTTGCATTCTAATTGTACCTACTTTACACAGGTACTCGGTTGAATAAAGATAACGTGTAATACTGGCTTCCACCAGGCTTTTGAATGTAGAATCTTCTTGAAAGACTTCAGGTGAGAATTCCGGTCACTTCGAGTCGGGGTTGGAAGGATCAGCCAGAATAGATATGGGGAGGATTGTCCAGGTGATAAAGCTGGAAATGAATGAACCTGGGAAGGCTTTAACCCTTTCATTACCAGCACAAAATTATCACAACGGAAACAAAGTTGATCCGATATTCCATAGCAAAAGCTTCCATACATTACATTTCTTTGCGTGGAATGAAGTCCTTTATAACAACAGGTGTGTATGAAAATGTTTTAAATTTTTACTGTGTTGCTCAATGAGGCCGGATGTAACAATGGAGCATATTCGGGTTAAAACAAGGTAATTGTTGTGACCTTCCAAGGCCTGGAAAAGATCTGATAATGGAGGACGTAAATGGTTGTCGACGACATGAGATTCAGATAAGAAACTGAGAAGGTCTCCGGCCTGTGTGCGAGTACTGCGGCTGAGCTTGCCAGCAGGATATTTCTAGAAACTTCCACCACGGACAACATTGCAAGGTGGGACACATGGTCCATCGGGACGCCGCTTCAGCACTTCAATGTGGCCTTGGCTGCGGTGGAAGCAAGAGAAGCTGCATCTCGAAGCATTCAGTCTTCAACCCAAGTTAACCGTCCCATCTGCATTGAATTTTTGTTGCGTTAAACAGGAGAAATGAAGCAAAAATCATAACTCGAAACCAGTGACAGATATGAAATATTTTTAATGTGTAATATTTGTAGAATCTTCAAGTTTCAATACTTAAAGCAAGTGCTCAATTTGACCTTCCCTCTGTTCTGTTTGACCCCCCCCCCCTCCCACCTCCACTTTTACACCATATTTTGCAAACAAAAAAAATTCTCGTGCTGATCCTTCATGAATTTTTCTGTTCCAGTCTTGTGCAAGTTTTGATACTGATTTAAAAAATGGGCCTAGGGTTGCTGCGCAGTGCACAATTATTCAGCGCTATGCGCCATAAACAGGGAGTTTTCCCATTCGCTTTACACAGCACACATCTTTCCATGGGTAACTCGAACGGCACTCAGTAGAGAGCACACCTCCACCTGGTTGGTCATAGCACTCAATGGTGAATAATCACTTTAAAATTCTACTACCTGAATCCGGATCTTCACCAAAATTGAATCGATTCTCATTGTCACACACACAACGTGTCCAACAAGTTTCGTCCAAATCCGTCCACAACTTTTTGAGATATCCTGCTATGTATCGTTTTTGGCCCTATCTCCCAATGGTGAAGAATCACTTAGAAAATTAAATAATTCTCATATCCGAATCCATATTCAGATCTTCACCAAAGTCGAATCGAATCGTCCTTGTCACACACACAACCCGTCCAATACGTTTCGTCCAAATCCGTCCATACCTTTTTGAGATATCCTGCTATGTATCGGTTTTGGCCCGATCTCCCAATGGTGAAGAATCACTTAGAAAATTAAATAATTCTCATATCCGAATCCACATTCAGATCTTCACCAAAGTCGAATCGAATCGTCCTTGTCAGACACCCAACCGGTCCACCAAGTTTCGTCCAAATCCGTCCACAACTTTTTGAGATATCCTGCCATGTATCGTTTTTGGCCCTATCTCCCAATGGTGAAGAATCACTTTAAAACTCTAGTAGCCGGATCCGAATCCGGATCTTCACCAAAATATAATCATTTCGGCCTTGTCACATACGCAACATCTCCGTCAAATTTCGTCCGAATCCGTCCACAACCTGTTGAGATATTTTGTTCACAAACGGAGAAACAGACAAACAGATGAAAAATCGGTCAGAGACCGAGGACTTGCCGGAATGTACTTTTTCCAGGGGTGTTGGTTAGAAGGGAATCGGATAATGTTTGACAGAGTTATTAGTAAAAAAAAAACTATTTTTGACCTTGAGTTTGACCTTTCAAGGTCAAAGGTCATGGTGCCAAATGAAATGTCGTATGTGACTTCCTATATGTCAGTAACAGTAAGTGTATGCATATCTCTTGTACTTTTAGAGTTATAGTGGTTTGAAATATATTTTAAATGAAAACTAGACGCCCCTGATTCACGTTTTGGGTGACCTTGTGCTTGACCTTGGGCCGAGAGAGTTAAAAATTGGGCGCAGTCTATTCCAGGGCAAGGCAAATATGTGTGTAAAGTATGGCGATTCTATGTGCAACGATATAGACGTAGTACTGCGCACAAACAAACAGACAGACAGACAAACCAACCAACAACATACTTGCCGGAATCTATTCCGGCAAGTAACAAACGGACAAACAGACAGACAGGGGTGAAAACATCCACCTTTGGGCATCCACCTTTGGTGGCGGAGGTAATTATGTGCTGCATTCAAAATCTTTCATTTTGTCACAATCACGCTTTATCTATGACTATCGAATGCTCCTCTGCATGCCTCAGTGTTAGTTGTCAATGTCAAGGTCATCAAAAAATTCCCTCTTCACTAAAGATGTGGCGCGTATCTCGCCATTTGTAACATGTCACAACAACAACAACAACAACAACATGCATTTTAAGGCCATTTTCCCTGCCAGCAAATGGAACACTATTTAGTTCATACAAACAAATTTAGGACTCAATAATGCCTTGTAAGCGTGTATGTATGTATGTGTGTGTCTTAAGTCTACGATGATTAAACCTCACAGACATGTTCACCTTGGCATGATCTGCATGTTTGCAAAATTTTGTTTTATTTCGTCGTTTTACTGCTGATATCACAGGGGGGCGGAATCACCAGGCGAGATATTCATCCGAGGTGTGGAATGTGGCTCCATCTTGTTTAAACCGCAGATTTTCATTCTTTCTCACCCTGTTCCAGGTAAGTCTTCATCATGTGAAGATAACAATCTGATGTCACAGTTACTGCCATTTCGGTGTTAGGGTCTTACAACAAATAGGGACCGTTGATCTGTGACAAACTCGATCCACACCAGACGGTGATTTCCAGAGAGTGAAGTGAATCCGCAAAATCTGCCAAAGTTTGTCCATCATCCCATTAATGTAAATATGGCACTCATCAGAGAAAATGACGTCATTCATATTGAGGACTTCATTTTTGAGTGAATCAGAAAAGTTGTTAAAAATTCCATTCTGTGATAATTTTTATGAAATGTCTGGAAAAGATAAATATTGGAAGGAAAAAAATCCCAATTTCTTCCTTCAATACTCATCGCACTATATGACGGATTCCTGTTGTTTCAGATGATTATTATTGTTGACGTGCGTGGACTTCTCTCCAACTTCAGTAGTCGTTGTTGCACAAACACATACAAGCCATCCTCTGAACAGCCCTTATTATCCCGCACATTCAATTACTTCCGGTTCCGGTCTCTGAGATTTGGATGTGCGATTTTCACCTCCGCTAACTTTCTCAAAGATAAGTCTTCCCGGTCGCTTTTTGTGCGTTTCTGTTGTTTGTTTTTGTTGTCTCCGTGTTTGCGGTGTGCTCTGAGTTCGGTTTTGTTTGAAAATTGGTGCCAATTTGTGAGTATTCATCAAACATTTCGTACTGGATTTTTTGCTCCTGATGTCCCTATTCTCTATTGTTGTTGTACTTCCCTCTCACCCTCCCCCCCCCTCTTGTTTTCCGCTCCCTTTATTAGTCCCCTACCGGTGTACACCGGAGGGGACTATAGGTTTGCACGCCGTCCCTCCATCCGTCAGTCCGTCCGTCAGTCCGTCCGTCAGTCCGTCAGTCCGTCAGTCCGTCACGCAAAGAACAGTTTTCCGGACTTTTTATCTAAGCGCTTAAAGCTAATGATTTCAAACTTGGCACGTTGTTTCCTCATGATAAGTTACAGATCAAGTTCGAAATTCACGACGTTTCGATCATTTTTGACAAAGTTATGGCACTTTGAACTTTGGGAATTCTGATAATTCTGATTATCCTTAACTCAGTGCCATTTTAAGTTTTAATTTCCTTTAAAAAAGATTTCCTCTGCAATAATTGGACCGATTGAGATCAAATTTTCACCATAGGAGGGACTCGGCCTGTAGAATATTTTAATGGTAAATATGACGTCACAGGTCACGTGGTTCGGGCGGCATATTGTTTTTCGTGAAAACACGAAAACCCCTTTTTCTCTGCAACGGCTGAACAGATCGGGGCCAACCTTTGCAGGCAGAATCGCATACCCATGACGAACAGAGAAGTCAGCGAGCATGACGTCATGCGTCACATGGTTTCAGAGTTATGACGTTTTAAATCATGAACCTTTAAAACCGAGCCCCTCCCTCATTTTTGATCCAATCGAGGGGAAACTTCACAGATCTGTTCCGCATGTCAGTCTACTAAAATGTCCTTTTGGAATTTGCGATAGCTCACGTGGTTTGGCAGATATCGTTAATTAAACGAAAATATTTTTTAAAATGGATATCTCTTGAATCGCTTTATTGATCGACGTGAAACTTCATACTATAGTAGACGTCATGAAGAGTAACAAGTGTGCAAAATTTCAAGATGATTGGATGTACGGTCTGGAAGCTAGAAGTTGTTATTGAGTGAAGAAGAAGAGGCGTCAAGTGTGCGGATTTGATTATTTATCACATGTACAGACTGAAAGCATCGTTGGACACGACCTGTCGCGGTCATTTTAACCGCAAATAAAATTCTAATTTAAGATTTGTCAATAGCTGACGTATATTAACAAACGAATAAAACAGATTTGGTCAAATTCTGACTTTTTAAACTCGATCGCATTTGACAGAGTTGTGACAAGCTGAGGAAGAAGAAACCTCGCATTGGCTTCTCCAATGTGCCATAAAAAAATGGATATCTCTTGAATCGCTCGTACCTCAGACCATGAGTTGGTAATAATTTATATAATTCACACAGTGCAATACGTGCAGGCCGCTCCACAGAGCGACCTTGCGGGCTTATCAACGAGGCGAGGCGTGACACATGTGTCTCAGCATACCTCAGATCAAGTTTGAAAACCAGCATCAACCGTGCATAAATTTGCATATTCGATCATTTTTGACAAAGTTATGGCACTTTGAACTTTGGTAGGGGACATGTATTGCAGCGCAATACTCAGAATGCTTGTTATATGTGCTATGTGTTATAAGCTCTCATACGAGCATATACTAAGTTTGCAAAAAAAACAAACAGGTGAGGCTAAGGATAGCTAAACTAAACAGGTGGGGCTAAACAGGTGAAGCAGTTGTCGTGTGTCTGCCCTGTAGTGAACACCGCAGGGCGACATGGATGACCAAACGAGCTTTAACTCCAAGACATTCAATCCAATGATGACGGTATTATTTACACGTGAGGGAAAGGAGAATGACGAACTTGCCTGGACGGCTTCCAACGGACGTCTTCAAACCTGCGATAATCAACTCAAACCCGACACGGAATTAAAACTTACAAAAATACCGGCTTTATTGAAGAAAATGCCGGCAACAACAGAATGCACGGTAAAACTAAATTCCTAATTGGAGCGCCCTCACACAGACTCGTATACACACAAAGTACGTCTGTCTGTCCTGTCAGTTTATGATCATGGAACAACTTATTGGAATATTGAATGTTACATTTTGGACACGAATCGGAACAGGAATCAGAAGACAGATCTACTGTTGAACAATACTTCTGTCTCTGAATTCGTTCTGATCTCACATGCGCAAAGAGGAGTGAGATAATTTCTACTCTGTCTGCCCACCTGGAAGTGAAAAAAAAATTGAAAATATTCCAAACAGGAAACTTACTGTTTTTAAGGATGTTATAAAGGACACAAACAACATATACAAATAACTAATGTAACATGTTTGATGTGGGTGGATCAAGTGCAGTCACCCAGCTGCTGGTTGCATCATTTTCAGTGGGCACGTCTGCCGCTGATGCAATGCCTCTCTATAACCAGTTATCTGGTACTCATTTTGCTGACGCTTGGAAGGATGAGACAGACTGAGTCAACCCCACCTGGTGTTATTTCAGCGGGATTCGAACTCAGGACCTTAGGATCCCAAGCCCGCCGCCCTAACCTATTAGGCCAACACCAGGTGATACATGTGGTGTAACAGACTCTGGGTAAAACCCAGAATTAATGTATTTATACGACTTTTACAATCTTTATTTAAATTAAATTATATACTTGAACACTGTAGAACACAAATCACCTTCTTAATACTTCCAAGAACCTCCAGTTTTGCAGTCCATGGATACGTTATAGAGGTTGGTGTATATGAGTACTTTTGTAGCGCTAAACCTCCACAATTTTTAAACAATATTTAAAGTCATTACTGTATTAAAATTGAAGTATATACTTAAACACCGCGTGGGGTAATGTGTTCTATGAACTCCCTAGTTCACGTTTTATAACGTGACACGATCTTACATACTCAGCATGGATGACTTCTTCAGACCTTCTTTTTCTGCACGCATAATGTGTCCAAAGCATGACATTTTCTCTTTTAGTAGCATCAGCACTTCTAATGTACATGGTGGTGTCATTTCTTCAAGCACAGATTTGTTTGTTCTTCTTGTGATCCATGGATTTAAAATTAATCTCCAACACCACATTCCAAAACTTTCAATATCCTTCCTTCCTGTTTCACTGTCCCCGACTGACATCCATATCGTTGAACTGTGCACAAGACTGGATAGATTACGGCCATTCACGTTGCACACACCATTGTGTCACCACCGCACAGCCGTTTCTCCACGCACACGCCGCCATGTTGCTATGCCCAGTGGATGATGTACCGCGGCCCACATTTCCTTATGTTTATGTGAGAAAGTGTTCACATCGACTTTTAACTTTCAACGTAAAAATTTACGTTCAATATTCAAGATCTCCCAAGAATTTACCTCATTTACGAAGAACCAATAATTTGTTTTTCTCTCAGTTATATAATCTCAGAAAATAATGTGCAATATGATTGATACATATTACAAATGGAATCTCAGTAAGCTTAGCGAAGGAACAGTTTTCATCAAATTTATCATTTTTGAAAACACTATAAGATAAGGGTACTTTCTTCTGCTCAGATTAGGGCACTTTCTCCTGCTCAGATAAGGGCACTTTCTCCTGCTCAGATAAGGGCACTTTCTTCTGCTCAGATTAGGGCACTTTCTCCTGCTCAGATAAGGGTACTTTCTTCTGCTCAGACAAGGGCATTTTCTACCACTCAGATAAGGGCACTTTCTTCTGCTCAGATTAAGGCACTTTCTTCTGCTCAGATTAGGGCACTTCCTTCTGCTCAGATTAGGGCACTTCCTTCTGCTCAGATAAGGGCACTTTCTTCTGCTCAGATTAGGGCACTTCCTTCTGCTCAGATAAGGGCACTTTCTTCTGCTCAGATTAGGGCACTTCCTTCTGCTCAGATGAGGGTACTTTCTTCTGCTCAGATTAGGGCACTTTCTTCTGCTCAGATTAGGGCACTTTCTTCTGCTCAGATAAGGGCACTTTCTTCTGCTCAGATTAGGGCACTTTCTTCTGCTCAGATTAGGGCACTTCCTTCTGCTCAGATAAGGGTACTTTCTTCCGCTCAGATAAGGGCACTTTCTTCTGCTCAGATTAGGGCACTTTCTTCTGCTCAGATAAGGGCACTTTCTTCCGCTCAGATGAGGGCACTTTCTTCTGCTCAGATAAGGGTACTTTCTTCCGCTCAGATAAGGGCACTTTCTTCTGCTCAGATAAGGGCACTTTCTTCTGCTCAGATAAGGGCACTTTCTTCCGCTCAGATTAGGGCACTTCCTTCTGCTCAGATAAGAGCACTTTCTTCTGCTCAGATAAGGGCACCTTCTGCTGCTCAGATTAGGGCACTTTCTTCTGCTCAGATAAGGGCACTTTCTTCTGCTCAGATAAGGGGCACTTTCTTCTGCTCAGATTAGGGCACTTTCTTCTGCTCAGATAAGGGCACTTTCTTCTGCTCAGATAAGGGCACTTTCTCCTGCTCAGATATGGGCACTTCCTTCCGCTCAGATAAGGGTACTTTCTTCCACTCAGATAAAGGCACTTTCTTCTGCTCAGATAAGGGCACTTCCTTCCGCTCAGATAAGGGTACTTTCTTCCACTCAGATAAAGGCACTTTCTTCTGCTCAGATAAGGGCACTTTCATCCGCTCAGATAAGGGCACTTTCTTCCGCTCAGATAAGGGCACTTTCTTCTGCTCAGATATGGGCACTTTCTTCTGCTCAGATATGGGCACTTTCTTTCGCTCAGATAAGGGCACTTTCTTCCACTCAGATAAGGGCACTTTCTTCTGCTCAGATAAGGGCACTTTATTCGGCTCAGATAAGGGCACTTTCTCCCGCTCAGATAAGGGCACTTTCTTCCGCTCAGATAAGGGCACTTTCTTCTGCTCAGATAAGGGCACTTTCTTCCGCTGAGATTAGGGCACTTTCTTCTGCTCAGATAACGGCACTTTTTTCTGCTCAGATAAGGGCACTTTATTCTGCCCAGATAAGGGCACTTTCTTCTGCTCAGATAAGGGCACTTTCTTCCGCTCAGATTAGGGCACTTTCTTCCGCTCAGATAAGGGCACTTTCTTCTGCTCAGATAGAGGCACTTTCTTCTGCCCAGATAAGGGCACTTTCTTCTGCTCAGATAAGGGCACTTTCTTCTGCTCAGATAAGGGCACTTTCTTCCGCTCAGATTAGGGCACCTTCTTCTGCTCAGATAAGGGCACTTTCTTCTGCTCAGATAAGGGCACTTTCTTCTGCTCAGATTAGGGCACTTCCTTCTGCTCAGATTAGGGCACTTCCTTCTGCTCAGATAAGGGCACTTTCTTCTGCTCAGATAAGGGCACTTTCTTCTGCTCAGATTAGGGCACTTTCTTCTGCTCAGATAAGGGTACTTTCTTCTGCTCAGATTAGGGCACTTTCTTCTGCTCAGATAAGGGTACTTTCTTCTGCTCAGATAAGGGTACTTTCTTCTGCTCAGATAAGGGCACTTTCTTCTGCTCAGATAAGGGTACTTTCTTCTGCTCAGATAAGGGCACTTTCTTCTGCCCAGATAAGGGTACTTTCTTCTTCTCAGATAAGGGCACTTTCTTCTGCTCAGATAAGGGCACTTTCTTCCGCTCAGATAAGGGTACTTTCTTCTGCTCAGATAAGGGTACTTTCTTCTGCTCAGATTAGGGCACTTTCTGCTGCTCAGATTAGGGCACTTTCTTCTGCTCAGATTAGGGCACTTTCTTCTGCTCAGATAAGGGCACTTTATTCTGCTCAGATAAGGGCACTTTCTTCTGCTCAGATTAGGGCACTTCCTTCTGCTCAGATAAGAGCACTTTCTTCTGCTCAGATAAGGGCACTTTCTTCTGCTCAGATTAGGGCACTTTCTTCTGCTCAGATAAGGGCACTTTCTTCTGCTCAGATAAGGGCACTTTCTTCTGCTCAGATTAGGGCACTTTCTTCTGCTCAGATTAGGGCACTTTCTTCTGCTCAGATAAGGGCACTTTCTTCTGCTCAGATAAGGGCACTTTCTTCTGCTCAGATAAGGGCATTTTCTTCTGCTCAGATAAGGGCACTTTCTTCTGCTCAGATAAGGGCACTTTCTTCTGCTCAGATAAGGGCACTTTCTTCTGCTCAGATTAGGGCACTTTCTTCTGCTCAGATAAGGGCACTTTCTTCTGCTCAGATAAGGGCACTTTCTTCTGCTCAGATAAGGGCATTTTCTTCTGCTCAGATAAGGGTACTTTCTTCTGCTCAGACAAGGGCACTTTCTTCTGCTCAGATTAGGGCACTTTCTTCTTCTCAGATGAGGGCACTTTCTTCTGCTCAGATAAGGGTACTTTCTTCTGCTCAGATAAGGGCACTTTCTTCTGCTCAGATAAGGGTTCTTTCTTCCGCTAAGATAAGGGCACTTACTTCCGCTCAGATAAGGGCACTTACTTCCGCTCAGATAATGGCACTTTCTTCCGCTCAGACAAGGGCACTTTCTTCCGCTCAGATAAGGGCATGTTCTTCTGCTCAGATAAGGGCACTTTCTTCTGCTCAGATAGGGGCACTTTCTTCTGCTCAGATAAGGGCACTTTCTTCTGCTCAGATTAGGGCACTTCCTTCTGCTCAGATAAGGGCACTTTCTTCTGCTCAGATAAGGGCACTTTCTTCTGCTCAGATTAGGGCACTTTCTTCTGCTCAGATTAGGGCACTTCCTTCTGCTCAGATAAGGGCACTTTCTTCTGCTCAGATAAGGGTACTTTCTTCTGCTCAGATTAGGGCACTTTCTTCTGCTCAGATAAGGGCACTTTCTTCTGCTCAGATAAGGGTACTTTCTTCTGCTCAGATAAGGGCACTTTCTTCTGCTCAGATAAGGGTGCTTTCTACTGCTCAGATAAGGGCACTTTCTTCTGCTCAGATAAGGGTACTTTCTTCTGCTCAGATAAGGGCACTTTCTTCTGCTCAGATAAGGGCACTTTCTTCTGCTCAGATAAGGGCATTTTCTTCTGCTCAGATGAGGGCACTTCCTTCTGCTCAGATAAGGGCACTTTCTTCTGCTCAGATGAGGGCACTTTCTTCTGCTCAGATAAGGGCACTTTCTTCTGCTCAGATAAGGGCATTTTCTTCTGCTCAGTTGAGGGCACTTTCTTCTGCTCAGATAGGGTACTTTCTTCTGCTCAGAAAAGGGCACTTTCTTCTGCTCAGATAAGGGCACTTTCTTCCGCTCAGATAAGGGCACTTACTTCTGCTCAGATAAGGGCACTTTCTTCCGCTCAGATAAGGGCACATTCTTCCGCTCAGATAAGGGCACTTTCTTCTCCTCAGATAAGGGCACTTTCTTCTGCTCAGATAAGGGCACTTTCTTCTGCTCAGATAAGGGCACTTTCTTCTGCTCAGATAAGGGCACTTTCTTCTGCTCAGATAAGGGCACTTTCTTCTGCTCAGATAAGGGCACTTTCTCCTGCTCAGATAAGGGCACTTTCTTCTCCTTAGATAAGAGCACTTTCTTGCACTCAGATAGGGGCACTTTCTTCCGCTCAGATATGGGCACTTCCTTCCGCTCAGATAAAGGCACTTTCTTCCACTCAGATAAAGGCACTTTCTTCCGCTCAGATAAGGGCACTTTCTTCCACTCAGATAAGGGCACTTTCTTCTGCTCAGATAAGGGCACTTTCTTCTGCTCAGATATGGGCACTTTCTTCTGCTCAGATAAGGGCACTTTCTTCTGCTCAGATAAGGGCACTTTCTTCTGCTCAGATTAGGGCACTTTCTTCTGCTCAGAAAAGGGCACTTTCTTCTGCTCAGATAATGGCAATTTCTTCCGCTCAGATAAGGGCACATTCTTCCGCTCAGATAATGGCACTTTCTTCCGCTCAGATAAGGGCACTTTCTTCTGCTCAGATAAGGGCACTTTCTTCTGCTCAGATAAGGGCACTTTCTTCTGCTCAGATAAGGGCACTTTCTTCTGCTCAGATTAGGGCACTTTCTTCTGCTCAGATAAGGGCACTTTCTTCTGCTCAGATAAGGGCACTTTCTTCTGCTCAGATAAGGGCACTTTCTCCTGCTCAGATAAGGGCACTTTCTTCTCCTTAGATAAGAGCACTTTCTTCTGCTCAGATAGGGGCACTTTCTTCCGCTCAGATATGGGCACTTCCTTCCGCTCAGATTAGGGCACTTTCTTCTGCTCAGATAAGGGCACTTTCTCCTGCTCAGATAAGGGCACTTTCTTCCGCTCAGATAAGGGTACTTTCTTCCACTCAGATAAAGGCACTTTCTTCCACTCAGATAAAGGCACTTTCTTCCGCTCAGATAAGGGCACTTTCTTCCACTCAGATAAGGGCACTTTCTTCTGCTCAGATAAGGGCACTTTCTTCTGCTCAGATATGGGCACTTTCTTCTGCTCAGATAAGGGTACTTTCTTCTGCTCAGATAAGGGCACTTTCTTCTGCTCAGATAAGGGCACTTTCTTCTGCTCAGATTAGGGCACTTCCTTCTGCTCAGATAAGGGCACTTTCTTCTGCTCAGATAAGGGCACTTTCTTCTGCTCAGATTAGGGCACTTCCTTCTGCTCAGATAAGAGCACTTTCTTCTGCTCAGATAAGGGCACTTTCTTCTGCACAGATTAGGGCACTTCCTTGTGCTCAGATAAGGGCACTTTCTTCTGCTCAGATAAGGGCACTTTCTTCTGCTCAGATTAGGCACTTTCTTCTGCTCAGATAAGGGCACTTTCTTCTGCTCAGATAAGGGTACTTTCTTCTGCTCAGATTAGGGCACTTTCTTCTGCTCAGATAAGGGCACTTTCTTCTGCTCAGATAAGGGTACTTTCTTCTGCTCAGATAAGGGCACTTTCTTCTGTTCAGATAAGGGTACTTTCTACTGCTCAGATAAGGGCACTTTCTTCTGCTCAGATAAGGGTACTTTCTTCTGCTCAGATAAGGGCACTTTCTTCTGCTCAGATAAGGGCACTTTCTTCCGCTCAGATAAGGGTACTTTCTTCTGCTCAGATAAGGGTACTTACTTCTGCTCAGATAAGGGCACTTCCTTCTGCTCAGATTAGGGCACTTTCTTCTGCTCAGATAAGGGCACTTTCTTCCGCTCAGATAAGGGTACTTCCTTCTGCTCAGATAAGGGCACTTTCTTCTGCTCAGATAAGGGTACTTTCTTCTGCTCAGATTAGGGCACTTTCTTCTGCTCAGATAAGGGCACTTTCTTCTGCTCAGATAAGGGTACTTTCTTCTGCTCAGATAAGGGCACTTTCTTCTGTTCAGATAAGGGTACTTTCTACTGCTCAGATAAGGGCACTTTCTTCTGCTCAGATAAGGGTACTTTCTTCTGCTCAGATAAGGGCACTTTCTTCTGCTCAGATAAGGGTACTTTCTTCTGCTCAGATATGGGCACTTTCTTCTGCTCAGATATGGGCACTTTCTTTCGCTCAGATAAGGGCACTTTCTTCCACTCAGATAAGGGCACTTTCTTCTGCTCAGATAACGGCACTTTATTCGGCTCAGATAAGGGCACTTTCTCCCGCTCAGATAAGGGCACTTTCTTCTGCTCAGATAAGGGCACTTTCTTCTGCTCAGATAAGGGCACTTTCTTCCGCTGAGATTAGGGCACTTTCTTCTGCTCAGATAACGGCACTTTTTTCTGCTCAGATAAGGGCACTTTATTCTGCCCAGATAAGGGCACTTTCTTCTGCTCAGATAAGGGCACTTTCTTCCGCTCAGATTAGGGCACTTTCTTCCGCTCAGATAAGGGCACTTTCTTCTGCTCAGATAGAGGCACTTTCTTCTGCCCAGATAAGGGCACTTTCTTCTGCTCAGATAAGGGCACTTTCTTCTGCTCAGATAAGGGCACTTTCTTCCGCTCAGATTAGGGCGCCTTCTTCTGCTCAGATAAGGGCACTTTCTTCTGCTCAGATAAGGGCACTTTCTTCTGCTCAGATTAGGGCACTTCCTTCTGCTCAGATTAGGGCACTTCCTTCTGCTCAGATAAGGGCACTTTCTTCTGCTCAGATAAGGGCACTTTCTTCTGCTCAGATTAGGGCACTTTCTTCTGCTCAGATAAGGGTACTTTCTTCTGCTCAGATTAGGGCACTTTCTTCTGCTCAGATAAGGGCACTTTCTTCTGCTCAGATAAGGGTACTTTCTTCTGCTCAGATAAGGGCACTTTCTTCTGCTCAGATAAGGGTACTTTCTTCTGCTCAGATAAGGGCACTTTCTTCTGCTCAGATTAGGGCACTTTCTTCTGCTCAGATAAGGGTACTTTCTTCTGCTCAGATTAGGGCACTTTCTTCTGCTCAGATAAGGGTACTTTCTTCTGCTCAGATAAGGGTACTTTCTTCTGCTCAGATAAGGGCACTTTCTTCTGCTCAGATAAGGGTACTTTCTTCTGCTCAGATAAGGGCACTTTCTTCTGCCCAGATAAGGGTACTTTCTTCTTCTCAGATAAGGGCACTTTCTTCTGCTCAGATAAGGGCACTTTCTTCCGCTCAGATAAGGGTACTTTCTTCTGCTCAGATAAGGGTACTTTCTTCTGCTCAGATTAGGGCACTTTCTGCTGCTCAGATTAGGGCACTTTCTTCTGCTCAGATTAGGGCACTTTCTTCTGCTCAGATAAGGGCACTTTATTCTGCTCAGATAAGGGCACTTTCTTCTGCTCAGATTAGGGCACTTCCTTCTGCTCAGATAAGAGCACTTTCTTCTGCTCAGATAAGGGCACTTTCTTCTGCTCAGATTAGGGCACTTTCTTCTGCTCAGATAAGGGCACTTTCTTCTGCTCAGATAAGGGCACTTTCTTCTGCTCAGATTAGGGCACTTTCTTCTGCTCAGATTAGGGCACTTTCTTCTGCTCAGATAAGGGCACTTTCTTCTGCTCAGATAAGGGCACTTTCTTCTGCTCAGATAAGGGCATTTTCTTCTGCTCAGATAAGGGCACTTTCTTCTGCTCAGATAAGGGCACTTTCTTCTGCTCAGATAAGGGCACTTTCTTCTGCTCAGATTAGGGCACTTTCTTCTGCTCAGATAAGGGCACTTTCTTCTGCTCAGATAAGGGCACTTTCTTCTGCTCAGATAAGGGCATTTTCTTCTGCTCAGATAAGGGTACTTTCTTCTGCTCAGACAAGGGCACTTTCTTCTGCTCAGATTAGGGCACTTTCTTCTTCTCAGATGAGGGCACTTTCTTCTGCTCAGATAAGGGTACTTTCTTCTGCTCAGATAAGGGCACTTTCTTCTGCTCAGATAAGGGTTCTTTCTTCCGCTAAGATAAGGGCACTTACTTCCGCTCAGATAAGGGCACTTACTTCCGCTCAGATAATGGCACTTTCTTCCGCTCAGACAAGGGCACTTTCTTCCGCTCAGATAAGGGCATGTTCTTCTGCTCAGATAAGGGCACTTTCTTCTGCTCAGATAGGGGCACTTTCTTCTGCTCAGATAAGGGCACTTTCTTCTGCTCAGATTAGGGCACTTCCTTCTGCTCAGATAAGGGCACTTTCTTCTGCTCAGATAAGGGCACTTTCTTCTGCTCAGATTAGGGCACTTTCTTCTGCTCAGATTAGGGCACTTCCTTCTGCTCAGATAAGGGCACTTTCTTCTGCTCAGATAAGGGTACTTTCTTCTGCTCAGATTAGGGCACTTTCTTCTGCTCAGATAAGGGCACTTTCTTCTGCTCAGATAAGGGTACTTTCTTCTGCTCAGATAAGGGCACTTTCTTCTGCTCAGATAAGGGTGCTTTCTACTGCTCAGATAAGGGCACTTTCTTCTGCTCAGATAAGGGTACTTTCTTCTGCTCAGATAAGGGCACTTTCTTCTGCTCAGATAAGGGCACTTTCTTCTGCTCAGATAAGGGCATTTTCTTCTGCTCAGATGAGGGCACTTCCTTCTGCTCAGATAAGGGCACTTTCTTCTGCTCAGATGAGGGCACTTTCTTCTGCTCAGATAAGGGCACTTTCTTCTGCTCAGATAAGGGCATTTTCTTCTGCTCAGTTGAGGGCACTTTCTTCTGCTCAGATAGGGTACTTTCTTCTGCTCAGAAAAGGGCACTTTCTTCTGCTCAGATAAGGGCACTTTCTTCCGCTCAGATAAGGGCACTTACTTCTGCTCAGATAAGGGCACTTTCTTCCGCTCAGATAAGGGCACATTCTTCCGCTCAGATAAGGGCACTTTCTTCTCCTCAGATAAGGGCACTTTCTTCTGCTCAGATAAGGGCACTTTCTTCTGCTCAGATAAGGGCACTTTCTTCTGCTCAGATAAGGGCACTTTCTTCTGCTCAGATAAGGGCACTTTCTTCTGCTCAGATAAGGGCACTTTCTCCTGCTCAGATAAGGGCACTTTCTTCTCCTTAGATAAGAGCACTTTCTTGCACTCAGATAGGGGCACTTTCTTCCGCTCAGATATGGGCACTTCCTTCCGCTCAGATAAAGGCACTTTCTTCCACTCAGATAAAGGCACTTTCTTCCGCTCAGATAAGGGCACTTTCTTCCACTCAGATAAGGGCACTTTCTTCTGCTCAGATAAGGGCACTTTCTTCTGCTCAGATATGGGCACTTTCTTCTGCTCAGATAAGGGCACTTTCTTCTGCTCAGATAAGGGCACTTTCTTCTGCTCAGATTAGGGCACTTTCTTCTGCTCAGAAAAGGGCACTTTCTTCTGCTCAGATAATGGCAATTTCTTCCGCTCAGATAAGGGCACATTCTTCCGCTCAGATAATGGCACTTTCTTCCGCTCAGATAAGGGCACTTTCTTCTGCTCAGATAAGGGCACTTTCTTCTGCTCAGATAAGGGCACTTTCTTCTGCTCAGATAAGGGCACTTTCTTCTGCTCAGATTAGGGCACTTTCTTCTGCTCAGATAAGGGCACTTTCTTCTGCTCAGATAAGGGCACTTTCTTCTGCTCAGATAAGGGCACTTTCTCCTGCTCAGATAAGGGCACTTTCTTCTCCTTAGATAAGAGCACTTTCTTCTGCTCAGATAGGGGCACTTTCTTCCGCTCAGATATGGGCACTTCCTTCCGCTCAGATTAGGGCACTTTCTTCTGCTCAGATAAGGGCACTTTCTCCTGCTCAGATAAGGGCACTTTCTTCCGCTCAGATAAGGGTACTTTCTTCCACTCAGATAAAGGCACTTTCTTCCACTCAGATAAAGGCACTTTCTTCCGCTCAGATAAGGGCACTTTCTTCCACTCAGATAAGGGCACTTTCTTCTGCTCAGATAAGGGCACTTTCTTCTGCTCAGATATGGGCACTTTCTTCTGCTCAGATAAGGGTACTTTCTTCTGCTCAGATAAGGGCACTTTCTTCTGCTCAGATAAGGGCACTTTCTTCTGCTCAGATTAGGGCACTTCCTTCTGCTCAGATAAGGGCACTTTCTTCTGCTCAGATAAGGGCACTTTCTTCTGCTCAGATTAGGGCACTTCCTTCTGCTCAGATAAGAGCACTTTCTTCTGCTCAGATAAGGGCACTTTCTTCTGCACAGATTAGGGGACTTTCTTCTGCTCAGATAAGGGCACTTTCTTCTGCTCAGATAAGGGCACTTTCTTCTGCTCAGATTAGGGCACTTTCTTCTGCTCAGATAAGGGCACTTTCTTCTGCTCAGATAAGGGCACTTTCTTCTGCTCAGATTAGGGCACTTCCTTGTGCTCAGATAAGGGCACTTTCTTCTGCTCAGATAAGGGCACTTTCTTCTGCTCAGATTAGGCACTTTCTTCTGCTCAGATAAGGGCACTTTCTTCTGCTCAGATAAGGGTACTTTCTTCTGCTCAGATTAGGGCACTTTCTTCTGCTCAGATAAGGGCACTTTCTTCTGCTCAGATAAGGGTACTTTCTTCTGCTCAGATAAGGGCACTTTCTTCTGTTCAGATAAGGGTACTTTCTACTGCTCAGATAAGGGCACTTTCTTCTGCTCAGATAAGGGTACTTTCTTCTGCTCAGATAAGGGCACTTTCTTCTGCTCAGATAAGGGCACTTTCTTCCGCTCAGATAAGGGTACTTTCTTCTGCTCAGATAAGGGTACTTACTTCTGCTCAGATAAGGGCACTTTCTTCTGCTCAGATTAGGGCACTTTCTTCTGCTCAGATAAGGGCACTTTCTTCCGCTCAGATAAGGGTACTTCCTTCTGCTCAGATAAGGGCACTTTCTTCTGCTCAGATAAGGGTACTTTCTTCTGCTCAGATTAGGGCACTTTCTTCTGCTCAGATAAGGGCACTTTCTTCTGCTCAGATAAGGGTACTTTCTTCTGCTCAGATAAGGGCACTTTCTTCTGTTCAGATAAGGGTACTTTCTACTGCTCAGATAAGGGCACTTTCTTCTGCTCAGATAAGGGTACTTTCTTCTGCTCAGATAAGGGCACTTTCTTCTGCTCAGATAAGGGTACTTTCTTCTGCTCAGATATGGGCACTTTCTTCTGCTCAGATATGGGCACTTTCTTTCGCTCAGATAAGGGCACTTTCTTCCACTCAGATAAGGGCACTTTCTTCTGCTCAGATAAGGGCACTTTATTCGGCTCAGATAAGGGCACTTTCTCCCGCTCAGATAAGGGCACTTTCTTCTGCTCAGATAAGGGCACTTTCTTCTGCTCAGATAAGGGCACTTTCTTCCGCTGAGATTAGGGCACTTTCTTCTGCTCAGATAACGGCACTTTTTTCTGCTCAGATAAGGGCACTTTATTCTGCCCAGATAAGGGCACTTTCTTCTGCTCAGATAAGGGCACTTTCTTCCGCTCAGATTAGGGCACTTTCTTCCGCTCAGATAAGGGCACTTTCTTCTGCTCAGATAGAGGCACTTTCTTCTGCCCAGATAAGGGCACTTTCTTCTGCTCAGATAAGGGCACTTTCTTCTGCTCAGATAAGGGCACTTTCTTCCGCTCAGATTAGGGCGCCTTCTTCTGCTCAGATAAGGGCACTTTCTTCTGCTCAGATAAGGGCACTTTCTTCTGCTCAGATTAGGGCACTTCCTTCTGCTCAGATTAGGGCACTTCCTTCTGCTCAGATAAGGGCACTTTCTTCTGCTCAGATAAGGGCACTTTCTTCTGCTCAGATTAGGGCACTTTCTTCTGCTCAGAT
Organism: Myxine glutinosa; assembly: GCF_964187855.1. NCBI lineage: Eukaryota > Metazoa > Chordata > Myxini > Myxiniformes > Myxinidae > Myxine > Myxine glutinosa. Next base: position 79,574,679 of record NC_136261.1, on the reverse strand, counting down.
AAGGGTACTTTCTTCTGCTCAGATTAGGGCACTTTCTTCTGCTCAGATAAGGGCACTTTCTTCTGCTCAGATAAGGGTACTTTCTTCTGCTCAGATAAGGGCACTTTCTTCTGCTCAGATAAGGGTACTTTCTTCTGCTCAGATAAGGGCACTTTCTTCTGCCCAGATAAGGGTACTTTCTTCTTCTCAGATAAGGGCACTTTCTTCTGCTCAGATAAGGGCACTTTCTTCCGCTCAGATAAGGGTACTTTCTTCTGCTCAGATAAGGGTACTTTCTTCTGCTCAGATTAGGGCACTTTCTGCTGCTCAGATTAGGGCACTTTCTTCTGCTCAGATTAGGGCACTTTCTTCTGCTCAGATAAGGGCACTTTATTCTGCTCAGATAAGGGCACTTTCTTCTGCTCAGATTAGGGCACTTCTTCTGCTCAGATAAGAGCACTTTCTTCTGCTCAGATAAGGGCACTTTCTTCTGCTCAGATTAGGGCACTTTCTTCTGCTCAGATAAGGGCACTTTCTTCTGCTCAGATAAGGGCACTTTCTTCTGCTCAGATTAGGGCACTTTCTTCTGCTCAGATTAGGGCACTTTCTTCTGCTCAGATAAGGGCACTTTCTTCTGCTCAGATAAGGGCACTTTCTTCTGCTCAGATAAGGGCATTTTCTTCTGCTCAGATAAGGGCACTTTCTTCTGCTCAGATAAGGGCACTTTCTTCTGCTCAGATAAGGGCACTTTCTTCTGCTCAGATTAGGGCACTTTCTTCTGCTCAGATAAGGGCACTTTCTTCTGCTCAGATAAGGGCACTTTCTGCTGCTCAGATAAGGGCATTTTCTTCTGCTCAGATAAGGGTACTTTCTTCTGCTCAGACAAGGGCACTTTCTTCTGCTCAGATTAGGGCACTTTCTTCTTCTCAGATGAGGGCACTTTCTTCTGCTCAGATAAGGGTACTTTCTTCTGCTCAGATAAGGGCACTTTCTTCTGCTCAGATAAGGGTTCTTTCTTCTGCTAAGATAAGGGCACTTACTTCCGCTCAGATAAGGGCACTTACTTCCGCTCAGATAAGGGCACTTTCTTCCGCTCAGACAAGGGCACTTTCTTCCGCTCAGATAAGGGCATGTTCTTCTGCTCAGATAAGGGCACTTTCTTCTGCTCAGATAGGGGCACTTTCTTCTGCTCAGATAAGGTCACTTTCTTCTGCTCAGATTAGGGCACTTCCTTCTGCTCAGATAAGGGCACTTTCTTCTGCTCAGATAAGGGCACTTTCTTCTGCTCAGATTAGGGCACTTTCTTCTGCTCAGATTAGGGCACTTCCTTCTGCTCAGATAAGGGCACTTTCTTCTGCTCAGATAAGGGTACTTTCTTCTGCTCAGATTAGGGCACTTTCTTCTGCTCAGATAAGGGCACTTTCTTCTGCTCAGATAAGGGTACTTTCTTCTGCTCAGATAAGGGCACTTTCTTCTGCTCAGATAAGGGTGCTTTCTACTGCTCAGATAAGGGCACTTTCTTCTGCTCAGATAAGGGTACTTTCTTCTGCTCAGATAAGGGCACTTTCTTCTGCTCAGATAAGGGCACTTTCTTCTGCTCAGATAAGGGCATTTTCTTCTGCTCAGATGAGGGCACTTCCTTCTGCTCAGATAAGGGCACTTTCTTCTGCTCAGATGAGGGCACTTTCTTCTGCTCAGATAAGGGCACTTTCTTCTGCTCAGATAAGGGCATTTTCTTCTGCTCAGTTGAGGGCACTTTCTTCTGCTCAGATAGGGTACTTTCTTCTGCTCAGAAAAGGGCACTTTCTTCTGCTCAGATAAGGGCACTTTCTTCCGCTCAGATAAGGGCACTTACTTCCGCTCAGATAAGGGCACTTTCTTCCGCTCAGATAAGGACACATTCTTCCGCTCAGATAAGGGCACTTTCTTCTGCTCAGATAAGGGCACTTTCTTCTGCTCAGATAAGGGCACTTTCTTCTGCTCAGATAAGGGCACTTTCTTCTGCTCAGATAAGGGCACTTTCTTCTGCTCAGATAAGGGCACTTTCTTCTGCTCAGATAAGGGCACTTTCTTCTGCTCAGATAAGGGCACTTTCTCCTGCTCAGATAAGGGCACTTTCTTCTCCTTAGATAAGAGCACTTTCTTCCGCTCAGATAGGGGCACTTTCTTCCGCTCAGATATGGGCACTTCCTTCCGCTCAGATAAAGGCACTTTCTTCCACTCAGATAAAGGCACTTTCTTCCGCTCAGATAAGGGCACTTTCTTCCACTCAGATAAGGGCACTTTCTTCTGCTCAGATAAGGGCACTTTCTTCTGCTCAGATATGGGCACTTTCTTCTGCTCAGATAAGGGCACTTTCTTCTGCTCAGATAAGGGCACTTTCTTCTGCTCAGATTAGGGCACTTTCTTCTGCTCAGAAAAGGGCACTTTCTTCTGCTCAGATAAGGGCACTTTCTTCCGCTCAGATAAGGGCACATTCTTCCGCTCAGATAATGGCACTTTCTTCCGCTCAGATAAGGGCACTTTCTTCTGCTCAGATAAGGGCACTTTCTTCTGCTCAGATAAGGGCACTTTCTTCTGCTCAGATAAGGGCACTTTCTTCTGCTCAGATTAGGGCACTTTCTTCTGCTCAGATAAGGGCACTTTCTTCTGCTCAGATAAGGGCACTTTCTTCTGCGCAGAAAAGGGCACTTTCTCCTGCTCAGATAAGGGCACTTTCTTCTCCTTAGATAAGAGCACTTTCTTCTGCTCAGATAGGGGCACTTTCTTCCGCTCAGATATGGGCACTTCCTTCCGCTCAGATTAGGGCACTTTCTTCTGCTCAGATAAGGGCACTTTCTCCTGCTCAGATAAGGGCACTTTCTTCCGCTCAGATAAGGGTACTTTCTTCCACTCAGATAAAGGCACTTTCTTCCACTCAGATAAAGGCACTTTCTTCCGCTCAGATAAGGGCACTTTCTTCCACTCAGATAAGGGCACTTTCTTCTGCTCAGATAAGGGCACTTTCTTCTGCTCAGATATGGGCACTTTCTTCTGCTCAGATAAGGGTACTTTCTTCTGCTCAGATAAGGGCACTTTCTTCTGCTCAGATAAGGGCACTTTCTTCTGCTCAGATTAGGGCACTTCCTTCTGCTCAGATAAGGGCACTTTCTTCTGCTCAGATAAGGGCACTTTCTTCTGCTCAGATTAGGGCACTTCCTTCTGCTCAGATAAGAGCACTTTCTTCTGCTCAGATAAGGGCACTTTCTTCTGCACAGATTAGGGCACTTTCTTCTGCTCAGATAAGGGCACTTTCTTCTGCTCAGATAAGGGCACTTTCTTCTGCTCAGATTAGGGCACTTCCTTGTGCTCAGATAAGGGCACTTTCTTCTGCTCAGATAAGGGCACTTTCTTCTGCTCAGATAAGGGTACTTTCTTCTGCTCAGATAAGGGCACTTTCTTCTGCTCAGATAAGGGTGCTTTCTACTGCTCAGATAAGGGCACTTTCTTCTGCTCAGATAAGGGTACTTTCTTCTGCTCAGATAAGGGCACTTTCTTCTGCTCAGATAAGGGCACTTTCTTCTGCTCAGATAAGGGCATTTTCTTCTGCTCAGATGAGGGCACTTCCTTCTGCTCAGATAAGGGCACTTTCTTCTGCTCAGATGAGGGCACTTTCTTCTGCTCAGATAAGGGCACTTTCTTCTGCTCAGATAAGGGCATTTTCTTCTGCTCAGTTGAGGGCACTTTCTTCTGCTCAGATTAGGGCACTTCCTTCTGCTCAGATAAGAGCACTTTCTTCTGCTCAGATAAGGGCACTTTCTTCTGCACAGATTAGGGCACTTTCTTCTGCTCAGATAAGGGCACTTTCTTCTGCTCAGATAAGGGCACTTTCTTCTGCTCAGATTAGGGCACTTCCTTGTGCTCAGATAAGGGCACTTTCTTCTGCTCAGATAAGGGCACTTTCTTCTGCTCAGATAAGGGTACTTTCTTCTGCTCAGATAAGGGCACTTTCTTCTGCTCAGATAAGGGTGCTTTCTACTGCTCAGATAAGGGCACTTTCTTCTGCTCAGATAAGGGTACTTTCTTCTGCTCAGATAAGGGCACTTTCTTCTGCTCAGATAAGGGCACTTTCTTCTGCTCAGATAAGGGCATTTTCTTCTGCTCAGATGAGGGCACTTCCTTCTGCTCAGATAAGGGCACTTTCTTCTGCTCAGATGAGGGCACTTTCTTCTGCTCAGATAAGGGCACTTTCTTCTGCTCAGATAAGGGCATTTTCTTCTGCTCAGTTGAGGGCACTTTCTTCTGCTCAGATTAGGGCACTTTCTTCTGCTCAGATAAGGGCACTTTCTTCTGCTCAGATAAGGGTACTTTCTTCTGCTCAGATAAGGGCACTTTCTTCTGCTCAGATAAGGGTACTTTCTTCTGCTCAGATAAGGGCACTTTCTTCTGCTCAGATAAGGGCACTTTCTTCCGCTCAGATAAGGGTACTTTCTTCTGCTCAGATAAGGGTACTTACTTCTGCTCAGATAAGGGCACTTTCTTCTGCTCAGATTAGGGCACTTTCTTCTGCTCAGATAAGGGCACTTTCATCTGCTCAGATAAGGGCATTTTCTTCTGCTCAGATAAGGGCACTTTCTTCTGCTCAGATGAGGGTACTTTCTTCTGCTCAGATAAGGGCATTTTCTTCTGCTCAGATTAGGGCACTTTCTTCTGCTCAGATAAGGGCACTTTCTTCTGCTCAGATAAGGCACTTTCTTCTGCTCAGATAAGGGTACTTTCTTCTGCTCAGATTAGGGCACTTTCTTCTGCTCAGATAAGGGCACTTTCTTCTGCTCAGATAAGGGTACTTTCTTCTGCTCAGATAAGGGCACTTTCTTCTGCTCAGATAAGGGTGCTTTCTACTGCTCAGATAAGGGCACTTTCTTCTGCTCAGATTAGGGCACTTTCTTCTGCTCAGATAAGGGCACTTTCTTCTGCTCAGATAAGGGCACTTTCTTCTGCTCAGATTAGGGCACTTTCTTCTGCTCAGATAAGGGCACTTTCTTCTGCTCAGATAAGGGCATTTTCTTCTGCTCAGTTGAGGGCACTTTCTTCTGCGCAGATTAGGGCACTTTCTTCTGCTCAGATAAGGGCACTTTCTTCTGCTCAGATAAGGGTACTTTCTTCTGCTCAGATATGGGCACTTTCTTCTGCTCAGATAAGGGCACTTTCTTCTGCTCAGATATGGGCACTTTCTTCTGCTCAGATAAGGGTACGTTCTTCTGCTCAGATAAGGGCACTTTCTTCTGCTCAGATAAGGGCACTTTCTTCTGCTCAGATTAGGGCACTTCCTTCTGCTCAGATAAGGGCACTTTCTTCTGCTCAGATAAGTGCACTTTCTTCTGCTCAGATTAGGGCACTTCCTTCTGCTCAGATAAGAGCACTTTCTTCTGCTCAGATAAGGGCACTTTCTTCTGCACAGATTAGGGCACTTTCTTCCGCTCAGATTAGGGTGCTTTCTTCTGCTCAGATAAGGGCACTTTCTTCTGTTCAGATAAGGGCACTTTCTTCTGCTCAGATGAGGGCACTTTCTTCTGCTCAGATAAGGGCATTTTCTTCTGCTCAGATAAGGGCACTTTCTCCTGCTCAGATAAGGGTACTTTCTTCTGCTCAGATAAGGGCACTTTCTTCTGATCAGATAAGGGCACTTTCTTCTGTTCAGATAAGGGCACTTTCTTCTGTTCAGATAAGGGCACTTTCTTCTGCTCAGATAAGGGCACTTTCTTCTGCTCAGATAAGGGCACTTTCTTCCGCTCAGATTAGGGCGCCTTCTTCTGCTCAGATAAGGGCACTTTCTTCTGCTCAGATAAGGGCACTTTCTTCTGCTCAGATTAGGGCACTTCCTTCTGCTCAGATTAGGGCACTTCCTTCTGCTCAGATAAGGGCACTTTCTTCTGCTCAGATAAGGGCACTTTCTTCTGCTCAGATTAGGGCACTTTCTTCTGCTCAGATAAGGGTACTTTCTTCTGCTCAGATTAGGGCACTTTCTTCTGCTCAGATAAGGGCACTTTCTTCTGCTCAGATAAGGGTACTTTCTTCTGCTCAGATAAGGGCACTTTCTTCTGCTCAGATAAGGGTACTTTCTTCTGCTCAGATAAGGGCACTTTCTTCTGCCCAGATAAGGGTACTTTCTTCTTCTCAGATAAGGGCACTTTCTTCTGCTCAGATAAGGGCACTTTCTTCCGCTCAGATAAGGGTACTTTCTTCTGCTCAGATAAGGGTACTTTCTTCTGCTCAGATTAGGGCACTTTCTGCTGCTCAGATTAGGGCACTTTCTTCTGCTCAGATTAGGGCACTTTCTTCTGCTCAGATAAGGGCACTTTATTCTGCTCAGATAAGGGCACTTTCTTCTGCTCAGATTAGGGCACTTCTTCTGCTCAGATAAGAGCACTTTCTTCTGCTCAGATAAGGGCACTTTCTTCTGCTCAGATTAGGGCACTTTCTTCTGCTCAGATAAGGGCACTTTCTTCTGCTCAGATAAGGGCACTTTCTTCTGCTCAGATTAGGGCACTTTCTTCTGCTCAGATTAGGGCACTTTCTTCTGCTCAGATAAGGGCACTTTCTTCTGCTCAGATAAGGGCACTTTCTTCTGCTCAGATAAGGGCATTTTCTTCTGCTCAGATAAGGGCACTTTCTTCTGCTCAGATAAGGGCACTTTCTTCTGCTCAGATAAGGGCACTTTCTTCTGCTCAGATTAGGGCACTTTCTTCTGCTCAGATAAGGGCACTTTCTTCTGCTCAGATAAGGGCACTTTCTGCTGCTCAGATAAGGGCATTTTCTTCTGCTCAGATAAGGGTACTTTCTTCTGCTCAGACAAGGGCACTTTCTTCTGCTCAGATTAGGGCACTTTCTTCTTCTCAGATGAGGGCACTTTCTTCTGCTCAGATAAGGGTACTTTCTTCTGCTCAGATAAGGGCACTTTCTTCTGCTCAGATAAGGGTTCTTTCTTCTGCTAAGATAAGGGCACTTACTTCCGCTCAGATAAGGGCACTTACTTCCGCTCAGATAAGGGCACTTTCTTCCGCTCAGACAAGGGCACTTTCTTCCGCTCAGATAAGGGCATGTTCTTCTGCTCAGATAAGGGCACTTTCTTCTGCTCAGATAGGGGCACTTTCTTCTGCTCAGATAAGGTCACTTTCTTCTGCTCAGATTAGGGCACTTCCTTCTGCTCAGATAAGGGCACTTTCTTCTGCTCAGATAAGGGCACTTTCTTCTGCTCAGATTAGGGCACTTTCTTCTGCTCAGATTAGGGCACTTCCTTCTGCTCAGATAAGGGCACTTTCTTCTGCTCAGATAAGGGTACTTTCTTCTGCTCAGATTAGGGCACTTTCTTCTGCTCAGATAAGGGCACTTTCTTCTGCTCAGATAAGGGTACTTTCTTCTGCTCAGATAAGGGCACTTTCTTCTGCTCAGATAAGGGTGCTTTCTACTGCTCAGATAAGGGCACTTTCTTCTGCTCAGATAAGGGTACTTTCTTCTGCTCAGATAAGGGCACTTTCTTCTGCTCAGATAAGGGCACTTTCTTCTGCTCAGATAAGGGCATTTTCTTCTGCTCAGATGAGGGCACTTCCTTCTGCTCAGATAAGGGCACTTTCTTCTGCTCAGATGAGGGCACTTTCTTCTGCTCAGATAAGGGCACTTTCTTCTGCTCAGATAAGGGCATTTTCTTCTGCTCAGTTGAGGGCACTTTCTTCTGCTCAGATAGGGTACTTTCTTCTGCTCAGAAAAGGGCACTTTCTTCTGCTCAGATAAGGGCACTTTCTTCCGCTCAGATAAGGGCACTTACTTCCGCTCAGATAAGGGCACTTTCTTCCGCTCAGATAAGGACACATTCTTCCGCTCAGATAAGGGCACTTTCTTCTGCTCAGATAAGGGCACTTTCTTCTGCTCAGATAAGGGCACTTTCTTCTGCTCAGATAAGGGCACTTTCTTCTGCTCAGATAAGGGCACTTTCTTCTGCTCAGATAAGGGCACTTTCTTCTGCTCAGATAAGGGCACTTTCTTCTGCTCAGATAAGGGCACTTTCTCCTGCTCAGATAAGGGCACTTTCTTCTCCTTAGATAAGAGCACTTTCTTCCGCTCAGATAGGGGCACTTTCTTCCGCTCAGATATGGGCACTTCCTTCCGCTCAGATAAAGGCACTTTCTTCCACTCAGATAAAGGCACTTTCTTCCGCTCAGATAAGGGCACTTTCTTCCACTCAGATAAGGGCACTTTCTTCTGCTCAGATAAGGGCACTTTCTTCTGCTCAGATATGGGCACTTTCTTCTGCTCAGATAAGGGCACTTTCTTCTGCTCAGATAAGGGCACTTTCTTCTGCTCAGATTAGGGCACTTTCTTCTGCTCAGAAAAGGGCACTTTCTTCTGCTCAGATAAGGGCACTTTCTTCCGCTCAGATAAGGGCACATTCTTCCGCTCAGATAATGGCACTTTCTTCCGCTCAGATAAGGGCACTTTCTTCTGCTCAGATAAGGGCACTTTCTTCTGCTCAGATAAGGGCACTTTCTTCTGCTCAGATAAGGGCACTTTCTTCTGCTCAGATTAGGGCACTTTCTTCTGCTCAGATAAGGGCACTTTCTTCTGCTCAGATAAGGGCACTTTCTTCTGCGCAGAAAAGGGCACTTTCTCCTGCTCAGATAAGGGCACTTTCTTCTCCTTAGATAAGAGCACTTTCTTCTGCTCAGATAGGGGCACTTTCTTCCGCTCAGATATGGGCACTTCCTTCCGCTCAGATTAGGGCACTTTCTTCTGCTCAGATAAGGGCACTTTCTCCTGCTCAGATAAGGGCACTTTCTTCCGCTCAGATAAGGGTACTTTCTTCCACTCAGATAAAGGCACTTTCTTCCACTCAGATAAAGGCACTTTCTTCCGCTCAGATAAGGGCACTTTCTTCCACTCAGATAAGGGCACTTTCTTCTGCTCAGATAAGGGCACTTTCTTCTGCTCAGATATGGGCACTTTCTTCTGCTCAGATAAGGGTACTTTCTTCTGCTCAGATAAGGGCACTTTCTTCTGCTCAGATAAGGGCACTTTCTTCTGCTCAGATTAGGGCACTTCCTTCTGCTCAGATAAGGGCACTTTCTTCTGCTCAGATAAGGGCACTTTCTTCTGCTCAGATTAGGGCACTTCCTTCTGCTCAGATAAGAGCACTTTCTTCTACTCAGATAAGGGCACTTTCTTCTGCACAGATTAGGGCACTTTCTTCTGCTCAGATAAGGGCACTTTCTTCTGCTCAGATAAGGGCACTTTCTTCTGCTCAGATTAGGGCACTTCCTTGTGCTCAGATAAGGGCACTTTCTTCTGCTCAGATAAGGGCACTTTCTTCTGCTCAGATAAGGGTACTTTCTTCTGCTCAGATAAGGGCACTTTCTTCTGCTCAGATAAGGGTGCTTTCTACTGCTCAGATAAGGGCACTTTCTTCTGCTCAGATAAGGGTACTTTCTTCTGCTCAGATAAGGGCACTTTCTTCTGCTCAGATAAGGGCACTTTCTTCTGCTCAGATAAGGGCATTTTCTTCTGCTCAGATGAGGGCACTTCCTTCTGCTCAGATAAGGGCACTTTCTTCTGCTCAGATGAGGGCACTTTCTTCTGCTCAGATAAGGGCACTTTCTTCTGCTCAGATAAGGGCATTTTCTTCTGCTCAGTTGAGGGCACTTTCTTCTGCTCAGATTAGGGCACTTCCTTCTGCTCAGATAAGAGCACTTTCTTCTGCTCAGATAAGGGCACTTTCTTCTGCACAGATTAGGGCACTTTCTTCTGCTCAGATAAGGGCACTTTCTTCTGCTCAGATAAGGGCACTTTCTTCTGCTCAGATTAGGGCACTTCCTTGTGCTCAGATAAGGGCACTTTCTTCTGCTCAGATAAGGGCACTTTCTTCTGCTCAGATAAGGGTACTTTCTTCTGCTCAGATAAGGGCACTTTCTTCTGCTCAGATAAGGGTGCTTTCTACTGCTCAGATAAGGGCACTTTCTTCTGCTCAGATAAGGGTACTTTCTTCTGCTCAGATAAGGGCACTTTCTTCTGCTCAGATAAGGGCACTTTCTTCTGCTCAGATAAGGGCATTTTCTTCTGCTCAGATGAGGGCACTTCCTTCTGCTCAGATAAGGGCACTTTCTTCTGCTCAGATGAGGGCACTTTCTTCTGCTCAGATAAGGGCACTTTCTTCTGCTCAGATAAGGGCATTTTCTTCTGCTCAGTTGAGGGCACTTTCTTCTGCTCAGATTAGGGCACTTTCTTCTGCTCAGATAAGGGCACTTTCTTCTGCTCAGATAAGGGTACTTTCTTCTGCTCAGATAAGGGCACTTTCTTCTGCTCAGATAAGGGTACTTTCTTCTGCTCAGATAAGGGCACTTTCTTCTGCTCAGATAAGGGCACTTTCTTCCGCTCAGATAAGGGTACTTTCTTCTGCTCAGATAAGGGTACTTACTTCTGCTCAGATAAGGGCACTTTCTTCTGCTCAGATTAGGGCACTTTCTTCTGCTCAGATAAGGGCACTTTCATCTGCTCAGATAAGGGCATTTTCTTCTGCTCAGATAAGGGCACTTTCTTCTGCTCAGATGAGGGTACTTTCTTCTGCTCAGATAAGGGCATTTTCTTCTGCTCAGATTAGGGCACTTTCTTCTGCTCAGATAAGGGCACTTTCTTCTGCTCAGATAAGGCACTTTCTTCTGCTCAGATAAGGGTACTTTCTTCTGCTCAGATTAGGGCACTTTCTTCTGCTCAGATAAGGGCACTTTCTTCTGCTCAGATAAGGGTACTTTCTTCTGCTCAGATAAGGGCACTTTCTTCTGCTCAGATAAGGGTGCTTTCTACTGCTCAGATAAGGGCACTTTCTTCTGCTCAGATTAGGGCACTTTCTTCTGCTCAGATAAGGGCACTTTCTTCTGCTCAGATAAGGGCACTTTCTTCTGCTCAGATTAGGGCACTTTCTTCTGCTCAGATAAGGGCACTTTCTTCTGCTCAGATAAGGGCATTTTCTTCTGCTCAGTTGAGGGCACTTTCTTCTGCGCAGATTAGGGCACTTTCTTCTGCTCAGATAAGGGCACTTTCTTCTGCTCAGATAAGGGTACTTTCTTCTGCTCAGATATGGGCACTTTCTTCTGCTCAGATAAGGGCACTTTCTTCTGCTCAGATATGGGCACTTTCTTCTGCTCAGATAAGGGTACGTTCTTCTGCTCAGATAAGGGCACTTTCTTCTGCTCAGATAAGGGCACTTTCTTCTGCTCAGATTAGGGCACTTCCTTCTGCTCAGATAAGGGCACTTTCTTCTGCTCAGATAAGTGCACTTTCTTCTGCTCAGATTAGGGCACTTCCTTCTGCTCAGATAAGAGCACTTTCTTCTGCTCAGATAAGGGCACTTTCTTCTGCACAGATTAGGGCACTTTCTTCCGCTCAGATTAGGGTGCTTTCTTCTGCTCAGATAAGGGCACTTTCTTCTGTTCAGATAAGGGCACTTTCTTCTGCTCAGATGAGGGCACTTTCTTCTGCTCAGATAAGGGCATTTTCTTCTGCTCAGATAAGGGCACTTTCTCCTGCTCAGATAAGGGTACTTTCTTCTGCTCAGATAAGGGCACTTTCTTCTGATCAGATAAGGGCACTTTCTTCTGCTCAGATAAGGGCACTTTCTTCTTCTCAGATAAGGGCACTTTCTTCTGCACAGATAAGGGCACTTTCTTCTGCTCAGATAAGGGCACTTTCTTCCACTCAGATAAGGGCACTTTCTTCTGTTCAGATAAGGGCACTTTCTTCTGCTCAGATAAGGGCACTTTCTTCTGCTCAGATAAGGGCAGTTTCTTCTGCTCAGATGAGGGCACTTTCTTCTGCTCAGATAAGGGCACTTTCTTCTGCTCAGATGAGGGCACTTTCTTCTGCTCAGATAAGGGCACTTTCTTCTGCTCAGATAAGGGTTATTTTCTTCTGCTCAGTTGAGGGCACTTTCTTCTGCTCAGATAAGGGTACTTTCTTCTGCTCAGATAAGGGCACTTTCTTCTGCTCAGATTAGGGCACTTCCTTGTGCTCAGATAAGGGCACTTTCTTCTGCTTAGATAAGGGCACTTTCTTCTGCTCAGATTAGGCACTTCCTTCTGCTCAGATAAGGGCACTTTCTTCTGCTCAGATAAGGGTACTTTCTTCTGCTCAGATTAGGGCACTTTCTTCTGCTCAGATAAGGGCACTTTCTTCTGCTCAGATAAGGGTACTTTCTTCTGCTCAGATAAGGGCACTTTCTTCTGTTCAGATAAGGGTACTTTCTACTGCTCAGATAAGGGCACTTTCTTCTGCTCAGATAAGGGTACTTTCTTCTGCTCAGATAAGGGCACTTTCTTCTGCTCAGATAAGGGCACTTTCTTACGCTCAGATAAGGGTACTTTCTTCTGCTCAGATAAGGGTACTTACTTCTGCTCAGATAAGGGCACTTTCTTCTGCTCAGATTAGGGCACTTTCTTCTGCTCAGATAAGGGCACTTTCATCTGCTCAGATAAGGGCATTTTCTTCTGCTCAGATATGGGCACTTTCTTCTGCTCAGATGAGGGTACTTTCTTCTGCTCAGATAAGGCATTTTCTTCTGCTCAGATTAGGGCACTTTCTTCTGCTCAGATAAGGGCACTTTCTTCTGCTCAGATAAGGGCACTTTCTTCTGCTCAGATAAGGGTACTTTCTTCTGCTCAGATTAGGGCACTTTCTTCTGCTCAGATAAGGGCACTTTCTTCTGCTCAGATAAGGGTACTTTCTTCTGCTCAGATAAGGGCACTTTCTTCTGTTCAGATAAGGGTACTTTCTACTGCTCAGATAAGGGCACTTTCTTCTGCTCAGATAAGGGTACTTTCTTCTGCTCAGATAAGGGCACTTTCTTCTGCTCAGATAAGGGCACTTTCTTCCGCTCAGATTAGGGCACTTTCTTCTGCTCAGATAAGGGCACTTTCTTCTGCTCAGATGAGGGCACTTTCTTCTGCTCAGATTAGGGCACTTCCTTGTGCTCAGATAAGGGCACTTTCTTCTGCTCAGATAAGGGCACTTTCTTCCGCTCAGATTAGGGCACTTTCTTCTGCTCAGATAAGGGCACTTTCTTCTGCTCAGATAAAGGCACTTTCTTCTGCCCAGATAAGGGCACTTTCTTCTGCTCAGATAAGGGCACTTTCTTCTGCTCAGATAAGGGCACTTTCTTCCGCTCAGATTAGGGTGCTTTCTTCTGCTCAGATAAGGGCACTTTCTTCTGTTCAGATAAGGGCACTTTCTTCTGCTCAGATGAGGGCACTTTCTTCTGCTCAGATAAGGGCATTTTCTTCTGCTCAGATAAGGGCACTTTCTCCTGCTCAGATAAGGGTACTTTCTTCTGCTCAGATAAGGGCACTTTCTTCTGATCAGATAAGGGCACTTTCTTCTGCTCAGATAAGGGCACTTTCTTCTTCTCAGATAAGGGCACTTTCTTCTGCTCAGATAAGGGCACTTTCTTCTGCTCAGATAAGGGCACTTTCTTCCACTCAGATAAGGGCACTTTCTTCTGTTCAGATAAGGGCACTTTCTTCTGCTCAGATAAGGGCACTTTCTTCTGCTCAGATTAGGGCACTTTCTACTGCTCAGATAAGGGCACTTTCTTCTGCTCAGATAAGGGCATGTTCTTCTGCTCAGATAAGGGCACTTTCTTCTGCACAGATTAGGGCACATTCTTCTGCTCAGATAAGGGCACTTTCTCCTGCTCAGATAAGGGCACTTTCTTCTGCTCAGATAAGGGCACTTTCTTCCACTCAGATAAGGGCACTTTCTTCTCCTCAGATAAGGGAAGGCACTTTCTTCTGCTCAGATAAGGGAAGGCACTTTCTTCTGCTCAGATAAGGGCACTTTCTTCTGCTCAGATTAGGGCACTTTCTTCTGCTCAGATAAGGGTACTTTCTTCCGTTCAGATAAGGGCACTTTCTCCTGCTCAGATAAGGGCACTTTCTTCCGCTCAGATAAGGGCACTTTCTTCTGCTCAGATAAGGGCACTTTCTTCCGCTCAGATAAGGGCACTTTCTTCCGCTCAGATAACGGCACTTTTTTCCGCTCAGATATGGGCACTTTCTTCCGCTCAGATAAGGCTTCCACTCAGATAAAGGCACTTTCTTCTGCTCAGATAAGGGCACTTTCTTCCGCTCAGATAAGGGCACTTTCTTCCACTCAGGGGGGCACTTTCTCTCGCTCAGATAAGGGCACTTTCTTCCGCTCAGATAAGGGCACTTTCTTCTCCTCAGATAAGGGCACTTTCTTCCTCTCAGATAAGGGCACTTTCTTCTGCTCAGTTGAGGGCACTTTCTTCCGCTCAGAAAAGGGCACTTTCTTCCACTCAGATAAGGGCACTTTCTTCCGCTCAGATAAGGGCACTTTCTTCTGCTCAGATAAGGGCACTTTCTTCGCTCAGATAAGGGCACTTTCTTCCACTCAGATAAGGGCACTATCCTCCTCTCAGATAAGGGCACTGTCTTCTGCTCAGATAAGGGCACTTTCTTCCGCTCAGATAAGGGCACTTTCTTCTGCTCAGATAGGGGCACTTTCTTCCGCTCAGATAAGGGCACTTTCTTCTGCTCAGATAAGGGCACTTTCTTCCAGTCAGATAAGGGCCCTTTCTTCTGCTCAGATGAGGGCACTTTCTTCTGTTCAGATAAGGGCACTTTCTTCTGCTCAGATAAGGGCACTTTCTTCCACTCAGATAAGGGCACTTTTTTCCGCTCAGATATGGGCACTTTCTTCCGCTCAGATAAGGCTTCCACTCAGATAAAGGCACTTTCTTCTGCTCAGATAAGGGCACTTTCTTCCGCTCAGATAAGGGCACTTTCTTTCACTCAGGGGGGCACTTTCTCTCTCTCAGATAAGGGCACTTTCTTCCGCTCAGATAAGGGCACTTTCTTCTGCTCAGATAAGGGCACTTTCTTCCTCTCAGATAAGGGAACTTTCTTCTGCTCAGTTGAGGGCACTTTCTTCCACTCAGATAAGGGCACTTTCTTCCGCTCAGATGAGAACACTTTCTTCTGCTCAGATAAGGGCACTTTCTTCCACTCAGGGGGGCACTTTCTCTCTCTCAGATAAGGGCACTTTCTTCCGCTCAGATAAGGGCACTTTCTTCTGCTCAGATAAGGGCACTTTCTTCTGCTCAGATTAGGGCACTTTCTTCTGCTCAGATAAGGGCACTTTCTTCTGCTCAGATAAAGGCACTTTCTTCTGCCCAGATAAGGGCACTTTCTTCTGCTCAGATAAGGGCACTTTCTTCTGCTCAGATAAGGGCACTTTCTTCCGCTCAGATTAGGGTGCTTTCTTCTGCTCAGATAAGGGCACTTTCTTCTGTTCAGATAAGGGCACTTTCTTCTGCTCAGATGAGGGCACTTTCTTCTGCTCAGATAAGGGCATTTTCTTCTGCTCAGATAAGGGCACTTTCTCCTGCTCAGATAAGGGTACTTTCTTCTGCTCAGATAAGGGCACTTTCTTCTGATCAGATAAGGGCACTTTCTTCTGCACAGATAAGGGCACTTTCTTCTTCTCAGATAAGGGCACTTTCTTCTGCTCAGATAAGGGCACTTTCTTCTGCTCAGATAAGGGCACTTTCTTCCACTCAGATAAGGGCACTTTCTTCTGTTCAGATAAGGGCACTTTCTTCTGCTCAGATAAGGGCACTTTCTTCTGCTCAGATTAGGGCACTTTCTACTGCTCAGATAAGGGCACTTTCTTCTGCTCAGATAAGGGCACGTTCTTCTGCTCAGATAAGGGCACTTTCTTCTGCGCAGATTAGGGCACATTCTTCTGCTCAGATAAGGGCACTTTCTCCTGCTCAGATAAGGGCACTTTCTTCTGCTCAGATAAGGGCACTTTCTTCCACTCAGATAAGGGCACTTTCTTCTCCTCAGATAAGGGAAGGCACTTTCTTCTGCTCAGATAACGGCGCTTTCTTCTGCTCAGATTAGGGCACTTTCTTCCGCTCAGATAAGGGCACTTTCTTCCGCTCAGATAAGGGCACTTTCTCCTGCTCAGATAAGGGCACTTTCTTCCGCTCAGATAAGGGCACTTTCTTCTGCTCAGATAAGGGCACTTTCTTCCGCTCAGATAAGGGCACTTCCTTCAGCTCAGATAACGGCACTTTTTTCCGCTCAGATATGGGCACTTTCTTCCGCTCAGATAAGGCTTCCACTCAGATAAAGGCACTTTCTTCTGCTCAGATAAGGGCACTTTCTTCCGCTCAGATAAGGGCACTTTCTTCCACTCAGGGGGGCACTTTCTCTCGCTCAGATAAGGGCACTTTCTTCCGCTCAGATAAGGGCACTTTCTTCTGCTCAGATAAGGGCACTTTCTTCCTCTCAGATAAGGGCACTTTCTTCCGCTCAGAAAAGGGCACTTTCTTCCACTCAGATAAGGGCACTTTCTTCCGCTCAGATAAGGGCACTTTCTTCTGCTCAGATAAGGGCACTTTCTTCCGCTCAGATAAGGGCACTTTCTTCCACTCAGATAAGGGCACTATCCTCCTCTCAGATAAGGGCACTGTCTTCTGCTCAGATAAGGGCACTTTCTTCCGCTCAGATAACGGCACTTTCTTCTGCTCAGATAGGGGCACTTTCTTCCGCTCAGATAAGGGCACTTTCTTCTGCTCAGATAAGGGCACTTTCTTCCAGTCAGATAAGGGCCCTTTCTTCTGCTCAGATGAGGGCACTTTCTTCTGTTCAGATAAGGGCACTTTCTTCCGCTCAGATAAGGGCACTTTCCTCTGTTCAGGTAAGGGCACTTTCTTCTGCTCAGATAAGGGCACTTTCTTCCGCTCAGATAAGGGCACTTTCTTCCACTCAGGGGGGCACTTTCTCTCTCTCAGATAAGGGCACTTTCTTCCGCTCAGATAAGGGCACTTTCTTCTGCTCAGATAAGGGCACTTTCTTCCTCTCAGATAAGGGCACTTTCTTATGCTCAGTTGAGGGCACTTTCTTCCACTCAGATAAGGGCACTTTCTTCCGCTCAGATGAGAACACTTTCTTCTGCTCAGATAAGGGCACTTTCTTCCACTCAGATAAGGGCACTTTCTTCTGCTCAGATACGGGCACTTTATTGTGCTCAGATAAGGGCACTTTCTTCTGCTCAGATAAGGGCACTTTCTTCCGCTCAGAAAAGGGCACTTTCCTCCGCTCAGATAAGGGCACTTTCTTCCGCTCAGATAAGGGCACTTTCTTCTGCTCAGATAAGGGCACTTTCTTCCGCTCAGATAAGGGCACTTTCTTCCACTCAGATAAGGGCACTATCCTCCTCTCAGATAAGGGCACTGTCTTCTGCTCAGATAAGGGCACTTTCTTCCGCTCAGATAAGGGCACTTTCTTCTGCTCAGATAGGGGCACTTTCTTCCGCTCAGATAAGGGCACTTTCTTCTGCTCAGATAAGGGCACTTTCTTCCAGTCAGATAAGGGCCCTTTCTTCCACTCAGATGAGGGCACTTTCTTCTGTTCAGATAAGGGCACTTTCTTCCGCTCAGATAAGGGCACTTTCCTCTGTTCAGATAAGGGCACTTTCTTCTGCTCAGATAAGGGCACTTTCTTCTGTATAGCACTTTCTCAACCACTCAATCTGCAAGAATTTGTCTTCAGTTTTATTTCAAGAGTTGTCATTCACACTCTCCGCACTCAACTGCAGCACGACCAACCAACGCACAAAACCAACGACTCTAACAATGAAAACTTAATAATGTCTTTCATCCATGTGAATGCAGAAACAGTCACACACACAAACACACACACAAACTAGAACGGGCACTCGGTAGAGCGCATACCTTCGCCGCAGCTACTGTTCTGTACTTGGTAAAAATACGATTTTGACCTTTTCGTGACCTTGACCTTGACCTTTGACCCGATTGCTCCCAAAATCTAATCAAATGTGTCCCGTATAATAACCAATCATCCCACCAAATTTCATGCAATTCGGTTGAATACTTTTTGAGTTATGCGAATAACATACACACACACACACAGACATACAAATAAATACACAGCGATCAAAACATAACCTTCCGCTTTTGCGAAGGTAATAAGTCAGGCAAATTTTACAGCAATTGTAACATCACCAGTCAGGAAAGTTCAAGCCATTCAAACAAAATTAAGTTTGAGAGTGTTGATGTGGTCGTAACACTGAACATTACCATAACCACCTTTAGAGGCCATTTTTCCCCGCAAGCGGGTGTTGGCCTTTTTCGGGGACCGTGGTTGTTGTTGTTTTTTTGGTCCCCTTTTTGAAGCAATGTTTTACGGCCGGATGCCCTTCCTGACGCCAACCCTTTTTGTCGCCTTTTTACGACAAACAGGGAATTACCAGTGAACTGGTACTCAAATTTGCCGACCTCAGAAGGATGACAGGCTGAGGTCAACCCCCTGGCGTTAATTCAGCGATTGACCGGGATTACGAACCCAGGATTCTAGGATCCTAAGCCCTCACCCTAGCCGCTTGCCCTGAACATTACCATGATCAACAATAAATCTAACGGTTACATTAATTTGTTAGTGAACATTTTCTGTTAATTGTCATCCATGGCAACGATGCGGGGAATTAAAATGGCTTCACACATCTGAGCAAGATAAACCTCTGTGAGTCACAAGTTGGTTTTATTTTTGTAGTTAGTTCAGATTTCTTATTTACAATGTCTACTAATCATTACGTCGTTTGCCACGTGTAGGACTAAACCGGAAGCCCTAGCACAAAGCCAAACTTCATCTATCTTCACAAATTACTTTTGCGAAAAGACTGGAATGAACGTCATAACTCATAACTTACATGTGAAATGTCTTTCCACATCCTTTTCTCAAACGATTGGTACATTTTATGGCGACAGAGTTGGGCATTTTGCAGCCAGAGGAGTAAAATTAGAGGTTCAAATTCATCAAAGTTGAGGTATAGTATAATATAAGTACAGTGCAGCACGTGAATCGAAATATATCTGCTACGAGTGTAGTGGGTCTCCCAAGATGGCGACACGAGGGAGGAGAAGGGATACAAATTCTCTATGTAAATGTGCACCATGGTTCGCCGCCTTCAGGTGGGAGACGGTATTACAAGTCTAACCCTTTACAGTACAGCATTGCTGTCCCCACGTTTTCAAGTGCAGTGAGGTGTTTTGAATTCATATGAATATGAATTCAAAACATTCATATTCTTTATTGTGGTGCATGTAAAAAACATGGAAATTTTCCTTCCGTTGAAAATTCAAAGACAAAGAAATTTAAAGAAATTCAAAGACAAAGAGAGGTCAATTCAATACAATTCAAAGAAATGAGTGAACGCTTAAAACAAAAACAACAGTGAAGTGGATGCGATAGGTCTTGTATTATTCTGTGGACCTTCAACATTGTGCCCTTCTCGTCCAACAAGGTACAATTTGACAGAAGATCTGTTTGTATCACATGCCGGGCAATCTTCATGGGTCTTTCCAGTTTCTTCATATTTTCCTTTGACAAATTACCAAATGTACAAGTTAAATTGAAACAAAGAATACTTTGAACCAAAAATAATAATAATCAAAATGCTATTATCGGCATGGAACTCTTTCAGTTTCCTTAAAAAGTACAATCTTTGGTTTGCTTTTCTGGCCAACACTTGGGAATTCCTGCTCCACTTAAATTTGCTCTCAATCATTGTGTTCAGGAACTTGTTCTATAGGCCTACTGTGGTCGTGAATGATCTGGCGTTGAAAATCAAAAATCATTTCCTTTGTCTTGTTGACATTAAGAACTAAATAATGACGTCACACTAGTCTACAAACTTCTGAACTTCGTTCACATATTCATGGTTATCATTGAGTAGGAACCCACTCATTACTGTATCATCAGCGTATTTGATGATACTGAAGCGCGGTGCTACGCGCGCTTGCTTGCACAACAAGAAGGAAGCGGACAACGCGGTGAGTTTAAGAGTCTTTATTAAAAGAGCTCACTGTAGCACTGGCGCGCTCCGGGCTGCACGCCCGGTGTATATCCTGAGGCCACGCCTACCCCTTGGGCGTGGCCGCCGCCCACTTGGTGCGCGGAATGATGTCACCACACCAGTGGGCTTTCGTGTCCGCCACACGCACCTCCCCCCACCCCCCCAGAATTCCCGCGCACCTGGAGGGCCAGTTTGCGGGGCAAACGGATGACCCGGCCGAAGCGCCCTCTGGCGACCGGCGGCGTCCAGGGTGCAGGGATGCCAGCTGCGATGCCCCCGGCTGTACCCGGGATGGGTGCCGGACCGGGGGGCGGCGTGCCGGTGGTGCTGGGCGGTGCCGGGGGTCCACCCGCCCGGGGGCGGCAACGACTCGGGTGCCGAGCCACCGGCGGTGGGTGGTCCACGTCGAGGTGGGCCGGCTTGAGTCGATCCACCGAGACGCGGTCGGGAGTACCGCCGATGTCCAAGGTGAAGTATTTCACCCCGGTCTCCAGCACGCGGCAAGGCCCGTCATACGGGGGCCGCAGTGGTGTCCGGTGGGCGTCGTGCCGGACAAAGACATACTCCGCGGTGCGAAGCTCTGGGGCGACGTGCGTGGGTGGGTGCCCGTGGTGTGCCGTCGGTACCGGGGCGAACCTCCGGGCGGTCTCCTGCAGCATGGAGCGCTCCTGCGCCGCGGACCAAGGTGCCGTGGGGTCGGGGAGGAACTCGCCCGGCACCCGCAGCGGTTGTCCAAAGACCAACTCCGCCGCGGATGTGCGCAGGTCCTCCTTGGGCACCGTCCGCAGGCCCAGCAGGACCCAGGGGAGCCTGTCGACCCAGCCACCATCGCGGAGGGTGGCCCGGAGCGCGGCCTTCAACGAGCGGTGGAACCGCTCGCACAGGCCGTTGGCCTGGGGGTGGTAGGCCGTGGTTCGGTGCAGCTGGACCCCGAGCCCCCGCGTGACCGCGGCCCAGAGCTCCAAGGTGAACTGGGGACCGCGGTCGGACGAGATGTCCGAGGGGGCGCCGAACCGGGCTACCCAGGTGGCGATGAACGCCTGCGCGACGTCTGCCGCCGTCGTCGCCGCCAAAGGCACGGCCTCCGGCCACCGGGTGGTGCGGTCCACCATGGTAAGGACATGGGTGAAACCCCGCGAGGGGGCCAGAGGTCCCACCAGGTCCACGTGCACGTGGTCGAACCTACGTGCCGGCACCGTAAACGGGGCCAATGGGGCCTGGGTATGCCGGTGCACCTTCGCGCGCTGGCACGCGAGGCACGTCCTGGTCCAGCCACGGACGGCCTTCTGGAGGCCATGCCAGACAAACTTGTTGGTGACCAACCTCTGGGAGGCCTTCGTGCCCGGGTGGGACAGGCCGTGGATGGCGTCAAAAACCTGGTGCTGCCAGCCTGTGGGCACGATGGGGCGAGGCCGCCCGAGGGAGACGTCGCAAACGCGGGCCTTGCCCGCGCCGTCGAAGGGCACCTCGGTGACGCGGAGGCCCGTGACGGTGGTCCGCAGGGCCTGGACCCCGGGGTCGGCGGCCTGGTCCGCCGCCATCCGGGCATAGTCGATGCCAAGGTAGACTGCCTGGGCGACGGCCCGGGAAAGGCAATCGGCCACCGGGTTGTCCTTTCCCGCGACGTGCCGGATGTCCGTCGTGTACTCGGACATGGCCGCGAGGTGACGCTGTTGCCGGGCCGACCACGGCTCGGCGACCTTGCCCATCGCGAAATCCAGTGGTTTGTCGTCGACGAAGGCCGTGAACGCACGGCCCTCGAGCAGATAGCGGAAGTGCCTGACCGCCAGGTGAAGCCCAAGCAACTCGCGGTCGAAGGTACTGTAACGGCGTTTGGGCGGGCGAAGCTGCCGACTGAAGAACGCCAGCGGTTGCCAGGCACCACGCACCCATTGCTCGTACACCGCGCCCACTGCGTAGTCTGAGGCGTCGGAGGTGAGGGCGATCGGTGCATCGGGCGCCGGGTGCGCGAGCATGGTGGCGTTGGGCAAGGCGAGCTTCGCGCCCGAGAACGCCGCGGCCATCTGCTCGGTCCAGGTAACGTCACCTTTGCCTGGCTTCCCTCGAAGGGCCTCGTGTAAGGGGCGCAGGAGCTGGGAGATGCGGGGCAGGAACCGATGGTAAAAGTTTACCATGCCCAGGAACTCCTGGAGCCCCTTGATCGTGCGGGGGCGCGGAAACCCCTTCACCGCCTCCACCTTGGCCGGTAAGGGGACGGCCCCATGCCTGGTGACGCGGTGCCCCAAAAAGTCGATGCCGGTGACGCCGAACCGGCACTTGGTGGGGTTCACGATGAGGCCATGCTGGCCCAGGCGTTCGAAGAGCGTGCGGAGGTGATGAAGGTGCTCTTCGCGGGACGCGCTGGTGACGAGGATGTCGTCCAGGTAGACGTACAAAAAATCCAAGCCGTGCAAGACACTGTCCATTAGGCGCTGGAATGCCTGAGCCGCATTTTTCAAACCGAAGGGCATCCGAAGAAATTCGAAAAGCCCGAATGGCGTGATGACAGCCGTCTTTGGGATGTCCTCCGGCCTGACAGGGACCTGATGGTAGCCACGTACGAGGTCCACCTTTGAAAAGAAGGACATCCCCGCCAACCGGGCGGAGAAGTCCTGGATGTGGGGGACGGGGTAGCGGTCGGGGGTGGTGGCGTCGTTGAGGCGCCGGTAGTCCCCGCACGGTCGCCATCCCCTGCCGGGCTTGGGCATGATGTGGAGCAGGGACGCCCACACGCTCTCGGAGTGCCGCACGATGCCGAGCCGCTCCAGCGTAGCGAACTTCGCTTTAGCTACGGCGAGCTTCGTCGGCTCGAGGCGGCGTGCCCGGGCGTAGACCGGTGGCCCGGCGGTGGGGATGTGGTGTTCCACCCCGTGTTTGACGGCCCCCGCCGAGAAGGTGGGCCGCGTGAGGGCCGGGAAACCCGCGAGGAGGCGGGCGAATTCGTCCACTGCCGGAAGCGTACAGATGAACCTGGCCGGAACTGAACCGCTGAGCAAGCCGCTCGGCGAGCCGCTCTATGAGCCGCTCTGTGAGCTGCTCAACGAGCCGGGCAGCGCGCACGCGAGCGAGCTGAACGTCTCAGCCTGGACAAGCCTTCTGCGCTTTACATCCACCAGTAATCCATTAGCACATAAGAAGTCCGCGCTGAGCAGTGCCATAGGCACGTCGGCCGTAACGAACGACCAACGGAAAACCTGCCCTCCGAACCGCAGAGAGAGACAGCGTTTTCCGTACGTGCGTATAGACGTACCATTGGCCGCAAGCAGCGCGGGACCTCGGCCCGCGGTTTGCTTGTCGGACGTACCAGCAGGAACGACACTCACCTGCGCTCCCGTGTCGCACAGGTAACAGTGCCCGGACAAGGTGTCCGTTATGTACAGGAGGCTGTTTGAATTGCCGACGCTCAAAGCCGGTACCGAGCGTCGGCTCGCCCGTTTCCCGACCTGCCGAATGAGCACGGCGGGCGACACTGCCGAGCCTCGTGGCCGAACTTGGCATGGAAGAAAGCAGGTTGGCGGGGATGTCCTTCTTTTCAAAGGTGGACCTCGTACGTGGCTACCATCAGGTCCCTGTCAGGCCGGAGGCCTCGTGGCCGAACTTGGCATGGAAGAAACACCAGGTGGGCGGCTGCGGCGGCGGAGGCCGCGGTTTTCTTCGCGGTGGCGGCGGTGGTGGGTGGGGCGTGGCGGCGGACACGAAATGCGCATCAGCCTCGAGATCCACGAGGTGTGGTGCATCAGCATCATCATCAGCCCCGATAGCCGCGACGGCCGCGCCAAAACTCGCCTGGGTGTCCAAAGCCGCGAAGAACCTGTCGGCCTCTGCAGCAAGAGCCCGGGGTTCCGTCGTCGCAGAACCGGCCAACGCGAGGCGGACTCGTGCCGGCAGCTGGCGTTGAAACAACGCCCGGAATAGAGCGTCCGGGGTTTCGTCACCCAACAACGACAGCATATGGTCCATGCGGACCGACGGTCGCGTGTCACCGAGCTCGGGGAGGTCCAGGAGGCGCTCGGCCCGAGGGTCCACCGTGAGCCCGAACGTGGCGAGGAGGAGACGCTTGATCGCCTCGTACCTGCCGTCGGCCGGTGGGTTCCTCAGGACCGACACGACGCGGCCGGCCGTGCCGGGCCCGAGGGAAGCGACCACGTGGCAGTACCTGGTCTCGTCCACCGTGATGCCTCGAAGTCGGAACTGGGCTTCTGCCTGCAGGAACCAGACTTCGGCTTGCGTCTCCCAGAACTCGGGGAGTTTCATTTGGACCGCGTTGTTTGCCATTGCGATGGCGTATTCGGGTGGTCAGCGACGGCTGACCATCATGTCGGGGTCACCAAATGAAGCGCGGTGCTATGCGCGCTTGCTTGCACAACAAGAAGGAAGCGGACAATGCGGTGAGTTTAAGAGTCTTTATTAAAAGAGCTCACTGTAGCACTGGCGCGCTCCGGGCTGCGCGCCCGGTGTATATCCTGAGGCCACGCCTACCCCTCGGGCGTGTCCGCCGCCCACTTGGTGCGCGGAATGATGTCACCACGCCAGTGGGCTTTCGTGTCCGCCACAATACTACAATTAGGACTTGAAGTGCAGCAGTCACCTGCATACAAAGTAAAACAAAATGGGAAAACAAAATAACATAATGAGTGCACAAAAATTTCAGCAATTTCAAAACACTTCATTACCTTAGAGGTCAGGGCTACTGGAAGGTAATTATTCAACTAATCACTGGGTTTATTAACCCTTTGGTACTGGAACGATAATTGAATATTTCCAATTTTGGGGAATAACACCCTTGTCCAAGATTGATTGATA
This sequence comes from Myxine glutinosa, assembly GCF_964187855.1. Lineage (NCBI taxonomy): Eukaryota > Metazoa > Chordata > Myxini > Myxiniformes > Myxinidae > Myxine > Myxine glutinosa. Next base: position 79,549,974 of record NC_136261.1, on the reverse strand, counting down.
GATATACATGTGAACCCTGGGGCAAGTTGTTGACCACCTTCACAATTTCAGAACCTTATTGGAAATACCATCTGGGCCAGTGGCCATGTTCACTTTAGTCTTTGCAAATCCATCACGAACCTCCGTCACATTCACTGGCAGACTTGTCCGAGTCCCAAATTGTATTTATTTCCACAACAGAATCATTCTCAACGATTAAATCATGAACATCAGAATCTACAATTAAAAAATCATTCAATTATAGGCAGTAGGTATGTTTTTGCTTCATGCGCGTAACCCGGGTATTTATTTTCGGGAGCGATTGAAGGAGCTGTCAGTTTCCTATACACCGCTCAAGTAAATGTACATGTCAGAAGACGCTTAGAACAAGGTAGTCAGGTTCACTATGTTAACAAATATAATTTCGTTCAAAAATTTGGGAGATTAACAAACCTGTACATTTTTGGAATCATCAGAGCATGGAGAATCAGAAAATCAATGTTGGCATTTGCACAGACACCTGCATGGCCGCCATTTTGGATTTTCAAAATGGCCACTATAAAATAGATATTTTGCGCTATCTCAGCTTCTAGTCAACCTAGAAGCTTAATTTAATATGCTAATCCTATGTTTTCCAGGTCAAGGAATCCAATAAAGGCCTCAAAATAGTGCTCAGGATTATAGAAAAGCAACAAACAAAGGTAATTGAAAACCATTGTCTTTATATTTGTGATATAACTGTATTACATAATACATAATATTGCAAGTCCTTTGAAGTTATAGGTATGGGTTTATAAAGCACGAAAGCAGCCTTGTTAGTATCAGATTGAACTATAAGTCCTATACACAGGATCTACTAGGTCTATACCGTTCAGGAATATGCCGAATATGCGGAATATTTTTTGTATCACTAACATCTGGAAAGTCCTAAAAGTGAAGCAAGTGTTAGGATTAGAAGTCTAATGATCCCACCAATGGTTTTCTTGACCCAGAAAACATAGGATTAGCATATTTAAATAAGATTATAGGTTGACTGGAAGCTGAGATAGCGCAAATTATGTATTTTATGGTGGCCATTTTGAAAATCCAAAATGGCGGCCATGCAGGTGTCTACGCAAATGCCAACATTAATTTTTGGATTCCTCATGCTCTGAGTATTCCAAAAATGTATAGTTTTGCTAATCTCCAAAATTTTTGAACGAAAAAACATAGTGAACCTGACTAAGGTCGCCCAGAGGGAGGATACTCTGCTAATAATATTAACATTAGAATTATTAGAGGCTGTAAGCATGGCCTAAAGCTATGCACACTCTCCTTCATCTTGTGTAGCTTGGGTTCGAATCCTGACGCAGCTGTAAAATGTCATCCGGGTACTTCACAGGTCGGGTGATTCATGTGTGTGTGTGTGTGTGTGTGTGTGTGTGTGTGTGTGTGTGTGTGTGTGTGTGTGTGTGTGTGTGTGTGTGTGTGTGTGTGTGTGTGTGCGCCGTACTTCGCCTTGACGTTAAATTGGCGTCCCGTCTGCCAGCATTAGTTGGTGGACTTTACGAAAAGTATGTGAGCTGTCGCCGGCATCCTGAACAAATTACAAATTCCTGCCTCAACCTCAATCGAATGTGAAGCTTGGCCAGCCGGTTCGTGAAAGACTTGTGCCAAGCTTCCCCCAGCCAACCCCACAATAACGTGGGAATAATTGCGGCTGTTAAAGAAGATTATATCGACAAACCTCCAACCGCATGGTGTGCACGTACATGCACATGACCCCCCCCCCCCTCCCCAACCCCCGCACCGCCCCCCTCCCGGCCCCCCTGGTCAATCCTGTTGGGAGCAGGTGTTTCTAGTGTAAGGAAATTCTAAATTTTATTATGATAATACGAAGACAAATTAATCATTTTGTCAAAAGGTCAAAGGTCAGCATCACAAAAAAACGTCAATTTTCATCCAATCGCCCTGAAATTATAAGAATTTGCATATTGGCTCACTGAATTGGTTCACCAATCAAATGCTAGAAGTTCATTATTTTTTTGATCTAAGGCTCAAGTTCAAGGCTCCATAAAATCATCAATTTTCATTTTGTATTTTATTTTATAAACTGTTTTCGTTATTTTGAGCATGCGGAAGAAGAAGAAGAAGACTAAATACAAATGGTCGCGGACGGGCTTTCCTGCCTACATGCCACCCTATCATCCCTCTAATCCCTATCCCGGGAAATATTCCCGGATATCACTTCGCATCTTGTTTTGAGTCAACAACACTCCCTCCAACATTCGCTCAGAATACGAAGCATGATTTGTAAAATATATATATTTTAAACTATAAAACGTTCTCGCGTGAAACGAAGATCGACATCTATCGTGTCCTTATCCATGACAAAGCGTCCCCAAGTGCTGGCCCTGTGCGGATGCGACGCGACAAATTTCCAGCGTCCCGTAAACGTCCGCTCGCCGCCGCCGATAAATTGCCCCAGGAATTGCATGACGTTCCAGGTGGGGCCGGGTCCGCGTCTCCGCCGCCGCCTCCTTAAGAATCCGCAGCAGATATTATCGGTGGGACCCGCGGTGCGCGAGACCCCGCGCCGCGCCTCTCGCGCGCGCGCACCGACCGGACGCGATCCGGGATCCGCGCGGCGATATCTCGCGCCGCAGACCCGCGCCCCGCGCGCGTTCCCACATTCTGCCCGCTCGGTCGCGCGTCCCGCACGAAGCCTCTTCGGGCTAATGGTGGGAACGGCGCGGCTGTTCACACGGCGGCGAGCGCGCTAATTTGCATCGCTAATGCCGATGTTGCGTTAATCTCGCTTGGCCTTCCGAGACCCTCCTCCCCACCAGCCGCCGCTACCCCCTTTTCCCAACACTCTTACTCCCTCCCCAAGGAATACCCTCGGCCTCGGCGTCCCTTTATCGACGCGTTTCCCGTGCGCTTTCCCAGATCCGTGAGATTCCGAGCATGCGTACAACTTTCACATCTCGTGTCATTCCATAAGAAAAAATATGAATTATAGCGATGATGGTCAATACAGTGTACGCCTCTGACTTACAGTACCTTCGGAAAGTATTCACACCCCTTGACTTTTTCACATTTTGTTATGTTATAGCCTGAATTTCAAATGGGTTAAATTGAGATTTATTTGTCACTGATCTACACATAATACCCCATAATGTCAAAATGGAATTTGCTTTTTAGAATTTTTTTTACAGGTACTTTCTCTTTCTGCCTCACAAAACCTGAATTTGTCTGATTGGCTCAATACCGCCATTTTCTTAAAGCCAATAGTGTAATGTCCTTGGGCTTGGCCATTTATAATGACTCGGCTTTTCATCCCAATTAATTTGACCTCTTCTTAGCCATTCCAATGAGTCTTCCTTGTCGATCCATGACCTGTCAAACTCTTTTTTGAATCTTCCTGCTCTTTTGTCATTACTCCCATTTGTCAGAGTATATCTGAGGATATTTATTTTTGTAGTTTACCTTTTTTTTCTTTGCTTCGTATCAAGGTGTCCAAGTGTGTGTGTTGCTGCTCCACTAGAACAATGCGACTGTGTCGCCAATATGCCTCCGCATAGTCCCACAACGGGTAGTTGCCATCACTCTGCATATGTATGGGTAGCGGTAGGGGATCACGTTTGTGAAGTTTCGTGTTGATCAGATAAGGTTCGTTTTTCTATCCAAGATGGCTGCCAGACCACGTGACCTATGACATCATCATTTTCAAACTATATGCAACAGTGTGGTTAGATGATATTTGTAAAATTTCGCATCGATAGGGTGAGCGGTTTCAGAGATATAATTATTTAATATTTTCCTTAAATCCAACATGTCTGCCAAACCATGTGCCCTATGATGTCATAAATTTAACATTTCAATACAAATGGGTCATAGGTCATGTGCATGCAATTTCAGATTTTTAGGATAAGGAATTCGATTAAAACATTTTGGCTGGTATACCACTTCACCTATGATGTCATCATTATGCTTTTGTTCCCCCATTTTAAAAAAACACTCATCCAAAAAGCCGATAGCTTGCAGCTTCCCGTACTGAAAGCTCCTGAGGACGTGCACCTGTGCAAGGCCCGAAGGTTCGTAGACGGGTGCGTTCTGCCCAAACCTTCGACCATCGTGGTCTGCGAATGGACATGAAAGGTCCACACAATCAGAAATTAATGTTTGGTTTCATGACTATATTAGGCCTCACTTAACACTTAATCGCTGTTTTTTCTTGAATAAATATCTTGAAAGAAAGAATTTAATGTTTTTGGTGTCCTTGTGCTCTAATTGGCCCAGACACCCAAAAAACGGTGGTGATTATACGTCATATATCATGTGACCTGCCACGTCATCTGCAGGATACTTTTGCTTCGGGACTTGTGTTTACATGTGATGTACATCTGCTCTGAACTCTGTTAGAGTACTGAGAATGCATGTCTTCCCAGATCCAGCTGTAAGGAAAATATGGATAGCCAAGGTAAAACTGTCCAGGGGAAGTGGCATGGCCCAACTGCTTCAAGCGTCATTTTCAGCGCCCATTTTGATGATAATTCAAATGACACCGGCCTGTATTCCCAGTTCGGGATGAGTAAATCGAAGCAATTGAAAGCCGATGCGATCCTCACGAAGATTAGAGATCATCGCAATCAAATGGAAAAGAAAATGGACAGAACAGCTGCTGCAAAAAGGGGCCATTCAAAAATTCCGTAAGGCAAGGGGGAGGGATGCGTGTACGTCCAAGCGTTACAGAGTGTTACATGGGGGAGCAGGTGCCGTTACTTACCGTTAATCAATCAATCAATGACAACTTTGTTCCAGGTACACTTTATTTGAAGGTGCAAGTGTTTAATCCACTTTAAATTCAGGCTGTAAAACACAAAAATGTTCCAAAAAAAAGTCAAGGGGTATGAATACTCTTACGTTTGTGGGGGTAGATGATGAAATCTCATAGAAAAAATAGGATCGTATAGGTGTAGCATGGACGGTGGATGCGTAGGAGATATCTCGATGTATTAAGTAGGGAATAAGTTAGTTTCCCCCCAGTTTGTGATTGCCCCCTGTGGCTTTTCCCGACGTTTTTTACAATTACAACTACTCCTGTGGCTTTTCCCGCCGGCCATAAAACCCTCGTTATAACAACAACCGTCCATTAACCAACCATAACCAGCATAACTGCTGACAGAACCACAGAACATTCCCGATCGGGCTAAACCCCACCCCCAGAGGATAGCAAGCCGGCAGGCCACGCCCCGAAGTTTGGCATTGGTCAAGCAAGACCATGGGGTATTTCGAGAGGGCTCTGTGATTGGACAGAGCGACATCAGACCAAGAAGGTTCAAGAGCAGGAAGAAGAAGACACTCTTTCTCTCTCTCTCGGACTGGCTTTTGTCCCTGGCGGTCACTTTTTGGTCTCGTATGTGCCTGTGAGAAGACTTCCCGGAGCTTTTGTGGAACTTTTGCGATCGTGAAGAGGAGCAATAAGGCGGTGGTTTGCAGGGCTCTTGGGGCTTCGGACGGAGAGAGAGAGAGCAAAAAGAAGGCCTTCTTCACCGCTCGCTCGACGGCTCTTGGCACGTTGCCGTCGTCGGCTCGGCGCCATATTGGGCGCTCAGGAGCGGGAAGCGTTGGACTTGGCCACCCTGTACAACCGACTTCATTCAACGATCTCGTTGAACCAGCTGAGTGCCGGCCGACTAAAAGAAACAATTTATTTTATTTTGTCATTCCCTTGTTGTGTAATTGTGTCTGAGTTGAGACGTCTCAAATTAGGATTTATTTTACCTCACCGTTCATTTTTATTCGCCTTGCATTTATTTTCATTAAACCATTTTTATTGTTGATTTTCCTTGTCTCGTTTGAATGGTGTTGGGTTCGGGAATAAACCCGTACACTTCCATCTGAGGTAAGCGCTTTGGTTCCCTCACCGCGCGTGACGGACCGACCGCCAGTTACGTTTCGGCTACGCGCCTCAGAATTAGGGACCGTTATGTCTATTCGTCATCCAGCGGTGTTAACCGCCCACTGGGGCTGACAATACTTTATGAAAGCACGTGGGTGTGGAGCTCAGAACCAATTATTTCCTTTAACCTCTAAAACAGCTACAACAGCTAGAATTCCCCCCCCCCCCCCCCCCCCCGCTACCCCGAGACCAGGTATATTGAATAAGGAAATAATCACACTGGAGAAGGAATATGCAAGAAGCAATCACAACAATAAAGAAACCCCTTAATCACTATCGAACACGAGCCCACGGTACCAACGAACAGTCGGGATTCCTTAGTTATCTAAGCCTTATCTGGACCATCAAACATACTATTTGAGATAGACACCAGATAGAGGCAATCAGGATAGCAATATCCTGGCTGTGCCAGTAGCGACACAGCAGAAAACGATGCAAATAGTTAGCCCAAGTGTGTCCTCACTGCTGATCGTGGTCAGCACGCCACATGGAGCTTGTGAGGGGGAAGAGAGGTGCGGCCGGCTGGGTGGAGGTGTGAAGCATTGCGGCAGAATCCCAGACTCCAGGCGCACCTTTTCACTAGGTCGATGCCTGATGTCTCCTCTTCATCCTCACCTCCCGCTGCACACGCCTTTATCACCTTCGGCTCCCACCTCACGCCGTGACGTCACAAGCCCCTCCCCACTCACTCACCATTGGTGCCGATCGGTCTAGTGGGCGGAGCGACTCCACCTTGACCGCCCTCCCCGTAGCCTGGAGGCAAATCGTGGTCATCATGACGCTTGTTTGGCTTTGTTCCTGGACTTGCGCCGCGGCGTAGCCAACGTGAAAAAGTTTTGTTATAACCCTTCCATAACTTTTTGCGATATCGTCCTATGCAGTATATATTTTACCCTACCTCTCAATGCTGAGGATTGCAGTCAGGAAGGATACATACCCAACCATATCCACCAAAAGTTGGGTGTTTGACAAGGAGGAATCAATTAGATTTTGGTGAAGAATGAAGATCCTAATCCGGATCCAGATACGAGAATCTTTTTTCTTTTTCTTTTTTTACGGCATTGCCCATAAGGCTTTTTACTTGTACTTTTTACCTGTTACTGTTACTTTACTTTTTACCTGTTAGCAACAAGCATCATCTGCCACACGAGCGCAGTGTCCTCGCTGCCAGGCTAATCACCAGATATACTGTAGGTGTGTTTGCAGTCAGGAAGGATACATAAAACAAAAAACACCTCTCCCTGATCCTGTATGCATGATGCTGACGTCATCAACAATGTATACACCCATCAGCAGCATAGACCTCTCAAAACTGGTTGCTCAACACTTCAGCCTTCCCTGACATTCGTTCAGTCAAGTGTCAGTCTCCGGTATTTCTCTCCATTTCAGCAACACAGACAGTCATAAACGCAAACAGGAAAGCCTTATATCCACAGGATCGGCATGTTGTCCCCAGAGCCGTAGATAGAGAGAGTTCGGTCAACCCGGTTTCAACTAGTCTGCCCTCTGATTGGTTAAGCGCTGTCATGTGATTCACAGGCGCCATGTTGTTACCCAACCTCCGTAACTAGCAGAACGCGCATCGCATTGCATGCATTCGCTTAGTGGAAGTTGGGATGGATGAGGGGAAGGAGGGATGGATGAGTGGAAGTTGGGATGGATGAGTGGAAGTGGGGGTGGTTGAGTGGAAGGAGGGATGGATGAGGGGAAGGAGGGATGGATGAGTGGAATTTGGGATGGATGAGTGGAAGAAAGGAAGGATGGATGACTGGAAGGAGGGATGGAGGAGTGGAAGGAGGGATGGATGAGTAGAAGGAAGGATGGATGATTGCCGTTTGAAGGAAGGATGGATGATGAGTGGAAGGAGGGATGGAGGAGTGGAAGGAAGGATGGATGAATGGAAGGAGGGATGGATGAGTGGAAGGAGGGATGGATGAGCGGAAGGATGGATGAGTGGAAGGATGGATGCGTGGAAGGAAGGAGGGGTGGATGATGAGTGGAAGGAAGGATGGATGAATGGAAAGAAGGATGGATGAGTGATGGATCTTCCACTCATCCATCCTTACTTTCACTCATCCATCCAAAGTTCCACTCATCCATCCCAACTTCCACTCATCAATCCTTCCTTCCACTCATCCATCCTTCCTTCCACTCATCCATCCCTCCTTCCACTCATCCATCCCTCCTTCCACTCATCCATCCCTCCTTCCATTCATCCATCCCTCCTTCCACTCATCCATCCCTCTTTCCACTCGTCCATCCCTCCTTCCACTCATCCATCCCAACTTCCACTCATTCGCAACTGACTAAACAATGTATGAAACTCAGGAACATAAAAATAAACCCGTCCCTAATAGCAGTAAGTTGCATGCACGCTTGAACGCACGCGCGCGTGCACTTGACCTTGGGTAACAACATGGCGCCTCTTGTTTAGTTGGCCAAACTCTCTCTATCTACAGCTCTGGTTGTCCCCCACCCCCCGCCCCCCCCCCATATTATTTTCACTTTTCTGGCAGTCCCAGTCCCATTGACTCTTAACCTGCAACGAGCACTACTGACACCTCCTCATGCCCTCTGACCCACCCACTTCGGACTCACCAGCTGATATTAACCATCTCCCCGATCCCTTCTCTCTTTTTTTTCTGTACAAGAGTGAGGCTCATGGAAGAGCAAGGTGAAATTGACTGTGGGGTACAGCAGGGCAGTAACTGGGTACGACCTGCAAGGGAATAAAGGCGAAGGAAAGAAGAGACAGGAAGGGAGGAAACACTGAAACTAGCAAGTAAGAGAGTTAGGAAGGGTCAATGGGGGGTAATAAACATCATGGGTCAGCATTGGGGGTGACATGAGGTTGTGGTGCACTCACTGCCTCCTTGATGCCCTGCAGGTAGGAGTGGGAAAGAAGGGCTTCTGGAAGGCGGTTCTGGAGACGGAGGAACAGAGGAATAAAAGAGTGGAGTTGTGCAGTGAGCCTGGATTTTGGGAGTTTAACCAGGAGAGGTTACTTGGAGATGCTGGGGAGGGTCGGAGGGGAGCAATATTGAAGAATAGATGGTAAAAAAAAAAAACAGAGAGACCAACCTGCCTGTGACGTGAAAGTAACAGACCTTGTGCTTCGGTCCTCGTGGAAGATTCCAATAATTTTGAGAGCTCATAGTTACATTTATTTATTACTAGCAGGAGTACCCGGCGTTGCCGGGGAGGGGGGAGCAGGAGAGGGAAGGGCGAGCAAGGGAGTGGGTGGAGTGGAAGGGGCAGGGGAAGGAGGGAGGTGAGCGGAGAGGGAGGGGAAAGATAGACTACATATACATCTTTGGGGGAGGGGTGGCTTTAACAGGCCCCTCTGTTTTGGGGGATGGAAGAAGGGAAGGAGGAAATATTTTCCCGTGCAAAGGGTGCTTCATCACCTCAGTATTGCCCAGGTAAAAAAGGAAATTGTAATACCTTCTGCCACCATCACCAGGTGGCGCTACACGGTACACATTTACTCAGAGAATTTACGCCCCTCTCCCAGTCCCACACACCCCTGAATGAGGCCGCGGCCACATAGCCTATGTTCCCCCTCAGACAAAGTTTTATTTGCATTTGTACCCTGATTAAAGTATAAAAGCGTTTTTATCTGGAGTACCTAGTGTTGATCATGCGAAAAAGAAACATTAACATATTTGAAAGGAGGGCAAATTTAATGGAAAAGCAATTATATCCAAATCAGAATCCATCACAAATGTCAAATCATCATTTTACGTTTTCGTTGAATATATGCTGGTGAATGTAGCATTCATCACATTTCTGAGTACTAGCAACGGTACCCGCCCTACGGGCGGGGCTTCAATTGGGAACCCCAAATGAAAAGGCTAAATATCAGAAATTGAAGGTTTTTTTTCTTTTAAAAGATTTCTATAAACATCCGTTAAATCTTGATCGGTGCAGCCGTTTGTGCGGCACCCGGGAAAATAACGTCATGCTGGTGCAAGTATCAGCAGGATGTAGCAGTGTGGGAGTCCACGTTTCTGATCCTCCTTCATGCCGAAGTAGCCCACCACTTCTCCAAGCATTCTGCTCCTCAGATCCGCCATGACAGATTTAAGCTTGATACTGAAGATGTTGGTGTTGGCTTAGCCTGGTGTTGGGTTAGCGGTTAGTGTGCCGGCTTGGGATCCTAGGATCCTGGGTTTGAATCCTGGTCGATCGCTGAATTAACGTCCAGGGGGGTTGAGTCAGCTTGTCATCCTTCCGAGGTCGGCAAATTGAGTACCAGCTTGCTGGGATGAATGATCCCGGTGTGTACCCCGGTTTAGAATAGGTACACCGTATCCCAGCGCATCGTAAGAGGCGACCAAAGGTTGGCGTCAGGAAGGGCATCTGGCCATAAAAACATTGCCTCAAACAGGGAACCATGATTGTCATGGGGCCCGCAAGGCTAACCCCTGCTCTAGCGGGGAGAATGGCCTTAAAACGATCATTCATATTCATTCATTCATTCACTGATTCATTCACTGAAGATGCGTGCATTTAGTCCTCCCGATGTCATATGTACTCCCGATACGTGTTTCCTTCATTGTAAAAACTTCCAAATCAACAGTTAACAGGATTTTGAGCCGATAGCTGTTACGGCCTTGGCAAGATCGATGGAGACAGCGATCTGTTAGCGTATTCACCGCCCAAATAGCTATGTGGAATTCTCTCATGTGGAGATCAAACTAATCGTGTTCACAATCGCTATGTCGTATGTACTCCGGATACGTGTTTCCTTCAGTTGAAATGGGTTAGAATTCTCTCAAGCAGGGATTCAACCCGTGTCCTTATAAAAGGTCTTTGTCCGAGGTCACCGAGTTTGATCGGTGCAACTGTGCAGCGATCGGTGCAGCCGTTTGTGTGGCAAACGGGAAAGCAACATCGTCACAATGAGAACAATGAACGTTATGCGATCGCGAATGTTATGCGTGAGTCCAAACCTGAGAATGCTGGAGACTAAAGCTGAAATTGGGAAAACTAAATAGCCTATTTTACTCCTGGGGATCCCAGGATTATCCACCCAAAATATCTTTGTGATCGGTTCAGCAGTTTTTACGGTACCTTCGAACAGACAGACAGATGGACGGACATTTGGTGAATTATAGTAAGATGATGACGTTCAGGAAGAAGAAGAAGCCTACCACAACTTCAACCACTTCCGGAATTGTTTTATTATTTGTGTTGAAATGTCTGCTGATTGTTTTGTATTTATTTATGCGAATGTGTACTTGCATATAACTGTCATTAATCAAAAAGGCTTAGGCACTATAGAGCGATTTTTAAAAAAAATCTAAAAAAACCACATTTATTTTCAGAAAAACTTTATTTTTTTTTCCTTTTTTATTTTTTTTGCCTAAAACGCTTCCATGATCCATTCAGCCATCTCTGAGAAAAATGGCGAAACACAGACAGACAGACAGACCAACGGCTCTCTTATATAGTAGTTTAGCAAGACTAATTATGAACGTTAATTGTAATCTAGACAGAATAATTTATCGACTTTGCTTGATTCCCACCAGCGTAGGAACCGACATAACAAACTGTCATCTTCATGCTGCGCAGACAAGCGCGTCGTCCTTTTTCATGGGGGGTTGTTGTGTCGCTCAATAAATGATCAACAATGGCACTGACCGTTATGTACAAGACCGTTTATTCGAGGCACGGATCCACCAGCATATCTCCGACACCGTCAAGTTGGCGTCCCTCTCATCTCTCTCACAATCCCCTGCCGCTTACATCATCATCCCTTCCCAGCAATCCCTAAACATCCGACAATTCACCACCACCAACAACAACAAAACCGCAAACGGAAATAATCAAGCACGTAAGAAAGAACACAACATTTTCTCTCCTCTCCCACCAAGTTCGGGTATGGAATGAGGTCACAAAATCCTGAAAACGGCTGGGGCGCTGGCGGGCTCTCCTGTATTGGTGGGGCACATACCAACTCCCACCTGGCTTGATGGAATCAAAGGCTGGGTCACAGGGGCCGCCACTTTCCATAGTCTGCTGACTTGCCACCAAGACCCATCCTGAAGCTGGAAAGTCACTGGTCCAGGCTGTCTGCTCAAACGAAGTGGGGAGTACCAGAATGACTGCATCTTGATTTTCCGATGAGGATATTTAACTCTGACCCAGTCATTTTTATTTATTTATTTATTTTGGATACAAGATCGACGCTCGTGAAAGAGCTACCATTAATCGCACAAAAAGTCAAACCGACACATAAAACACAAAATAAGGGGAGCGGTAGACAAGATGGGGAGAGAGGGGGAAGGACACAAACACAACATTTAAGAGCAGGGACATCGAGAGAACTGTGGGAGGGAGAGGGCTTGGGGGGAGGTGGGAGAGGTATAAAACTTATGGACACTGCAAGGACTTCCAGGAAAGAAGTTGGAATTTAAAAAAAAGTGTATCTGGGGTGAATTAGCAGGGGTAGAAAAGATCAAGGTTTTGGATGGGGTAAGATAAGAGATGGTAGTGAACAGCTGTTTTAAAGAATTGGAGGGAGGAGTGGGATTGAAGAGAGTGAGGGAGTTTGTTCCAGAGGCGGGAGAAAAGAGGAATGAAAGAGTGAAGGTGAGCAGAGAGTCTTGATTTTGGCAGTTTAACCATAAGAGGGTTGCTGGCAGATCTTGTGCGACCTGTAGGAATATTTGGGGGGCAGAGCACAGAGAGAGCTGAGGGAGCAAGGCCAGAGAGGAGTCGGTAGAAGACAGAAAGACCACCAACCTGCCTGTGGTGAGTGAGTGAAAGGCCCTCGGAGTTAGCTTCATCGCAGGAGATTCCAATGATTCTGAAAGCTTTGGTTTCAACAGCGTGAAGCTGAGCGAGGTGTGAGGCAGGAGCACCGGCCCAGAGGGGGGAACAGTATTCCATTGAGCTGCAGATGAAAGCCTTGTATGTGGAGAGGAGCTCAGCAGTGCCAAGTGTTACGGATTCATAACTTCCGTTTTTGTGGTTTTCCTCCACTTGAAAGATTTCGGATTCTACGTACTATTATTGTCTTCCTAAGGTTTATTGTTTATGAACAGTTATTAAAAGTTAAAAAAGGTTAACTTAAAATGATGCATGAAGCCGAAGGAGAAGACAATGAGGTGAAGAGGAGGAAGTGGCGCGAGCAAAGTCGGAGAAGACGCATGACGTCAGCGCTCCGGAATGCGCAAGGTTTACCGACAGCCGCGAGGGGATTTTGAGTTCCTGGAAGGGACATCTGGCGATAAGAATATTCGCTGGATTGGAGAAATATGCATAGACAGATTTGGGGCGCTGAGATTCTGACAAATCCTCGCCTCGTTGTATCGGCTCAAGCCAGATGCGTCGGCCATCTTGCACCCTGTGCTTCGGACACCTGTGAAGGTTTGCTTCGTGTCATCTTCACCCCCAACATCCTACCATCTGCCGGGGATGGGTGTGTGCGACCGCTTTGTCTCCAATTACGTTGCGGTTTGCTGAGGGAGCGGTGAAGGTGCACCTCTGGAGGGCGCCGTTGTACAGTTTGGCAGGAAGAGCACCCTTGCCCACTGTACACGCTTCGGAGATCGACTGGAGAGCGAGATTCGGGCTTCGACCGGATTTCGTTCCATCGACCGCTGGAGCGAATCCCATTCGCCTTGGGAAAAGTCATAGAGACATTGAGGAGTGTCGTTGCACTCGCTGGCCGTGCCGTGAGTGACCTTACTTTATATAAGAGATATATAGAGTGCACTCTTAATGGCCATGTGTTGTACCGTTATACCTGTGTGTGATTTATAATACAAGTTTGTTTTTATAATCATTGGTGTGGTTTCACTATTGCTTTTCAACACAGGGTAACATATTTTTCTGCCGGGGTTCCTCTCGGGGTTCGGAGGTTACCGAGACCAGGAGATCCTTGAGGACTCCGTAACAGAAATTGGGGGCTCGTCCAATTGAAACTCGTGGGCTCGAAATTGGGTCTTCGTCTGTGATATAAAATTCCTTAAATATCGTCTGGGATAGAATTCCCTAGCATTCCCAAATTTTCCAATTTTGGAAAATTTTCCAACATTCCCAAATTTTCAAAAAACAAATATATATTTTTTTTTTATTTGGAAATTTATTGTGTGAAGGTTAACAGGTGTTAACGGATAGTCACCATGGAGTTTGACGCAGAGAAGTTTACAGCGACCCCTAGTGAGGCACAGTTCCGAGCGTTACTAAAATCCGAACTCTTGAGATTGGGCAAACATTTTAGCTTGGAGGTCCGAGCTAAAATGAAGAAAACAGAGATGCAGACAGTGGTGATAGAATCTATGGTGGAACTAGGAACATGGGGAGAGGTAGCCTTGGATTGGTTACCAGAAGAACAAGAAAATGTGGAGCTCCAGAAAGTGGAGATGCAATTGCAGAGCCAGGAAAGGTTAAAAACACAAGAAAGAGAACTCCAGGAAAGGTTAGAAGACAAAAAAGGAAAGGAAAGGAGAGCTGCAAGGGAACTCGAAGAAAGAAGAGAAAAGGAACAAGCAGAGGAAAGGAGAGCTGCAAGGGAACTCGAAGAAAGAAGAGAAAAGGAACAAGCAGAGGAAAGGAGAGCTACAAGGGAACTCGAAGCAGAGGAGAGAAAAGCCGAAAGGGAGTTAAAGGACCGTGATTTGGTGCGTCAGCAGGAAATTAAAGTCAAGGAGCTGGAGTTAATGAGAGGACGGGGAGAGGTACCACCCATGCCGACTGGTTCGACAACCAGTCAAAACACCTGGGATGTTGGCAGACATGTGAGGCTGGTTCCACCCTTCAAAGAAAAGGAGGTCGCCAAGTTTTTTTTACACTTTGAGAAAGTGGCTCGAATGCTAAAATGGCCGGAGGAGTCCTGGACCATATTAGTACAAAGTGTTCTGGTGGGTAAAGCTCAATATATTTATTCGGCTTTACTGATTGAACAATGTGCAGATTATGAGATATTGAAGAAAACCATTCTCAAAGCCTATGAATTGGTCCCTGAAGCTTACCGGCAAAAATTCCGGAACGCCAGGAAGAGGGAGAATGAGACCCATGTGGAGTTTGCCAGAATGAAAGAAACCATGTTTGATCGGTGGTGTGATTCGAAAGGAGTCGGGAAAGACTTCGAACTATTGCGACAATTGATCCTGGTGGAGGAATTCCAACAGTGTGTCCATGAGGACATTAAAGTAGATCTGGAGGAAAGGAAAGTACCAAAGTTGTATGAGGCAGCAACCATGGCGGATGACTATGCCTTAACACACGGGATGAGGTTCCATAAACCTAACTTCTCACCTAGAGTTAGCCAGGGGAGTTATGATACATCTGGTGCGGAGAACGAAGATTCAGTGGGGCAGCCTCGAGATGACTCTGAAGACCTCTCTGATACTACGACTTCCAGAAATCAGAAGACAACAGTTCCAAGGCAGACTTATCCTCCGGGGGGCTCGAGGCAGACCACGAGGTTCTCCTCCGGGCCTACTTGCGCTTTTTGCCATAAACCTGGACACTTGATGTCCCACTGTTATGCTCTGGGAAAGGAAAATCAGGAGCGGAGTTCGACTAGTACCACTCCGAATGCAATGACAAATGTGAGTGGTCGCCCTCAAAAGTGTTACCAACCATTTATTTCAGAGGGGTTTGTGTCACTGGATGGAGCCTCGACTAGCCGGAGACCAGTTAGGGTATTGAGGGACACCAGAGCACATCAATCTTTAATGCTTGAAGGCATCTTGCCATTGTCAGAGGAGACGGCAACTGGTGATAGTGTTCGTTTACAAGGGATTGGTGGCTGTGTTAGAGCTCCACTTCATGCCATCCATTTGGAGTCTGATGTGGTGTCAGGACCGGTCACCGTAGGTTTACAAGCCACTCTTCCTGTAGAGGGAGTATCTGTTGTTATCGGGAATGATTTGGCCGGTGGTCAAGTTTATGGTCACCCGATGGTTGTTAAAAAGCCCAGTAGGGAAAATAACACCGCATTAGTTAGGGATGGCGACAAATTTAGCAAGTTATTTGTAGGTGGACTGAACTTCAAAACAAAGGAAGATGTTCTGGAGTCGGCCTTCAGCAAATATGGACCGCTTTTGGAAGTGCTGCTGATAAAAGACAGGGAGACACAAAAGTCAAGAGGGTTTGGCTTTGTCACGTTTGAAAACTCAAAGGGCGCCAGAGGCAGAAACGGATCTGAATAGCAAGGAGTTGGAGGGTCGGACCATAACAGTAGGGAAGGCATTTCATCGGTGTCGTGGGATCTACAGAGGAGGACCACGGAGTAGTAGTTTTGGTGGTGGCCGCAATCGATATTATTATGGAGGCTCCCAGAGTTACGGCAGCTCCCGAAGGAAGGATTGTCAGAGTAGTGGCCATGAAGGAGACCGCTATTCATATGACGACTGTGACAAGCGGTCCCACCATCATTATTATGAAAGTTTGGAAAGATTGAAGCACTGAATGCTGCGGAGCCACCGAGCCAAGATTCCTACACTGATTAACCGTGAACGCCACGTTCCTAAAGGCGTCCATGTAGTGAACTTTCCTGCACGGACTAACCGTGAACTCCACGTTCCTAAAGGCGTCCATGTAGTGAATACTTCCAGGCCTCACCACCCCAACCATCATGGAACCTGGCTTTCAGCTCGGCCTCCCGGGAAAAGTGTTGTAGTTTTGCTTGACTTGGGATTTTGAATACTACCCCTTAACCTTCATTCAAAAGAAACAAAAAGTAAAATCAGAGGGGGATGAGATGGAGTTTAGCTTTGCAGGAGTCCAACTGGGAAATTGAACATGAAAGGGCAGGGACAATGTTGTTCCTGATGCTTTGTCCAGAGTGAGTTAACTTTGGAAATCTCTGTGGGTTGTGTGAAATTTTTTTGCTTTGTTTTTGGCGAATGTTGAATATGGTTGCCCATGGGAATTGATGATTTGGGTTGGGAATTTACTTTTGCTTGTTTAAAGAGTTTGTATGCAAAGAAAGTTTTTGCTGTGCTCAAACTTTCTTTCTTGAGGGGGGGAAGTGTTACGGATTCATAACTTCCGTCATTGTGGTTTTCCTCCACTTGAAAGATTTCGGATTCTACGTACTATTATTGTCTTCCTAAGGTTTATTGTTTATGAACAGTTATTAAAAGTTAAAAAAAGGTTAACTTAAAATGATACAGGAAGCCGAAGGAGAAGACAATGAGGTGAAGAGGAGGAAGCGGCGCGAGCAAAGTCGGAGAAGACGCATGACGTCAGCGCTCCGGAATGCGCAAGGTTTACCGACAGCCGCGAGGGGATTTTGAATTCCTGGAAGGGACATCCGGCAATAAGAATATTCGCTGGAGTGGAGAAATCTGCGTAGACAGATTTGGGGTGCTGAGATTCTGACGAATCCTCGCCTCGTTGTATCGGCTCAAGCCAGAGCCGTCTGCCATCTTGCACCCCGTGCGTCGGACACCTGTGAAGGTTTGCTTCGTGTCATCTTCACCCCCAACATCCTACCGTCTGCCGGGGAGGGGTGTGTGTGACCACTTCGTCTCCAATTACGTTGCGGTTTGCTGAGGGAGTGGTGAAGGTGCGCCTCTGGAGGGCGCCATTGTACAGTTTGGTGTGAAGAGCACCATTGCCCACTGTACACGCTTCGGAGATTGACTGGAGAGCGAGATTCGGGCTTTCACAGGATTTCGTTCCATCGACCGCTGGAGCGAATCCCATTCGCCTTGTGAAAAGTCATAGAGACATTGAGGAGTGTCGTTGCACTCGCTGGCCGTGCCGTGAGTGACCTGACTTTATATAAGAGATATATAGAGTGCACTCTTAATGGCCATGTGTTGTACCATTATACCTGTGTGTGATTTATAATACAAGTTTGTTTTTATAATCATTGTTGTGGTTTCACTATTTTTTTTTCAACACAGGGTAACATATTTTTCTGCCGGGGTTCCTCTCGGGGTTCGGAGGTTACCAAGACCAGGAGATCCTTGAGGACTCCGTAACACAAGGAAGGACTTCACACAATGGAGGATGCCCAGTCGGCGACTGGCTTTGGAGGCCAGCTTGGAAATGTGGTTTTCCCAATAAAGATCATGGCAGACAGTGAGACACAAAAGCTTGAGCGACAGAACTTCTTGGAGAGGATTGTTGAGAAAGTAGATGGGAAGGTTTTCCAGTCGGTCTTTTCGGAGAGACATAGTAAGAGTGTGAGATTTGTCAGGATTGAAAGACATGTTCCACTTGTTTGACCAGTCTGTGATTTTGTCCAGGTCTGCAGAGAGTGAGGAGGCTGCAGACTGCCGATCTCAGGGATGAGGAATGTAGCAGCAGAGAGTGGAGTCATCAGCAAAGAGATAGAGAGGATTTTCTCGAGTCGGGGAGATCATTGATGAAGATTAGAAAAAGCACAGGGCCCAGAACACTGCCTTGAGGAATGCCAGCTTGGACATCAAGAGCAGATGAGAGAAATCCATTTAGAGCCACACGTTGACTGCAACTGGAGAGGAAGTCCACAAGCCATGCGTGGAGGTTTCCATGGATACCATAAGAGGAGAGTTTGGTGAGCAGGGTCAGGTGCCAGACCGTATCGAAGGCACGAGATATGTCGAGGGAGACAGCTCTGATTTCCTGTTTGGCATTGATGACCTCCATCCATCATCAAGACAGCAGAAGCAGCATGTCCAGAGTAGAGTGGCCTGGTCAGAATCCAAATTGATGATCAGAGATCAAGCCATTGGAGAAGAGGAAGGATTTGATATCTGAAGCAATGATGGATTCCATGACTTTGCTGATAATTTGGAGCAGGCTGATTGGTCTGTAGTTGCAAGGATCTGTTTTTGCACCTTTTTGTGTAAAGCGGTAATATTTGCTGATTTCCAAGATGCTGGCAGATGACATTGAGCAAGGTCATGAACCTGTTTCGTGGGTGGCACTGCTGGCAGCCGGTGAGGGGAAGCAAGACCCCATGGGTCGAAGCCTGTGCATCGGCAGCAATAGCTCACGTCTTGTCATTAACGTTGCTGATGAGGCACCTATTGTGGTGTGCTTAATTTTTTTTTTTTTTTTTTTTTTTTTTTTTGTATACAAGATCGAGGCTCGTGAAAGAGCTAAGATTGCCCTGTAGTACATGAGGGTTTGGAGTAGGACTGTTTGAAACGTACAACCTTGAGCTAGGTCTGCTCGAATTCCTTTCTTGAGGGTTTGGATAAACCTCTCCACCCCTCCATTGGCCTTTGGGTGGTACACGGCTGAACGGGTATGTTTAATTCCATTGACGCTAAGATACGTGGTGAACTCAGCTGAAATGAACTGTAGGCCATTTTTCATGGTGATGACCTGTGGCATCCCCCAACGAGCTATCAGTGTGTCCAGGATGTGGATAATGTTCTGGGAGGTAACTGATCCAACGGGAACAACCTCAGGCCACTTGGAATGTAAATCATATGCGACCACCAGATAGCGTTAATGGTAAGGGACACCCCAAATTTCTTCACAAATGTCTAGTTGTAGGTGTTCCCAGGGGTGAGACGGCCAGGGATCTGGCTGCAATGGAGGTGTACGGGCTGTCCAGCTTTGCCACTGATCAAACAAGCCATACAATCCTTTACCAATGTCTCAATGTCATGGCCAATGCCGGGCCACCACACCAGGTCATGGCAACGTTGCTTGACCTTGCCCAAGTGACCCTCGTGAACCATAATCAACACCTGTGCACGCAGCATGCTTGGCACCACTGTGCAGTGTCCTCGCGCCACACAAAAGGCGTTCCAACAGGATAGCTCGTCTTTCACCCTGGAAAAAGGTATCAGTTCATCTGCTACTCTGGCCGGTGTTACGGATTCGTCACTTCCGTTGTTGTGGTTCTCATCCACTGTAAACATTTTTGGTTGCATGTACTATTATTGTTATCATTTAGGTGAAATAGAGATAACTGTTTTCAAAAGGTAAAAAAAAGTAAATGTTTTAAAAAGAAACCGGAAACTGGATCGGGCACCAGACGAAGAAGAAGAGGAAGAAGAGGAGGAAAAGGAGGCAGAGCGAGTGAGGTGGACAAGGAGCCGAGCTGCTTGGAGGTTTTGAGCAAACGCTGGCGAACGAGGGTCATGAGTGAACTTTGGGGTTTCCTGGGAAAGGGATTCCTGCGACAGAGTTGTTATCGCTGTGACAAATAAACCTGTGTGACAGGTTTTGCGGTTGATTCCGAAGAGAATCATTAGAGTGCCGTTACGTCTCGAGAACGGACTGTTGGCCATTTTACCTCGCACCTGATTTCGCATCGCTCCAGGTTTTTCCCCTCGCTTCAACCATTTCAGCGCATCCAGCCGTTAACCTAGTGTGTATGTGTGTAACTGGGATTTTGAGTGGGAAATTGTGGTTCGCCGATTGGGAGCCTTTGAACGTCCATACCCAAAGGTGTGATTTCCCAGCCGCCTCTTGAGGACACTTTTGCCTATCTTTGGCAGTGTGACTGTCAACCGAGCGGGATTCTGGTCTCGATACAACATCGTTCTGACGATCACTGAAGCATGGATGGACTTTGGTTTGAAGCTGGGACAGAGACATTGGGAATGTTATTTTCGCTCACTTGGAGCACAGTGAGTTATATTGTACGAAACTGATGGTACCATCATAGGAATGATATATTGGTTGTACAATTGATTAATATTGTTATTGTACTGTTATTCTTGTGTGACCTTAATACAATACTTGTTTGTTGGTAACAATTGGTGTGGTTTCACCATTGATCTTTGACACACAGAATAACACATCTTTCTGCCGTGACTTCTCTCGAGGCTCGGAGGTACATCGTGACTGGGGTTTGGGGAGGAGCACGTAACACCGGTCATCCCTCTGTAATGTAGGAACGCAAGGTACTGAGAAGAGAGTCCTCCTTAGATGCCCGCTGGAACTCCGGAGGGGACGCCACATCATGTAGGGGCCCATACAACAGTTGTATTAGATCCTGCTTTGTGTCTTCTGGTTCAGAACAGGTGTGAGCATCCATAACTGATCTGGACAAGTGGTCTGCCACGGTATTGTGACGTCCAGGGGTGAACTGAAGCTGGAAATTGTACTGCTGGAGTCAGTCCGACCACCTGTACAATCAGAGTGGCTTGTGTCCCGTGCCTGATGTGGACATCACAGCCGTGAGTGCAGGGTGATCTTTCTGAGAGTAAAGGGCCTACCATACAGGTACAGTACCTACATTTTTGCTTCGTGGGACTCAAGGCACAGGATGCAAAAGCTATGGGTTTCTCCACGCCATCCTGCACCTGGGACAAAATGTTGATGTCAAAATGAGCTAGAAGAGGGGCTGTAGTGAGCTGACCTTTCAACCTGTGTATGGCTGCTTGACAGGCTGGGGTCCAATTCCAGGAGGCTTCCTTCCTAAGAAGCTGACGTAATGGTGCAGTGATGGCTGAGTACTGTGGCAAGAACCGGAAGTAGGAGGCTGCCATGCCCAGAAAGGAGGCCAGCTGAGAAACAAACTGAGGCTTAGGGATGCGGTGAATCGCTTCCACATTGGACTTGAGAGGGGAAATCCCATAAGGTGACAGCCTAAATCCCACAAACTCTATTTCAGGTACCACAAAAACACATTTGTCGCCATTTAGTGTTAAGTTGTGCTGAGCAAGTTTCTGGAGCATTTGGACCAAGAGTTCATCATGTGCTGAGGTGTTGGGACCATGCACCACTATGTCATCTAAGTACAAGGAGCATACAGGTGAAAGGAAAAACTCCGGTATGAGTCACGAAAGCCGTAAGTTCCCTGCTGTCTGAAGCCAGGGGAACTTGGAGATAACCTTGGCATAGGCCAAACTTACTAAAGACCGTAGAGCCGTAGAAACAGGTAGTAAGCTCTTCAGCTTTTGGAAGCGGATATTTGTCGGGAATAATTGCTTTGTTCATCGCACGCAACTCTACACAAACTCGAAGTCCCTGGATCTTGGGTTTTAAGTCCCTGGGTTTTATCGCCCTGCCCCAGAGTCTCCCTCGAATGTTCCAAACCCCGCCTCTGGTCGTCGCGGTTAGCCACTCCTCTCGAGCCCTGATTGGCGGCTCATTCTTACCGGCCACTCCTCCTGCAGCGCCTCCCTTTGGCCTCGGTAGACTTGTTCAGGCCTGCCACATGGCATGCTATCGCCAAAAGAACACCTAAGCTCACTGGCCTACTCAACGCAAAACTAAACACAGGAAAGGACTACGCTTACATTCACTAAGAAATAACGGAACTATCGCGAGGCTTCATGTTGTGGTGCATCTACCTACGAGAGGGAATTAACCTTTATTCCAAAACCACAACAATATATATATACTAGCAGAGGTACCTGGCATTGCCGGGCGGGGGAGGGGGGGGAGGGGAGGGGGAGGGGAAATGGGAGGAGGAGGGGGAAGGGGAGGGGAGGGGAACGGGGGGAGGGGAGGAGAGGGGGGGAGGGGAGGAGAGGGGGGAGGGGAGAAGAGGGGGGAGGGGGATGGGAGGGGCGAGGGGAGGGAGGGGGGAGGGGAGGGGGAGGGGGAGGGAATAGGAGGGGGAGGGGAGGGGGAGGGGAGGGGAGGGAAGGAGGGAGGGGGAGGGGAGGGGGGAGGAGGGTGAGGTGAGGGGGAGGTGGGGGAAGGGGGAGGGTAAGGGTGGAAGGGGGAGGGTAAGGGGGAAGGGGAGGGGGAAAGGGGAGAGGGTGGGGTGTAGGGAGAAGGGAGGGGGTAGGGTGAAGGGGGAAGGGAGGGGGAAGGGGAAGGGGGGGAAGGGGAGGATGGAGGGGGAGGGGAGGGCGGAGGGGGAGGGAGAGGGGGGAGGGGGGCAAGAGCGGAAGGGGAGGATGGGGAGGGGAGGATGGAGGGGGGAGGGGAGGGAGAGGGGGGAGGGGAAGGGGGGGAAGGGGAGGATGGAGGGGGGAGGGGGGAGGGGAGGGGAGGTAACATTACATTACACACACACAAACTGTGTTTTATGTTCAATGGTCTGGCGGCGGGGATGGAACATCACGTGATCGCTCTGAGCGAATCAGCGCGCTGCTCTGCCACCGGCTCAGATTCCGTGTATAATATTCCTCGCTGAAAAAAAATCAATGTGAAACATGCTACTATCTATGCTAAATCATGCTAAATCATGCTAAATGCTAATCATGCTAAAATCTATGCTACTTGCTGTGAGTTTATGGCGGCAAGGAACATCACGTGATCGCTCTGAGTGAATCAGCACGCTGCTCTGCCACTGGCTCAGATTCCGTGTATAATATTCCTCGCTGAAAAAAAATATGGATCTAAAGATGAAAGAAAAAAAAACCTATGTGGTGTGAATGGCAATGTTCCTCGCTGAAATGTGAAAAAACGCAATCGCTTTTTGCTCTGAATTACGTGCGAATGCGTAACTGTGAGTTTATGGTGGCAAGGAACATCACGTGATTGCTCTGAGCGAATCAGCGCGCTGCTCTGCCACCGGCTCAGATTCCGTGTAAATATTCCTCGCTGAAATGCGCTGAGGTAAAAATATGGTAAACAAATATTATGAAATAAATTTTTAGGTCGGCCATGTTCTTCCCAGGCTCAATGGCCATGTCTATGCCAAATATCAAGCACGTGAGCCTCTCCGTTTAGGAGTCTATCGGTAACATTACACACACACACACACACACACACGCACACACACACACACACGCACACACACACACACACACACACACACACACAAACGGTGTTTTATATATATATAGATGGTCTGGCGGCGGGGATGGAACATCATGTGATCGCTCTAAGCGAATCAGCGCGCTGCTCTGCCACCGGCTCAGATTCCGTGTATAATATTCCTCGCTGAAAAAAAATCTATGTGAAACATGCTACTATCTATGCTAAATCATGCTAAATCATGCTAAATGCTAATCATGCTAAAATCTATGCTACTTGCTGTGAGTTTATGGCGGCAAGTAACATCACGTGATCGCTCTGAGCGAATCAGCGTGCTGCTCTGCCACCGGCTCAGATTCCGTGTATAATATTCCTCGCTGAAAAAAAATATGGATCTAAAGATGAAAGAAAAAAAAACAGATGTGGTGTGAATGGCAATGTTCCTCGCTGAAATGTGAAAAAACGCAATCGCTTTTCACTCTGAATTACGTGCGAACGCGTAACTGTGAGTTTATGGCGGCAAGGAACATCACGTGATTGCTCTGAGCGAATCAGCATGCTGCTCTGCCACCGGCTCAGATTCCGTGTAAATAATCCTCGCTGAAATGCGCTGAGGTAAAAATATGGTAAAAAAATATTATGAAATAATTTTTTTTAGGTCGGCCATGTTCTTCCCAGGCTCAATGGCCATGTCTATGCCAAATATCAAGCACGTGAGCCTCTCCGTTTATGAGTCTATCGGTAACATTACACACACACACACACACACACACACACACAAACTGTGTTATATACATATATATATATATATATATATATATATATATATATATATATATATATATACATACATATATATATATATATATATATATATATATTGTTACGAATTCATGTGAATTACAATTCAGGTCTTTGCTTATCAATGTGTAGTCGATTAAAGGTTGTTGTGATTAAAGGGTCAGGAGCCCTTCTGGGAAAAAGGAGACCGGAAACGGAAGGAAAAAGACACGAGGTCCTGGAGAAGCGACGATCTTCTTCTTCTTCCTCGTCGAGCTCCGAGGCGAGGGTATCGATATCGAGCAGCGTCTGACGCTGCGTTGGGAAACCCATCTGGCGAAAGGAATTACCCCTTGACACATCAAGTTGCTGTGGGTTCGTGCACGGAACCAAGCGTCCTACACAGTTCGCCTCACCGTCTACAAGGACGCGTACGGGTCGCACCTTGGGCCTCGCGCGCTGGACAAGCCGCGCGTTGCTTTGCCCGCGTTGCTTGGCAAGGAGGTGCGCGCTGCAACCGTTGTCCCCGGTACGTGACGTGCACGTTTGGGAGCACGTCAGCCAGGGGTTCGTTCAACCGCCCGTGTGCGGAGAAGCCGACCATCATCTTGGTCAGGAGGGGCCCAGAGACATTGTGAGGGACAGAGACCAAAGGGGTCGTGAGTACCCAAGGGGTCGGGAGTGGGGAAAGGGGACACACATATATAAGATGGCCATCTTAATCATATTGGTGATTGATTGTTGATGGTGGATTGTTGATGGTTGTTGATTGTTGATTGCTCGGGGAATATATCATTGATTGTTCCGGATCCTTGGTGTGGGGTGTCTTATTGATTGGAATTCATATTGATTGCATTACGAAAGCGCATAAATAGTATATCTTTCTGGCGGAGTTCCTCTCACGGTCCGGGGGTCACCGAGACCAGGTAGTCACCGGGAGGACCACGTAACAGAATTGGGGGCTCGTCCAAATTACGATTTGCGGATTCGCAATTGGGTCTACGTCCGGGATCTAAAATTGTATAAAATAATAAAATAATATTTTTATTAATTAAAATTTATTAATTAAGTATTAATTGGTAAATTTTTGAGAAATTGTGGTAAAGTCTTGGGTGAAGGTTAACAGGTGTTAACGATAGGCACCATGGCGTTTGTGGCACAGAACTTTGCGGTAACCCCGAGTGAGGCACAGTTCCGAGCGTTACTAAAGTCGGACCTCTTGAAATTGGCCAAACATTTTAACTTGGAGGTCCGAACTAATTTGAGGAAGGCAGAGTTGCAGACAACGGTGATACAATCTATGGTGGGATTAGGAACATGGGACGAGTTAGCCTGGGAGTGGCTACCCGAAGAACCAGAAGACGTTGAGCTCCGGAAACTGGAGTTGCAATTACGGAGCCAGGAACGGATCAAAGAAGAAGAAAGGAAAGCAGAAAAGGAAAGAGCAGAAGAAGAAACGAACGCAGAAAAGGAAAGAGCAGAAGAAGAAAGGAAAGCAGAAAAGGAAAGAGCAGAAGAGGAAAGGAAAGCAGAAGAGAGGAGAGAAGAGAAACAAGCAGAGGAAAGGAGAGTGGAACGAGAACTCCAGGAAAGGTTAAAAGAAGAAGAAAGGAAAGCAGAAAAGGAAAGAGCAGAAGAAGAAAGGAAAGCAGAAAAGGAAAGAGCAGAAGAGGAAAGGAAAGCAGAAGAGAGGAGAGAAGAGAAACAAGCAGAGGAAAGGAGAGTGGAACGAGAACTCCAGGAAAGGTTAGCAGAAGAAGAAAGGAAAGCAGAAGAGAGGAGAGAAGAGAAACAAGCAGAGGAAAGGAGAGTGGAACGAGAACTCCAGGAAAGGTTAGAAGGGAGAAAAGCAGAGGAGAGGAGAGCTGCCAGGGAACTCGAAGCAGAGGAGAGAAAAGCCGAAAGGGAGTTGAAGGAACGTGATCTGGCGCTTCAGCAAGAGATTAAATTCAAGGAGCTGGATTTAATGAGAGAACGAGGAGAGGTACCACCCTTGCTGACGGGGTCGACACCTAGCCAGAACACCTGGGATGTGGGCAGACATGTGAGGCTGGTTCCACCCTTCAGTGAAAAGGAAGTCGCAAAAATTTTTCCACACTTTGAGAAAGTGGCTCGACAGTTAAACTGGCCAGAGGAGGCCTGGACCATACTAGTGCAAAGTGTTCTGGTGGGAAAAGCTCAAGAGATTTATTCGGCGCTACCAATGGACCAATGTGCAGATTATGAGGTATTGAAGAAGCACATCCTCAAAGCCTATGAGTTGGTTCCGGAAGCTTACCGGCAAAAATTCAGGAATGCCAGGAAGAGGAAGAGTGAGACACATGTGGAGTTTGCTAGAGTGAAAGAAAATATGTTTGATCGGTGGTGTGAGTCAAAAGGAGTCGGGAACGACTTCGAAGCATTGCGTGACCTGATGCTGGTGGAGGAATTTCAACAGTGTGTCCACGAGGACATCAAAGTGTACCTGCAGGAAAAGAAAGTACCGAAGTTGTGGGACGCAGCCACCATGGCAGATGATTATGCCTTAACACACTGGATAGGGGTCCACGAACCTAACTCCTCGCCTAGATCTCCGCAGGGGAGGTGTGGAACAGCAGGTGCGGAGAACGACAATACATGGCGGCGGCCTCGAGATGAATATGGGGACAACACTGATACCCGAAATGTTCGAAATCAGGGGGCTACGGGCCCAAGACAAACTTATTTTTCGGGGGGCCGAGGCAGACCACGAGTTTTTCCTCCGGGCCTACTTGCGCTTTTTGCAAGAAACCTGGACACTTGATGTCCAGTTGTTACCTCATGAAAAGGGAAAACCCAGAGCGGTGTCCGACTATTACCACTCCGAATGCGATGGCAAGCGTAAGAAATCGCCCACAGAAGAGTTACCAACCATTTATTTATGAGGGGTTGGTCTCACTCAAGGGAGACTTGACTACCCCAAGACCGGTTAGGGTTTTGAGGGACACCGGAGCCCATCAATCCTTAATGCTTGAGGGCATTTTGCCATTGTCAAAGAGTACCGCAACTGGTGATAGTGTTCGGTTACAAGGGATCGGTGGCTGTGTTAGTGCCCCACTTCATGTCATCCATTTGGAATCCGATTTGGTGTCAGGACCGGTCACCGTCGGTTTACAAGCCACGCTTCCTGTGGAGGGAGTATCTGTGATTATCGGGAATGATTTGGCCAGGGGGCAAATTTATGGTAACCCGAGGGTTGGTAAAGAGCACCGCAGGGAGAATAACACCACACCCGCTCGGGATGGCGACAAAAGTTCCAAGTTATTTGTAGGGGGACTGAACTTCAAAACAGAGGAAGAAGTTCTGACTTCTGTCTTCAACAGATATGGGCCGCTGGTGGAAGTGCGGGTGGTAAAAGACAGGGAAACGTAATGGTCAAGAGGGTTCGGCTTTGTCACGTTTGCAAGCACAAGAGACGCCAGAGAGGCAGAGAAGAATTGGAATGGTAAGGATTTGGAGGGTCGGACCATAACAGTAGGGAAGGCATTTCGTAGACGTCGAGAGGTCTACAGAAGAGGACAACTTGGCGGTAGTTTTGGGGTTGGCAGCAGCCGATATTACTATGGAGGCTCCCAGAGTTACGGCACCTCCCGAAAGAATGAATGTCAGAGCACTGGCCGAGAAGGAGACCGCCAGTCAAGTAACGGCTGGGACAAGGGGTCCCACCGTAACTGTTAGGAGTCTGGAGAAGTTGAAGCACTATATACGGGGGAGCCGCCGAGACGGGGCTCCTACACGGACTAACCGTGAACGCCACGTTCTTAAAGGCGTCCAGGTAGTGAACTTTCCTGCACGGACTAACCGTGAACTCCACGTTCTTAAAGGCGTCCATGTAATGAACTTTCCTCCCCGGACTAACCGTGAACTCCACATTCCTTAAGGCGTCCATGTAGGGAATACTCAGCTGGGCCTCCCGAAAAAGTGCTATCGAGAGGTTTAACTTTGGGGCTTTGGTCACCACCTCTTAACCGTCATTCAAGAGAAACTAGAAGTGGTTGACGCTTGGTCCAGAGTGAATTAATCTAGGGGTTTTGGTGAAATTTTGTTGCTTTATTTTTAAGTGATAATGGTGCCCGGGGGGAACTGATGATTTGGGGGTGTGAGTTATCTGGTTTGTTTATCCAAGTTGGCCGGCAAAGAAAGTTTTCGCTGGGTTCAAACTTTCTTTCTTGAAGGGGGGGAGTGTTACAAATTCATGTGAATTACTATTCAGGTCTTTGCTTATCAATGTGTAGTCGATTAAAGGTTGTTGTGATTAAAGGGTCAGGAGCCCTTCTGGGAAAAAGGAGACCGGAAACGGAAGGAAAAAGACACGAGGTCCTGGAGAAGCGACGATCTTCTTCTTCTTCCTCGTCGAGCTCCGAGGCGAGGGTATCGATATCGAGCAGCGTCTGACGCTGCGTTGGGAAACCCATCTGGCGAAAGGAATTACCCCTTGACACATCAAGTTGCCGTGGGTTCGTGCACGGAACCAAGTGTCCTACACAGTTCGCCTCACCGTCTACAAGGACGCGTACGGGTCGCACCTTGGGCCTCGCGCGCTGGACAAGCCGCGCGTTGCTTTGCCCGCGTTGCTTGGCAAGGAGGTGCGCGCTGCAACCGTTGTCTCCGGTACGTGACGTGCACGTTTGGGAGCACGTCAGCCAGGGGTTCGTTCAACCGCCCGTGTGCGGAGAAGCCGACCATCATCTTGGTCAGGAGGGGCCCAGAGACATTGTGAGGGACAGAGACCAAAGGGGTCGTGAGTACCCAAGGGGTCGGGAGTGGGGAAATGGGACACACATATATAAGATGGCCATCTTAATCATATTGGTGATTGATTGTTGATGGTGGATTGTTGATGGTTGTTGATTGTTGATTGCTCGGGGAATATATCATTGATTGTTCCGGATCCTTGGTGTGGGGTGTCTTATTGATTGGAATTCATATTGATTGCGTTACGAAAGCGCATAAATAGTATATCTTTCTGGCGGAGGTCCTCTCACGGTCCGGGGGTCACCGAGACCAGGTAGTCACCGGGAGGACCACGTAACAGAATATATATATACAGTGGAACCTTGACTTACGAGTGCCCCAACTTACGAGTTTTTCGAGATACGAGCCGTCGCTCCGGCGGTTTATTGCTTTGAGATGCGAGCCGAGATCCGAGTTACGAGCTTTCGCCACCCGGTCACGTGGTTATCTTGCCGTTCAAGTACAGTATCTTTGTCGTATAGCGCTGCATTTTAGTTTTCGCATTTCGGTTATTTTGAGTTTTGCCGCCAGGTGGGTTCTGGTCACGTGGTTATCTTGCCTGCCGTGCACGTACAGTATCTCTATCGTATAGCGCTGCATTTTAGTTTTTGCATTTCGGTTATTTTGAGTTTTGCCGCCAGGTGGGTTCTGGTCACGTGGTTATCTTGCCTGCCGTGCACGTACAGTATCTCTATCGTATAGCGCTGCATTTTAGTTTTCGCATTTCGGTTATTTTGGCGTTGGCGCTGTGTAACGACACTTGCCTCACTCATTTTCGAAACATTTTGAAAGGGAGGAAGAAACAAACCTCGTTGGACAGGTTTTTCTTTAAACGCCCTGCAAGTGAAAGCGAGGAAAGTGTGGCGAAAAAGGCAAAAGTTATCCCCTCCACCTCCGCCAGCATCTTCGTCTGATCTTCAAGGTAAATACACTTAATAAAACCAGTTTATTTCTTAACATTGTCTTTTATTATGTACAGTATATACGAGGTCGTGCTTGTTTATACATTATTTGTTATTTATAAAGTACATTTTTCTTATTTAAAAACACGTAACAAAAAAAATTGGTGTGGTTTTTTGGGGGCTTTTTTTTTTTTTTTTTTTTTTTTTTTTTGTATACAAGATCGAGGCTCGTGAAAGAGCTAACATTAATCACACAAAAAGACAAACCGACACACAAAACACAAAAAACAAGGGGAGCGGTAGACAAGATGGGGAGAGAGGGGGAAGGACACAAAAGAGAGGGGGAAGGACACAAACACAACATTTGAGAGCAGGGACATCGGGAGGACTTGGGGGGAGGTGGGAGAGGATTAAAACATATGAACACTGCAAGGACTCTGGGGTGAATTACCGGGGGTAGAAAAGATCAAGGTTTTCGATGGGGGAAGATAAGAGATGGTGGTGAACAGCTGTTTTAAAGACCTGGAGGGAGGAGTGGGATTGAAGGGAGTGGGGGAGTTTGTTCCAGAGGCGGGAGAAAAGGGGAATGAAAGAGTGAAGGTGAGCAGAGAGCCTAGACTTTGGCAGTTTAACCAGAAGAGGGTTGCAGGCAGATCTTGTGCGACCTGAAGGAATATTGGGGGGACAGAGCACAGAGAGAGCTGGGGGAGCAAGGCCGGAGAGGAGTCGGTAGAAGACAGAAAGACCACCAACCTGCCTGCGGTGAGTGAGTGAAAGGCCCTCGGCGTTGACTACATCGCAGGAGATTCCAATGATTCTGAAAGCTTTGGCCCCAACAGCGTGAAGCCGAGCAAGGTGTGAGGCAGGAGCACCAGCCCAGAGGGGGGAACAGTTTCCAGAAGGGCTGGAACGGATTAATAGCATTTCAATGCATTTCAATGGGGAAATTTGATTTGAGATACGAGCAATTTGAGTTACGAGCTCGGTCACGGAACGAATTAAACTCGTAAGTCAAGGTTCCACTGTATATATATATATATATATATATATATATATATATATATATATATATATATATATATATATATATATATATATATATATATATATATATACAGACTTGGCATTTAATATGGAATATTTTTTTTGTGGGGGTGAACTTACTTTTCAAGATGTCTTAGAACCAAAAGTTCATTGGAATTATGTTGAAATTATTCTAGATTTTGTTAATGTGACCTTTAAACGAAACAAAAACCACTTTTGACATTTCAAAACAAATAAATTGATCCTTGAAAGTGATGTAAACTGATATCGAACTCAATTCATGGACAGTACTGTGTTAAACTTCTGTACGTTTTCCAGAAGTATCTCTTCATTTTGCACATTAGCCAAAAAATTTTTAAACTAAAACAAAAGTTATATTACGACTGGGATTACGGACAGTAAAATTACAGTTCAGTACTTCGTGTAACCCCCACGAGCATTCAGGAGAGCATGTACACGTTGAGGCATGCTGTTCACGAGATTTGCCAAGGTTTGGACAGGAATCGCTTGCCATGCAGTGACAATAGCCTGCTGCAATTCACGCACAGAGGGCTGCTGCTGGTCCAAGTGGTCAATTTGACGCGTTAATTCTGCCCACAAGTTCTCTATCGGATTCCTATCCGGGGACATGGCAGGCCACTCCACATGCTCGACACCACGGTCAGCAAGAAAGTGTTGGATCATGCGAGCACGATGAGGCCGTGCATTGTCATCTTGGAAGACAAAGTTTCCTCGAAAGGCTGCACGAGCAAATGGAAGCAATGTTTCTTCCAGAATGGCCCTGTGCTTGAACTGGTTCAGGTTTCCATTCAGAACAACCAGGTCAGTTTTGCCCCATGCATGAAAAGCAGCCCAAACGGTCACCCCACCACCTCCAGCTTGGACTCTTGGCACTATACAATCTTTGTTGTAGGCTTCATGCACTTGTCTGCACACTCGAACGCGACCATCTTGACGATAGACCAGAAATCTAGACTCGTCACTGAAGATCACGTGATTCCAGTGTCCTGGCTGCCATTGACGGTGCTCTCTGGCCCACTGCAATCGGCGCTGGCGGTGTTGTCTGGTCAGACATGGCTTTCTCAGGGGACGCCTGGCACGATAGCCTGCTTGAACCAGTCGTTGGTTGACTAGCCTTCTGGATACAGGCACATTTGTCAGTTGCTGCCACTCAGCCCTAAGCCGATTAGCTGACTTGGTACGGCCATTGCGGACTAACCGGTTCAGCTGGCGATCATCCCTCCTTGTGGTTCTGCGGGGATGTCCTGGCCTCGGTATTGGAGGAGGGATACCCCTCTGAGCATTTCGTTTCAGGATCTTTGACACCTGACCTTGAGTGGTGCCATACTGCTGAGCAATAGCACACTGTTTCATGCCGTAATTTCGTAAAGCCACCACTCCATGACAAACATCATTATCGAGTTGACGGACCATCTCCAGAGGAAGCGGCAATAACTTTTGGAGACGTGCAGCAGTTGTTTTCCACTAATACAGAACGCAACAACCCTTGTATACCCGACTGTGAAGCCAATCATCAAATGCACCTGTCCGTACATTTTGCCACGCCACCTGTGATATAATCCTGTTGTTGACTTCTTGCTGCGACAGACAATCAGTGACATGGTTCTTTTAACAAATAAATCACCAAGGTGTAAAAGAAACTCACTGCATAGATATACTGAGGTAAGAAAGTAAACCCAAGTCAAGAAAAAATATATATTCCATATTAAATGCCAAGTCTGTATATATATATAGTCCTCCTCCAACACTGAGGCCAGGACGTCCCCGCAGAACCACAAGGAGGGATGATTGCCAGCTGCACCGGTTAGTCCGCAATGGCCGTACCAAGTCAGCTAATTGGCTTAGGGCTGAGTGGCAGCAACTGACAAATGTGCCTGTATCCAAAAGGCGAGTCAACCAACGACTGGTTCAAGCAGGCTATCGTGCCAGGCGTCCCCTGAGAAAGTCACGCCTGACCAGACAACACCGCCAGCGCCGATTGCAGTGGGCCAGAGAGCACCGTCAATGGCAGCCAGGAAACTGGAATCACGTGATCTTCAGTGACGAGTCTAGATTTCTGGTCCATCGTCAAGATGGCCACGTCCGAGTGCGCAGACAAGTGGATGAAGCCTACAACAAAGATTGTATAGTGCCAAGAGTCCAAGCTGGAGGTGGTGGGGTGACCGTTTGGGCTGCTTTTCATGCAGGGGGCAAAACTGACCTGGTTGTTCTGAATGGAAACCTGAACCAGTTCAAGTACAGGGCCATTCTGGAAGAAACATTGCTTCCATTTGCTCGTGCAGCCTTTTGAGGAAACTTTGTCTTCCAAGATGACAATGCACGGCCTCATCGTGCTCACATGATCCAACACTTTCTTGCTGACCGTGGTGTAGAGCATATGGAGTGGCCTGCCATGTCCCCGGATATGAATCCGATGGAGAACTCGTGGGCAGAATTAACGCGTCAAATCGACCACTTGGACCAGCAGCCGACCTCTGTGCATGAATTGCAGCAGGCTATTGTCACTGCATGGCAAGCGATTCCTGTCCAAACCTTGGCAAATCTCGTGAACAGCATGTGTCAACGTGTACGTGCTCTCCTGAATGCTCGTGGGGTTTACACAAAGTACTGAACTGTAATTTTACTGTCCGTAATCCCAGTCGTAATTTAACTTTTGTTTTTGTTTAAAATTTTTTTGGCTAATGTGCAAAATAAAGAGATACTTCTGGAAAACGTACAAAAGTTTAACACAGTACTGTCCATGAATTGAGTTCGATATCGGTTTTCATCACTTTCAAGGATCAATTTATTTGTTTCGAAATGTCAAATGTTGTTTTTGTTTCTTTTAAAGGTCACATTAACAAAATCTAGAATAATTTCAACATAATTCCAATGAACTTTTGGTTCGAAGACATCTTGAAAAGTAAGTTCACCCCCACAAAAAAATATTCCATATTAAATGCCAAGTCTGTATATTTGTATATATATATATATATATATTTTTATATATATATATATATATATATATATATATATATATATATATATATTTATTTATTGTTGTGGATTTGAGAATTGTTGTAAATATCACCCTGTGTAGTGAATTGAATCTTGTTGTAAATATCACCCTCCGTAGTGTAAAGGTCAAAGGTCGTCCTCCTCGTTAATCCATATACATGCACGTAGCAAATCATATATCCTTCTAAATAGTTATTTCCTTATTATGTGTAGTAGTTTAAGGCTGTGTCTTCCATTAATTGACACTGCATTGCACCGAATTCAAATAAGATAGGTCCCCTTTGGTTTTCTATCCCAGCGGTGCGAGCGGTTTTCTATCCCGCAAGACGCCATTGCCCATGTGCTCTGTCTCGGAGAAGAAGGGGGGAGGAGCCGCCAAATCACGGGCGTGGCCCACCCCCTCGTCACCAGGAGGTGGAGCCAGGAAGCCCTCGCGCCAAAACAGGACTGAGTGGGTATGGCTTGGTAGGGGTGTGATATAACCCGCAGTGCGACGCCCCCACGTGAGATGCGTCAGATGCGGCAGAAACGGGAGATGAACTTTGAACCACCGCAGCTTTAACCACCGCAGCTTTAACCACCGCAGCTTTGAGCTTTAACGACGGTTCGACCCACGGCCGTGAAGCAACGCCGCCGTGCGAAGCCGCTGGAGGAGGGTCGGCGGCTGCTCACCTCGAGCACACACCAACCGGACCCGCATCCTTCCCGCCTTGTGATACCACCTCCTCGTCAGTCCAGCCATCCACCTCCACCCGAACCTTCCTCTCCTTCCTGCCATCCCTATCACCATCCCCTGTGTAAGTCTGAATGTCGTCCGTCTTTTATGTTATCCTGGGGTTAAGTAAGACTGTTTAGTATAAGCTAGAAATTGCTCTGTGTCCTTCTGGTCCTTCCCTCCTTCTGTAAATTCTTTTCTTTTCTTTCCTTCTCCTTGGTTCTTTTGGTTGTGTAAATAATAGTGAGTAATAAATCATATTTGTATTTCCTACCTTCGTCCTTCTTCTCCATGCTCGTCCGGTCGTCTTTGTGATTTCCCCATTGAAATCCTGTGGCGCGATTTTGGCCAACGTTTCAGGATCGGGTTTAGTCTCTGCTAATGGTTCGTGCCGCGGTTGCTAAACTGCTCGGCAATTAACATCTGTCCGCGGTCGCGAACGAGGTTGCACCCCTGCCTCTCCGGAGGGAGCTGTGCAACTTCAGGACTCACATCGGTCAGTCAAAAACAAAGGGGATTAATCCCCCCCCTTCTTAAGGGGAAAAAGGCCGACGTAGAGATCTGCAACAAATTGGTGTCAGGAGCGAGATTCGGACCTGAAGCATGCTTAGCGCGCTCAAATTACGAGTGGCCCACAATTTTATTGAACATCCTAAATTTAAAATCGTGCCATGGATGGTCAAGGCGACTGGATGCCGGTGGGGGAATTAGAAGAGGGGTTAGGGGTAACCCAGGACCACAGGGGGGAAATGGAGGAGGAGAGCAATGAAGATGTGGTTTTGGGGGTATCAGGTGCACAAAATGGCGGCGCTTCGCACGTGGTTGCCGCAGCCGAGCCCGAGATGCCAGAGTACATGCGAGTCTTTATGATTCAAATGATGGCAAAAATGGATGCCCAAAGTGATAAATCCACCCGAGAGCGAAGAGAAATGGGCGGCCAGATGGAAGATGGGTTAAACAATTTGAGGAATGATATGGGCAATCAAATCGGGGGACTGAGAGACGGGTTGGGTAGTCTAGAACAAAGGATGGGGGAGCGATTAGAAAATCAAATCGGGGGCTCGACGGCAAAATCGGGGGGCTCAATGGCAAAATCGGGGGGCTAGAAGCTAAATTTGAGGGTTTAGACAATAAATTTGAAGTTTTAGACAATAAATTTGAGGGGCTAGACAACGGGATGAAAGAGGTGAAGAATGGGTTAGGGGGATTAGAAAACGCAATGGAAGGCAAATTGCGGGAAATAGGGGAGCAATCCGCCCAGGAAATTAAACAGATGGGAGATCAGATAGAGGAGGTGAAAATCGGGTTGGAAACCAAATTGGATGCCCAGAGGAATGATTTGGAACAGATGAGGGCAGCATCTACCAAGGAGATGGGAGAAATGGGGGAGGAGATCAGACGAGGTGTGAGCGAGGAGGTCTCGGGGGTACGCGAGGAGGTAAAGCGAGGTGAGGAGCGTATGGAGAAAGAGGTGAGAAATAGTACGGCCAGGTTACAGGGGGGCATAGAGGATCTGATGAGGGGAGTGGAGCAGCTGACGGTGGGACAAAAGGAATTAGTGGAGCAAGTGGAAAAGAACACTGCGATAATCGGGGGGTTAAAGGCGACGCAGAAGGAGATAAAGAAAGAACTCATAGCGACAAAGAGGGAATGTCAGATGGTACATGAGGGGTTGACAAAGAGGTTGGACGAGGTAACGGAGGCAATGGAGACGAAAGAACGGGAGGTGAGGACGCACACAGAAACGATCAAGGTGACCTTAGAGGACGAAATTGAGGGGGCGCACCGGGAAATGAAAGAGGTGAAGCAAAAATTAGAGAATGTGGAAGAGGGGGTGAGTGAAATTAAGAAGAGACGGAGGGAAACTAAGAGGGAGATAAAGGAGGAAGTAATGGAATTGGTGCAAGGTCTGTGCTCAAATCGTCATGATGTGCTCACTACCCAAATAAAGAGTTTGCAGGTGGCGGAGGAGGAGCGGAGACGAGGTGCCGAGGTGAGTGGCGATATACTCGGAAATGTATATGGTGTGAGGGGAGATTCAGTCGGCTTGGGTGTTGGTTTAGACCCGGGTGTTCGTGAGAGGCCGCTGGTAAGGTGTGCGACAGGTACAGAGTGTGAAGGAGGAGGTGTGCGAGGATGTCCGACTATGGGGTGTGTGAGGAAAAAGTGCGCACCGAGGAGTGAGTGTGCTGTCGAGAGTGAGTTGGTCGTGGCGCAGGTGCGGGGGGGGGGCACATGGAAGTGCATGATGGGGAGTGTTACAGGGGAAGTAACTAAAGAATGCACACCTGTGGGGAGTGTTACGGAGGGCGTAACGGGAGAGTGTGCACAAGAGGATGCACGAGAAAGGGGTGTAATGGACGGGTGAATGATTACAGAGTGAGCTGTCGAGAGTAAGGGTGAATGCGCGACCGAGTGTGGTGGTGAGAGTAGTGAGAGTGACACGGAGCACGAGTTGGTTGTGGCCGGTGCGAGAGAATGTACACCTGGAATGGAAGGATGCACACCTGGAATGGTCGAGCGCTTGTGGGAATGCACGCTTGAGTTGGTAGTGAAGCACGTGATTGGGTGTGCAGGTGAGTGCACACCCGTGGTTGTCACAGAGGATGTGACCGAGGAGTGGGCGTGAAGAGGTGTGTTGGTGAGGTGTACGAACGACAAGTGTGTGCCAAGGTGTGTGGTGGTCAGGTGTGTGACGAAGTCTATGAGTGTATCTGGGGGGTGTGTAAGAGAAGGTGCAATGACGGAGAGCATGGAGACAGCTGGATGTGTGAGCAAGGAACGGAACACGGGGTGTGAGCATGCAAGTGGAGCATCGACGTTAAATGGAGCAGCGGTTAGATCGACTTGTAGCCGAAGCGAGCCCTCAGTTCGTGCCGGGCTTAGTGCGCAGGGGGAACCAGCGGGGATCGTAACCACGGCGGTTTCGAAGGAACTGCCGTACGTGATCCATGCCGGGCCCCGCTCGAAACGGTCACGTCCGTGCTCCGCTAAGCGGAGCAGGCGGCCCGGTTCGAGGACACCTAGGAAGGGTCGACACCGTGACCCCTTGTGGTCGCGGCGTTCCGGCCGGCCGAGATTGGGGCATCGGGCGGTTCTGTGCCGAGATGGTGCGTGGAATCTCGGCCCAAGTAAACCTCCTTCCCGCACCGAATGCCGGACGGACCCAACCGCCGGCAACGAACCACCCGCATTCATTGCTCGGCTTTGCGAAGCCGAGCTTTGCGAAGGTAACGACGCACCGAGGCTCAAGTTAAAGGACATTTGGTAGGGATAGGGAATTTGCGATTGGAAAATTTTTGATTGGTTGGAATTTGATGAGCAAAATTTGTAGTGAAAGATGCCCGATGTGGTGGGATGGCAAATCCACCGTCCCTCACATACGGGGCACATGAGCAATAGCTATGGGGTTTGGCAGTGAAAGCTCGCCAAGGGAGGGTTAGGATAAAATGATAGGGATCTAGAGAAGATGACCATAGGTAACTGTAGATTTAAGTAGCAACATTGGACAGGTAGTCGGGGACATAGAGAGGTTAGAATGGTTGTTAATGACATGGGATGTGCTTAGTTTAAAGGGAAGACGGGGAGCACCAAGTAAGCAGGAAACCAGGTAGATCAGATAATGCCGTGGGTTTGGAGATTTAGAAGTGTATTGTGGAAAGTGTGAGGTGATTGTGAATTGTATTGAGCGTGAAAGTGTATGGAATAGGGCATGAGGAATAATTGTGGTTGTGCATTGTATTGAATGATTGAGGAAGCCTGGGAGGAAGGAGGGTGCAGGAAGCACCAGGTGTGATTGCACAGGTGTGCAAGTGAACAGGTGTATGGAGCAGTGTATGAGTGAGTAATGGTAATTGAGTGTTGTGTTGATCAAATGGTCCTGGAGGAAGGAGGGTGCAGAAAGCACCAGGAGTGATGGCACAGGTGTGCAAATACAGGGGAGAATGGTTGTGCAGAATACATGGAGTATGGAATATATGGAGTATGGAATGGATGGTGTGGAGTGAGTATGGTGGAAAATGTGGAGTGGAGTGGTTGGTGCGAAGGGAGTGGATGGGGAGGATGGACCCCATCACGAATACCCGGGGAGGGTAGTTTAAGAGTTAGGTAGAGGAAGTAGGTAAATTGTGGTTCGATATTGGCATCTGTGGTGCGTGTGGAAGAATGGTGTTTGGATGGGTGCATTAGTGATGTGGAAATGGCTGGGTGTGTGGCCTGTTAGTGTGTGTAGATAAATGGACACTCCGCCACTGTTAGGATGTCAGCCAGGTGAGGCCGCAGGTGGGCTCTGGGAGCCGTTAGAGTTGTGGTTATGGCCCGAGGATCTGGAGGACGGACCCGGGTAGCCCAGTGCCAGAGGGCACCGAGTGGGGAGAGCGCCAGAGGGCCTTCCCCACGTAGATAGGTTTGGGTAAGGAGCAGGTAAGCTTGGAGGCAACTACAGTGGTGGAGGTGTGCAGGTGGGCAGACCTGCTGGGAGAGCCACATGACCCAGTCCTGAAATTGTGCAAAGGCACAGGGAGTTGAATCGGGGAAGTGAGACCCCAAATTGATGAAGCACCACAGTTTGGTCAATGGGAATTTGGTTCTTAAAACCGCATAGAGTAAGATTGCCAATGGATTGGCAGGGAAAGACCCCGGGTAGTGTAAAGTGTGTTAATGTCATTTAGAGGATATTTAGGATTAAGAATCTCCTCGCACCATCTACATCCACTCACCTGAGGTAACGACGGTGCTCCACACCATGCCATGGTTGTTTTTATTATTTTTGTGCAGATGTTTGGATTGTGAGACGCATCATGACGTGGGTGTGACATGTGCTTTGTTGTTGACGTGGGTGTGGCCAACGTTGTTCCATTGTGTTCCACCTCCTTAAGAGGGATTGATGATGAATTGGTGATGGCAAATTTTGGATTAGAGGGATTGTGGTGACGAATTTGGTATAGGGGAAATATGGGGAAGACGTGACGGTAGTGACGGATTTGTAATGTGTAAATTGTTGTAAATATGGGGTAAGGGCAAGGGTAGGGTAGGTAACAGGGGGGGGTGATGTACGGTGGGGATGAGCTTTTCTCCGCTCGGTCTCCAGGTGCACCTCACCTTGCATTGCCTTTATTGATGTGTACCCTTGTGACCTTACCCCTCGCTCACCTGTCTTCTCTGTCTTCCTTCCCCGACCCATGGATCGTGCTCTCTGGGCACCGAGGGGAGCGTGCGGAGTCCGCCATTGTGTGCCAGAACCCCCGCAACCAGCTGTCTGCATCGATGCACCACTTATGGACCACATGTCTGTGGCTGAGCACCACTCATTGACCCCACAGGTTGGGGCATGGCCCCTCTGCTGGAACCGGCCACGATGGCCCAAGATCTTGCTTGCGGACCCGGTGAGGTGTCACCAAGCCCACAGGTGAACCACCCCTAGTCGGCCCCTGTGGGCCATAAATAAAGATGGACACGTTTTGTGCATTTTGTATTTCCACCAAATAGGCCGCCAGTAAGAAGATGAGAATGACAACATCAGGAAGAACATTGGCCAGCAGAGGGAGCCGAAGAACAAGACCACCAGCGGGGTTTGTTTTCTTTATTATTAACTGTGGTGACTGTGCACTCCGGTGCGTTTTGGTGCATTATGGTGCATTGATGATGGTGCTGGTGCGTCGATGCAGCGCAGGCTGTCTCCCCCCCCAAAAGAACAATCACAGGTCCTGGGTTAGTTTTGTAAATACCATTAGCGTCAATTGTAAATAATGCTCCCCACCGTTCATGTATAGTTTGAAGACAATTCTGCAATTCGGTTAGCTGTGGGCGTAAATCTGTTAGGCAGGATGCAATGTAGCAGGGGGACATACTTATTTGTGTTTTAAAACGGTCACACTCAGGGTCAGGTTAAATGTAGAGGGAACTACACCTACGTGCCACACTAAAGTTAAAGTTTTATAGGCCCGAGCACGTGCCTAGAGGATGAGGGTGCAGTGTTGTGGATTTGAGAATTGTTGTAAATATCACCCTGTGTAGTGAATTGAATCTTGTTGTAAATATCACCCTGTGTAGTGAATTGAATCTTGTTGTAAATATCACCCTCCGTAGTGTAAAGGTCAAAGGTCGTCCTCCTAGTTAATCCATATACGTGCACATAGCAAATCATATAGCCTTCTAAATAGTTATTTCCTTATTATGTGTAGTAGTTTAAGGCTGTGTCTTCCATTAATTGACACTGCATTGCACCGAATTCAAATAAGATAGGTCCCCTTTGGTTTTCTATCCCAGCGGTGCGAGTGGTTTTCTATCCCACAAGACGCCATTGGCGATGTGCTCTGTCTCGGAGAAGAAGGGGGGAGGAGCCGCCAAATCACGGGTGTGGCCCGCCCCCTCGTCACCAGGAGGTGGAGCCAGGAAGCCCTCGTGCCCAACCAGACTGAGTGGGTATGGCTTGGTAGGGGTGTGATATAACCCGCAGTGCGACGCCCCCACGTGAGATGCGTCAGATGCGGCAGAAACGGGAGATGAACTTTGAACCACCGCAGCTTTAACCACCGCAGCTTTGAGCTTTAACGGCGGTTCGACCCGCGGCCGCGAAGCAACGCCGCCGTGCGAAGCCGCTGGAGGAGGGTCGGCGGCTGCTCACCTCAGGCACACACCAACCGGACCCACATCCTTCCCGCCTTGTGAAACCACCTCCTCGTCAGTCCAGCCATCCACCTCCACCGAACCTTCCTCTCCTTCCTGCCACCCCTATCACCATCCCCTGTGTAAGTCTGATTGTCGTCCGTCTTTTATGTTTTCTGGGATTAAGTAAGACTGTTTTGTATAAGCTAGAAATTGCTCTGTGTCCTTCTGGTCCTTCCCTCCTTCTGTAAATTATTTTCTTTTCTTTCCTTCTCCTTGGTTCTTTTGGTTGTGTAAATAATAGTGAGTAATAAATCATATTTGTATTTCCTACCTTTGTCCTTCTTCTTCATGCTCGTCCGGTCACCTTTGTGATTTCCCCATTGAAAACCTGTGGCGCGATTTTGGCCAACGTTTCAGGATCGGGTTTAGTCTCTGCTAATGGTTCGTGCCGCGGTTGCTAAACCGCTCGGCAATTAACATCTGTCCGTGGACGCGAACGAGGTTGCGCCCCTGCCTCTCCGGAGGGAGCTGTGCAACTTCAGGACTCACATCGGCCAGTCAAAAACAAAGGGGATTAATCCCCCCTTCTTAAGGGGAAAAAGGCCGACGTAGAGATCCGCAACTATATATATATATATATATATATATATATATATATATATATATATATATATATATATACAGTCACGTGAAAAAGTAAGTACATTAGTACACCCCATATAAAGTTTTGACTTTTTCAACATATTTCAACATACAGCTATTTGATTCTCATTTCAACAATATTGACAGATAAAGGTGATATAATATAACAAATGTCATGAAACATTTACATTTTGTAGTTCAATGTATAATTTAAATAAACATAAATGAAAATTTCACATTTGGAAAAAGTAAGTACACCCCAACATTTATCACTACTTCAAATACCTAAAATTAGAATCAGGTGCACCAGCTCAGGTGCAAGTGATTAGAACATCGTTAGAGAGGATCTTGGAGGATCCTGTCTTATTTAAACCTGAGACATTTCGTTTGGTTTGCTCTTTGTTGTTGAAGTGTGTGGCGTCACCATGCCTCGATCAAAAGAGCTCTCTGAGGCCTTCAGAAAGAAGGTTATAGATGCCTACGAGTCTGGGAAGGGATCTAAAAAGATCTCCAAACAATTTGAAATCAATCATTCGACTGTCCGGAAGATCATCTACAAGTGGGGAAGATTCCAAACAACTGCCAACTTGTTCAGGCCAGGCCGCCCGAGCAGGTTCAGCCTGAGAGCAGACCGCAAGATGCTGAAAGAAGTCTCTAAGAACCCCAGAATGTCATCACGGGACCTACAGGTAGCTCTTGCCACTGTTGATGTCAAAGCGCACGAGTCTACCATTAGAAAGAGGCTGCAAAAATTTGATCTCCGTGGGAGGTGTGCCAGGAGGAAACCTTTGCTGTCCAGAAAGAACATCAGGGTAAGACTAAAGTTTGCCAATGAACACCTAGGCAAAGACCAGCACTTCTGGAACAATGTGCTCTGGACAGATGAGTCAAAGGTAGAGCTATTTGGCCACAGTACCAGAAGACATGTTTGGCGAAACCCAAAGACAGCATTTGAATGCAAGAACCTGATACCAACTGTAAAGCATGGTGGTGGAAATATTATGGTTTGGGGCAGCTTTGCTGCATCAGGGCCTGTGAAGCTCACCATCATAGAATCCACTATGAATTCTTCATTGTACCAGAGGGTGCTTGAGGATAATGTGAGGCCATCTGTCGGAAAAATGAAGCTCAACCGAAGGTGGACCTTGCAACACGACAATGACCCTAAACATACCAGTAAATCCACTAAGGAATGGCTCAAAAGAAAGAAATGGAGGGTTCTGGAATGGCCAAGTCAAAGCCCGGATCTAAATCCCATCGAGATGTTGTGGGAGGATTTGAAACGAGCTGTGAATGCAAGAAACCCCTGAAACATTGCACAGCTGAAAGAATTCTGCATGGAGGAGTGGGCAAAGATTTCTCCCAGTCGATGTCAGAGACTGGTAGACAGTTATAAGAAACGCCTACTTGAGGTTGTTTCTGCCAAAGGGGGCAATATCACCTATTAGAGCCAAGGGTGTACTTACCTTTTCCACATGCGAAATTTGCATTTATGTTTATTTAAATTATACAATGGACTACAAAATGTAAATGTTTCATGATATTTGTTATATTATATCACCTTTATCTATCAATATTGTTGAAATGAAGATCAAATAGCTGTATGTTGAAATATGTTGAAAAAGTCAAAACTTTACATGGGGTGTACTTACTTTTTCATGTGACTGTATGTATATTAGCCGAAAGCCTAATTAAACGCCGAAAGCCCCCGTCGTTGCCCGGGTTCTTTTTGAATGAATATACTACTATAATTACTCCCGCCAGGGAGTAATGCATTCGATCGTGCCCGTGTGTGTGTGTGTGTGTGTGTGTGTGTGTGTGTGTGTGTGTGTGTGTGTGCGTGTTCGTATGTTCGTGTGTTCGTGTGTTTGTGAACAAGATATCTGGAAAAGTTCTGAACGGATTTGAATGAAAGTTGGTGGGATGATTGCCCTTGGGATAAGGAAGAATTGAATAGTTTTTGGTGAAGCTCAGGATATTATTCCGGATCCAGGAATTTTTTCAATAATTTTTTACCATTGGAAGATAGGGCTCAGCCCCGGCCACCCACGGCGGGAGTATGCGCTCTACTGAGTGGCCTTCTAGTTCAGCTTTTACTCATGGCCGTAGAAGATTGACTACTATAATTCAGCTCAGCTTTTAATTGCAAAATGGGCCCAGCCCGGCCTAAGCGGCCTCGACCGGCCTCGCGAACTCGCCTATAACCTTCCCGGGGCCCGTCCCGACATTTTTTGTTTCAGAGGTTTCCTCCTGTCTTTCACCGTTCAGGAGATTAGCGCGTGCAGACAAACAAACAAACAAAAACTTTCTTTTATATATATAGAATAGATAGAAGATAGATATAAGAAGATATATATGTATATATGTATGTATGTTTATATGTAGCTATATGTATAGGCCTATACGTATATATATCACGTGTTTGGTCTATTGTCTCCCATTGTTCTTGTAATTAATGTAAAGTCCATTGATAAATTGATGTCGACTGTCTTTGTCCTCCACGTGAAACACGTGCAAGATCCTCCATCAGAGCTTTAGATCACTGGAAAAATAAATAAATAACATTTCATTGAAAAGTTGAAAACGCCAGTCGGTGTATCAATCCCGAAGTTGCATATTCATTGCACGTATATCACAAAATCTTCAGCAGAATGTGGATATAAATATGGTTTCGTGTCAGTCGGTGTTGCCATTAAGTGGATGAAGATTATTCCCTCGGCACAACAACCGAATGTGCGTTCACAAACAAGTCGGATCGCGGCTCACGCGCCGCTACCCATTGTACCCTCGTCGCACGAACGTGCGCGCGCTCCACGCACGGCCACGAGCACATGTGACACCGGCCTCGAACAAGAATCGCGGGAAAAGGGTTTGAATGACGCAGCG
This sequence comes from Myxine glutinosa, assembly GCF_964187855.1. Taxonomy (NCBI): domain Eukaryota; kingdom Metazoa; phylum Chordata; class Myxini; order Myxiniformes; family Myxinidae; genus Myxine; species Myxine glutinosa. Next base: position 79,505,129 of record NC_136261.1, on the reverse strand, counting down.
CGCGCTCTCGCTGGATGGAAACCACGTGGTGAGCCGGAGCGGCTCACGTGACGCGCTCTTATCGCGCCGTGCAGGCGGCGGCGCGCGCTCGGGCCCCGCTATCTCCTCCGTGCACGCGGGGCGAGGCACGAATCACGCGGCGCATTCCCCCTCTCGACCGACGGACCCCCTCCCCCTCCATACTCCGACCCCCCACACAACCCCCCGTACTCAAATCCATGCACATCCCTCCAGCTACAGGCCGCGCTAATTGTGTCATTCCGCGCTTATTAATGAATATCGTAGATGTCTGTATTATGGTTGCCGATTATCGGAGCACGCGTGCAATAATTGCCCGCGATTCTTTGTTCGTCGTCGCGGTCTGCGGTGGGGTCGTGGCGAAGGTTTGCGATTCGGTGCTTGTACGATCATCGCCGTCGCTATACGTATTATGATTGTTATTATGACGTCACACACGTTCGTCGTGCCTCTTACTGCGGAATCACTAACGCGGCTCGACATGGGAGACACGTTATCTCTCGCTGAGCGACGATGTCCAACTGGGTGAAACAACGTGTCTGTGACGTCACACAGTGGGTGCACGACATATGTTGTGATTTAACAACGCAAAATCGCTGATTTAATCGCAAACGCGTCACGGGGTGCAATCTCGACCCAACATCGAAGCACAAAAATAAAATAAGAGTAATTGTGTCTCGTTAAAAGTGAGACCTCTGAGCTGTCTCACCTAGCTGGATTTGAATGGTTGAGTCAGATGTAAACTACCGCCCTGGTGTTTTACATGCAGGGTGATCCAGGAGGACTCATCTGCGGGGTCGTAATGATCGCTGCTCGGTGTATTCCGCGAAGAGTCGGCGTGTTATCGCCGGTACCATGAACGAATTACAACAGTCTACCAAAATTACCTTCCTTCGAACGTTAGGCTTGGCCAGCCGGTTCGTGAACGACTTCGGCCAGAATCGCTTTCCCCTAACCCACCTGAGAGACCCCACAAGTTGGAATAGAAGTAGAAATTTGTAGTTTAAAAGTTTTAACATGCACAATTAATGGGTAAAATTAAATTTAACAAGTCGTATTTTTTTAACAGTTTCTATAAAATCTTCCGGTGAAGTTTCGGTGTTGTGTCACATGGTAATGCGCTTCAATATCCTGGTTACGTGGTTTCTAAATGTTAAAAGCGATCTGAAAACATTTTCTAAGCCGTCTTGAGGCGTAGAATCTGAATTGTCATGTTGCCAACGGCGAATTTTTCGGGAGACCTATAGCTGGTTGGCTTAGGTGCCCAATTATCAAAAATGGATACCTGACATAAACGCACAAAAACGTTGGGCTGTCAAGTGGCCAACAGGTAGTAAAAATGGTCGAGGGACGCCAATTGGTATCGTATGCGCACCCGTTCATGGTGTGTTATGTTTGAATTTGGTGCACATTTTCCTAACGGATCCAAAATCAGATAAAATCCCCCCCAAAAAATTCAGCCGATTAAATCAATACCAGGGGTGAGTGAGGTAAGATGAGCCACCATATAAGTTGAGCCAGCCACCCTGATGCTTGGAAACGAAATTGCTGCAAGATTTGTCCACACACTCTACAGTTTCTTTGAGTCATTAAATCCCCCAAAATAATTCAGCTGGTTAAATAAATACCAAGGTGAGAGTGAGGTAAGATGAGCCACCATATAAGTTGAGCCTGCCACCCTGATGCTTGGAAACGAAATTGCTACACGATTTGTCCACACTCTCTAGTTTCTTGGAGTCATTAAATCCCCCAAAAAATTTCAGCCGATTGCATAAATACCAGGGGATAGTGAGGTAAGATGACCCACCATATAAGTTGAGCCAGCTACCCTGATGCTTGGGAACAAAATTGCTACACGATTTGTCCACACTCTCTGGTTTCTTGGAGTCATTAAATCCCCCAAAAATTTTCAGCCGATTGCATAAATACCCTGGGATAGTGAAGTAAGATGAGCCACCATACAAGTTGAGCCAGCTACCCTGATGCTTGGAAACGAAATTGCTACAAGATTTGTCTGCACTTTCTGCAGTTTATTGGAATCATTAAATGTTTATTTTATCGTTCTCGCCTACAGGTATCACTAACATATGTGTTTTTCATGTGTTTTCATTATTTTGAGAAATGACCGTTAACAAATAAGATTATACCTTGTTACAAGGAAAAACTACATCACTTTTTTTTTTTTTAAAGGCAAAATATGCTTTGGAGTCATTCGAAGGAACGCAAATGTTAGATGACACCTTCTTTAAGACAGAATATTGCGTTGAAATTTTGTTTTCCAACTTAAACTAAGTAACTATGGAGATCTGTGATCACAAAGCGATCACCAAGGGTGAGCCTCCCCTGGTGCCCGCGATCAAATGATAGCCACAGCATATGACCTCGAGCTTCAACATTTATGGATAGAGTGTAAATTAAGAAAATGTGTCCCTATTTACAATATTTCCATAAAACTCAACATCGTGAAAATCGGAGAAAGGCTTTTCAAGTTATGATCAAAAAGGTGTTTTTTGTTAATTAGGTCACAATCTGAAAAAAGTAGGTCAAGGACACTAATCGATTTATCAGGTGCACAACTTCAAAGCAGGTACATTATTGTGACGCAGGAGCATCGTGGAAGGCCAAGCGGTCTTTGAGATTCCACATTGGCAAAATTGAGCGATGACAAAAAAACACCGCGTTATTGTTTCTGACCACCATTTGACCTTGACCTTTAACCCAGAGGGGGCTGATGTCAATTAAGTGTGCATGCAATATTCTCTAGGAGTCTAGACTATCTAGAAAGGGCAATTTTGCTCCGATGGCACGAGTCGAGTTATGGTTTTAAAAAAAAACATCTAAAAGTGTATAATTAGGTCATGACCTTAAAATTAGGTCAAAGTCGAAATCATTATGTCAACCCCACATACTTTTAATTCCCATTATTGATGCAAATTTTCATTCCGAAAGTCCCAGCCAGATCCGAGATGCAGCTATTCTGAGATCCGAGATCCGAGATTACAGCATTGGCAGAAAAAAATGGAAGGGAAAAAATTAAATGGTGGTTTGGTACTCCTAGGTGTCCAAGAACATCCGTGGTACATACTGTTAAAAACTGGGGGCACTAATAATAGTAGGATCAAACCCGACAACAGGTAGACTTATCTTATAGGGGAGACTTAATGAATAGCGTCTTTATTTCAAAATAGCGGCTATGGGGGATAAGTTGAGCAATTTAGTTGGGGCAAGTTGATCCATGGCTCAAATTACCCAGTATTACAGCCTCAAATTATTCCAGTTACTTTCAATTGAAGTAAGGCTATTTCATTCACTAGTTGGGTTTATTTTACCTCCGCCACCAAAGGTGGATGGAGGTTATGTTTTCACCCCTGTCTGTCCGTTTGTTTGTGAACAAAATATCTGAAACGGTTGTGGACGGATTCAGACGAAATTTGGCAGAGATATCGCGTTTGTGACAAGGCCGAAATGATTAGATTTTGGTGAAGATCCGGATTCGGCTATTAGAATTTTTTAAGTGATTCTTCACCATTGGGAGATAGGACCAAAAACTATACGTAGCAGGATATCTCAAAACGTTATGGACGGATTTGGACAAACCTTTGTGGACAGGTTGCGTGTGAGACAAGGAAGAATCGACTCAATTTTGGTGAAGATCTGAATATGGATTCGGAAATGAGAATTATTTAATTTTCAAGTGATACTTCACCATTGAGATAGGGCTAAAACCAACATATAGCAGGATATCTCAAAACATTATGGACGGATTTGGACAAGCATTTGTGGACAGGTTGCGTGTGAGACAAGGAAGAATAGACTCAATTTTGGTGAAGATCTGAATATGGATTCGGAAATGAGAATTATTTAATTTTCAAGTGATACTTCACCATTGAGATAGGGCTAAAACCAACATATAGCAGGATATCTCAAAACATTATGGACGGATTTGGACAAGCATTTGTGGACAGGTTGTGTGTGTGTGTGTTTGATGTGTGTGTGTGACAAGGAAAAATCGATTCGATTTTGGTTAAGATCTGAATGTGGATACGGATATGAAAGTTATTTAATTTCTACGTGATACTTCACCATTGGGAGATAGGGCTAAAACCAACATATAGCAGGATATCTCAAAAGGTTATGGACGGATTTGGACGAAACTTGGTGGACAGATTGTGTATGTGACAAGGAAGAATCGATTCCATTTTGGTGAAGATCCGTATCCGGATCCGGCTCGTAGAATTTTAAAGTGATTCTTCACCATTGGGAGATAGGGCCAAAAACGATACGTAGCAGGAATTCTCAAAAAGTTGTGGACGGATGATTTTGATTAAATGTGATTCTGTATTGTGATTTTCTGGTCTACTCTGGGATACAAAACGTAAACTGTTCACCTTTTCGATGGTATGCTCTCTACTGAGCGCCGTTCTAGTTTGGAGCTGTGATCGAGCTTTTTATTTTATTCTCCTTTGTTCCAGCTAACGTTTACGTTGATGCAAGTTTAAAGGGAACAGGCCAAACATTTTCAAATAAGGAAATGATCTTTATTTACGATGTCATTCTCCACGTGGCTCAACTTACCCGCATGGTTCAATGTACCTGAGACCTATTATCATCTTGCTCACAACGCAGGAACGTTGAGCCATTGAACAAACTTTTCTCGTGTGCCACCATCCAAAAAGCAAAAGTAACTGAGCGAATGCTTTATTACAAAAGCATGGACACATAGTTGCCCTTTCATTTGCACCCCTTAACTTTATCTTTACACCTTTCCTTTTACTCTGAAGATGCAGGATGTAAAAAAATGGCTCATTCTACCTCACTCTCCCCAAACAATAGTCCACAATGATGAGGAACAACGTGTTAACATGTTTATTAAATCACTAAAATCGTTTCATAAACTTCACTTATCACATGGATTATGTGGCCATTCAAGTCTATTTTTACAACGACTGTTGAAAACATGCATGCGACTTTTCATGCCATGAGCTGGTTGTTGTTGTTGTTGTTGTTGTTGTTGTTGTATAGCCCCGGAAAGTTCTCTGAACAAGCCTGCGGCACATGGACAACCAATCGTTCTCACAGGAGCGACCCAGAAATCCTCCACCAGGATGGTGTACCCCCACCTTCATGAAGTTAGGGTCACGACGGAGTTAGAGAGAGAGAGAGAGAGAGAGAGAGAGAGAGAGAGAGAGAGAGAGAGAGAGAGAGAGAGAGACAGACAGACAGACAGACAGACAGACAGACAGACAGAAACAAGAGGGAAAGGGCCGGTCCATGGCGACCGACTTGCATTGGGGGGTACAGCCACCATGAAGATGCATCCCGATAGATGTCCATGATCCTTGTCCATTCCACAGTTCCAAGGGCTGTCAGGCTACCTGATTGTTTCAAATAGGAACATGTTGGCATTAATCTATGAAGGACTAAGGGAATTGGATAGGTACCTGTATGCGTTGGATATTGAGGGATATGGGGGTGTCAGGCCAGACAGGACTTGTCGGTAGCTTGTGTGTGGATGGGCGATGATACTGAGATTGATGCAGCACATGCATGATGGGCCGAATGGCCGCCTTCTGCACCAAAGTTCCTTGTGTGTATCATTTTGTGTTTACCAGCGAATTCTAAAGATATTTATGAACGTGGTTTTGGTAGCCTTTTTTCCAGAATAGCCACCATTCCATGTTCGAATTATTCCCAGGCTCTTTCAATCTCAAGAATGGTAGGAGGAATGGCAGATATATATCTGCCCCTACCATATAGAACCCCAATAAGCATCACCATCTAGTCCCTTAATCTGTGAGGAAACAGGCAGATCTTGTTGGCAAAATAAAGTCCACGATCAGGAGGCATCTAAATCCATCCGCCAAACAATCACATCCGCAACTGTGCAACCTAGTAACAAGTGAAGTTGTTCCAAAGGAGCACACAAAGGAGCTGTGGGAAAAACTCAGGAGCAACAACTTCCCATATTTTGCCAAACCTAATCCCAAAGCCAAAAAGACAGCAGCAAATCAGTCCGTAAGCTACCTGAAGTAGATACCTGAAGCAGGAGAGATTTCCTTGGCCGATATTTGGTTGGTTCATGGTCTTTGCACACTGTAGGTGAAAAGGAAGACATTTTGAACTTTGGGTTTGTTCCTCATCCCAATAACTTGTTTCAAGGAGATTGACTGCGCCCGTGCCATGACAGGAGTGCTGGACGGATTTTAAAACGTACCACAGAGCACCTTCCACAGGATGGCAAGCATCCACACACGTGACCAAGAAACAGGTGAATGGAGCACCAATTACATTACCGCATCACATGACTCTTTGGAGACCAAGATGGCTGAAGATGGCAGGGAAGATTTGCAAATGCTGATCGATGACCAGAGCCATCGAGTTCCTCGTACGAAGACAAATACAGAGCATCCACTTGCAACTCCACTAAAATGCATCATAACGGATGGTATTGCCATACTGCACTAACTTCCTGATCGAGCAAATGTAGAACCAATGTCTGATCAATCTGAACTGATCTGATCTGATCTGAAAGTCTGATCAATCGGAATCTGAAATGAACCAAAATCTGAACCAATGACTGATCTGAACAGCGAATTCCAATCTATGATTTAATAAAAGCCCGGGATGTATGTCGAGATGATGTTGATCTTTCATCCATACAGTGAAGCTTCGAGAAAGGCCGCAGCAAGAGAAAAGGGAAGAAACTAGAAGGGCTCTCGGTAGGGCGCAAACATCCGCCAGGCTAAACAGTATGTTTTGCATCCCAATGATAGGCCGGATCTGGATTCGGACCTGAACCAAAAGCTAATCGCCTTGTTCTTGTCACCTAACCAACTCATCCACCGAGTTTAGTCATAACCCATCCATAACTTTTTTTAAATATCATGTTATGTATCGTTTTTGACCCTACCCTCAATGGTGCAGAATCACTTAAATATTAAATAATGATCGTATCCGAATACATAATCAGATCTTCACCAAAATCGAATCGAATCGTCCTTGTCATACACACAACCTGTCCAACAAATGTCGTCCAAATCCATCGATAACTTTTTGAGATACCCTGCTATGTATCGTTTTTGGCCCTATCTACAAACGGTGAAGAATCACTTTAAAAATTACAGTAGCCGGATCCGAATATTTACCAAAATCTAATCATTTAGTCCTTGTGACATACGCTACATCTCCGCCCAATTTAGTCCGAATCCGTGCACAACTTGTTGAGATATCTTGTTCACAAATGGACAGTCAGACAGACAGACAGACAGGGGTGAAAACATAAACTCCATCCACCTTCGGTGGCAAAGGTATATATGTAGCAGCGACAAACTGCGTAGTAAATAAAAAGGTGCAAACATGAGAAACCAATGCAGGAAGTTGCAATGTTCTTTGCAAATGCATTTTTGATCAGAAGAAAACATTATATACAGCCAGCACGGATGACGATGATCGCTGAATCTTGGTGCACAAACGCTGAACCATTGAAAGAGGAGTAGAGCCAGTGATGACCCTGCGGATGAATGATGACGTAGCTAACACAATGCTCATTGCACATACCATCCACTTTGCACATCACGCATCGTCTCAAGAGACAATTCAAATGTGGTGCCCAGATACCGATGTACCAGATACCGATGTACCAGATACCGATGTACCAGATACCGATGTGCCAGATACCGATGTACCAGACACCAATGTACCAGATACCGATGTCCAAGATACCGATGTGCCAGATACCGATGTGCCAGATACTGATGTGCCAGATACCGATAATAATAATAATAATAATAATAATAATAAATTTATTTTATATAGCGCTTTTCAAGAAGCACAAAGGCGCTTTGACCGAGTACAAAAAACAAGTGCAAAAAGACAAAAATCAATAGGTAAATAATCAAAGCAAAAGGAAGGAGAAGGAGAAGAGATAGTCAGGGGTTAAATGCTGTGGGTTAAATGTTGAATGCAGTGTTGAACAGGTGGGTCTTGAGTGATGTTTTGAATGTGGTGAGTGAGGAGGAGTCTCTGATGGTGTGAGGTAGTGAGTTCCAGAGGGTGGGAGCAGCGATGGAGAAGGCCCTGTCCCCCCAGGATCTGAATTTGGTCCGGATGGGGGGGGGGGGGGTCAGGAGGTTGGTACCAGCAGAGCGGAGGTTGCGGGTGGGAGTGTGTCTGGAGAGGAGGTCAGTCCGGTAGGATGGGGCCAGGTTATGGAGGGCTTTGTAGGTCAAGAGGAGGATTTTGTACTGGATTCTCTGGGGGATGGGGAGCCAGTGAAGCTTGTAAAGGACGGGGGTGATGTGGTGTCACGAGTCCGAGAATGGGTGAGTAGACGGGCAGCGGAGTTCTGAATGTATTGGAGTTTATTGATGATTATTGAGGGTGAACCGTAGAGGAGGCTGTTGCAGTAGTCCAGATGGGAGGTGATGAAGGCGTGGATGAGGGTTTCTGCAGCCGTGGAGGAGAGGGATGGACGGAGACGGGCGATGTTTTTCAGGTGAAAGAAGGCTGTCTTTGTGATCTGTTTAGTGTATTTGTCGAAGGAGAGGGTTTGGTCAAAGATGATGCCAAGATTCCGGATGTGAGGGGATACTGGGAAACCGTCGATGTTGAGGGCAAAGTTATGGGTGGATTTGGTGAGCGTTTTTGGGCCAATGATGATTATTTCAGATTTATCATAGTTAAGTTTGAGGAAGTTGATTTGAAGCCAGGATTTTATTTCAGTGATGCAGTTTGTCAGGATAGAGAGGGTGGCGGTGGAGATGGACTTGGTGGAGATGAAAAGCTGGATGTCGTCGGCGAAGCAGTGGAATTGGAGACCATGACGGCGGATTAAGTGACCAAGGGGGGACAGGTACAGGATGAAGAGGAGGGGGCCAAGAACTGATGTACCAGATACCGATGTACCAGATACCGATGTGCCAGATACCGATGTACCAGATACCGATGTACCAGATACCAATGTACCAGATACCAATGTACCAGATACCGATGTGCCAGATACCGATGTGCCAGATACCGATGTACCAGATACCAATGTATCAGATACCGATGTACCAGATACCGATGTACCAGATACCGATGTACCAGATACCGATGTACCAGATACCGATGTGCCAGATACCGATGTACCAGATACCAATGTACCAGATACCGATGTACCAGATACTGATGTACCAGATACCAATGTACCAGATACCGATGTACCAGATACCGATGTGCCAGATACCGATGTGCCAGATACCGATGTACCAGATACCGATGTACCAGATACCGATGTACCAGATACCGATGTACCAGATGCCGATGTACGTAATGAGATACCAATGTGGTGCCCAGGTGTACTCCTGCTGTTACACGACAGCCAATCTCTTCTTGCACACACCTTTTGAGTTTGGCAGGATAAGACGTATGACGTTGCTTGGCTTTACACTGTACAGGTACGTTGGATATGAGAAAGCAGCAGGATTGTTCGACTGGAATGCTTTAACTGGCTTTGATACCACTGGGAATTCTGCTGGACGAGGAAAGAGGACATGATGAAATCCGTATCTGGCATCGGACTCTGTGGATGACAAAGACATCATTCATGGGTTACAATAATTTTGGCAAACAACACATTCGTCAAACATGGCAGCACAAGCCCTTTTCAAATGTGTCGCTTCAAGATATGCTAAAGGGAATTCATATACACTCCAGGCAGCTTGTTGGCATCTGCTTACCAAGAGGATGGCTGAGGAGGAGAAACTTCATCCGACTCCAAACTTCATCTAAACATGGCGACGTGCTCATCTTCCGCACATGTGAAGAGTGGACGGTTCGGTTGCAAATGGGAGCACAACCACTGGAGGGCAATATGACTGACTACAGGTGGTGCACCACCTGCTATCATGGCATTCACCAAGTGCAACCATCAAGAGACGTGTGGGACTAGGTCATGTTCTTGCTGCAAGGAGTATCTTGCTGCAAGATACGTGCCATACATCATGGGACAGTTACAGTGAAAATACCGATCCAGAAGGTGTTCAAGGTATCAAATTTGATGAAGAAGACCATGAAGAATATTACCAACGAATATTGTAAAAACACTTTATTGATGACAAATTTTTAATGGAGGCTGAAACTGTGATATTTTCTTTCAACTGATAAAACGTTAGACTAGGTAAGGATCAATACACCAATGATTTTTACCATTAACAAATATTGTATGAATTCAATAACTTTGTTACATTTAAATGCTCTAATGGTGGCAATGTGCTCCATTTAAAACTGTTTGTTCTTTTTTTGTAGGTTTTTGATGCCCAGGGTCCGTAATAAGAATTTGTTTCGGCGATCTTGTTCCAAGTGTGCAGCATGTTCTTCTGACACATCCCTTTATTGGGCAGTGTATAGGCAGCAGACCGCTGCCTTGATCGCTCCGAAAATGTAAATAGAATAACCTGCAAAAACATGGCTTCTTCCTGTGTGCATTTTAAAATCGTTGTGGTTATTTATCTCAGATAGATTTCAATTGAACTGGGCCATAGGTGGCTGACACTGGAGGCCGGAAGCCTGAAGCCTCGAAGTATTATCACCTTCACAAGGCCCATGACACGTATCGACTCCAACCTTTCGATATTTGATTGTTCCTAACAGTCGCAAAGGTTGCTTTACACTGAACGGAAAACTTATAGGGAGGGCATGGTGATTGTGAATATGACAGCTCCGATCGATGTCTTAGGCTTACCAAAATGGCAGACATGTGATTTGTTTTTCAAGTTGCAATTGTGGGTGGAGCCAGGCCAGCAGTTCAGCCAATGGGTATAGAGCAGACCTACATACATACAAACACTTGCTCCATTATATCTTGATCTCGTTTCAAAATGGAGCTTTATTTCCGAAACGGTTACTTAGTGTATGCCTCGCCATATGCGTTATATAAGGGGCTTTTCATGGCATTGTGAACTAAAAGATTTATTTTTATGCCTCCGCCGATGAAGTGCCGGAAGCATTATGTTTTTGGGTTGTCCGTCTGTCCTTCCGTCCGTAAGGGCTAAACCTCGTTTTTCTCAGCAACCATATGTCCGATTGAGACGAAACTTTCAGGGTAGGAGTGACACCCATGCAGAATGTTTTGATGATAATTGTGACATCATACGTCACGTGGTATGGTAGCCATCTTGGATTAAATGCAGATAATAAAAAAATTATTTCTCGGAAACCACGGAATGGAAAAATTTGAAACTTGGCACATTGTCAAGTACTCCCAATGGGGAACAAAAGCATGATAATGATGACATCATAGGTGAAGTGGTATACCAGCCAAAAATGTTTTAATAGAATTCCTTATCTAAAATATCTGATATTGCATGCACATGATCTATGACCCATTTTTATTGAAATATTTAATTTATGACACCATAGGTTACATGGTTTTTTTTTTTGGTTTTTTTATGTAGAAGGCTTCAGGCACAGACTATGTCATCCACATCGAGTCCAGGCCAAATAAAAGAGCTGCATTGATAGAAAAGTAAAGAAGGAGAGAATAGTCTAAGAGTTTTTGAGAAAGCAGAGAATCTGGCAGTTTGGCAGCCATATTGGATTGAAGGAAAATATTAAATAATTATATCTCTGAAACCGCTCACCCTATTGATGCGAAATTTCGCAAATGTCATCTAACAGCACTGTTGCATATAGTTTGAAAATTATGATGTCGTAGGTCACGTGGTTTGGCAGCCATCATGGATAGAAAAACGAATCCTATCCGATCAACACGAAACTTCACAAACGTGATCCTCTACCCAAACATATGCAGAGTGTACATTATTTTTTAAGGTCATATGTCATGTGGTACTTCAGCCATATTAGCTTGAAAGCCAATATTTTAAAAAATCCCTTCTCTGAAACTGCTTCACCGATCGATGTGAAACCTGTCATGTCTGGCAAAAAATGTGATACTTGAAAACAACTGAAGGGATTTAAATCAAACTTGTTTATTTTTAGGACAGCGAACGAGGGTATCTACCCGTTGTGGGACTATGTGGAGGCATATTTGCGACACAGTCGCATTGTTCTAGTTTAATCTAATCTACATTATTAAGGCACCTGTAAAGAACATTTGGTGCTTGTGCCATACCCATGCTCCTGCCTCCACTCTGAGAAGTTTTAGCTATCCACACACTTTTACTATACTACTGCAGGTTCAAGTATTATCGACTGCTACAAATACTGCCACCACTTCTTTAATGACCCCAATTAATCCCAATTAATCCCAATTTTTAGGGGTGGACCGCAGAAGGAAGGTTGAGTTGAGCCATTGGACATTTGACTGGAGCTGCTTTTGGTAGGGATTTACAATTTGTTCATGGTACTGGGTGATAACCTATTAACTCTTCGTTAAGGACACCGTGGGATCTTTAACGTCCGCCAACGTTCAAGGTTAATGTCTGTTCATTAGGACATCACACATAGTTTTGCAACACCCTGCATGTGAAACACCAATCCGACAGTTTATAGTTGGGTTGGGAGTAGAACCAAGAACACACAGCTCAGAGGCGAGTGCACTACCGCTGCACAATCCTTTTGGACAATGTAGTTACCCTCAATAATGTATTCTAGCTTCAGGTGAAGCACTTTTATTTATGTAAATAAATACATAAATTGATATATGTTCCCTTACTAGTCAGGTTCACTATGTTAACAAATATAATTTCGTTCAAAATTTTTGGAGATGAGCAAAACTATACATTTTTGGAATATTCAGAGCATGAAGAATCCAAAAATGAGTGTTGGCAGTTACGTAGACACCTTTGCGAAAATGACACTCAGGGCAGTGATGAAGATAGTCAGGTTCACTATGTTAACAAAAATAATTTCGTTCAAAATTTTGGGAGATTAGCAAAACTATACATTTTTGGAATCAGCAGAGCATGGAGAATCCGAAAATCAATGTTGGCATTTGCACAGACACCTGCATGGCCGCCATTTTGGATTTTTAAAATGGCCGCCATAAAATACATATTTTGCGCTATCTTGGCTTCCAGTCAACCTATAACCTTAATTAAATATGCTAATCCTATGTTTTCTGGGTCAAGGAATCCAATAAAGGCCTCAAAATAGTGCTCAGGATTACAGAAAAGCAACAAACAAAGGTAATTGAAAACCATTGTCTTTATATTTGTGATATAACTGTATTACATAATACATGATATTGCAAGTCCTTTGAAGTTATAGGTATGGGTTTATAAAGCAAGAAAGCAGCCTTGTTAGTATCAGATTGAACTATAAGTCCTATACACAGGATCTACGAGGTCTATACCGTTCAGGAATATGCTTTTACAGATCTTCATCACTGTACTGAGTGTCATTTTCGCAAAGGTGTCTACGCAAATGCCAACATTAATTTTTGGATTCCTCATGCTCTGAATATTCCAAAAATGTATAGTTTTGCTAATCTCCAAAAATTTTGAACGAAAAAACATAGTGAACCTGACTATACAAGGAACTTCATCGCAAGAGGATACCATTAGGCCCTTCAAGCATGCGCAATGGTTGTTTGTCCATGCTGCACCTTTTAAGGAAGCAGCACCTACCATTTTATAGGAAAGTCTTTGGTATGACTTCCGACCGGAATTCGAACTTCCGACCGACTAGACTCAAAGTGGACACTGTAACCATTACACCATTTAGTGTGTGTGTGTGTGTGTGTGTGTGTGTGTGTGTGTGTGTGTGTGTGTGTGTGTGTGTGTGTGTGTGTGTGTGTGTGTGTGTGTGTGTGTGTGTGTGTGTGTGTGTGTGTGTGTGTGTGTAACTTTACCATTTGAGCTATTGTCATGAAATTTTCACCAAAGCTTTATTATGATAATACCGAGAAGGCAAATTAATAATTTTTCCATAAGGTCAAAGGTCAGTGTCACTGAAATCATCAATTTTTATCCAATTGACCTGAAATTTAAAGAATTTTCATATGGGGTCAATGAATTGGTTCACCAATCAAAAGCCAGAACCTGATTTTTTTTTTTAAGATCAAAAGGTCAAATGTCAAGGTTGCATAAAATCATCAATTTTCCTCCAATTGACCTGACATTTTATATTAAGAATTTGCAGGTCACAGAATTGGTTCACCAATGGAAAGCCAGAAGCTGAATGTTTTTTTGTTTTGTTTTTTAGATCGAAACCTCAAATATCAAGGCTGCATAAAATTATCCATTTTCATTTTGTGTTTTTTTTTTAGTTTTCGTTTTTTTTGGCATACGGAAGAAGAAGAAGACGTCCCAATGCAAACGGACACATTTTCAGATCCTTTCTACCTCTCTTTCGATTTATTCTCTTTATTACTTGCAAAATCAAAGATTTTTCAAGTATATTGGTTGGTTGTGTTTGATATTCTGTTTGTTTGTTTGTCTGTCACTCGCCTACCGGTCGCAATTTTAAACCGATCGTCATGAAACTTCACCAAGCCGTAGAAGTCGTCACAATTGAGAAACCTATTGATTTTGAGGTCAAAAGTCACATGGAAGTCATATTTCTAAAATCGCCATTTTTCATCCGATTGACTTGAAAATTGAACAACATTTGTATATTGAGTCACTAATTTGGGAAAGCAACAATTTTTGAGGTCAAAAGGTCAAAGGCTAACTTTTTCTACCCCCACTAATTCACCCCAGATCCACTTTTTAAAAATACCGACTTCTTTCCTGGAAGTCGTTGCAGTGTCCTTGTGTTTTATACTGCCCCCCCCCTTCCCACGCCTCATCCCTCCAAGCCCTCTCCCTCCCACAGATCTCCCGATGTCCCTGGTCTCAAATGTTGTGTTTGTGTGCTTCCCCTCTCTCCCCATCTTGTCTACCGCTCCCCTTATTATATGTTTTATGTGTCTGTTAGTTTTTTTTGTGATTAATGTTAGCTGTTTCACGAGCCTCGATCTTGTATACAAAAAAACAACAAAAAAAAACTTCATTGTCGAGAAGAATGTAAAACTGAAATCATTGATAGGAGTACTTAATGAGGGTTATTTCCAGAATGTCACATTTTTGGTGACTAACTCTGCACTATAGACAATGGAGAAACACACAAATATGGACCTGCTGAGCCTGCACCAAGAACCAGGGATTCAGGTGGCAATTTGCTACCAGGTAAAGGACGTTTGGCCCATTGTGCCTGTGTCGTACCCAGGCAATGTCACCGAGACTGAAACTGCGAGCGTCGAAATGAAACGCAGGAAAAAAAAATATCGGTCCCGATAAAGAGCAACATATGAGCACAGTTTATTGAAACACGAATCCAATGAGTACAGATCGCCATCTATAATCAATACAATCTGGTCAACAGCGTTAAAGGAAAAAAAATCCCCCAAAAATGTGCTTTCCATGAATCAACACAGCACTCGCATACATCGACATTACTGAACACTCATGCTTGATTAACGGCTGAACACTGGATAAGGTGGTGTATGAGGCTCATATATACATTGCAGCACAAGGTGATGTGCGGGGGAGTCGTTTATCGCGTCATAATACACTCAATCATAACGCGTCACAGCGCATCAAATTGCACGACTTTCGATGATTTACATTTACGAGACGACTTCGATCCACTTGGACACTTTAAAATAAACACACACATGTACACAGAGCGCCCCTCCAAAAAAAAAAAGGAAAACAACCACTGAAAATATAATATAGGAACATTCTTATGAAAATAAATAGGAAAAGGATTCGCGCGCATGAGGACAGCCGGCTTCGGTGAGCCGCAGCTCCTTCCGACCCGTCCACGGTAATATCGTAGATAAATAAATGCACTCTCTGCACCACCTCGGTCCATTGTTATACGAGGAGGTCGACGTTGGTTTCACGTCCACCGAGCGCGATCGCGACCGGTACGGACGCGTTTTAACGCGCGAAGGAACGTCTCGCAATAATTAGTCGTTCAGGTCATTCCTCCAGGACCATTCGTTTAAGTTAATCATTCCCACTATCTATAGGATAACAGTGTCGCCACGGCTTGCTCATATATTCACGTCTCTATATATACCTGTTTATACCTACACACCTTGGCATATATATATATATTTATTTTAACCAACACACATGTACATGAAGTACAACATGGTGCTGCCACCCAACCCTGCATTGCTCGCATGTACCGTATTTGCAGGATAACAAAGCACAATGTGTGTCGGCAATTTACCTGATATATACATTTGTTTCGATATGCGACGCGTTACAATATGGTACGGTATATTGCGGTGATTATTTAACCGGCAATTCGCTATTAAACCGGAAATACGCTATTAAACCGGCAAATAGCAAATGGTTTTTCACACTCTAAAACGTTTTCTTCTTATTATGAAAAACCCTCCTTAAAATGGTTCTTTTGATTAAATATCTCGACAAACACCTTTGGCCCTCAAACGGATTTGCTGAGAATCAAAAGCTCATCAGGTTCGACTCCAAAATTGCTTCCTTGCTATACGCCGACATCTGCTCGTCCATGGATTTTAGGTTGTGGTGACAGACGAGTTGATGCATTTCTACTGGAAACAGTGGCCCTGATCGAGCTCCTACCGCAACGGTATGAAATGTATCGAGAATGAGACCCATAACTCTGTGTTGGCAACGGCCTGCGAAAAAAGACGTCACGACTCGATGGAAACGTCATGACATGAGACTCGCCAAAGACGTCATTTCATATTCCATTTGGGAAAAAAATTAAGTTTGAGGTTGTATATTTATTACGTACGCAATATGGTGGAATATTGTTTTTGCTTTTTTTGCTCCAAACAAGCGCTCCTCTCCCTCCCCTGCACATATACTTTATGTGTACACGCTCCTCATCTCCACTCCACTACTCCTTCCTACAACCTCTCACTTTCTTTCTTTTCTCTCAATTTTTCTTCCTACAACCTTTTTTCTTTTCTCTCAGTTTTTTCTCAAATTTTCAATTTTTTCTTCCCCCAAGCCCTCTCCCACCCACAGGTCTCCCGATGTCCCCGCTCTCAAATGTACGTGTGTGCTTCCCTCTCTCTCCCCATACGGTCTCCCGCTCCCTTTATCATATGTTTTATGTGTCAGTTTGTTTTTTTGTGATTAATGTTGGCTCTTACATGAGCCTCGATCTTGTATACCAAAAAAATATATTTAAAAAATTCGAATTGAAATGTTTTACCTCGTTCCTTCGTCAAATAAATAGATGGCACCTTGGCATAATAGCCGTGAAATTGGATATTCTCACCTCCTTGTGTATTATTAACGATATAAGCAGATCATTGGTGTAATTTCTGTACAGGTAAAATAATGTGACGACGCTCCCAGCTATGACAGAGATCCTTGAAACGAGGTCGATGATGGATGGACCTGCAGTGCTTGACCATGGAGGCCTTTGGGGTTATGGTTTCACTCTTTTCGAGGACGTTACTCACTGCGGTGATGAGTAAGTGCACATTCTTGTGAGATCTTAACTGCGTAAATGTCCACCACGGTTTGCTCTATGTACAGATCTCAAAATCTAAAGGACAACAAATATGTATATACATATGGTCCATGTCTGCAGGAAGTTTACACTGTATGTACAGTATATCCATATTTGTTCGGAGTCCAAGGTTATCGCGCAAGTCTCATGCCGGACTCCCTGCAGCGGTCGTCCGCTTCCTCACCCGTGCTTCCAGGACTCGTACTCGCACCATCGTAGCAGCTTCCACAACTGGACCAGGGCGAGGACGTCACCTCCTCCAGAGTGCCTGAAACACTTACGGTAAGACCGTTGTTGGCACGCTCTCCAAGGGCATCGCGAGCCATGACCTGGTGCGTCTGCTGCAGGTGTTCGTACCTCACCGGTGAACCTTCTCGTGAGTCCACGTGACCGTGCGTGCTCGTGTCAGATGCTTGGTCTCTGAGGAGTCTGTCGAGGAAGGAGATGTAGCGCATGGCGAGGCGTAATATTTCGTTCTTGCTCAGCTTCTTATCAGGCGGGTGGGTCGGGATGAGTTTGCGAAGTTCCTGGAAGGCGCCATTCACGTTTTGTTGACGCCAGCGCTCCCGGCTGTTGGTGAAAATTCTGCGCGTCTTCACAACAGGACCTCCTACGGGATAGAGAGAGGGAGTGAGTGAGAGAGAGAGGGGGAGAGAGGGGAGGGAGAGAAGGAGAGAGAGGGAGAGAGAGGGAGGGAGAGAAGGGGAGAGAGAGGGAGAGAGAGAGAGAGAGAGAGAGAGAGAGAGAGAGGGGGGGGGGAGAGAGAGGGAGAGAGAGAGAGGGGGAGAGAGAGGGAGAGAGAGAGAGAGAGAGAGAGAGAGACAGACAGACAGA